>NC_138127.1:50579283-51780117 GCF_964188305.1 Podarcis bocagei
ACCATCAAGTGTCATTAAAAGGAATTCTGCTTCATTAAAATCTGGAGTTTGTTAACGGACTTCGAAGAGCTTTGATTGCGCCCCTTACTTACTTGCATCAACACCAAAAGCACCCAACCTATGTAAGTCTCCTCAACTAGAAACTTAACTAGAAACAGTGTTACATACCACTGAGTCAGCTTAAATGAGCACAGCAATCTTTCGAAAATAGAAAAGATTGTTCAAAATATGCATTGCTAAATGCTAAGTAGCATTCAGCTTCTCACTTGTATCCTTATTTGCAAAGAGACCAAATATATGCTGTTTGGTCAGATTCCTGTTTATACAATTGTTCCGGTCTGAATGTGCATACCTCTAGAAGTGAATAAAAAGAAACAGAACCGTAAGTCAGAGAAATCCTTAATGAAAAGTTTACAGATAGGAGTTTTATATAAACTACCCTGTCCAGCAAGTTCCATTGTTTCAAACATTAAGGCAACTTTCATTAATTCTAAGCAGACAGTATTATAAAAAATAAATGCCACTTCAAATATTTATGTACATAATGACAGAGTAGATTTACCTAGAAATTGTATTTAGTAAATTAATAAAGTGTCACAAAGTATTACATAGAGGTTACATCAGGTGCTTGAGTGTATGTGCAATTGGAGTAAATTCTTCGTGTTTAAAGTACAGGTTTCAAGACAGAGCGCAATGACCGTCCTTCTTTTGTAAGTTCTCGTGTGACACACATACATGGTAGTGGTACAGCTTCCTCCCGTCTCTCTACAGCATTATAACTGCATTTCTTCAAGTGGTCAGCCATGCTTACAATGTCAGCAAATTTCCATTCGTTTACAGTACAAAAAGCTGTGCTGAATCGCCACACCTAGAAAATAAATTTTTCTTATCAAAGTGCATTTCTGCTTTTTCAGGGTTCAAAGACTGCATTTATAACAGTGTTTGGAAGCAGTGTTTCCCAACTACTAAGTACATGGCAGTACAGCAGTAAACACAAAACCCTAAGTTCATAAGACAATACAGTGGTCTGATCAAGAAGCTACAGTTTGATTATCAAGACTGTTCCCCCAGCTCCTCATCCTCCTTTTTCGTATGGGAGGTAACTGGCCAACATTGCAACTGCAATTGATTTTTTTGCTAACCAGTTACTGCCAAACCATGGTTTTAAAATATATTCAGATGAGGGTTTGATTATCAGGTGTTGGTGTACAGGTGAAACTCGAAAAATTAGAATATCATGGAAAAGTTCATTTATTTCAGTAATTCAACTTAAAAGGTGAAACTAATATACGAGATAGGGACGCGGGTGGCGCTGTGGGTTAAACCACAGAGCCTAGGACTTGCTGATCAGAAGGTCGGCGGTTTGAATCCCTGCTGCGGGGTGAGCTCCCGTTGCTCGGTCCCTGCTCCTGCCAACCTAGTAGTTTGAAAGCACGTCAAAGTGCAAGTAGATAAATAGGTACCGCTCCGGTGGGAAGGTAAACGGCGTTTTTGTGCGCTGCTCTGGTTCGCCAGAAGCAGCTTAGTCATGCTGGCCACATGACCTGGAAACTGTACACCGGCTCCCTCGGCCAATAAAGCGAGATGAGCGCCGCAACCCCAGAATCGGTCACGACTGGACCTAATGGTCAGAGGCCCTTTACCCTTTACCTAATATACGAGATAGACTCATGACATGCAGAGCGAGATATGTCAAGCCTTTATTTGTTATAATTGTGATGATTATGGCGTACAACTGATGAAAACCCCAAATTAACAATCTCAAAAAACTAGAATATTAAATGAAATCAGAGCAATATTGGACCTCTGAGAAGTAGAAGCATGCATATGTACTCAGTACTTGGTTTGGGCCCCTTTTGCATCAATTACTGCCTCAGTGTGGCATGGCATGTATGCTATCAGCCTGTGGCACTGCTGAGGTGTTATGACCAGGAAGACAAAGATGCTTCAGTAGCAGCCTTCAGCTCTTCTGCATTGCTTGGTCTCATGTCTCTCATCTTTCTCTTGGCAATGCCCCATAGATTCTCTATGGGGTTCAGGTCAGGCAAGTTTGCTGGCCAATCTAGTACAATAATCCCATGGGCATTGAACCAGGTACTTTTGGCAGTGTGGGCAGGTGCCAAGTCTTGCTGGAAAATGAAGTCAGCATCCCCATAAAGCTTGTCTGAGAAAGGAAGCATGAAGTGCTCCAAAATCTGGTAGACGGCTGCATTGACCCTGGACTTAATGAAGCACAGTGGACCAACACCTTCTGATGACATGGCTCCCCAAATCAACACAGACTGGAAACTTCACACTGGACTTCAAGCTTCTGGCATTGTGTGCCTCCCCATTCTTCCTCCAGACCCTGGGTCCTTAGTTTCCAAATGAGATGCCAAAGTTGCTCTCATCAGAAAAGAGGACTTGGGACCACTGAGCAACAGACCAGTTCTTTTTTTCTTTAGCCTCGGTAAGACGCTTCTGACGTTATTTCTTGTTCAGGAGCGGCTTGACAAGAGGAATACGACATTTGAAGCCCATCTCCAGGATCTGTCTGTATGTGCTGGCTCTTGATGCACTAACTCCAGCCTCAGTCCACTCCTTGTGAAAGTCCCTAACACGTTTGAATGGTCTTTTCCTGACAATCTTCTCCAGGCTGCAGTCATCCCTGCTGCTTGTGCACCTTTTTCTTCCACACTTTTCCCTTTTGCATAACTTTCCATTAATGTGCTTCGATACAGCACTTTGGGAACACCCAACTTCTTCTGCAATTACCTATTGAGGCTTTCCCTCCTTATGGAGGGTCTCAATGATGGCTTTCTGCACAACTGTCAGGTCAGCAGCCTTCCCCATGATTGTGCTTCCTACTGAACCAGACTTGAGAGACCATTTAAAGGCTCAGGAACCCATTGCAGGTGTTATGGAGTGAATAGCTACTGCACCTTTTCACAATAATTTTCTGAGATTGTTAATTTGGGTTTTCATCAGCTGTACGCCATAATCATCATAATTATAACAAACAAAGGCTTGCCATATCTCGCTCTGCATGCCATGAGTCTATCTCATATATTAGTTTCACCTTTTAAGTTGAATTACTGAAATAAATGAACTTTTCCACGATATTCTAATTTTTCGAGTTTCACCTGTAGATGTAACACTAGCCACCTATCGCCAAAAGTGAAGAGTGTGGGGAGGAGGGAAATGTTCTTACTGGCAATTAAGCCTGTGAGATGTTATGAACTAAAGTGTAATGGTTTGGCAACCAGAAAACCTTTCATCTGCATCCTTCTTTCTTAGCAATAAGAAGCTATGGCAAGAGTAAGTCAAAATGAAAGACTCAAATAATAGTTATCAGCAGGCATCCTTCCTCCTGCCACAAACACATTAACTTCTATGGCAATTTTAACCACACTGAATCCTAATGATTAGCTGCCTCAAGAACCAATCTTTAATGAAAAGCAGGATATAAATATTTTTAAAGGTACAGGGCATTATTAACACATTCTTAATCCACAGATTTTGTCGCAGCATTCCCTTAAACCATGTGGTGCTCTTTTATTCTCAAATTGTTTTAGATCAAATGTGCTAGTCTTACAGAGATAGCCCATCTACAAATATTTATTAGGGTTGTGTTTACGTTTTACTACTGAAAAGAGTTATGTTCAATATTTAGCTTGTGTTCACTATCATAACCTTTTACAGATCCAATTCTTTATAAACTCACTACAAACTCCTGCTTCAGCCAGGGTCCCACACTGTCCAGTGCCACTTGGCTCATCCAGCATAAGTCTCACTGCCTTGGCCATACATCAGCTTTAGTCTTACCTCTGATCAATTAGCACACCACACAGGCTAATGCTTTCTTTGCTTACTCTCATTACTTTGCTGCCCACTCTTTTTGCTATAGGTGTTCACTAGCCACTGGTTGACAAGGCTAGGGAGGAATCTGACCTGTGTTCCCAAGGGGCGATTTGCTTCCAGGGTCTTTTGCCTTTCTCGCAGCAAACATTTTTGTTGCTTTGCTTTCATACTCTTGAATTATTAACCTGGTCACAACTGGTTTGTCTAGTGCTGGGGAACTAGGCAGATCATAGCCCAGGGCTTTATGGGGCACTAGAGGCTTCCTGTTCAAAAAGCACAATTCTTACTTTTAGTTCCTCTTTTATCTTTATTAGCAGTGACGAGGACCCACCATGCTTGGGAGACCTCAACCCATAGACAAAAGAACATACTAATTCTAAAACATAGGTAAAGGCAATTCCATGTATAGTTATGCATACAAACCTTTTCTTTTATTTGCCACGAAGAACTTCCATCTGGGTATGTCCTCTTTTCCCACAGCAGTATGACCATTCCTCGTGCCTGTAATAAACTTCCGCACACATCCCTCATTAATCGCGACACTCGTGAAAGCTGACATAAACTAAAACCATCTAGAAAACCTGCAATGTGTTGTAGAACTTCAAAAGGCAGATTACTCAGGTGGTCACTACGCAGTCCTAAACAGCATCTCTTATCAGGCTCCGTCAGCACAGTAGATATACATGGCTGAACCCCAAATGACCGAAGGTGCCGATCATGAATAATCTTTGCCCCTTGCGTTGAAGGACAGAATCTGCGTTGAGAATATGTACATCCATAATACGCCAGAGGACACCTCTGCTCCATCCAGCCGTTGAGGCCAGCATGAATGTCACCATGTACATTCTTAAAATGCGAAGGAAATTCATTTCGTCTAAACAACTGTCCACAAACAAATGTAAACATTGAACGCTTTGTTTGGTATCTAGCCACACATTCTAGCACCAAGTCTAGCCCAAGAGTCTGGAAAGGGCTTGGATTTGAGAGCTGTGGATTTGCATGATCGCATGCAGAGGCTGAAGCAATTTCCCCTACCATTGTATTTGTGGCCAGAATTGCAGAAGGGAGAGAAAACGTCTGCGTCCCAAAATCAACACGGTATCCGTCAATAACACGACTATCAGATATTCCCCTACCACCGGGAGAGTCTCCAAGACAAAACAGTAATGCTGCTGTGATTAAATCTATTCCATGAAGACCCATAGGATCTTCTGTTATTTCCAAATCTGATGTATCCACTGCTTTGTCTTCCTTTGGTGCAGATATGTAGTGATTTGCAAGGAAATTATAGGTACGATGAGGAATTAAAGAAAATACATCTATGCTTCTCAGTCTGTCTTGTTCAATTTGTTTCTGTATCAGTTCTTCATTACAGTACTGTGGCAGATATACATGATTAACAGTGCCGTTAGACAAACTGTGGAGAGGTAATTCTTCCTTAAGTTGTGTTGCTACAGGAATAGGGCTGTGATAACCCAATGCTTCAACATGAGAAGCATTACATACACCATTTGCTACATTAGATTGGTCGGAATTACACATACCAAGTTCTTTGCTCTCTCGCAGTGTATCTGCGCTTGTATTGTCTGCATGAAAGCCATTGCATAAAGAGGTATCAAGACCCATATTCAAATTGTACTGTTGCATGGTGTCGTAACAAATGTCACTTGAGCCATTTTGTTCCAACTGTGCATTTTGATTCAAGATATCCAGGTGAATACCACCAACTGCTCCCATGTTATCTTCATCTAAACAGTCAAGTTCTACTTTATGCATTCTACTACAATTTTGCTCTTTTGGCTGAAAATCTTCACTTGTTTTAGGTGGTGAAATGCCAAGCTTTGAGCTTAACATGCTTATGTCTCTAGTAGCAGTGTTCAGGATATCTAGAGCTGTAGCTAAACTCTTTGTCGTTTCCACAGTAGCTTGATAAAGTGCACCATAAGACTCTTCATCTACAGGCATCAAGCCATTTGAAAGTGCAGCATCTGGGGCACCTGCAACAGAAGTCTGTTCTCTGGATTTTACCACCTCATCACCTGTTTTCGATGTCATAGTTGCTACTTTGAGAGATTCAAGGAGCATTCGTTGATCCTGAAGGGCAAGAGCCATGTCTAACTGCTCAACTTCATCAACATCTTTACTAAGATTCTCATAAGATTTTCTATCTGCGTAACTGACAGGCCATCTGTTCCACTCCATAGTGCAGCATACCACACTTGCAGGGCAAATTTCTAGATGTTCAGCAATTTTGTTTCGGGCTACAGTAAATGGACAGCCAAAGCCACTGTTGAGACAAGGCACTCTTTCAAGTGGGCATAAAAGGCGATGCTCTGCAGCTTTGCATGAATGAAATACTGCTCCACAAACCAAAGGACAACCAATCAAATCACAGGAAATGCCAGCCTCTGGTCTGGCCATACAACGCCGACTAACACAGTTGACGCAATGTAGATGTTGATGTTCTTCCACGGTGGCAAGTTCAGCTCTAGGAAAAGAGGAAGATAAAGCAGACCAAATGTCCATATTTGTTTTTAAGCAAGCATCAGACTTGTAGCAAAGTACTCTCCTGGTTATATAAAATATCTGTAAGTGCCATTGTATGCACATTGTATGCCATTGTATGTAGGAGATTTGGCTACTGCATATTAAAAAATCATATTTTCACATGTTTTGCCAGTCAATCTTTGTATTCAAAAGCATTTCATTCATTCCAAAAGAGAAACTATTTCCTAGGAGCTCTACTCAGTGTTCCACAAAACTTATAGGTTTGGGATTTTACTACCATCCCACATTGACATTTCTAGTCCTTTTCAGTGGTTTTTAAAATTACTGGAGCATTGAAACTTACTTGCGTTCAGGCACACTCAAAGCAGGCACAGTAGGAAGTCCTCCCCCCGCTGACAGTGTAAACATGGTGACAAAATCACTTCACCGCTGCAAAGTCCTGTGGCACCTGTTTCCAAGATAGATTTTGATCAAACCCTAGATAACATCAAAACAAATTTGCAAAAATAGGATATTGTCTGGGCGTATACAAATGCAGCAAACAAGGCGTTCAAGCTAAGACGAAAGTTACTTGATAGTTACACAAAGAAGCTCTTTGTTTATTATGTTAAATTTCAAAATGGTATTTTAGCTCCCTCTAGTGATCAAATAATGAATAATCAGCTAATATCAATTTTCAAGGACTTCAATACCTTGTTAAAGAGGAACCCTGCACAGCTCTTCACCAACACACACCTGTGTATCTGCACAAGACCTATAAAAAGGCACTACAGAAAAATTGTTTGATCTAGGTTTAAGAATGTATCTTCCCAACAAACATAAAGTGAGCAATGAGTTCTTTCACGTTTGTCTAATACCACACACAAGTTGAATATATATACCTGCTAAGATCCTCTGATGGAAGGGTTCTTTACATGCTAAACAATGTAACTGTACCCCCAAATTCTTGATCTCTTTTATATTTTTTTTGCAGGAGAATTTGGTGTGCTAGAAAATACTAATAATGAGGAATAAGCTATAATTTAGAGACCATATCTACCTCTTAAATGCATAAAAACTAACTTGAAGGTAGATGCGTCTAAAATACGACCCCAGGTCAAGGCCTACTGAATATGTTTCAGTAGAGTGTGATAAATAGTAACAGCCTAATCACATTGTATCAATCCTTTCCCAACTAAGTTCAGGATTCATACATAGGACTATTGAATTTTATCTTAACAAGTGCATTGCAAGTACATTACAAGCACATTACAAGAAATGTGGCTATGGCTGTGAAAAAGTTTTCAATGCACCTCCCATTCAAATCCAACATGTGCCTTACTACAGTGTCTCTGAATTAAAAACTGGCCCCTGAATAAGCCAATAAAAAACTAAAAGCATAAGAAACCAAAAATGTATTTTAAGCCCAAATGTTTCACCACCAAATTTAAGAACTGTATTCTTCAAATAAACCAAATTTTGTCAATACGTACTTGAACTTGCTCCTCTAAGATTTGGAGAGTCCCTGAAATAGAAAAAGGTTGACATCCATCACTTTGGCAATACCATCATACCAAAGAAAGAGGGCGTCATTGAGGAGTCCTATATGGCATTAACAGTATTCTAGTCTCTTGCTTTACTCATGTGTCATTCAAGGATGAAATTCACAGATGCAGTAAAGAATCATACTTGGTATTACTCCAAAACCATGCAGGCACCACACACGAAGAAGAGAGCCATAAAAAGATTCAGGTCCAAAGATGAAAATTGTGACAATATATGCACAAAATTCAGCTTAACTTTTAAAAAAGCCATATTTCAGATAATCCAAGGTGGGTATTAATCATTCAATACAGCTCCACCCCAAAGGGATTCAGGAACTTAAGAATTAGTGGAATTTTCCTTTTTTATTATTATTATTCCTCCTCCCTCTCAATCTCTTTGCCTTCTGTGCCATGTATTTTTAGATCAAGGACAGGGAACCTCAGGCCTCTTTACCTATTCCTAGATAAGAAAGGGAGGGGTGTGCAAGTGTGTAAAAACTAACCTACTGGTACAAAGGTAAAATTCACATTCATTGCCCTGCTCGTTTTTGTCTCTCGCCCTGCCCACCACTGACATGAGGTTCACACAGAGGAGAATGTGGTCCTTGGGCTGAAAAGCTCCTCATCCCTGTTTTGGATTGTAGGTCTGTGGGTAAGGTTGTTTTCTAGTTCTAAGCCACTCTGGGAGCCCTTTTGGCAGAAGAGTGGGATAAAAATGCTTTAAATAAATAAAAATCAGCTTGGCTAAAGCCACCTAGTGAACTTGCAACAAATGGAAGAACTCCTCAGCTCACAAGCCATTCAAATACACCAGCCCTTAGAGCATATTCTGCTACTTATAAACGCAACCAAAATAGCAAGACGTCATTTTTCAAGCTTCAGCTCTATCTTCTCTTGCTCAAGAAGTGGTTCAGTACTGGTTTTGAACATCCCTATGATCAGGAAAACTGTCTCACCAAATCAAGACCTTCCAAGGGACAACAGAGCAATGAGACTTTTCTGTGTAGACTCCATTCCTATAATATGCAGATGAGGATAATCCCACAGCTAAGAAAACTAGGAAGAAACAGAATCAGATATCAGAAACTATGAGTTATCATATCCCTTTCCCCCTTTATGAGATGAGAAAATTCAGTGACTTACACTGCTAATTACATCTATTGCAAGAACTACAAAATTGATAAACTCTTATGGTTGAAAGCATCCACTTATGATAGCAGCATATCTGATGAAGTTTCCCCACCATTAGTTTTCCCATTCAATGTATTTCCTTGTGTTTTCTCCCCACCCCCCATCCTCCAGCCCCCTTGTTATAAGAGCTTACTTACCAGTTTGTTATTGCTGGAATAGAGTTCTGGTTGATTTTTTCCTGTAACAAATCATTTTCAGTAAAGTTAATTTTTTAAAAATAATATCAACCTTTAATTATAGTATACTGACTTGATTAGAAAATATAGATATAGATACACACACACACACACACACACTATCTTCTTAACACCAATGTAAACTTTAAAAATTATTAACATTCTTTCACAAGGCAAGTTTTTTGCTAGACTAGCAGAGAAGATGTTGTCCATGTGTGGACATCGCAATCAACTGTGGAAACAGCCTGCTATATACCAATGCACCTTAGCTGTGTTTTGTGAAGCTGCTTCAAAAGCAGTAAGCACAGAATGGAATAAGCATGCACACACACACACACACACTTTTCTGTTCTAAACTCCACTACTCCCTTAACAAATAAGTCACTGGGGTTTTACAAAACATGTGGGCATATAAACTGTTGTTATGATTTTCAATATTGCAATTCAAAGCACATTTCCATGGAAGTAAGTTCTATTAAAATAAAAAAATATATGTGAAAGTAAATATACTTAGCATCCAGGTAAGTTAAATTTATAGAACACCAGACAACTGATAATAGAATGCAGTGCTTTGTTGGTATTTCACAATGCAGTACCATGCCGTTCTTTTCATGGTTGTAATATTTTAATTCCTGGTAATCCAGGTACTAAACCAGTTTCCACAGTCAGCTGTGATGATCTCGTGTTTCAGTTCAGTGCATGTGACAGTAAATCCCATAAATGCTACTCAAACATCATATTTGAACTCTGTCCATAAATTGTGACCTGTAGAATTTTCTTTTTTATACTAATATTTTATTATTTCTCAACAGGCATCTCAAAATGAATTATATGCATAATTAACAATTTGTTTTTAAAGCTCCACCTCTGAAAAGCGTGCATTTAAAATAGTTTACAGGGTTGGACAAATATTATTCCAATTCCTAGAAGTCAGAAAGTACTTTCAAAGAATAGCAAGAAGAAGCTGTTACAGGCCACTGCATTAATAGTGAGACAGGAAGGGGTATATGGAGAGAGAAACAGAAGTGATCGAGAAGTAAGAACACAAAGAAAGCACACTGGAACAAGAAGGAAAGGAAACAACATATTGGTAGAGCAATTTATGTGGTGATGTTCAGGGAAAAAGTTAACCAATGCCCTTAGCTCAGTTCTACCAATAAAAATGATTTTGTATGCTGGTTTAGGAGCAGAGAATTGCAGGACTCTTGGCTGAGAGTCCTGCAAGACCTGCTCCCTGTCTTTTTCCACCTGGCTTAAGAGGATGGGACCCTGATGGACTCTAGCTACAAAACCTGAGGCTGCTTAAGAGCCCAGAGACCATCTTGGCTACCTCTTAGTGCAGACCTAGGTCATCAAGCCTCAGCTTCCAGTCGCTGCTCACCATGAACCAAGATTGGCAGCAACAGCAGTAGATATCTTCTAGGCTTATGATAATATTTTATTCTTTTGCTAATTGTGCTGTTTTAAATGTACATTTTATATTTGACTTCCTTTAGTAATGTTTTCTTTTTGAATGTTTAAGAGAATATTTTAGTTTCCTGTTAATTATGCTCCTTTGAATGTATACTTTATATTTGTATACTCCAGTGATGTTTTATTTTGGATTGTTTTATTTGATGCTGTGGTCAAATTGTTACAAGGTTTTCAGTTCTTTTTAAAGCAAGTATGCACACAACGCCTGTGCATTATTTTCCAAGAATTCCCCTCCCAATCCGTTTGCTGGTTGCCAGCACTGGTATCTTAGAGAAAGGGCCTGCAAAACCTGCAAGTGCCAACACCGTACCTTTTAAAATTCTAACAATTCAAAGTATTATTTTTCATAGAACTAACTACACTACATTCACTTGGAAGAGCAAGGTAGTTGAACTACAATTCTGGTGAAACAAACATGGGAAACATATTTCAACCCGCTCCTAGACACTTGCTCACCAAAACCCAGTCTTATTGACCATTGTGAAACCCAGTCTTATTGACCAATCAGTACGGTAAAATAACAGCTTCTGATATACTGGTCTCTTACTAATGAACAAACCTAGGCAGAACAGCTGCTCATTTCTGATTAGGCAATGTCAGCAACTGGGTTCAGTTCATCTGAGATGTTGAAGTATGCGTGCTTGCCTGTTACCAACCAAGAAACCTAAAAATACACACAGTTCTGGTGAGATGTACACTGCTCTCAGAAGGTACAGATCACCTGATGTTATTGTACATACTACAATCAGCTGACTAGAGCTCTCAAAGTGTGTTTGGAACGTCTGCTGCCAAAACTAAAATTCCAGCTGCAGCAAACAACCCAATGACCAATGTTTGTATGAACAACTAACAGCATAATAATGACTTGAAATAGAAAGCTCTTGGTATTCAAAGTGTAATTCAACTCCTTCTCTGCTTCTTGTGTATCCAGTTACTATAGCTACACTTTAAACTTTGAACACTGGAATTTTAACAACATGTCAGTGTGTATTTTTCAACCGTTTCATACATTTAATAAAGTACACTAAGATAACTGTTTAAAAGTCGGTGATATGGTAATCTCTTACTAATTGGTTAACTGAGACATCAAACATTCTGGTTTGTGTTGGGTGCAACTCAGAACCTACCCTACACCATGGTTTGCACTTTCAGAACAACTAAGCTGTGCTTTAGAGCTGCTTGTCTTCTTGTGTTTTTCATCTGCTTAGAACTCAACTTCACTAGTTCATAAATTTACTCCCACCTCCATGAGGAAGTACCGGTAAGCCTCTTGAGACAGAACCATGGAAGTGTGGTTCTGAATTCAGATGTAACAGCAAATCACAGTGAGCCCAAGCTGTACTGTGGAAACCTGTATCAGTTCAAAGTATGGTCTGATATGAGTTTAGCAGCCCCTCACAAATCATAGTTCATAAACAGGTGTAAATTCAGGATTGCAAAACTACGGTAATGTGCTGAAGCCTCTTAACAGTAAGTAGTATTTCAGATTAGTTTGTAAAATCAATTGCTCAAAAATATTGCTTACAAGTTCTAAATTATTTCTGCCCATTTTCAGAATTCAGATCAAAATTAAATCACACTGAGAGCTCCACGTCAGCACCTTTCATCATCCTCTTCTTTTCCTCTTCCTAATGTTCAGTTTTAAAGTCTGAGCTGGGATCACTGCTGTGAACATCTCAATCCCCTACCCCAACGTGAGCTCTGATTTCCCATTTCAAATATCTTTTTAGAATGGCTGGGCTTCTAAATTTACATACCTTAAGACTATTGGTACAGCTGATACTACAAACCCTCTATCTTGCCTCCAGAAACTGTAATTAATTTCAGTATCTGGCCAACAAAGTGACAGGAAGAAAATCATAGCATATTGTTTGTTACTGTTACGTTAGTCTATAAATTCATGTACAATGGAAATATTTTTGCAATAGACTTTCAAGTATTTTACAATATTTAGCACATTCAAAAGTAGGCAATAAATTCCTTATTATTGCACATACATATACTACACACAAGTCAAGCAAAGAATGGGATAAAATATCTAATTTTATTTTTCTGTCTTTGCTTTTTAGGTGACGTAGGATTCTGTTTATTTCACTATTTTCAATTAGAATTTTAAGTTTATTACTAGATTACAATCATTTCATTACAAATGTTTAGTTTTGAGATGGCAGTTCAGAATAACTGGTTTTCTTAATGTCTCAGTAAACATAATTGTTTTAAAAATATGTTTTTAAAATATCTTTTTATTAAAAGATAAAAAGTATCTTTCTGACAGATCCGCTTTCATTATCACATGCTTTATTTTCCTAAGTACTTGGTATAGTAGGCTGTTACACAACCATAGCAGAAAAAAAGAACTCAGATAGATCAGACACAGAAGCACTGCTTGGTTAAATTAGCATAGGAACCAAAGCAAAGAGTCAAATTTAATGTGTAACACGTTTCTGCACATTTCTCCTCACATGTAGCAGCTGTGCAGAAGTAGCGTATGAAACATTTAAGGGAGAGGGTTCTCTTTAAGAACAACTGTTCTTAAAGAGACAACTGTTCTAGAGTTGGGGGAAAACAATTGATCACTTAAATGTAAAAAAGCCCATGAAGTCAAGAATAGCTGTGTGTAAGTTCCAGGTTTTTAAACTGCATCCATAGAATATTATGATTGTAGCCTGAGGGCCCTTTGCTCTCCAGCCAAATACCCAATCCCTCATTTGGTTTCAGGCACCATAGGCTTTGCAGTTTGCTCCAGAAATTTTCTGCCTTCTCCTCTCCCAATTACACCACATGGCCTAGATTTTCTTACTAGTCATGTGCCATAATTATAAGCATCTCTGAACAGGAACTGGAACACAGGAGTCATGATGAAGCATGAAGCAAGATGAGGCAAATATCAGAGCAGCACAGACTGCAAGTGTCCAAGACTATCATCCAGTTCACTGCACTGGGAAAGAGGGCTTCCTTATGATCTGGCCAGGTTTCTGTGAAATTCTGGCATCTTAAGAATAGTCACTTCTGTAATTAGTACGAATTGTCGATGATCCATGCCATTATTCTAACACATCAACACTGAAAATACCTGACCTATAGATGAAACTTTTCCTTCTCTGTTAAATGCTACAACTAAATTGATGTTTCATCTCTATTTGCATTTAAGGATTATAGATTTGCACAGTACTGTGTTTACACAAAGGTAATCTTTAAAAGAAACATTCAGCTTTAGGATTGGGGTGAGAAATCTACCACACACGTTACACTATAGTCTGCCAATTGTTAATTTCTGTAGTTGCACTTGCCCTAAAGAAGCTACTTATATAGCTTGGAATCTGAGACACTGAGGACATATTATTTTATACACAACACTGAGGACATAGTATTTTATACACAATTTGTCAAACATTACATCTAGAAATTAACGTAAGTTTAGAAAAGGGAGATGTTCGTTTTTCCTCAAAATAACATTTTTAGAGACATCCAGAGTTTGCAAGATTGAGCCTGGACCACCAAATAAATGTACAAAATAAAACCCAGGATAGTTGTAACTATACATAGGAAAGAAATCTGCCTTCAACTGGTTGCCCTCTACCTCCACTGCTAAATTTACCCCACCAGTGCATTATAACCTTATTTTTGCCTTTTCTGTCACCCATAACTTTATTTTCATCTTCTGCACTGCAGCACCGAACTCAGTGCTGGTCCTATAGCCCCTTGCTATTGTCTTTCCTTCTGACCATAAGCACATTTGGTTGAAAGTCTACTGTGCAGTCTGTCTTGTGTACTTTATGGTTGCCTGCTGCTGCTCTCGAATTAAGAGCATCAGATAGTGACATGTCTGTTTTGCAAAGGGGAGGGGGGAAATAAACCCCTTCCCACCTCACAATTAACGAAAGGAAACAGCTCAAGAAAACAAAAGTAATTTAAAAATGTGGGGAGGGAATGAATGGACACAAACATGGAAGTGTGACATTCCAAATAAAAGGAATAAAAATACAAACAAAGTGAAGTGGCAAATGGCAGTAATAAAACCATTAAGGAAGGTGTGGATATAGTTACAAACAAAAGAAAGCCAATATCAAAATAATAATGTCAGGGAGCACTATCAGACTTATGCCTGTGTTAACATTAATTCTCTAATCTTAGTTTTAATATTCAAGGGTAGGGGTTTCTGAAACAATTTATTTAACTGGATGTTCAGATCCCACCTTCTTTTGGTTTTGCCTGTGCTCCTGCCCAAATGCAACTCCAACACATCTCTAAACAACCACTGAAGCTCTCAACCCCCAAAATGTTCCCCAACCCTGTAGTAAAGGCTATTTCATGTATCTTGTGGTGCATAGCCACCCATTTACTAATGCCTTATTTTCAAGCTTAATAATAATAATAATAATAATAATAATAATAATAATAATTTATTTATATCCTGCCCATCTGGCTGTTTCCCCAGCCACTCTGGGCAGCTTCCAACAAAATATTAAAATACAATAATTCATCAAATATTAAAAGCTTCCCTAAACAGGGCTGCCTTCAGATGTTTTCTAAAAGTCAGATAGTTGTTTATTTCTTTGACATCTGATGAGAGGGCGTTCCACAGAGCAGGCGCCACTACCGAGAAGGCCCTCTGTCTGGTTCGCTGTAACTTCGCTTCTCACAGTGAAGGAACCGCAGAAGGCCCTCAGTGCTGGACCTGAGTGTCTGGGCAGAACGATGGGGATGGAGACGCTCCTTCAGGTATATCTACATATTCTACACTGTACCACACATTTACAGCTTATGCTAATAGTATTGTTAGTTTTCACTTGATAGAAATTAAGGGTGCTTATGAAATTTAGATTAAAATATTATAAAAGTGGTCAGTTCTCTCAAAATGCTAGTAGCTAAAACACCTGGCAATGTGTTTTCAATATTTCACAATTATGCAGATACTGCCTATATTCCTTCATTATGGTTCTGGACACCGAGTGTGTTTTGTACCTATTTGTTTTTATTTTAAATATCTGTAGCCCAATGGATACTTTCAGACTTTGGATTTAATTTAAAAACAAGATACTGGTTTACTAAATATGCTGGCTTGTTTTTGCTGATATGCCCTGTTCTAACATCTGCACCTACAGAAAGAGTTCTATATTGGGGCCTAGGGCACAGACAACGCACAGAGAAAAGATGATACACAGAGAAAAATCTGCATCTAGCTTCAATAGCTGTAAAGTTTGCTGCTACTTGCTGGATTGGAGAAACACATGCAGCTTTGAACAGATGGTCAATGTGGTTAGGTCTGATGGAAACAGATTCCAGACACCAATAGCCGTCTCAGCAAGAGCTGTCAGCACCCAAACTCTGCTCAACACAAAGCTTGTTGCATAGAGCAGCATGTCTATAGCCTGTAGCTGTCTGTCACAGTTTCTAGATTGTAAATATAATCTGATGTATGACATAATGTGGAGAGAACCCCCACCCCAAGGTGTTACTGCCCATGAATTGCTATTTAATATAGTAAATTCCTTTAAAATCAAATGGGCTTAATCTTGAAAAATGTGGTTGGGATTGAAGTGTTCTCAAAAACAACTTCACAGATCTAATGGCTTAATGTACTACAGCTGGGCAATAGTTTCTCCATATGGTTTCCAAAGCTATGTAATTTCTGAAAACTCTGGAAGTACTGCAGGACATCTTTAAGAGACATTAAAGTAGTATGTAAAAATAGGAAGCTGCCTCAAAGCTTGCTTAAACACATACATATTACGTTATCCACCCAGTCACCACATCTGCCACCCCTTGATTGCACCCAAAATAAAGGATGTAGGGAGAAGCTGAAGGAAAAGGTTAAAGTTTGTGAATACAGAAGTTCAGTGCCAAACCTCAAATACTGAATGACTCCAAGACTTATTTTCAAAGAGCTGCTTACAATTGTAACAACTTATTTCAGATAAAATAAGAATTATCAGATATATATACAAACCATGTCGCTTAAAGAATTTCACATTTGATAATGTTTTATTACAGGATTATCCCCCACCACTCTTTTTAAGTTCAGGCTTAAGCCATATACTTCAGCATAACTCAAGTCCCAGCTATATTCTTTCACTGTCTTTTTTTTTTTTTACTACGCGGCACAAAAACTACAAACTGTACTGTTACAGTAGATGCCAACAAAATGTGACAGGGAAATTCTTTGAGAGAACTAAAGTAGTGTTCATATTCCTCTCTGAACAATAGTCCCTATGGTCATTGTTTGATGTCTTTTCAAAAATCTGACAAGGTTCTCTTATTTCACAATTACTACAATGTCTCCTTTCCCAAACTGTAGCTTTTACTCCATTCTGCTTTCAGCTTACAAACGTTTACAAAACATTATACCCATCCATTCATTTTCAATAGGCAATTGATTATTACAGACTCTTCCATATTAGATATGTAGGGAAAATGTTTCAAGAAGAAGCTATTCCAAGAATCAATACCGCTTTCCATTGTGTTCTATTCCTCCTTATAACAAGTGACAGGCAGAGCCATACTCCTTCCCTCCCACATGTTTAACATAGGGAACGATGCTGTCTCCTTTTAAGGCTCAGGCTTAACCACAGGACAACCCTCAATGGAGCCAAGTCATCTAGGGCAGAACTGCCCTTGCATTTAACCATTTATTTTTAACACACACCCATATAGGAACCCAGGGAAATCCCCGCGGTGAATCGAACACGCTTCTCTGTACTAATTTGTGTAACACCTTCCCTTGAGGCGGGGACGATGCCCTGCAGCAGCCGCACCAACACACCCCAACTCACAATAGGGCTTTTCTGACCACTGGAAGCTGGGCGTCTGTGTGTGTTGTGTGTGTGTGGTTGAGCAGCTCCGCATATTACTGCCGTAGCCATGCTAAGTAATCGGCTCAAGGAGGAGGCGGTCCATTCCCCTCTGTCCATTGTTTCCATCTACACCGAAGGGGAAAGAGAGAAGAGGAGGGGCGGGCAACGAAGAGAAGGCAAGGAGCCAGCGCCACAGGCGTATCTTCCCCCTCCCTCCCTGGCACCCACCCCTACCCTCCTTTGAGACCCGTCTTTAAACACAACGGGGGGGGCAAAAGCAGCAGCGCCACTGCCCCAAGGAAAGCACCTCCCGGGGCCTCCTCAGAAAGGACCGCACCAGCTGTCAGCCAGTCATTGCCCCCCCCTCCGGCCCCCCGACGACCACCATCACTCCCACCCCGGTTCACAGCCCTGCGAGAAGGTGGGCTGACCGCCCAAGACCAGGCCGGGCCCGTCCTGCTCGGGCAGGAGCCAGAGGGGACCCCGCAGCTCCACACCACGCACCGACCCACCTCCCTGCCAGCCGCCATTTGTTTACTTGTCGGCCGGCAGGGAGCAGCAGTAGGAGCAGCCGTAGTTTGAGCCCGCCGAGGGGAGAAGAGACAGACAGACAGAGAGAAAATCCCTCAAGACGCGTCCCGTCCCGCGTCCGTGTTCTCGTTCTCTCTCTCTCTCTCTCTCTCTCTCTCTCTCTCTCACACACACACACACACACACACACACACGACTCACCGCTCGGTCGTTCTCCCGCCTCCTGCGCGTAAAGCAGCTCGAACGTGGAGGGAGGAAGAGAGAGGAGCAGGCGAGAGAGGCACCCGCTCCCCCGGACGCCCTGAAGATTCGATCCGGTTCCGGTGAGGGGTGGGGCGGAGGACTTGCCAGAGCAGGCTCGCAGCGGTGCTTTCCGGCTACGCCGCTCGCTCGCGCGCGCGCGTTCTCTCTTCCCCAGCTGCACGGTGGCGGTGGGGGGAGCGGGTGCCGTAAAGGAGGGAGGAGGAGGAGCAACGGGAGTCCTTGCGGCCGGCAGCGCCGGTGACGCAGCGAAAGGGAAGCGAGCTTCGCACCGGGGGAGCGTGACCGAGGTTATTCCGGAGTCCGGCGACACCTCCTTGTCGCTCTCCCTTATTGTAAAATACAAGGGCACCTTGCATTTTATTCGCGGCCATTATCTCCGGGAATTATGCTAACTTACAACACTAGTATAAGTTATTATTCCGGAGGATAATGGCCCCGGAGGAGTGCAAGCACCTATTGCGGGAATAGTTTTATTTTGTTATCATCATCGTCTTCCTTATTACTTACGGAATTAAGGTTGTTGCAGCCGTACTCTGGAATTTGCTTCTGAAGGAGCGACTGCTGCTCCCCGGTTCCAGGCTTCTTTCGCACACGCCCTGCTTCATATATGATGAGGGAAGGGACCGGGGAACTGGACTATTTGTTCTGAAAGGCATGATTTCCACTGCATGCAGATGCAATGGGATATATAGCGATGCTGTGCGGAAGGAAAAGTCCTTTCCTCTGCCAGAGAAGGCCGGTGGAATGGTGGTACTTGCAGGCAAGGGGGAGGTCTGCCCTGCTTCAAGTTTCTTTATTATTATTTCAAGAGTTTGACAGATCTACCTATCTTGCCACATAGTAAAAATTCAAGAATAAAAGACAATTTCCATGGTACCTCTCCATTGTCCTCCTAAAATGAGACTGCCTCATTCTTTTCAATGGCTGGCTTTGCACTCTGTAAGCACTCTGATGGAGGCACTTTTCTGCATTATTGCATTTTCCACTATTCTGCTACTGAAAGATTCTGGGGTGAAGGCTGCTGTCATAGGGTTCAATTCTTTGCTGGTATTTTTCTGAACCTCTTATCTCCTCTTACAGGGCACTTGGATTTCTGCTTACTATCATTACACCTTGTTTGTTGATGGTGTCATTTCCTTACTTTGAAATACAGTACAGTAATCATATCCAAAACTGACAAAGATATGTCCCTGGACATGAGAGGCTTTTGGCCTTGCTGGGCTTGGATGTGGATCATAGTCGCACAAAAAAGATGTACAAATTCCTTCATGTTACTTGGAAGCAAAACTAATTTGTGCATGTTTTGTGTGTGCCAATTGTCAAAATGTCTGCAGCATTAGCTAATTTAGCTATTACGGTCTGAGGGTATGTTCCTCCATATTTTCTGTTGGTATTCTTCTATCTGCATTTGTATTCCTTCTGTAGAATTGCTACTACTACTTCTTCTAGTTACTATTTGCGGTTGAGCAAATGTTCCTCAAATAAATGAGATTTTTCTTTATTCCCAGAAGATGCCAAATTTCATTTGCAAATATGCGCAGCTGGGTTTTTATGTGACTGAGTAAAGTATCCTGTTAGGATTATGATATTTATTATATTAAAGTACCGGTTATTATTAGATGATAATCTGTTTCACCCATTTGCCAGCACCTTATGAGAATATATGTTGCATTAGGGAACCTATAAAACAAGGGTGGTCCTCTGGATATCATATCTGACAATTGGCCATGCTGGCTGGGGCTGATGGTAGTTGGAGTCCAACAACGTCTGGAGGTCCACAGGTTATTTATTTATTTAAATCATTTTTATCCCAAAAAGAAAAGAACTTGAGAGGGAGTTCGAAAAAAGAAAACTCAAGCACTGTTTCTTAAATGCAGAGTTCTTGTAATGACCAGCTGGAATGGAAGAATTTCAAGAAGATCCAAACGTTGCTGGTCTTTCAGCAGACCCCTGGAGTCTGATGGAATGGCTGCTGTGAATTATAGTTGCATGGTGACTTGTTGAGCTATAAAGAAATGTATTGTGCTGATAAAGCCCAATCCCCTTCTCCTTGGCATCTTGAAGATGGGTGGTAAAGATGGCTGGAGCTCACTGCCATCAGAAGGGCTGTGGAGACAGAACTGGGATCAAAGCATGCACACACCCAACCTCTTTTCAGGGCAAAGAGGCATACCCCTTTTACTACTGAAGGGATCCATTTCTCCTGGAACCTGTGGACAGGAGAATCCAGAACAATTCCGTCTGTGTTGTGCTTACATCCTGCTTAGCTAAATTCTTGATAAAGGTATTCTTTGTAGCATCAACTTGGACTTGAGAAAATAGTGGGTTTATATGCGTGAGTGTACTAAGCATGTTGCTGTAGTTGTCACAGTAAGATGTTAACAGTTTATCTTCACCTCTTTTTGTTGTTTTTGCTGCTACAGAGGGGGCATGGCTACCTTTCTGGAGGTTGTGATAAATATTGTAGTCAGGGAAATAAGTTCTGAGTGATTGTTTCATTCAGCATTACAAACCTTTTAGCAGTAGATCAGTGTTTATTTAGAAACAATTCTATTATCTTTCTCTTAAGTAGCTCAGACCAATCTTAACAGTTCATAAAATTAGCAAGTACTGCACTTGCAGAATTGTTCCATAACTCTTGGATGCAGCACAGAGCGGGGAAAGGAGTAAAGGGAAGATGGGTCACACAATTTCACCAGTTTCTGCTATTAAACAATACTTTGCTTATTGAGGACAATTGATAGAAATTAATAACAACATAAGCCATTTTATAGCAAACAGTAGGAAAGCTGTAGTTCTCATCTGAGTGAGCAGCAGATCATACCTATAACATTTAGGATTATGGTGTCATGCATTAAAAATGAAATGACAGCTGACTTGTTGACTGCTTCCATGGGGGGGGGGGGCAGAAATCTCAGAAAATAAATGTTTTTCCTGAGAGACATGTATCTAACATATGTAATGGAGGAATGGCTATACAAACATGAAATTTTTCTTACGTGGATAACACTTTTCTGAAGGGGAAAAAATATGCAGTCAGCATCCAGCTCATCAAGTATAGTGAGCACACACTCATCCATGGTCATGCACACTCACCCAGCGATTATACTGAGAAGCATTCCATCAGAACATGCATGAACACAGCAAAATGTACCCATATATACAATCTTCAGGGCATTTTTTGTGCATGAGAAGTTGAGAACACAGTTCACATCTGGAGTGGTCTTCAAATTGTAGGTTCACTTACATTTATTATTTACCTACTTTGGGTAATCTTTACTTGTAGCTAGATAAAAAATATCAGTAGATTTCTATAGAATATGTAAATATATGGGAACAGTTAATCATGATGGTACTTCAGAGTTGAGAAAACGGGACATTGTTAGTTGTGCTTGCATAGTAGGGTAGGACCTCCGTGACTGAAGAAAAAGGTTCCCAAAAATTACAGTTGTCACCAGTACAGCCATCAGAATTCCACTAAGGATCAAAATGTCTACTGGTAGAAGTTTTCCTCTGTCTGAAAGAAAGCAGAACGATTTCCAGAAAAGTGAATACTTTCGCACCAAATCTAATGTGTGAAATAATGTTAACCATTATAAAACTTGGAATTGCATTTGCATGCTGCTTTAAACAGAGCAGCAACGTGGATTTCACCTGCACCAGATGGCAGAAAGAGGGGAATATCCTGATCTGAGATGTTTGCTACAAATGCATGAAGTTGCACTGTGCTTATCATTGGTCCATCTAGCCCAGTGTATTGTCTACTCTGACTAGAAATGGCTCTTCAGGATCACAGGCCGAGGTCTTTGCCGACTCTCCTTCCCTGGAGATGTTGAATATGGAACTTGCAGACATACACATTTACTGGCCAGTCACTTAGGTGAGTTCTCAATGTGTTTAAAGTCATTCTTCTGGGAATGGAGGATGAACCACTTCTTATATTATTAACCTTAGGATTTTTAATTGATGTTGCTTAATTGATGTTTTTCAATTTTTGCACAAAGATTTCTGCTTACTCAATAAGGTTTCCCCCCACTATTGTTCTCTGTAACTCTATTGAAGATTTATATTTTAAGGCATGCACTTTTTTAGCCACTTACCAACATTGGTCTCTTCATTATCTGCCACCTTTCGCTTTATAGGGCCATAAGATACCATGTGACTAGAAAAGGGTGGGACTTCTCTTTTAGTTCTGGTCAGACTGTCATCTGTGCAGTTCTAGAAAAAACGCAAACTAGTAAATATGTGTGAGCCTAAAGTGATTATCAAAGTACTGTAGTGCACAATAAGAAACCCTAGGATTACAAGTAAACCCATTTGGTTAGGTAAAAGGCTACTTAGAAAATAATGTGCCAGTCAGAATGAAAGGTATTGTTACATGCCACCCCAGTCTCTACAACATTAACACCCCAAAATGTTCTTGTTTCTCCCATAGCCACAGCCTCGGATGTCATCAATATCAGCTGTAGCTCTCTAACTTTCCCCCCTTGGTCATGTCACAGCCAACTCTAAAGACTCTACTTCCAACTCTACCTTTGCCTTCTCACTATTTATTTAGGAGTTGGAGAAAGGGGCCCTGCCCACTTGCCTTCTGGCCCTTCTCCATAGTTTTCTTAATGGGCTATTACCTTCCTTTTGCTTTCTTAATCTCCCAGCCAGTTACTACATCAGGAGACTGGCCTGGCTTAGATTTTAACCCTTGCTGGATGCAGGCAGCTTGATTAACACCTACTGGAGCCAGGAATTTAGGGTGTCTAACAAACTAATAAGTACATTGCCAAAGTTTTCCAACTCAAGTACTGAAGGGTGATATGCAGGGACATGTATGAATGTTCAGTCATAAAGTTGCTTAACACACCATGTCAGACTATTAGAATCATAAAGATGCGTAATCCACCAATCTCTTGCAATCTATCCATCATAGGAACATAGGTAGCAACCTTATGTATGTATACCAAGTCAGACCATTGGCCCATCTAGCTCTGTACTCCCTACACTGAGTGACAGTGGCTTTCCAGGGTATTAGGCAGAAGTCTTTCCCAGTCCTAACTTGAGGTACCAGAGATTGGACCTGGGACCTTTTGCATGCAGAACATATGTTCTAACTATGAGCTATAGCCCATCCCCAAAGGGAAGTAGGAAGGAGATGGCAATGGGTATGACTAGAGGAAGTTAAGCATTGTGTGTGTGTGCGCGTGTGTGAGAGAGAGAAAGGTGTGTGTGTGGATGAACTGAAGGTTTACTGCAGAAGATACTGCTCAACATGGAAACCAGAAGGAATAGCAGAACAGCATTTCTTCCTTTTATGTTATGTAGGAATTTGAGATGTAATGTCTCCTATTTTTTTTACGCATCTCTTTTCTGAGCAAGCAAGTAATAAGTCCCATAGTGAACTAACCAGAAAACTCCCTATGATCCACATGACTCAATATTTTGGAACTCTACACTACTACTCTGTAGAAAGTTCTCATTCTACATACACTGTAGACTCTTAAATTTAACTGAATGGGGCTTGTTTGCATAAGAGTCACTGTTGTTATTGGTCTGAACTGTTTTATAAGCCATCTAGTGCTAGCTTCTGATATTATAACTGTCTCTATCCAAAACATCACACTGACTTTTTCATTTTGCCCTTGCTCAGTATACAAGTGTAGTGACATTTTCATTATAGCACTAGGAAAATAAATCCTTCTCTGGAGTTTTTTCAGAACCATGACAATTGCTACTAAGGTAGAAGCATCTATTTTCTAAAATAATTCACAAGGATACTATTCAGTCACCTACCAGCTGATGATTCAGATACAAACATTTTTAAGGAACAGTGTCATTCTGAAACAGGATATTATACTGCATCTGTTAAAAAGCCCTGCTTTAATTGCAGAAATAATTTGCTAGTTGACTGCCAGTAAAGGTCACCTAGTTATACTGCCATTGGTACTAAGTACTTTTTCAGATGCTGTGATTCAGGTATCTGTAAAAGCAGTACATACACTATCGTCCTTAGCCCTTCTCCACCCAACCCCAAACTCCCCACTGACAATTGCATGCTCTGATGTAACCTTCCAAATTAGGAAGGGGAGGAAGCCACAACAATCCTTGTATGCCAGATTACAGGAATTCCTCCACCACCTCTTCTCTGTCTCAACTCCAGAAACCGTTCTGATCTTCCCATGTCACAGACTCTGGGTCAGGAAGACAAACCCAGGCGGCTTCCAGTTCTGCCTTAATAAATGGTGATGCTGGATATTGATTGGATCATTCCAGCTCTGATGGAAAGAGACTGGATGAGTCATACATCCATGCTCATTATTTGATAACCTGTAGCTGTATGAGCTGGCTGCAATTAAAGCTATGAAATGATAGTTTTATCTGCAGTGATAGCTCTGGTAGGAAGAGGGAAAAAGCACAGAGGAAGATAAACAAACAAACAAAAATGAGCTCCAGTGCTTCTGATAATCAATTGTTCAGTCAGCTTTTTTTTTTTTTAAAAGGATTCTCCTTCATTGGCGGCTGCAAAAACCTTTCAATTTCTTAGCTTTGACAAATCAGGATCTGTTAAATGCACACATTAACATATTTTTCTTGAAGCATTCCTACAGTTAACTCTAATCTCAAGATGACTTTTCCATTCGGAGTACTGTACTCTGATAGCTCATTCATTTCTTAAAGTTTCCACAAAATGATGAAGTGATATGTGATGAATATTCATGTGTGACACACTCCAGAAACACATGGATTGAAGTGGAACAGCACAACAGAAAATACTTGACTCTGAAGGACCAATGAGGGGGCTTCAATAGCGATGTGCAGACAAGGGCTCCTATTGAAACATCTTGTGTGCTTCTTTTTGCCTCACAGCTTGTCTCCCCAATCATTTCCCCCCAGCCAGGCTCCCTTCCATTCAGAGTCCAGCTGCTAGAAGGAAATACCATCTTTAGCATTTTCTTTTCATTCCCTTTTACAGTAACACACCAGAACAAAAATAGCTTCAACTTTGAGTGCAAAATGCAAAGTTTTAATTCAAATTTTGAATGTGAAAATTTCCTGTAAAAAAATCAACTTACTGGTTTGCAAGCAGCTGTTGTGCCATGACAAATCTGAACTGTGCAGTGTAAGAAAACATGGTTGTATGCGATGCCAACAAATTTGAACATTTGGATCCTGAAGAGTGCTTCTTCGCCTTCTCCATTTGTTATTACTGATAGGGTTTCATCTTTTACAAATTGTGGGCAGCTATGCAGGAACAAAACCAAAAATATATGATTACATCAAAAGCTGGCATCTCTGCAAAAAATGAATACACACATTATGGATAGACTACCTAGAAGAAACTCAGTCTTGGTGCAAAGTACTTGACTCAAAAGTATACTACTATTGGAGTGCTTTTTCAACTGTGAGCATTTCTTGCATCAAAGAGGTCTATATTGGGCATTTTTTTCCATTTTACCAGCCCTTTCAGTGTGACCAATGGTTCCCTGCTCCTCACAAGTCAGAAAAACCTTCTATGCCAAGGTACTTGGGGTTACCATTGAAGCTATGGATTCTGCCATTGTTCAAGGCTGATTTACTCAAATCATACTGTTTACATGTACAGCTTTAGAGGTACAGGCACATATGGACAAACATGTACTTGTTACATAAAGACAGATGGGCCTGCACAAAGATGCAAAGGCACCTGCTATTTGTGAAAAATAAGCCTCTGGCTCATTTGCTTAAGAGAAGAGGAAACAGTAAGGGGGAGAGGTCAAATTCAACACCATTCACCCAAGCAACCTTTTGCTATTACTAGCATTCTCATTACAGTCTCCCTCAGAATGTATTCTAGTATACTCAACAACAATGAGATCAATGAGTCTGATGCTGATAATACCTACACTCAACTCTTGAAGCACATCTTTGACTTCATCTGGTCAGCCTCCCCTTCACAGCAGTCACTTTGCTTTGTTTTTTAAATGAAATGGAAAGCTCAGCCCAATATGTTTTCAGAATGAGTTGTCCATTTTACCAAAGCGGGATACGAACCTGTCTCTGATAAAAGAATACTGGACAGCATGAACAGGATCCTTCATTGGGGTAGACCAGCAGTTTTGAAGCCTAATGATTAAGTTGCCTGGGACCTGCCAAATGCAGAGACAGAACATAAACAGGGTTCTTGTTTCTTAAGTCAGTAACTTTCAAAAGGACTAGATAGGTACATGGAGAATGAGCCTAACAATGACTGTCAGCCATGATAGCTAACAAGAAACCGTGACAACTAGATGCTGGGTACAAATGGAAGGCAGCTGTCACTAGGGCTAGACAAAGCTGTCAATTTTGGGTTCTCTCTGTTTCGTATTTTTCCAGACTTCAGTTCAGCTTGGCATATCAGTTCTGCATCAGTTTGCAAATCTTTTTTTTTTTTTTTTAGTCCTTGCAAAAATCCACCAGTATTTTAGTGCACCTTTCTCCAAGAGATACAGATTATTGCAAGCAATTTTCTCTTCTGTATTCCCCACCCCCAAATACATGCACAGACAAAGAGTACCTACCCCACCTACAAGGTTGGTGGATGAGCGGTGTCATAGGCGCCGACTCAATGGGGCCTGAGGGGGCCCGAGCCCCCTCAAAAATTCGTTTGGGGGGGCTCAGCCCCCCCAATAATCTCGGGCAGCGGTGGGCGCGTCCGCGGCTTTTATAGGGCGCCCGGCGCGCACCAGCTCGATAACGGGCACCGGCGCGGCGGGGGGCGCCGGGCCGGGGGAGGGGGGCGGGCGGCCTGTCTCCTTGGCAACCCCATTGAGCAGCGCCGGCTCCCCCGGGAGGGCCATCCCCCCGCGCCGCCGATCGCCAACACCGCCGACGCTGTGGCTGCCCGAGCCCGAGACAAAGCCCGAGCCCGACCCGGAGCCCGAGCCCGAGCCCGAGCCCGAGCCCGTCAGTCAGTCAGTCAGGAAGGAAGGAGAAATGGGGAGGGAGACGAGGGAGGAAAATTGCGCGCAGGGTGAAGAAAGGAGAAGGGCGAACGAGACGAGCTTCCAACCCAAAAAAGGGCTGGAAGACTGGGAGGATGCAGGATCGGGAAAGAAAGCGACGCCTTCCCCGCCCGCGACGTCGCCCGCTTGTCATTGGCAGCGCAGCGGGCGCCCAGAGGGGCTGGGCACCGGCGCAGGGCCGCTCCGCAGCCGTGGAGGACAGCTGTGCGGCTAGCAAGGTGCGCCGCGTAGAGCGCGGCCCTTGTGTGGCCCGGTGGCCAGGCAAGCTCGGGCGGGGACCCCCATGCAAATCTAAGACGGGAGAAGAGGGCAGAGCAAAGGGGGTCCCTTCCCCAACCTCCGGCTCTGAGACTTCCCTGCGCCCCAGAAAAGCGAAAGGATTTTCTCTCTCTTTTTTTATATAAATATTTTATTAAGTTTTCAAATACAAAGTTAGAAACATACACTGAAGAAAAAAGTAAAAGAACAAGAAAAAGAAAAAGAAGAAAAGAAAACCAACCATTCAACACATTTTTTATATAACTAACTGGACTTCCTCGCATCTCCCTTACCCTGCATTCTTTATAATAAAGATATCAGCAAATTATTACCTTGTTTTGTACCTTATTTTGTACTTTTCAAATACTATACCTCTAAATTTAACATACTTTTCATCAGTTACTTATATCTTAAATTAAACATAGTATACCTTAGATTTTGACCTTTTCTTACTTAAAATATAATTTCCTGTTCCCCAAATCTAATTGCTGAAGCTATAGTTTCCGAATCGTCTAAATTTTTAACATTCATACAACTTATATTGTTTTTGTAAATAGTCCTTAAATTTTTTCCAGTCCTCTTCCGTTGTTTCTTCTCCCAAATCTCGGATTCTGCCAGTCATTTCAGCCAGTTCCATGTAGTCCATCAATTGCGTCTGCCACTCTTCCAGTGTGGGCAAATCTTGTGTCTTCCAATATTTTGCGATAAGTATTCTTGCTGCTGTAGTTGCATACATAAAGAAAGTTCTATCCTTCTTTAACACTTTCTGGCCAACAATGCCCAAGAGGAAGGCCTCTGGTTTCTTGGGAAAGGTATACTTAAATACCTTTTTTAACTCATTATAGATCATTTCCCAGAAGGCCTTCACTTTTGGACAAGTCCACCAGAGGTGAAAGAATGTCCCTTCAGCCTCCTTACATTTCCAACATTTATTATCAGACAGGTGATATATTTTTGCAAGCTTGACTGGGGTCATGTACCACCTATAAATCATTTTCATAATATTTTCCTTCAAGGCATTACATGCCGTGAATTTCATTCCGGTGGTCCATAACCTTTCCCAGTCCTCAAACATGATGTTATACCCAATATCCTGAGCCCATTTTATCATGGCTGATTTGACTGTCTCATCCTGAGTGATTTTCTCTTCAACCTGCCCTCCATCCTCTTGCAGAAAACTCTTTGCCTGCCCTGCCCGTATCTCGTTTTTGCTTTTTAATTCCACACACGCACCCTTCGGACTTCGTGGCAATCGGGCGCGCGGGTGCGTTTCCTAAGAGAGTGAGGACCCCTGCCTCCTCCCCACCTGCTCCCTCGCCAGCCAGCCAGCCGCGCGCCCTAGCCGGAGAGCCCCGGCCGTCCCCGTCGCGCAATCGGCTGGATCTCCCTTCAGCAGGCCGTGCTCACAACTCGGCCCAGGGACCCCCAGCAGCGGATCTCCGGCTCAGCTGAAGAATCCGGCAACAAGCCCCCTCCTCCCCAATCGCTCCGCCGAAATACGCTCCAAAACCCCCCAGATAGGCCGCCGGCCGCCAAGTCTAGTGGCGCCCTGAGCGAGGGTCTCTCCCCAACACCGCCACCTCGAACTGCGTTCTCCCGGCTACCCGAGCGAACCAGCGGCAGGACCCCGGTATGGGCCCCCCCAATATTTTTTATAAGTCGGCGCCCCTGAGCGGTGTTAGGGAGTGGTGTTAGGATGGGGTATAGGTTTCTCTCTGCTGGCTTCTCCCACCAGCAGTGGCAAATGGTAAGCTCCAAATCAGGACATTTTGGAGTAGGGGTGGATGCCAACAATTTTAGTTCTCCTGGATCCAATTCCTCAGATGTCCCCTGAGGGGCCTTATTTCGGGCCCCTGAGTTATACCATTTCCTGGCCAAAAATGGGGAGGGGGGCGTCTTCTACCTTCACCCTTAGCTGGTGCTAGAACAGTAGGGCAGATCTGCTGCTTCATCCCTCCCCAGGCCCCTGGTTAGGATTTATCGATGAACAGTAAGGCTGAGGCCTATGGGTGAATGTAGATTCTCTGATTTGGATATTGTTAGCTCTCAGCCCTAATGCTGCTGATATCCCTATTCCCACTGGCCTATCTGTCTGAAACCGTATGTTTGATAGGAAATTCATTCTCTGTTTTAAAAAAATTATGTATTTTATTATCTTCTCCCAACCACACTCCTGCAAATGGATGATAATAAAGTAAGTCACAAGTAAATAGTAACATTCAAAAATGTTCTCAGATCCGTGTTGCTTTTGCTCCCCCCCCCCTTCAATGTATCTTGGCTTGTGCCTGGTGGGATGAAGCTGTCTTGCCTTTGCTTATCTACCCATCACCTCAACTCTCAGATTCATCAGGGACTCAAGAACCCCAGGTACCATTTTCACTTTGACAAATATGTTGTCCTCTAGAGTCAGAAAGGGAATGGTAGTCCACATGTCTTCAAAATGCTGGTCTTTGTACAGCATCATGGATACAGAGAAATTTCCATCTTCTGTATTTAGTGTGATGGTCCTGTCACAAACAAAGACAAATAGATATGATGGAGATGCTGTAATGACACAATTTCCATGATAATTTGTCATCATTATACACACAAACACACACACACACACACGTGTGCATGATTTACTAGGGAAGCCTAATGGTGAGGCCTGGGGCAGCTATGAAAATTACAACACTGGCATTGCAGAGCTCTTATACTGGTGCTTCAGTATTATACACAAATGCCCAGGATCAGGTTGCAAGGAATGGAGCAGCTCTAGTAGCCAGTGGTGATGATACCCTTTTAAGTAAATTTGCAACTTGGCAAGCTCCTGTGACTTGGACCAGCTGCATGACAGGCAGAAGCTTTCAGCCGGTGAAAGTTTCCCAAGTATGGTGATACAACAATAACTAGATGCATGCCTGCCTTTCATGCACAGAAGCTATGCTATGGAAAACACGGTAAGAGCTCTAAGCAAGAGAGTCCCACTCGTCTCAAGGAACTTCAACAGAGCACACTTTTTACGCAGCTAACTTAGTGCAGTGATTAACCCAATATTGTCTGCATACTTCTCAAGTAACTTTAATCCAGATTTGGGATGGAGGACGAAATGAGTTCAGTTTGTATTTAAATGTGAACATATGTAATTTGCACTTCCCAAAACAATATGTGAACCAAAATGCAGCCCCTGTTCAAAATTCACACTTCTCCAAACATTACAGTGCAGTTATGCAATCAAAAAAGCATGCCCAAAGACTGCATGTTATGGAAAAGTGCACACAAAAATGCTTGCATTTGTAGGGGGAATACAAAAATGTATCATGTTAGGGAACATTGCTTGCAAAAATGCATATATCAGAGGAAATGGTGTACCAAAATGTGTGCATGTGGATTTAAAAATAAATAAATCACAAACTACGGTAATTTGGAAATGGTGATAACTGAATTGGAAAAATGAGAAACCATAATTTACAGATTTGTCTATTTCTAATCCAGGCACAATATTGGTACAGTGGTACATTGGGTTACATATGCTTCAGATTACATATGCTTCAGGTTTCAGACTCTGCTAACCCAGAAATAGTGCTTCAGGTTAAGAACTTTGCTTCAGGATGAGAACAGAATTTGTGCTCCGGCGGCACAGCAGCAGCAGGAGGCCCCATTAGCTAAAGTGGTGCTTCAGGTTAAGAACAGTTTCAGGTTAAGTACGGACCTCCGGAACGAATTAAGTACTTAACCCGAGGTACCACTGTATACAGAAAACAACAAGGGTAACAGGCTTACCTGATATCAACACTGATTTTATTTTCTCCATTAGGTTGCTGTACCATATAATTAATAGGATATCGGCAGGCAAATGTGATATTGATAAAAGTTCTTGTGATTATATCAGAGAGGTGGTTCTGTATGGTGTTGATGAAAATAATATGTGCACCATCGGAATCCTGCAAGTTAATAAAACACAAAAATATTCTAGTAAGTCCCAAAACTTAAGTTGATAGGAAAATAATAGTAGTGGCAGTGGGAACTGAAGGTTGCTCTGAAGCTGTGCTTCCAGACTTGGAAGCTTTGCTCCTTAACCAACTAGAGCAGGCATAGGCAAACAAGGCCCTCCAGATGTTTTGGGACTACAACTCCCATGATCCCTAGCTAACAGGACCAGTGGTCAGGGATGATGGGAACTGTAGTCCCAAAACATCTGGAGAGCCGAGTTTGCCTATGCCTGAACTAGAGCACCCAGTAAGGAAAGGAAGATCCTCACTGATGTCTTATCAAAGGTCCACTGAGCAGAGCCCCAGACCCAGGTCAGTTCTTAGCCATTCTGCTCTCCCAGTTCAAAGAAACAGATTAAGGATCACACAAGTAATAGCATATATTACTGGGCAGAGAGACAGGAGAGGCACTAGAGACCTCTACAGACTGCTTCTGTCCTTGAACCCAGATGTGTAGTGAAATACTGTGATAAGTCACAAATGCACTTGGGGGATTTTGAGTACTGGTATAGTTTCTGCCGCCCTAGAATGGCCACATCCACATAATATATTTTAAGGCACATTTAAAACACATGGCTTCACCCAAAGAATCTTGAGACCTCTAGTTTATCCCTTACAGAGCCTGTTTCCAGCACCCTTAGCAAACTACAGATCCCAGGGTTATTTGAGGGAAGTCGTGTCTTTTAATGTATGGTCTGAAGGTGACCAATGTTTAACCAATGTTTTTTTGCTTAAAATAATAGAATCCAATAGTATCATGGAACTTTTGAACTGTTTTAATATTGTATTTTTAAATTGCTGTAACCTGCCCTGGGACCTTATCATGAAGGACATGTAAGAAATGGAATACATAAAAAACAATACCACACACACACACACTTCCGCAAACACAATCAAGTTGCAGCCTTTCTCAACCTGTGGGTCCCCAGATGTTGTTGAACTACAACTTCCATCACCCCTAGCTAGCAAGGCCAGAGCTCAGGGATGATGGGAGTTGTAGTCCAACAACATCTGGGGACCCACAGGTTGAGAACTGCTGAAAGCTGCATATAAATCTATGCCACCTCTGAATGATTCACATGTTAATCTGGTTCTTGGTATTTTGGCTATTCTCAATCAGTTTCTAAAAGGCAGGAATGATGTTTTTGTGGTTTACATTATGAATAGAGACAAAGCAGATGATTATTTAGTTCCATATAGAATTTAATGTGTGTGAGATTCTGTCATTCTTCAAAAGCTGTTCTTTCATATACTAAATAAGCAGGATACAAGAGGATAAATGCAGTGTACAGAGAAGGTATGTAAAAAGTCATAAGACTACAGCAACATCTTTTGCATATTACCATTCGTGTTCCACAGTCTGTGAAGTTGGTCTTAATGCTGAATATGTAGAGGTTTCCTACTTGAGTACCATGACATGCTGGGTCATTAAGGTGTAAATCAGAGACCTGCAAAGGAAAAACCTTTCTTTTTCCTTTTAATTTTACAATATAATTCTCAACACAATTTTAGATTATGTTTACAGTTGCACTAGCTAATCAGCATATCCTTGGTCCTGACACCTGTCATTTCACTTGGCAGCATGGCATTACAGTATTGCATGAAAAATGCCTCATTTGCCTTCTGGGACTCACAGTCATCAAGATACAATCTTACCAAGTGCCAACCTGCCTTCTATTGACAGGAACATTCTATCATGTGATAGTAACAATTTTGGGGGGAGTGAAAATCCATTCATGTGATGTAGCCTATGATCCCATTAGGAGCTGGACACAGAGAAAGCAGCAGCGTGAGAAAAATCTACCCCTCTTTCAAAAGGCACTTCCTCTGAATTTTCTGAGTACAGCTAAAATATTTCATGGTTGAAGGCACTAAGAAAGGCCTGGCATTTCCCTAATATTTTGATGTTTCCCTAATATTTTGATGTCTGCAATGTACCAGATCACATTTTATCATCGTCTGGCTGGCATCTCCCAGAAATTAGAATATAAAGCATATGACGATGAAGATAGATAAAGATAGATAGATAAAGCATATGACGATGAAGATAGCGGAAGATCTCTACAGATAAGATCTGGATAAATAATGTTCCCTTATGCTACACAGTTCTAGAAACTAGAGGCAACAAAATGGGCTATTAGCCACAATTCTTTATGAGCTCCTCTGGGTTATTGAATTGTAATAAGAAAAAGGAAAGCATCCAGAAAAAACCCCCAAATGAGATATACAGTGGTACCTCAGGTTAAGTACTTAATTCGTTCCGGAGGTCCGTTCTTAACCTGAAACTGTTCTTAACCTGAAGACCACTTTAGCTAATGGGGCCTCCTGCTGCTGCCGTGCCACCGGAGCACAATTTCTGTTCTCAACCTGAAGCAAAGTTCTTAACCTGAAGCAATATTTCTGGGTTAGCGGAGTCTGTAACCTGAAGCGTATGAAACCTGAAGCGTATGTAACCCGAGGTACCACTGTACAACAAAATGTTGCACTGTGGAGTATTCCTCTTCAGGGGGCCAGCCATGCACTTCCATTCTCACCTCCTCACCACCACACACAACAGTCAGCATTCATGGGAACTCAGTCCTCCTTGGGCTGTCTTTGGGTCCCCCCCTCCTTGTTGGGTCCCCCCCAATTTTTTTTGTTTGCAATTCTACAGACTTCAGGGTCCCTCCCGTGTGTGTGTGTGTGTGTGCGCGCGCGCGCGCAGTGGTTGCTAAATATGCATTGGCACTCACACATCCAAAATAAAGGGGATTACCTCATGTTAAAGTAACTGAATGGATTTTTTTTTTTAATTAAAATTTTAAAATCACAGTACTTACTAATATTGGAGGGTTCTTTGACAGGAAGAATGCACTCGGAATTTCTACTTCAATCAGGTCCTTAGTACATATGATGGTCTCGTTGATTTCTGTGTCTGTATGTAAAAACACTGCTTATTAAAGGGGAAAGAATGGGAGGGAAAGTCCCAGCTTTCTGGTGTGTGTGTGTGTGTGTGTGTGTGTGTAATCTGCATGTGTGTATGTACAGAGTTTGAATCTGGATCGCTGAAAAGCAAAGGTGAAATTCCAAAGGAAATATTATTCTTGGGATACATTCTAGAATACAGGTTAGTGAATATCAGTGAATTCTGTGGCTTCCCAGAACACTTGAAGAAGAGGAAGAGTTTGGATTTGATATCCCGCTTTATTACTACCCTAAGGAGTCCTCCCCCACAACAAACACTTTGTGAGGTGAGTGAGGCTGAGAGACTTCAGAGAAGAGTGCCTGGCCCAAGGTCACCCAGCAGCTGCATGTGGAGGAGTGGAGAAGCGAACCCGGTTCACCAGATTACGAGTCCACCGCTCTTAACCACTACACCACACTGGCTCTCTTTGGGATTCTTACCAAAGTTAAAGCCCAAATCAGATGCACTGGCTGTAGTTAAGAACTCACGTGTGCATGACCAGTTTTTCCCTAGCAGAGTACCGGTTTCTTAGCAATTTCAAAAAATGGCATAGCCCTACTTGTAATGTGGGGCCTTATTACCCAGTTGCAAACATTGTCAGTCACTCATGTCCAATTCTTACAATAATTACTACTATTCTGGGAAAGCAAACACTTCTGTATAGCCCAGTCTTATGACCCACTGCAATAAAGATATCGCCTCGTGTCTTCAGTTTTATTGTGTATTCTTCAGTATAGCTGAAATGCTAAACTAGTTTAATGGTATCTAGGATTAGACCAGATTGTCCCAGCTGTGGAACAGCTACAGTGCCTGTTTCTTCACTGAGGATACCAGTTGTTGCTGCTTATCCAAGCTTGGTTTTTTTTGGCAGGTGTAGTGACAGAATTCTTGCCTTGCTATAAGATACAGGAATATTGTGGGTGAAATATCTGATGGTGTTTCCTGCTTGGCAGGGGGTTGGACTCGATGGCCCTTGTGGTCTCTTCCAACTCTATGATTCTATGATTCTATGAAAGCTATTCCATCTGCAGGAGCAGTTCAATAGGTTTTGAAGTCTATGATGGGAAATCATATTCCTGCTTGTGATGGAGGCAAACTGGAGTTTCCCCAGACTTGGATCCTTCTGCATTTGAGCCTGACTTATATTGTAGGACAGCCTGCCAGAGCTGTCAGTCAGTCTTCCCTCCCTTCTTACCATCCCTTTCCTTCCCCCAAACTCACTTGGCAGTAGTTTGACCCCAGCAAGAGCTCTAGATGGATCTGAGTAAGGCTTGCCTCTCTCCCTGGCACATACAGTGCTCCAACAGCTGAGTAAAAAACACAAGAGAGCTTGTAAACCAGAGTCCTCCAGGGTGTGGACTCAAGACACTTGGGGTAATTACATTTCACAGCTCCCCTGATGCCTAGAACTCAACAGCAGCCTCTATAATGCAAGAGCTGCTGGAAAACATGGCTTCCCAAACTCTCTTTCACAGGTGGGTTGAGGGATCTGAAGAGAGTGGTTTTAAAAGAGGTGTTTTGACCTGTTGCGTTCCTGATTATGAGGATCATTACAGAGTTTACAAATGTGAGGGGGAGTAAGCTATTTTCTAGTTTTATTGAGCTTTTTGAAGATAGCTAGTTTTGTTGAGTCCCATTCTATTGATTTTCTGGTCAATCTCTTTGTAGATATGAGTCAATATGGGGCCAGGTCTTCCACATCTCCAATAAGTGGCAACATCAGATTAAATCCAACTCAATGGTGTAATGTTGGAAAGTGTTGATCACTTCTCCTACCTGGGCAGTTATCTTTCCACAAGGACTGACATTGATGCCAAAATCCAGCATTGCCTGAGCAGTGTGAGCTTTCTCCCAATTGAAGTGCAGAGTGTTTGAGGACTAGGACATTTGCAGGGAAACCAAAATGCTTGTTTACAAAGCTATTATACTACCAACCTTACTGTAGGTTTGTGAAACATGGACCACTTATAAACGCCACCTCCAACTCCTCGAAAGATTCCATCAGTGATGTCTCCGAAAAAATTTACACATCATTTGGGAAGACAGGTGAACTAATACCAGTGTACTGGAAGAAGCAAAGATCACCAGTGTTGAAGCAATGATTCTTCAACAACAACTTCGTTGGACTGGTCATGTTGTGCAGATGCCTGATGATCATCTTCCAAAGCAACTACTCTATTCCAAACTTAAAAATGGAAAGCGTAATGCTGCTGGTCAACAAAAGAAGTTTAAAGGCTGCCTCAAGGCAAATCTAAGAAAATGTAGTATAAACACCAACAATTGGGAAACTTGCCTGCGACTGCTCCAATTGGAGATCAGCTTTTACCAAAGGTGTCATGGGCTTTGAAGGCACTCAAACTCAGGACGCAAGGGAGAAACATGCTAAGAAGAAGGCACGCTTGGCAAATCCACATCGTGATCAGCTCCCACCCAGAAACCAATGTCCCCACTGTGGAAGGATGTGTGGATCCAGAATTGGCCTCCACAGTCACTTACGGCCTCATTGTTAAAACTGTGTTTATAGAAGACAATCTTACTCAGCTACAAGTGATCACCAAAGAAGATGAAGAAGATAATGGGAGACTAGTGTTTCCTCAATAATTTGCTGTATGAGTCACTGCCTTAAGTGTTTAGGTCACTATAGAGTCGAAAGTCTACTTGTGTTGGGCTATCTTGATAGCAAATCCTGTTTCTGTATTCCAGGTCAAATCAGCTGCAGGGCTTTTCATAAAACACATTTGTTTTTGAATGCAATGGAAGTATCTTCAGAACACTAATTAACTTTGGCCTTTCAGAAATTGTATTTTTATCAGACTCAAATAATGTTAACAGAGCTTTTGGCTGATTGATTCTTGAAGCATCACAGAGCAGGTTCCATTGAAGGTCCTTACTTACTAATGGTCTGCTGAAATGTCACAGAGGTTATTGGCTTGAAAGAAATATAATTTACATTCAGGAAAGAATTGTTAGCCTTTGGGTGGCTAAAATGGAAGGTGAATTAGCACATTGCTTTCAGTGGTTGATCAGTGTGTATTGAAAGCCTAATCTTAGCACAAAATTGTTTTCAGAGATGAATGATTAATCTAGATTGTCATATTTCTATCAGCTGGAAGATGAGGTTAGCAAATGAGGCCTCAGAGGGAGGGGAAGGGATGGAAAATACCCCCTGCCCAAACCCCTAAACTATTATTACTGTCTCAGGTTTTGTTTGTTTGTTTTTGGAATCCTGAAAATAAATTTGAGCTGTAGTCTAGAACTGATGTTACAATGGAAGAACACTGAACTGATCTATCCCTGAATTAGTAAGTGGTCTACAATGCAGTTTACAGAGTGGTTTACAATATACTGCTGCTTCTGCTGCTGCTGCTGCTACTACTACTACTACTAATAATAATAATTTTATTATTTATACCCCGCCAATCTGGCTGTGTTCCCCAAGCCACTCTGGGCAGCTTATAGCATATCTAAAAACATAATAAAAACATCAAGCATAAAAAACCTCCTGAAACAGGGCTGCCTTTAGATGTCTTCTAAAAGTTGTGTAATTCTTTATCTCCTTGACATCTGAAGGGAGGATGTACCAAGGGAGGGCACCACTACTGAGAAGGCCCTCTGTCTAATGGTTCCCTATAACTTCACTTTTCACAGTGAGGGAACCAGCAGAAGACCCTCAGAGGAGGACCTCAGTGTCTGGGCCGAGACCGTTTAGGGCTTTAAAGGTCAGCACCAACACTTTGAATTGTGCTCGGAAAGATAGTGGGGGCCACTGAAGATCCTTTAGGACTGGTGTTATATAGTCTTGGTGGCCACTCCCAGTCACCGGTCTAGCTGCTGCATTCTGGATTAGTTGTAGTTTGAGAGTCACCTTCAAAGGCAGCCCCTTGTAGAGCACATTGCAGTAGTCCAAGCGAGAGATAACTAGAGCATGCACCACTCTGGTGAGACAGTCTGCGGGCAGGTAGGGTCTTAGCCTGCATACCAGATGGAGCTGGTAGACAGCTGCCCTGGACATAGAAAGGGTTTCAGTCTTAGATGTATAATGCAAAATAAAAAGTTGAACAAATGGAGCACACATATGGAAAATCTGATTAAATAATAACTATTTTATGAAAATATTCTAATAAAAATATTTCTAAAACATTTATAGTGTTTTTAATGTAAAATGTAGAACAGAGTGGGCTATTTTATGGATTCAGCAGAAACTGTAGATTTTTTAAATGGAGTGACACCTGTGTTATTCTAAAATCAGTAATAAAGAAGCCCTATGAATTATAAGAAAAATATGTTGTTGTTTATCCAAGGATCAGGGGAAATATTGTTGTGTCTCTTTATTCACTATCAAACTTTATCTGGAGGACTTATGCCCAAAGGCTGGTGGGCCAGCTTTCAAGAATTTACCCTACTTGTCCACATGTAAAATGATGGGATCAGAATTACTCCTGTTATCATGTTCCCAGAGTTTTCTTGAAAGAAGCTAGAGCTTTGCAGCTGCCAGTCTGTCTGTAAAGCTGCCAAGAAGCAGCAGTTAATTTACGGGAAGGGAAGAGAGTGCCAGCAAAAATCCTGAACAACAGCATGCGCAGAATTATTCTGAACATGACCGTGCTGTACTGATGGAAAGTGACTAGGCACAATTCATCTTAGGATTCATGTACCTTTAACAGTTGTGTGATAGCATGGATGTCAATAGATGTAGCCTCTTTCACCCTTGAAGCATTGGAGCACAGGGGTTCCAACAGAGTTTTCTGTACCCAGTCCACTGTGTGGAGTTTAGGCCCTTTGTCCTACTTGCAAAAGAGGAGAGAGATTTGCATAACATTTACAGATGCATTTGTGTCATATGCAAATTTGTAACCTCTTTTGCAGGTGGATTGGAGGGTCCAAAAATAAATCTTCTGCCACACACAACAAAAAATGTCTGACAGAGAATGTCAGCAGGTGAAGCTTTCCCCAATTGTATGTCCATACTAAAAAATGCTTAACCTGTTGATTTTTAGCTGCCATTCAGCTCTTAAAGGCACAAGAACCCTGCTTCCCCCAATGCCAACCCTAAACCTACACTGCGACCCTGTACTCTCTTACCTGGGAATAAACCCTATTAAACAGCAAAGACCCTATTAAACAGCAAAGACATGTATAAAATTCAGCTGCAATAGTGAATTCTTGATGCATGTCTGGTCTTTAGCTTTAAATGTGCTTTGCAAAGTTTTCCCATTTGTTATTTTGCAGTGGGCGGGATTCTATAGCATCCACCTGCACTTCTTGTGTGGCAGGATTTGCAGAAAATAACTTCTAGAGTACTATACTAAAATTAACCCATCACCAGGAAACGTGCATCTCTAGTTTCTAGGCAAAAAAGGAAGGGCAAACTATAGAAATTTCAAGGAGTACAAAAGCAGGAAAAGTGCATTCAGGACAAAGTGAAAAGAGTGGATCCTAAGGACCCAGGGATTTCTATCACCTGGCGTTCAAACTCCTTAATAACCTTTCTGACCTCACTTATTGTCTAAAACACTGAAAGATGGGAGCAGCCAAGTTGGCTCATCTCACATAAATTGCTTAGAAGGGAGCCTGCAGAATTTGCTTCATAACTTTCCAGGAGGGATCAATTCTACACCCCCCCCCCAAAAAAAGACAACTCAGACTAACTTGTGTTCCCTCTTCTGAACTTTCACAAATGTTAATGGCATAGGAGTCCTCTCCTTGAATGCAAGACTAGAGAATCATTTTTTTGTCTGTCACGGTAATCTTTGTGATGGTGAGAGGCACCAAAGCCAGTGCTGGAAAGTTTGCAGCATTATAGAGTGCTGTGTGTTTGTTTTCGCCCTAATCCCTCCATCTCATTTTCTCCCTTGCCACAAGTCTGAGCTGATTACTTGCAGAGGATTTCCCCTCCTCCTTTCTTCCCTCCATTTTTATTTGTGCTCCTCCTCCCACTTTTTGCTCCCTCACTCTTTCCCCCAGCTTACATGAAGGAGGGCTGGCATTTGTGTTTCTTAGGGTTCATCCTTGCTCCTCAAGAAAGCTTGCATTCCTTAGACCAGGAAAATTGGATTTTAAAAAGTCACCCAGATACTTTTTCTCTCAGTTTAGACTATTATTAAAACTGGGGACATCAGTAGTAGCCTAAAATCACAAGCCTTACATGGTAGTTTATTATAACCAGCAAATTTATATTAACCTTTTAAAGAACGTATTTCAATAAGTGATACTTACCCATTGAGGCAAGCAGTTTCAGGAATTTCCGACCAGGTACTTTAACAGTGTATTATTTATTCTAAAATCTATTAACTGTCACAAAGGTGGTGTGCAAATCCAGGCCAATTCTTATTACTAACATTGATTCAATAGAAAAGGCGACTTTGTAATTTTAAAAAAACCTGTTTAGATAGATACTGAACCTTTGCCACAACGCATAGAAACATCAAAGTGTGCTGCAAGCTATGTTTTCAAAGCTACATTTTGATAAATGCATTTAAAGTGCAGGTATAAGACAAAGGTAAATTTATAATTGGACCAATAATATCACAGAAGATCTAGTCACTGTTTCAAAGTAGATTCCTCCTGAGAGAACTCACCCTCCCCAGTGTTGGTCCCGCTTGAAGACATCAGCAGAGAAGCCACCAAGAGGGCAGAGAAGGGCATTTTGCAAGGTCCCATCACAACCGAAGTTTCCTCAAAGAGCACCAGCCAGGAACTTGAACAGAGACTTCCCGCCCTTTCAACTTGGTCTCTTGGATGAGGGTTTGGATGAGGGTGTGGTGGTAAATGGTTCCTCACGGCTTTTACCCTGTGGTGTTTCTCCCCTCCCTTTCTAAACTTGAATGCCTCCTGCCTGAAGACGCAAGGGTGTTCTGGGTCCAACAATAGGATTCCACAGAGATAGCCACTGGAGACCATGATTACTCACGCCAAAGTCACCACCTATTTTAGAGCTGAATTCTCCCCAAAAAGAAAACCCTTCCACCCCCCCACCTCACATTTTTGTCTTTACTATGGCAGCCGCTTAGCACACCCTTTATCTGGGAGGAGGAGGGCCTCCCTCGACTCTCTTTGGGATTCTCCCTCTGAGTGTTTTATATGCTTCCATTCTGCTCTGCAGAAGGGCAGTAAATGATTTACAGCTCCTTGTTTATTTATGCATTCATTTAGGTTGTTGTTGTTTCTTGGGAATAAAGGCACAAAATAACAGAAGACACTAACACCATCCCCACAGAAGACAAAGCATGAATTGGAAATAATGTCCTAATTTTCTCGATGGGCAATGTAAATAAATAAATGCCTTTCTAAAAGAGGCGAGAGTTTTCTCAAAGGAAAAAAGCAGCATCACTTTCAAAATGATGCTATTAACCTGAAAGAATGTGTACTTCTCTCAAGTCACTGTCTTCCGTTATTTTCAGGCAATGACCCCAACCATTTCTATGGAAAGAATTTCAGCGGGAAATACAGCGGCTATAGCTGCCTGTAGAATATGAGGGAGACAAACCTAAAGTTTTAACGGGCCCAAGTTGGATTGTCAAGAGTTGCCAAGCCGCTTTTTGAATTGTCTGTTGCAGCCCATGGAATTGTATTGGACCTAACAACTGTTGGAGTTTTATGTTAATGAGTTTTAGAGGGCAGGTGTTCACCCACAGCAGTAGTATGAGGTAAAAGGATTTTGGAAGATTATCAGTAGAGAATGATGCCAAAATATCATTCAGAATCCAAATGACAGTAAAACAAGTTCCGAGAGACCCTAGATTCTCACACCCAATTCTGCAAATCAAACTGCTTTGGAATCTGAGTTTTCAGAAGGTGCTTGCAATCTAATGTTTGGAAAGGAGGTGACCAGTTGTTCAAAAGAGGGGGGGAAATCAAAAGTTAGTGCAAAGTTAGTGTTAAAAAAAATAATCAATATCAGTTGGACCACTCAAGGGCAAGTAGTACAATAATAATTTTATTTAGTATATAGTTATGTGTAATGCTTTAGCGCTGAATGATGTAGGAATAGCAATAAAGGTTGCAATTCCATAAACACTTATTTTGGACTAAGCTCCCTTGACCTCAGTGACGCTTACTTCTGAGTGAACATGAAATTAGGGTTTAAAGCAAATAAAGAAGATTTAGGAAGAAAATCCACTACCATTAGTTGATCAAATTTTGGACTAATTCAGTGGGAACATTCCTCCCGATACAAATAGCAGCATTGGAAGGTGGAGAATCATGGTGAGATCATAGCGGAAGGGTGATTGTGAGAGTGTGTAATTAATGCATTTGTATTTAATCGGATGTCAAGGTGATGGACAACTACCTGACATTCAGAAAACATCTTAAGGCGGCCCTATTCAGGGAAGCTTTTAATGTATGATATTTTAGTGTTTTTTGGTTTCTGTGGAAGCCGCCCAGAGTGGCTGGGGAAACCCAGCCAGATGGGCGGGGTACAAATAATAAATTATTATTATTATTATTAATGTCACATTGATAGTTTGGCCCCTTTACTGCTAGTCTTGGGTCCAAGACTAAACATGTACAGTTAACAATTTATTGCACTCCCTGCATCTCATTGGTACTCAAAACACGGCAAATGATTAGTTTTCTCTGACTGTAGTCTTTACTTGTAGGCACAACAAACTCTTAATTCAACTGGGAAAAGGAAGAATTAAAAGCCTTGTTTGTGTTTTAATCTAGGCAAACTTCCTCCTTTTGTCAGCAGGAGGAATCCCTCAGTTAACCTAGCCAGGAAAGACAACTCTAGACATTACGATCACAGTAACTAGGTTACAAAGTTAGTAACAGAAAGGCTATTCCCAGGAGCAATGGTTCCAAACTGAACTCTGGAACCACTTTCATTATAGGACTCTAAGGAATGTAAATCTTCAAACTTTCAAACCCTCTCCTTTCTTCAGTTTACTATATAATTTAAACTCAGCAATGGACCAAATTCAATATGATGCTTTGGATGCTCCAAACAAAAGAGCTAGCATTCAACCTGGGTCCATTAGCGGTTTATAAGATAAGCCACCTCTTTCTTGATTATATTGACTGATGGGAAAGATGAGGCATCTTCACAGTCAACAGTCTGCCTGACACTTTAATGTGAACACATATGTTTAGCTTTATTCGATTTTTTAGGCACCCTTTTTTGAAAAAAAGGGGAAAAGATTCAAGGCATGTTACAGTAAATAAAATACCTGAAAGTAAAAACAAGAGCAGTACAACACCCAGAACGTACAAAAACCACACTCCCCATCCCCAAGTGAGAAATTACCGGGAATAATCCAGTCAGAGTTCTGGATTGCTGCCTAAAACATTTTAAAACTGGCTTATGTTATGGTTCAAGGAGGATAAAAATAACTTACTTAGATTGTCACTTGTCTGAAGTATGACCTTGCCTACAAAGGTAGGCAGGTCCCAATGAAAGACTGAACAGAAATCAGTGGTGTTTCCATCTTACAGCAGTGGACAAAATTGTGACCCACAACAATTTATTCCAAATCCTCAACAAATCACGCATGAAGAAGCCATTTCAGGTTCATGAGGACCAGGTGTGCAACCTGGGGGTCATTTTGGATTCACAGCTGCCCATGGAGAACAGGTTAATTCTGCGTACAGGGCAGCTGTCTACCAGCTCTACCTGTTACATAGGCTGAGACCCTACCTGCCTGCGCACTGTCATGCCAGAGTGGTGCATACTTAGGTTATCTCCCGCTTGGACTACTGCAATGCGCTCTATGTGGGGCTATCTTTGAAGGTGACTCGGAAACTACAACTAATCCAGAATATGGCAGCTAGACTGGTGACTGAGAGCAGTCACTAGGACCATATAACACCAGTCCTAAAGGATCTACGCTGGCTCCCGGCACATTTCCAAGCACAATTCAAAGTGCTGGCACTGACCTTTAAAGCCCCAAATGACCACGCTCACCCCCATCATTCAGCCCGGACACTGAGGTCCAGCTTCAAGGGCCTTCTGGCAGTTTCCTCATTGCAAGAAGTGAGGTTACAGGGAACTGGGCAACGGGCCCCTGGTAGTGGGGCTCATACTGTGGAACACCTTCCCATCAAATGTTTAGATAAATAACTACACAACTTGTAGAAGACATCTGAAGGCAGCCCTGTATAGGGAAGCTTTTTATGTTTGATGTATCTGTTTTTATATCTGTTGGAAGCTGCCCAGAGTGGCTGGGGCAACTCAGTCAAATGGGTACAGTACAAATAATAAAATTATCATTATTATTAGGGAAACCTCTATTGACCGTTGAAAGCACAAGTTCTGCTAGAGTATAATTTCTGCAATACATACTCCGATTGTGAATTTCTAAAACAAGCAGTTTTGTTACTAATCTTCCTGCTTGATAAGCAGTATTATTATTTTGGAAACAACACTCTTATTAAAGCACAAAAGGGGGTATGAAATTGTTTTCTGAAATGGTTGTGTTTGCTCCTTAATTCAATGTGGGTGTCATCTGCTGTATCATACAAGTTTTTTTAAAAGATGGATACAGTATTCAACTGAAAGGCTCTTTGACCCAGTGAAGCTTTTTATCAGAACAGGGATCATAGGGATTTCTTCTTCCCCTGCCTGCCTCTTCAGAACAGCGTGAGGAGCTGCAGGAGAGAGCAGGAAATCACCAATCATTGCCTGCATACTTGCTCCACTGAATCAATAGCCTCTTATCAGAGGATCCCCAAATCGATATATTCAGATCCCTTTCCCCCTTATAAGCATGTGATTTGCTTTCTTGTGATGCAATTCCAGCTGTGATGCTGTGAAACATGGTACCTTCATTTTGAGAGGCAGGTTTTGTTCAAGTCACCACTTCAACAATGGAATTTCTTGTTTTAATGAGAAACAAATGCAATTACCATGGTTAATTACCCATGGTTTAATTTGGGAAGCCGCAGGCAAGTAAATTATTATCTTTAAAACTCCAATTCTCATTCAAACTGCGGGTTCCTGTTTCATGGGGCTGCAGAACTTGTGAAGCAGTGCGGATGGGTATTATAGGTGTGATAAACAGGAACATTTTCCATGCGCCTAGGCCAACGAGAGTAGCCAGTTGGCATTTTTCACCATACTGAAGCTCGGTCAGCTTTTAAAAGGACAGAAATTCCCAGAATAGTGTTGCTGAGTGAATAACTTCTCAAAAGTGGCTTGGCTTTCCTACAATGTTAGTTCTAAAACACACTTTTCATTGCAGCCAATTTATAGATTGTGACTCATCTGCCCTAATGTCATTGACCAGACACAATCTTTGTCAGACTGAGCAAACGAGGGGGGTTGGGAGCAAGCAAGTAATTTCCTTGGCTTCCTTTTTCTCCCAGCGTGGGATCTTTTTTTCAAGCCTACGTTTATAGTACATGACCATTCTCGTAAACAACTTTTATGTTCCAGGCAACCAAAAAAGGAAGAAAAAGGCTGGTTGTACCAACGGATGCGTTGCAGGCAAAGTCCAGCTCCTTGAAACGGTCAAAACTCTTGTTGTGACTGAACCAGCAGCTTAGAGCTTAGACAAACACACACATATATTGCTTCTTTGTACTATGTTTTAGCTCAGATATTCTTTGCTTTATGCATAACAATGTTAGAAAAAGATGCTTAAAAATCTGTAAAGAAGTCTAAAGCAGCTTAAAGATAGCTACATCCATCACCCCAATAAAGTGAGGCACCCATGTTTACATGCCATCCATGCACAAGCTTTAGCTCTAGCAACCAAAGGGAAACTGCCAAGCCTCTGAGCCTCAGGGAGGACTAACACTAAATCAAGGGCAACAATCATAAAACAACTCAGAATATGTCCCCAAAGTCTGCTTTGGAAAGATTAAGTGGCACGGGGTGGCATGGGATCTGCCAAATGGATTTATAATCCAGCATTTTCTTCACAGAAAACCCATGCGTTACAGTACAATCCTTTACTTGTGTACCCAGAAGCCATTGAGTTCAATGGGGCTTTCTCTTAGATAGGTATATGATTACATCCCTAAGTAACTTATCCCCATTTTACAAGGGAAGAATCACAATCTGCAATATTTAATAAAATAATAAGATACTAAATACAGATAGTAAAATAACATCTGTATATTTAAAAGAGCAGATCAATCACCAGAATCTATTCTACAGGGGTGGCTAACGTAAGAATAACCAAGATTCCTAAGCCTAACAGCTCCATACAAAAACAAACAAACAAACAAACTCGTATGGCTGATAAACACAGGACACACCTCAATTATGTCTGTTCTGGGACCCTGCTCTCAATCGTTGGGCATTCCCAATAATCCCTGCTAACACTGTTTCTAGAGAAGGGGCATGGCTAAATGATTCATCTCCAGTTTCCTAACAAACCCCAGTTCTGTGGAACCAATGTAAAGAATTTCCAGGGTAGGTTCATATGCTATCACAGTATTCTGCGATGGTATGCAAGCCTCTAGGCTCCAATATGTTGATTTTGGTTAGGTCAGGGGTGGAGAACCTTTTTTGGTTCAAGGACCACAATCACTTTAGGGTGGGGGAAAGGATATGAGAGTGATGAATGGGGCCAAATGCAAAAGTAGGTGGAGCAATGCATGCAAATTTTAACTTTGTGCAGGACACATACTCACACACCTCTTTCTATCCTTCATCCACCACAAGCAAAAGGCACTACTGCAGCTCAAAGTAGCAAGTAAAAACACTCAAGGGGTGTGGCCAGAATGTACTTGTGTGGTGTGGAGAGACCTTGAAGAGCCAGACAATGAGACTTGGAGAGCTGTATTTAGTTCCCAGGACTGAAGTTAAGCGCTATTTGCAGGGAAATGAAGTTGGAACTGAGCCCTGTGTAAAAATATTATTCCTTCCACATGTGGGTTCCACTTCAACCATCTTTCTGCTTAATAAGAGACCTCCAAGGCAGCAAACAGTAAGTAAAGATTAAGGACACACAAACACCTCCCACACACTCCAAAAGACAGTTGTGATTGATGAAAGCTCAGATGCTGCAGGAAGATAAGAATGCAAAATACCTGTTTGAGAGGTGTACTTGAAAGTGATGGCCCAAGCAAGCCAGGTGGATGTTACTTCTAATATGCAGTCCCATGTGAATACATACTATGAAAAATCCCCTCTTAACAGGAGTATTCCATACAAGTATTTGTCTTATTGTCTTATTGAATCTCAGTGTTTGAACAATTTGATTTTTCAGTGTTGAAAACACATCTGTTAGCATTAACATTTGCCCTGTGATGTAATTCTGATAGGCTGCTAAATTGATTAACAGATATCAAGTGAGCTACACAAGAGGAAGCTTTACCAGTTTAACAGGATACAATAATCCAAAATTTAAACAAGAATGTAAGAATGTTTAAAAATCTATCAAACAGATGTTTTCAGCTATTATTTCAAGACAAAAGATCATACAAAAGACATAATTTATCAAGAGAAGCGCAGACATTAACAGCAAACGTTTAAATATAAACAAGCAAAGTATTTTCAGATTTCTATAACATAATATCACAGCATAAATAACTAGAAAATGATTACAAATGCCAAAGTGGTGTCTAAAAATTAGTAGCTAGGATTAACTGGTAAAACCTGCATGATAATATGTCAGCACCGCTAGAAGCCCTTTCTGAAAAAAGATTTGCTTACTCACTAACTTATTTTAGTAATTAATTCTAGGAATATAATGAAGGCAAAAGAATTGCTTCATGATTTTCACACTCTTTTCTGCCATGCAAAGCTTTCTTTCCTCAATGTCTAGTCAAACACCTTGAGCAAACAAGTCTCATGTCGGTTTAGGAATGTCAGGGATAACTCAGATGTACATCTGAGTATGGATACTATCTACCCATACTCCTTGCTTTCAATGGCATGTGAATCCCCATCCGTTTTCTGGCACAACTAGTCATACATTTAAAAAAAAAAATCACAAAACAAAATCTGTACTGGGGTGTTCATGTTCTTTGGAAGTGCAAAGCTATACTTAATGTAGTGCTTGTGTAAAGTGCAAGTTTTCTTCTTAACAGAAATGTGCTGGAGAAATCCACAACCACATAACTTAGTGGAAACTGTTATCAGTTCATGGAAGCCTAATAAGGGTGGGTGTTTAGTGACATCTACAGGAACCTCTGAACAGTTAGCTATTTCTGTTGTGTTGCTTAGAAAACAAGTAGGTTATGGCCCTCTTCTGGTCTCAAAAGAGCATGAAATCCATTGCTTCATTCGAGTTCTTCAGTTTCTGCTGAGAAAAGGTCTGCGAGATCAGCTACTGTTAACACAGAGGCCTCCGACTGCTTCATGGAAGAACTAGAGTGGCTTTGGGGGATGAGGGAACATCGGAGGGGAGAAGGGAAAAATACATTTTAAAATATGAGAAATATAGCTCACATCTACATTCATTAAATACAAGAGGCAGCTCTACTAAAGAGGTTGCAATGATCATGGTTGAAAAGGAGAGTCTCAAAAGCACAGCACTGGGTTTTAAAGGTGGACTAAGCTGTCTATTTACCTGAAGAAAATAGTCAAAAGTAGGTTTGCAAGGACAAGCTGCTTGTGAGCTGTTTTCTTTCTAAGCCAGTGTTTTGCTTTAGTCATTTTTGTATTATCAAGGTTCACAAAATTAAGTTGTGAAAGTTGCTAGAATTTTATATGCAAAAGAATTTTATATTTTTATTGAAACAGCTTTTGTGTATTTAAAGAACTTTATGAGAGTTGTTATCGACATGCTATGTTACCTACAAAAGATGGTAAAAAACCAACTTAGATTGCTCTATTATTGTAAAAGCAGACTTACAGAAAAGGCCAATTTGTGCTTGTGAATGGTAAACAGGTATATAGTTCTCCACCTGTAACAACCTGCGTTGATTTTTGTGCACACTGCTTTGCATGTTACCTGACAATCTGGGCTCACTATGAATATCAGACAATACAAAATTTCAAAGTAAATTCACTCTGTCTTAATTTTGTTTGGAAAAATGTCCCCAAGCTCTTCAGTTCCAGTAGCCTGAAAATAATGCCAATGAGGAGTAAAGTTTGAATGTATGTGATGACAAACCACCTCACTAGTTTTGATTATAGGGCTTTCTACATACATGAAAGATCTGGAAATACATACAAATCAAAAGGACAAAGAGAACCATTACCATAGGATGAGTTTATACCTAAGTGTGCATGCAGTTACTTACTGCCTAGGATTCAAATGTTTGATCCTTAGGGGAACTCTTCTGCTGTAGGGGTTTGATTTCCACAATACTTCAAAGGGCTTTATTTTGCTTGGGGAAAGCAATATTCTTTGGGCAACAAGCCCACTTGTTGCATTTGTGAGTACTGTGTAGAAATTCATAATCATTTGTGACTGCAGAAATATCACTTGCATAATGCCTCCCCTTGCACCATAATACATTTTTCTTAACATTTTTTTCTGGCTTCTAACACCATGCATATCTACTCAGAAGTAAGTCCTACTGAGTTCACTAGGACTTACTTACATAGCAGTAAGTGTCTAGGATTTCAGTTTCTATGTCTGGGGTAGCTGCCCTTGCAAATTTGAATACAAATTTGAAAAATGAAATATTGTATAGACAGGCTTTACTTACCTCCTTTCTACAGTTTTCAGCATTGTCTGCATTCTTTCTTCAATTGTTGCTTTGATTAAGAATCTATGAACAATCGTGGGCCTGAATTTTTTTTTTCGGGAAAGAAAAGACTATTCAGCACACGTTGTTACACTTACAGGGATATCCCTTACAAGTTTACGCAGTAGGTCACTTTGTTCAATGGGCTTACTCCCTAGAAAGGGAGTTTAGGATTACAGCCTTCATAGTCTTTATTGTTTACTCTATAATAGCTCCAACAACAAGCATGTGATGTGTATTATAAACCACTTATGTTTCAGAAAATGCTAGAATTATAATGTAGCTTTAGGACAATACTGGCTACAGAAATTTTGACAGGTGTTGACCAGCCAATGTCATTATGAGATCAGGTTATTGGCAAGTGGTTGGTTCTGCTGGTACTTCCTGTTTCTACTGACCTGCCACTTACTCTCAATTTATTGCTGTAAGCTATGTGAAATCCTAATGCTGCATTTATTTAGTTAATTTATTTCATAGAATTTATATACCACTTAACTGTAGAAAACCTCAGAGTGGTTATACATACACTGCATTCAGTGGCAGTTAGGTGAGCCCAAAACAGTTTTGATCCTTACTTAGTTTGCCCAATGCGATGCACTCTGCCAATGGCCTGTAGCTCATGTGCTGGATTCAAGATAGGTTCTACTAGGAGGACATGTGTTGCCTCAATAATATTCAATCCATTCGAGCCAGTATGGAGAGGCAATAACAATATGTTGATCTTGGGATCATACTTAAATGCAGATAGATTTTCCTGAAAGGCAAAATAAAGAATAATATTCAAAACTTCACCAGCTCCCTGTATATTTAAGAACAAATTCAGTTGCTATAAAGTGTGACAGACCAGTGACACTTGAATCCTAAATTCTTTACAGAGTGGACCTGAGAGGTATTGGTGCACATACATCAATAACTCTCTCCTGTTAACAATGACTATAACTATTCCTTCCCTTCCAGCTCTGGAAGAATAATTTTCCCTCCTCCCTTCCCTGCGGTTAAGCAGCTCATCACCACTGCAGCAAAGGACCTGAAGCTAGTCAGAAGGGGTTTCAAAGCTTGCATGAAATGGAACCCTTAGCCACTGTTAACTTCACAGCAGCGATGAACATGAACAATGGGTGATTAAATTTTAATCCCACGTTATAAACCAAAATTGGCTCCCTAAGCAGACACGTGATTAATTAAAATCACTGTAAATAATTAAAACACAATAAACAGTCTTAGGCTAGATGTGATGTGAGAGTGTTGAGCCAGAGAGAGCAGGTGTGCACTACACCTGAGCACAGGTATGCGGGAAGGGTGCCTGGGCATGAAGTACAGCTGCAGATGTATTCAGGCATGATAGAGGGTTGCCTGGCTGCTGCCTCCTTTCTTTCTGATGACCTCAGAGATTAAACGTGCTAGGTGGGCATGAGGGGGCTTTTCAGATGGAGCTTGGTCCAGACACAATTTGGGGGGAGGGTGTTTACATGCACATTCCTGAGTTATTTTGACTTGCTTAGCTGCAATTAACAGGGAGTGGGCATTCTCTTTCTAGTAGCTCTGAAATTAGCCTAGCTCTCTGACAGTTTAATTCTTTTTATTTTTGCGCCAAGCAAGTGCTAGGTGCTATCAGCTCAAATACAATGTCACAGTCTTCTGATTCTTCCTTCAGCACAAGCATTTCAGCTTGCCAGATGGAACAATCTTCCCTGTTCTCCCTACCTCCTAGTCCTGGGAATTTGCCTGCCCCCCCCCAATTTTGGGGGCATAGGAGGAAGCTCCGTTGTGCAAGCAGAAACCCTTGAGCAGGGCTTCTGCTAATGGGACTTGTTAGGTGAATCCTGTCTCAATATATTCCGGCAGACGTCTGTCCTCTGAAATCCTCATAATGATACTCTCAAGACAAAGCAAAGGATTAGATTACAGTCAGTGAGCAGTTGAAGAAACATACCTGAAATTTGTTAATTCCATTGATTTGAGCAAACTCCATGCTATTATCATATAGCGCTTTTGCAATGATATCGAGCACATCTTGCCACTATAAAATAAAAAAGAAGATATTTCCATATTACAAACAAGATGGTACTTATCAGAGCACCCAGCATCTAAAATAGGTGGGAAGAAAACTAGAAGATACACTTTCCCATGTATCCTAATTTCATCTTAACTTAAAATTATCTTCATTAGCTATACCATCACCCAATCCAAACAGCTTTGAGGTGTGTGTGTGTGCATTTACAATCGAGCAGTAAACAAAATGTATGAAATAAACAATCTAGCTATATACCACCTTTTGAATAATGTACGTTTTAATTATTAAAACTTTTAGATATACCGTTGAGAAAACTAGGGATTTGGCTCCTGGATCTTTGAACTGGATTTTCTTTAGAGTCCTGACCACAGCTTCCACTTTGGTGGAATGACTTCCCTTTGAAAAAGAAGAAATTGAAGATTATCTTTCCTTTATATAGTTCACATCTGATTAAAGTCATTCAGTAACACTGTGTGTTGATATGTTTGTTTACATAAATATATACAGTGAAATTTGCCATAAATGATTTCCATAAAGAAATCTATCCTATTTTTAAAAGTTATGCATAAACATTGTAAGCATTTCGCAAAAATGTTATTCAAATAGAAGTTCCTCCATGTGATTTTTTTTTTAAATTAAAAGTAATTAGTTGCGGACTGAGGTGCAGTGGAGCACAAGGTGTGAGTGGAGTGGGCACACGTAAAGTAACATAAAATAAGACACAGGACAGCAGTACTGGGATTAAATGAGACCACAACTTTTAATGACTACAGATGTAAGAAGGTTTTGGTGTAGGCATTGGGTGTGTATATTAAAATCCAATCAGCCCAATGGCTGGTTGATGGTTGGAGGGTATTTGGGGCTTGGCACTATAAATATCAACAGATTAATCAGTATGTTCTGCTATCTAAAGAACTATAAACTTCACAAAATCAAATTCAACTACCAGCAAGTTCCAACTGCCCATAAATAAAATCTCAGTGATTAAAATGTTTTTTTAAAAAAACGGACTGCTGCCATTTATTTATTCAGAACATTTGTTGAATGTTTGAAGTCCTTGGGTGGTTTACAGAAAACTCAGTTCAAACATAAACATATTAAAACATTAAAAATCAGTCATTTGGTTTCCCTCCTAAAAATCTAGGTTTGTTGCCAGTCAGCATGCCATCTAAACTTTCTTCCAAGTAAGAAAAATGTAAATACTCTTACAGGATGATTAGAAACTTGTATCAATATAAAAAGTTCCCATCTGTATGACAGTTTACCTTCACAGGTATATCATCTTCTTGGTTTGCTGCCTCTGCAGTGAAGACATAGGAGATTTCTTTATGTGATGTTGTTTGTCTGCAGATGGCACACTTGATTGAACTTCTGCGGGTGCCAACACTGTACTGTTCTATAATAATAGCTATACACTCATTGCAGAAGCAATGTCCACATGTCAACACTGCCCACTAGAGGGAGAAATAACAGCAAGTAAGTGCAAAGACATATGAGATGTTGGAGTTCACATGCAAACATGACAATACATTAGAACTAAGTAGAAATTTGTAATTTTTAAACATTCGAATTTAAGTTCCATGAAGAAATCCATCTACAATGCTGGTTGCAATTAATATGTACACATTACTTAAGGATACTAAAGGCATGAATCAGGGAAGAAGCCATTAGTGATGTTGCTACCCCATACTGTACACTGATCTCTGGAATAATCAGAAAAATCTCTCATATCTCTCTATCTATCTCTTATATACAGTTGTACTTTGGTTGTCAAACGGCTTGGCTACCGAACAAATCAGCTCCCGAATGCCACAAACCCGGAAGTGAGTGTTCCGGTTTGCAAACGTTTTTTGGAAGCCAAACATCCAACGCAGCTTCCACGGCTTTTGATTGAGTGCAGGAAGCTCCTGCAGCCAATCGGAAGCCACGCCTTAGTTTCTGAACCATTCTGGGAGTCAAACAGACTCCTGGAATGGATTAAGTTTGACATCCAAGGTACCACTGTATCTATATCTATAATCTATCTATCGATCTATCTAGCTATCTAGCTAGCTATTTACACACACAGAGCTTTTGATTATAAAGTCAAAAGAAAGGTAATAAACAAGGAGTTAGTGAAATGGATATAATTACAAATAGAGCATAAAAACACAACTTAAACCAATCTGGACCCTGTCATCAACATCAAGGGCCCTTCAGGTGTCTCTTCCGAAAGAAGTCCAGAGGGTGGCAACACAAGAAGGGGCCTTTTCTGTGGTGGTTCTCTGTGGAATGCTCTCCTCAGGGAAGTTTGTTTGGCACTAACTTTAAAAATATGAAATCTTAAGATCCTCTACAGAAAAATCAATAGGTGAATGTCTTACCTGTTTTCCCAGTTGCCGTGCACAAATTGGACATGGCTCTGGATTCACTCCTCCAGTTGTTTTATCCTGAGACTACGGAAGTATTAAAGAAAAACATTTTGGGTGAGGGAGTAAAAGTAAATTAATACTTAAAGTAATCTTACAAATGATTTGAAGCCGGAACAACTTTAAAGTGTGGTAAGTTTGGCAATTCATTATATAGGACCTGTTTGTAAGTATGTTAAAAATAAATCAATACCTGGAAAAATAAAAGCAATAGCTTGGATTCAAAGACTCATGTGTGTGTTAGTGCTATCCAAGTGTTCTTGTGCAAGTTTGTGGAAGACATCTTACAGTGCAGTACCATAATGTACTTGGGATTGCATTATTACAGTATGAGAACCACACAATACAAGCTGTAGCATACAAACTCCATTAATAAACTTGTGGAAAAAGAAAAATCTTTTCTGAATTGGGGTTACTTTCTCATGCTATGCGCTCTCTCTCTCTCTCTCTCTCTCTCTCTCTCTCTCTCGGTCAACAGCCCTTCTGTAACCAGAAGGGCATATTTGGATCCAAGCCAGTATTTTTCAGGAGTTATAAAACTAAAAGAGAAAATGCTGTCTGAGATTCAGTGATCCACTTTAGGATTTCTATGAGAGATATTGTTTAAAAAGAATTGTTTAAAGCACTATGGTTGATGAATGCAAACAACCCCATGGAAAACTATTAAAACTTCCAAGGGGCAACTGGGGGGGGGTGAGGGGGGTTAATTCTGAGTCATGATTTTAAAATACAATCCAGACAATTTTAGGTGTGTCCAAGAGCTTGTACAAGCCCAGTGGGACTTCTGTCTTTTTTATCATTTAGGCAACAGCCTGCTTCAGTATTTCAAACTGGTTTTGAAACTTCCCTGAGAATTAGCCAGCTATGTAGTATGGTAAGTTCATGTATATAAGAGAGGGAGAGAATGAATTCATTTTGTGCAAAAAATGGCTTGCATAGTTCTCATAACTATGATCTAAAAATTACAAAGCTGGCATTAAAGGAAGAATGACATTTTTCCTTTTGTTTAATCAGAGCAGTTTGCAGTGACAAATCAGCAGAAAGTCCCAATTATGTGAAGGTTAGCAATTTGTATACAGTGGACGCTTGGGTTATGTTACCTTCGGGTAACGTAACTTTCGGGTTGTGAACACGGCAAACCCGGAAGCGCTCTGCGTGGCTCACACATGCACAGAAGCGCTCAACTGCGCCGCGCGCGTGCACAGAAATGCTGCATCTACTTAAGTAATTTTCGGGGTGTGAACAGACACCCGGAACGAATTAAGTTCGTGTCCAGAGGGTCCACTGTATTATTTAGAGCTATGAAGCACAGTCTGGAAGGTATCCTGCTTCTTGACATAGGTATACAAACATCTGCAATAGGTATCTACAGCTGTTTAAGGAGTCATAGTTTTGAGTCTATCCTGTACCCTTTAAATCCATACTGGACATACTTGAAGGTAAAATCTGCAGAACCTCAGCACAGCTTTTCTTGTCTCGGCTCCAAGAATCTCTTTGAGGATAATGCCAATGCAAAGTACAGTGGTGCCTCACAAGACGAAAATAATCCGTTCTGTGATTCTCTTCGTCTAGCGGTTTTTTCGTCTTGCGAAGCAAGCCCATTGAAGGATTAGCGGATTAGCGCTATTAGCGGCTTTTAGTAGCTTATCTGCTGATCGGATCAGCTGATAAGCGGCTTAGTGGCTTAGAAAGGGGGGGGGGGAAACCAGCAGGAACTCGCAAGACATTGTCGTCTTGTGAAGCAAGCCCATAGGAAATTGGTTTTGCGAAGCACTTCCAAAACGGAAAACTCTTTCGTCTAGCGAGTTTTCCGTCTTGCGAGGCATTCGTCTTGCGGGGCACCACTGTAGGAATCCCTGTTCCCTCATTTCTTTCTTTTAGATATTCAAACAATACGAGGGAAGATTAAAGAGAAAATCGTACCTACAAGGTAATAGAGGGTTCCACATGAATGTAATTTGGAAATGGTGCAAGTCAACCTTACCTTTTCCAAATTAGTGAGGTAGAGGAGCTGGCCCAGTTTCTTCTGAAGCTGTGATTTGGCAACTGCTTTGTCGTTCAGGAGTTTCACTCGATTTTGTTCTACCTAGAAAAGAAATTGAACCATTCAGTGATCATTAAGGCAATCTCTAGATATAATACAATAAACACATAATCCTGGTGTGCAAGTTATATCTAGTCCCAAAACAATGAAGAGATGCTACAAAATGAACATTCAACAAACAGCAGGACTGAGGTTTTAAAGTCCTGTTTAGTGGCAAGCAGCAGTCCCAAATGGTGGCTTAATCAGCACTACTGTTTTTCAGATACAATGCAATCTTGTCACCTCATGCGGCTCAATTATGTGAAGAACAGGGTGGTTGGGTTTGGGCTCTTCTGGATGACGCACTCTAAACCGTTCTGTAGCCATGGCAAGCTCATCAATGGCAGACACGTGATCCCGGAGGACCATCCAATATTCATGAAGCAGCTGAAGGGAAGATAAAAAGATAATCAGCAGCAGCACAGTAAGCTGTGGTTAACAAATAATTCTGTGTCCCAGCACTAAGGATTTCAAAATAACACCAACAGAAAAAATCTAATGGAAAATTACAGCTTTGCACTGTAAAATTACTGTACTTTGTGGTGCAAAACATATGCATACCCACCCACACAGGTACACAGAAGAAAGTTACAGTAAACTAGAAATTCTGTGTTAGCTATGAGTGGGAAAACCATCTATTTTCGCAAAACTAAGCACACTTCAGTATGCACAATTCCTGGTTGTTATTGCTTTTAAAGGGTCCAAAGACAGAATAAAAAGCCTGCTTTCACAAAATAACTTGAAACATAGCCAAACTAGAGAAAATATAAGTCAATATTTTAAAGGTACAGTACTCTTAGCACATATATCATGTATATATCATTACAATGACCTAGGGAAGTAAGCCTGTATTATTATCATCCTCAAACTGCAGCTATGGATCCAATGCTGTGACACTACCTCTTGCCTAAAGACTACTTAATTTCTGCCTAAAATGAGACTTAACCTACAGCTTCCTAGTTTACAATTCATTCTCTTAGCCAACAGCTATAGTTTGAGGAATAAAGAACTATATCAACTTAAAAATGCCTTCACAGGAATCAATTTTCAGTTTTTAAATGCTGCTACCATGCATCACAGAACATGAGGCCTTGGTAGAGTTACCAGGTACAGTACAGCAAAGACTACATAGCCAATTGAAAGTTTACTAGTACTGGACAGATGGAAGATACAAATGCACAGCCTTTTCTGTCACTGGTAACACGTCTCCATATGTGTCCTCAAAGCAACCGTATGCGAAGAGACAATTTGTTCCCCACTTGCAACACTAGAAGGACATTAATGTCATAAATGGCTGATTAGCACCAGTAATTTGACTGCCTGTATGACAAAGCCTCCATCCTGCACTTAAGGGTTGAGACATGAGCAATGAAGAGCTGGGAATGGCATTTCAAAACAAGCCCTTTAGTTTAGAGAAAACTGCTTTGGGAACATCTATAACAAAGAGCTCTGTGGTACATTAACCATTTTGTTGTGGCATACCCTTTCATTATTCAGAGCAGAACCTTTTGAGTATATGTTACCCAACATATTTGGTTACGTATTTGCGCACTGAGACCATTTACATTATGTGCATCTCCACCCACCCAAAAGAAAACAACTGTGAACAGTGAAATCAAAAGATTATGAAATGCAAGGGGTCATGGTGGCCTGTGACAATTGCCTAACACAGAAATAAGAATATACTGATCACACATATGAAATGTTGTGGTTGTATGTGCTATGTATTATTACCATCCTTATTCTTTACTGAATGAATTATCATTGTATGAAATGATTATCTGTTAGGTAAAAGGTAAAGGTAAAGGACCCCTGGATGGTATGCTTTGGAACTGCTAGGTTGGGAGAAGCTGGGACAGAGCAATGGGAGCTCACCCCGTCGCACAGATTCGAACCGCCAACCTTCTAATCAGCCAGCCCAAGAGGCTCAGTGGTTTAGACTACAGCGCCACCATTATATATTGCTGTTTTATGACTCTTGTCATTATAATTTTTGTAAGCAGCATGTTTTTGTGGAAATAAATCAATCACTATGACTGTTACGCATGAGTTGTCTATATGCCTATCAACCAACCAACTCAAAATGCTCCTTATGTTCTGAACTTTTCACCATGATTTCTTCTTGCTGTTGTACCTTATATTCCTTTTTCCATGCTTCAAAAAGTTCCAAGAAGATGCTGCCCTCTTCAATTGCCTTGGCATCTATTCGATGAGCTTTGGCAAAAGACAGTATAGCTTTCAAAGAGCGCTCAGTTTCACTTGCTGCCCAGAGACCTCTGCTTGTGGTAGGTAAGCGGTCATCAACCAGACCGTCTTCATCTTCTATCATTTCTTCAAAGATTGCCATCTGTCCCTTTACACTTAAATAATGTAGAAGAATTAGAGTAGTCATCATATCTGAAGTCCGTATGAATCTTAATAAAATCAAAGATAACAGGCAAACAAACACTACAGTGCTTGATATAGTGACCTTATTTAAAAACTTATACCAATTCTCCTTACAAAAACACAGTGAAAGAGAACATAATTCACCTGAGTTTCACACTCCCAAGAGGTGGAGCAGCTCTCAAAGAGAAGGAACCTTGTTTCTATCCAGAAAGGATATAGAAGGTCACAGCAGAAACTGCTTTCTGATCAATGAAATAAGTTTGCTTTCATCACAAGTGCACAAAAAGGGAGAAAAATCACTTACGTATGGGAGAAGAGCTTTGACTCATATTCTGTGAACAATTCATCGGCCTTACAGAAGACACAGCTGGAATACAAGATATTACAAAGAGAAAGATTTAGAAGATCAATAAACAATTAAATTTTCCAAAGTTTGGTATCAGTATTCTTTCAATTAATAAAAAGATTTGGAAACTAACCCCACTGAGATGCCTAATAAGAAATATAACATGAGAATCAGAAAAATATATTTAGGTTTTTAAAAACTCAACAGGATCCATGCACACACTTGATTGCTTCATTTCAGTTGTGGGATATGTGTCTCATTATTAGAAGAAATGCTAATTGGAATCGCAGTGACAGAGGTCTAGGTGTTTTCACACCTACTTGTTTAGGGGCAACCTCACAGGACGCAGATGGCAGATAGTGGCAGCCTCGATAACCTCTTTGGAAGGAGGGCCCTCCAGTTTTTTCACAGCCTCTCTCACACGTTTCTGGAATTTCTTCACTTCTTCCATTTGAGTTGTGAGCAGGTACTGAAGGCCTCTGCAGTCACGGAATCTAGCAAAAACAGGAAAAGTCAAAACTTTATTTTGAAATCACTGGATTGACTCACGGCCCATATACTGTATGCAACTTCTTCTGGCTGAATGGCATGAGGATGTATATCTTACTTCAAATTTTTATCAGAGGAACAATCATAACTGGCTATGTGGCTAACAGCTTGCAAACCGTTTCTGCTTTTGACTTTTGGCAGAATACAGAGCTTCTCTGTGAGTAGCCTATAAGTGAGGTAATGTGCCTATACAAGACAAATGCAGTTTTCTGAAAGGGCAAGTCAATGCAGAGCATACACCAATATATACTTTTAAGCAATGTGACACTCCCAAAGTGGAAGAACAATTGCCAGTGACCAAGCTGATATTTTAAAATATACATACAATTCTACTTATTCCTAGAAAATGGTGCTTTAAGAGTGAAATGATGTAATTTTTTTTAAAAAAAGTTACGCTCCAGAGCAAAAATAATTGCTAAAGAGATGAATGAATCCATAGACTATTATCTCAAACATAAAAATACACCTAATGCACAACTAAGATTAAAATCAACATAAAAGGGAACAGAAGACTTACATTTTTGAAAACCAATGCTGTATTTGGATACATCATTTGAAGCATTTTCAAATGTTAAATGATAGCCCAGATGTTTGCAAGCAAGCAGTGCCTGGGGCATGGTGTATGAGCTGTCACAAACTGAGTAAAACCTGAGAACTATGATAAGGAACATTGCTTTGTAGCTGCTGACTTACTTGTCTGCCATAGAGAGTTTATTAGTTTGTTGTTTGTAGTTGCTAGTAAGATCATTTTGCACCCGTTGAACAAGCTCCTCATCAATAGCATATTGTATTGCTGACTGGATCACATCCAACCACCAAGGTGAATTGGAGCGCATCTAGATGTAGGACAGAAAATAGGCCCATAAATACATGTGCCACATCTTGTGTGATAAAAAGACATGCCTGAGAAACACACACTTCCTTGTGAATACAAGACCAGCAGCTTTCCCCCAGGTAAATTTTGACACACTGCAGTCATCTTAGATAACTTCAAAACTGATTTTTAAATATAAACAATTGTTTAAGTATTTTCTGTTACTCTGTTTACTTATTTTTTGTAGCATTTAAGACAGCGAGAGACAAATCAGTAGCTAGATTTAACAATGAAAAATAAATGAGGAATATTTGAAACTGTGGAAACAGTGCAATTAGGTGAGCATATCTCTTTAATGACATGAGTACTTCCCCCCTTTCTTCATATGTTACACCCCAAAATGAGGCTTAAAAGAGAAAGGCCTATTGTAGTGAATTATTTCCTAAGATCTTTCTTGAGGAGCTACATGTTAAAAACTGACATATTCTTACCTTAAAGTTATTTTGCTTCTTAGAAAGATAAGCAAGTCTCATCTGGAGAACTGCTTTTTATTAGTTTTAGAGAAACAAAGCATCTCCAAGTGAAACACCATTTGTTTAAGGATTACAGAAATGACACTACCCTTGATCTTGCTGTTCCAAACCTGGTATAAGCGACTGCTCAACTTACATTTGAAGAAACGAATGCAAATGTGATTCATTGAGGAAGTCACAGTGGATGCATTTGATTGTTAAAATAAGCCTTGGTTTAGAGTGTTGTGAATGAGCATACGTAAGCCTCAGAAACTCGTACTCTCGCCTCCAATGCAAAGAGGAGGAAAGAGCTGGCTTCTTTTAAACTAGCAACTTGTCAGTTTGAATTAAACAAGATGCCAGGGATAAGCAAAAAGGGAAGTGAAACCTTCTGAATTCCTTGTGGCCATGCCCAGGCAGAAGGGGAATTGTGTGCAAGCCCCAGGCTCATTCACATCACAGTGTTATGCCTGAACATAGCCATCAGTGTTCATTATCATCCCAGCGCACAATGTGTCTCGTAGAGTGCAGCAGCAGAGTGTCAGACTAGACTCAGAAGGATCAGCCATGAGCTTCAGCCAATCATGCTCTTTTGTCCATTGTCAAGTGTGAAGTAAATTAGCCTAAGATGGAATGAGCTCCTTGGAGGAACAGAAAAAATCTGTGATAAAGAAAATTTGCTTTATCTATTTTATTTGGCAAGTTCTGAAGTTTTATAACATTTGCATGTACTGAAGCTGTTAACTTGTATATTCACAGGTCAATTTATGCATCTTAAATGTTTACGGACAGGAATGAGGCAGAGAAACGTGAACATACATTATTCCGTAGAAACTATGTGGAAGAACCGTGTGTTAGTTGTATCTAAAACTGGCATGCACATTTTAATTCACATAATAAGACTTTGCCTTCCTCTCCTCCCTCCCTCCCTGCACCCACAAAAATCTGCTCTGCAGCAGACTTTTGAAGGCACGAGTGGGGCTGCAGGGAGCAGGAGAACCACAGAGAGTCCTGTTGTACGGGTAGAAATTCACCTGCACTGTGGCAGTCTGTTGCATTAATGGAACTGCAGCATTGGATATAACCCACTGAAGGCCAATTTTCTAGAACTCCACTTCTAATCCAGCTTGTTGCAGTAGGGAATCTTTTCATGGACACATTTTTAGAGATTTATAAGCTCCCACATATCATCAAAAGGCAAGTCAAAAATATTACAAAATCTTACTTTCTTCTGGAGTTCATGGATTGTCTGTAGCACTGGTTGCAAAGCCTGGTGGGCTTCAGAAACTTCTGCATTTGATTTGCTCATATAATGTTGACGGAGTTGCTCACACTGTTTTTTAAATGATAAAGAGAGAAAGACACCAAACACTGAAATACTTACAACATTGTTAGTTAATAGTTGATATATTATTACCAGTGAATGTAGATGAAATAGAATCCTATGTTTTTTAGAAGAGTGTTAGGCCATTTTTAATTACTTTCACTCTCCAGAAAGGCCACAACATAAATTGCTATACCAAGCTAGAATCACATATGAACACAGCTGCTACCTAAAACAAAATCTACAGAAGGACTCAAGAGACATTTGTGTTGAGATTCCTGCACCACAGGGGGGTTGGACTAGATGACCCTCGGGGTACCTTCCAACTCTATGATTCTATGGGCAACCCATAGTAAGTAAGACCAACCAACCATAGGGAATATTTTCTTTGAAAGCTATATTTCAGTAAGGACTGCCCTTATCCCTAGAACACAGTGAAACTTACACAGCTTTTCTAAATAGAAAGGATATTCATGTTTATCTGGAATATCACAAATTTATTTGAATATCATCAACAACAGACGTAACTTACCAGTTCTGGACAACAATGAAATATTACTTTATCCATAACACTTATCTGGATAATTACCTTTAACATTGTGAATTTCTACTCTGGGCAGAGATCCTGTCTATCACCTTATTAGTGGTAGCATATATTAAGCATTAGATGTTTTGATGGCATTAGCAAAATAAACTGATATTAAGGTATATAAAACTCTTAATTCCTTGGGACCAGTTTATTTAAGAAATTCACCTTGCCCCACATGTGCCTATTCAATCACTTTGATCTGCAGAACTACAACTTTTGCAGTCCCATAAGCTGCCTGTTGTGCATTTGTGATCGAGTTTTTCCATGTGTGGCATGTGCCCTGGAATTTCCTGGCTACTGACATTAAGAAGGCACCATTACTACATTGTTTAAAACATATGCTGAAAACTCTCCCATTTTAGCAAGCCTATCAAGTTTTGTTGGTTTTATTTTTTTAAAAAAAAATATCTTATGCATATTTATTTTTAATTGGGGTTTTTTGCCACATTTTATCTGTACGTTGCTTGGAGATATAAGCCATTTATGAATTTTCCAAATAAAGTTAATACATAATGCTCCTTTGTACAACCTGAAACATTACTCAGGCACTTGTAAAGGTACCCCTGCCCGTACGGGCCAGTCTTGACAGACTCTAGGGTTGTGCGCTCATCTCACTCTAGAGGCCGGGAGCCAGCGCTGTCCGCAGACACTTCCAGGTCACGTGGCCAGCGTGATGAAGCTGCTCTCACGAACTGGCACCAGAGCAGCACACGGAAACACCGTTTACCTTCCCGCTATAAAGCGGTACCTATTTATCTACTTGCACTTAAGGGTGCTTTCGAACTGCTAGGTGGGCAGGAGCTGGGACCGAACAACGGGAGCTCACCCCGCCGCGGGGATTCGAACCGCCGACCATGCGATCGGCAAGTCCTAGGCGCTGAGGTTTTACCCACAGCGCCACCCGCATCCCTCAGGCACTTGTAGTAGCTAGCAAAGGATGATAAAAGAAAGAACTTGCCAGGGTTTGAGGGTGTGCCTAGCTGGCTCTTGTCTATAAGCAATCAACTGAAGGTAGAACAGCCTCACCTAAGCAAGACGAAAACTTACCAGCCTCCTAAGTGGATGCCATCATTTTTAGTGTGCATTTTCATGCAATCTTGCCTTCAAATCATTGTTCCTATCCAAATGGACTTGGTTGTTATCCCTCTTAATTCTTATTCAAATATAACGCTACAACTATTGCCACTAATTCCCACTCTGTTCTCCAATTCTACAGTTTGTTCTTCATTAAATGTCACATCCTTGTTTTCATCATCTGTGAAAAGTTACTTGGTCAGCTTCAAAACATCTGATCTATTGGTATTCATTCTTGCCTTGCTAGTTTTTCAGCTTCAGCTATCCCAGCCAAACTTTTATCCAGGCCCTAATAAACCTTAGGTCCTAATTGTGCAGTGACTGGCCCTGTCTTGACCTGCTCTGTCTCTCTTACCTAAAGGCAGCCCTTTAAAAGTACCGATCAATTCAATTACCTTCAACTTCACAACCATAAACTCTTTCTATTCTTATTAACAGCCCAGTATGGTTAGTGGAGGTTTGAGAAGAACTGCATTAACTCTACAACAATAGCCAGGATAAGGTTATGAAGAAGTTAAGCACAGCAGTCTCCATAAGGAAACTATTCATTTGTTCCTTCAGCTTGTTACTGACAGTTGTGACCTTGAAAGTACACTACAGCTGCATCTGGAAAGATATGGCAAACATGGAATTTCCTTACATTTGACCTTAGGATTGTAAGCATTTCTGTAAGAGGCCTCGGAGCTATCCTGTAACAAATTACATTCTTTTATAAATTCTTTTGCAGGAAGCATTTCTAAATACACTGAAGTGCACACAGTGTACAATCACCTCTTCTTGAAGCCTGCTATCGCGCAAAGTGGGTGATATCCCAGGATGCTTTCCTGCCAGAAGCTCCATCAAGTTGTGCGTAGAATGAAGTCTCTGCGTTTGTCAATAAAAAAGGCAGCAGTGATTAAGTTTGACGTATGGTGACAATTACAAACAATAAGCAGTTTAAATCGGCAGTAAAATCCCCACAGAAACATGAACACATTACCACATAGAACTACCGTATATACTTGTGTATATAAGCTGAAAAAAACATCTTGGCTTATACTCAAGTGAGGGTCCCACCCAAGCGCATTTACGACAGCGGCAAAGGTGGTGGAGGAGGAACGAGCAGCCTGAAAACAGTTCTTTCGGGCTGCTCCTTCCTTCTCCTCCGCTGCCGCCCCCAGCCTCTGCCTTTTGGCAGCAACCTGGAGAATAAACCTAGGTAGGCAGGGGGACAGGAGGGGCTGGGGGGGGGAGAGTTTGTGGTGTGGTGAACCAACTTATACTCGAGTCAATAAGTTTCCCCAGTTTTTTGAGGTAAAATAAGGTGCCCCGGCTTATATTCGGGTCAGCTTATACTCGTGTATATACGGTAAATAATCTTCTACCCCCATCTCAAAGTTATGGCAGTATACACTTATTCATGTTATACAAAAAGGAACAGTACAGGTGACTCCCCATTTATGTGGGGGTTACATTCCGAACCCCAGCGCACATACGTGAAATTGTGTAAGCAGCCTTCGAAGATTCAAAAAACAGCTGAGTGTCATGTCGTGTACAGTACTTTGAAAAGCTCTCTGCAAAATCTATGTGGGCAAGTAGGGTCAAAAACATTCTGAAATTAGGTGTTTGGCTGGTGGGCATCTCTGTCCCACTGTTAAACTTGGTCCACTGGCCAGATCCTGTTCTCTACTCCTGTAATAGTGTAATAAACTGACTCCTGTACATTATAGAACGATAGGTGCCCACAGGTATTCCATAGTGATGCTTTAAAAAAAACCCCCACTATCACCAGCTGAAAGGCCTAGCTCACTGTTTACATTGTTCATCTGGTACCATAGATTGAGTATTACTGTTCAAAATATTTATATCCTGGTCTTCCATACTTCCAGGGTGCTTAACAATTATGAGATCCTTGTGAAGAAATCATAGTTTTTACTGGCAGTATACGCACTAGTTGCAACCCAATGCTTGCCTAGCACATGCCTATTCATATGTGAAGTTGGATGTAACACTATTTCAAACAGAGGAATTAGTTTTCCTCTTATGGATAGAATGAACTAAACTGATACAAAATATAAGCTGGCTCCTAAATATCAGAATATATGCCTGGTGACAATGATGATTTTTGAAAGTTGACAACATTACCAGGTCTCTCTTCGCAAAAGAGGTTGGTACTTGATGGCTGATCTGGTGATCAATCTTTTAGCTCATGAACAGACATAAAAGCCAAGAAAAAGGCAAAAAAAGTTCCACAAAATTTCTGTACTAGTTTAAAGAGTGCCTTCAGAGATTATGCACATACTTGCAATGAATCTGTTTTGAGCTTCTCTTTGTGCTCTTCAGAGGAACGCAGCACCTCTCTATACATATCTGCTGCCAATGCATATTCACCTGAAAAATTAGCATATTTCAGACTGGAGTATTGGGATTTCTGTCTTTCAAATGTCTAATTACCTACAACTGTACACGCAGTGCCATCAGGATTTCTTAGTAAGCATTTTAATTTGAGACATCTATGCTGCATAAACAAATTATAACTGAAAAGGAGTTGGAGAATAAATTTCCAACTGTGAAAACAAAGCTAAAACACAGCATTCTACTACTACCACTGTGATTTTTCATTCCAGGGAAGTAGAAGCAATGGGAACCCTCTTCCCACCCTGGATATGGAAGATACAGACACTTTCTATGTCTGTTCCCAAACAGAAATAATTCCCTATTTCCAACACTTAGAAACATCACTGTAAAGTATTATATTAAATTGTTTGGCTATTTACACATGGAAGCTTGACAGAGACAGACCGGCAAACCTATTGTAGCATTAAGATCAAAACAGTAAAATTGTGTATGCAGCCACTGATAAAGTTAACATATTTTTAAAATGTTGTAAAAAATATTTTTTGAGATAAGAGATATAAAATAAAACTGTACATAGTCACTATTCCCTGTTAGTTTCAAGTACTTCTTATGCTGATGCAGAGTTGTGTGCTGGGTCACCAGACTTTTGAGTGGGCCTGTAAAACTGCCCTCCTCTTTGCTGACTGCTTTAAAAAGGCATGCAAGTATTTCCCCAAGTGCCATCGTAATTTCTGATTAAATTTCTCTTCCTGCATCTTGGTGTACCAAGTCTATCTTGAAGTAATATTTCAGCGACTTACACCTCCTAACCTTCCACAGACTTACAATTCTGCAGCTTTGCTTGCAGCTAGTACAAATGTCATTTCTTGAGTATCCTGAACATACACATTTTCCTCTAGGATTTACCAGTAACTCTACTAAAGAAATGCCTAAACACCTGGGATGGTATTTAACTATTTAAGAAACAACCAACAGATTCCACAGGTAGTCCAATTTAGTTTGGTGCTCAGAGCCAAGGGATATTCGTAGTTAGTAAGTGGCTCGATACAGAGGCTTATATTTTGCTTAGAGGAATCCGAGGCAAAACAAATCAGCCCTTTGGATTTAGTCTGAATTAACCAAATAGTAAAGAACTCTCTCAATATAAATAAAATATACGAGTGCTACTGCAGTCATAAGAACCACACCAAACTATTATGAGCCAATTTTACCTTTAATAATATGAATACCAGCTAATCCATTCAAAGCACACACTAGTTGCCTGTGGACTTCCTCACATTCTGTTCGACATTTTTTCTGTAGTGATGTTAGAAGCTCCTCCATTGTCATTGTGCTGCAACAGAGACCCAAAGCATGAAGTGCCGGCATTCAATATGCATTAGAGGTCATAAATCCACCTTTTCAAGAATGTACTTTTTATAACAATAATAAACTGAAAGGGCTAGCAACTGGTATAATTCAAATATGATGCTGTTCTACTGCTATTATTTAATATTTTTACTAAATATATTCCATTTAATATACAGAAAAAATGATACAATCCTTGCCTAGATGCCTTGTAATCCACATTATATGCAAAAGTGTGGTGAGAGACTATAATGACTGACTTGACATGACCAAGTAACATGACCTTAGTGACACAACAAATAGTGGAATGGCACTCCTAGCCTACGGGAGAGGGGGACAAGAAACTGCAGTTGGGATTGTTACCCTGAAGAAGGGTCTCCTCCTTTCCCCCCAGTCCATGCTGTTCAAGGTCTCATGATGCCATTGGCCAAGCCAAATAATCTTCATTATTTGACACACAGCCCCAAACTCTCCACTGGACCTGCTATGCCAGCCCACGGAAAAGGGAGAAACACTTTAAAAACATTCCAGTCTGGGCTTGTTTATGGTGACGTTTAACTCAGCTGCTTGCTTTTTAAAAAAATTAAATGGTGTGGACAGTACGCTGCTATCTCATAATCTGATGAAAAGTGGAATGAGAAGGAACAGAAACCTGCAGAAGGCTTCCAGGTGGAAGCACCCTAACAGAGAAGCAGATTGTTCTAAGAATATAAGAGGAGCCCATCTGGACCAGAACAAAGGCTATCTAGTCTCGCATTCTGTTCTCACCGAGCCAGCCAGATTATCTATGAAGTCCACAAGCAGGATATGAGCGCAACAGTACTCTCCTGTTCACATTCCCCAGGCACAATACAGGACCAGAGTGGGAGAAACAGAGAAAGTAGGCATTGTTCACTGTCAGGTTCAAATTGTAAAAATAAATAATAAATGCTGATTTCTAAAAGACATGCTATGAGGAAAAGGATATATATTTAACAACAGGCAAAGAAACCTGATGTCATTCTATATCTAAACCAAGAGACTGGTCCAGGCTATTATGTGGATAAAAGACAACCTGGGACCCCCAGCTTCACAGAGGGCAGGATAGCAAAGCAACAGTGAACTAGCTTGCTAACCTGATAGAGACGATGGGTTCATTGTTTCTATTATTCAGAAGCTCTAGCACTGTGTCATGGACACAGAAGTAAAAGGATACCCACAAGTAATTTCAACCATTTGTTGTAAAAATGGACTATTGCTCTCAGACAAAAAGAGCTTAGAAACAAATCCTTTTTCTGCAGTCCTTTTTATGGGAGCTACTTTATTGTTACTGTACTCCTCCTTTAATGAAGTGGCTATGTTGCTGCTACCCATGAACATTCCACTGAATATAGTTTGCTAGGACAGATAAAACCCTTCAGTTAAAATTAAAGCTGCTTTATTTCACTGACACATTTCCTGAACTTGCTGCATCATCTTAAACACTAAAAAGTTAGTTTCGATATTCTGCTCCCAATAAAAGCTAGTATTTCTAGGCTGTGATAGTATGAATAGTCAACATGAGTTGCCATACTGTTATGCTATTTCTTCTCACAGCAGAGTATAGAAACATGTAATCTGCAGAGTTGAAAAGGATTAATCAATCAGTACTATTACTTGTTGGTTGCAGATGAAAATGTGAATTTCAATTGGTGGTGTGTGCAGTAAAAGATTCTTCAGCACTGTTCGATTTATGGTAAACAAATAGTCTTGAGTCAAGAGCAAAGACCAAACAAGTCAATGGATCCCAACCACAGTTAGGCTAAACCTATCTGCATGGTTTAGATCTATTTATTTCTTTGCTCAGTTACTTGCCTCAGAATACTATAAGTTAAAGATAATTAAAAGATTTGATATCTTTTCATTCATAGCCTTGGATCAAAAGCTGCTCTTTTGCAAGCAAAGGGCACCTCTGCTTCCTTCCTCACTTTCCACTAATTTCCCCTTCCTACTACAACCTCACTTGCACTTTGTTGATGCAAGTCACAATGATTAAAAACATGGAGTGGGATCTTAGTTTTGCATATTATCTGACATTGAACCTCAACAACTATCTTTAATGTTCCATCAGGTGAGGTAACAAGACTACAGCAGGTTGCACAGATGTATGTATGTCTTGCTTTGTATGCAGAATATACAGGGTATTTTCAAACGCTGTCTTGTAAGTATAAATTCAACTTCACAAGTACTCTGCTATTTCAAGAGTCACTGCCTGGAATATGAAGTCCAAATGAATAACAAATAGCTTTCTCTTTCATATACCAAACTGGTGAATTTCACTCACCAACTGACTTTAGAGTAACTACAGAAAAAGCCCAACCTTTACATTTCAATATTGTAAGTCTACCCAGAAATAAGCCCCACTGACCCATGTCCATCAGTATAAGAGTCCCGTAATTATGAGAGGTCTAGAGTCACTTTTAGAATAAATGTAATTAACCTTTTCTGCAGTGGGAGGAATTCTCCACGTACAGCTTGCGGGTGACAGCAGGCCTGCCTCAAGCGCAACAAAGGGTACAGAATGGAAGCAACAGTCCTCCGATCCAAGCTGCTAAGTTTGAGGGACCAATCAGAAATCTTCCTGAGTTTTGCCAGAGCATCCTGGCAGCAGACCTCATGTTGGCGATGATAAAAGTGTCTCTCCACAGGAGAAAAATAGAGCCAGTGTGTATCTTCTGTCTGAGCAGGGATCTGAATCTAATAATAAAATGAAACGACAAATGAGTAACTCAAGTATTGGGTGAAAAATGTTGTCTATGAACATATTCTTAGAACTTGTGTGTTTACTTGGTCAATCACGTCCTTCTTTGCTGACCTCCACATTATCTTGGCTATGAAGTTGTAGAGAGGCTGTGTGTTTTTCCTGCAGTATGGTCGATACAGAAGCTGATCCCACCAATATTTGACCCAGTAAGGATCAGCTCCAAGGAACAGTACTAATCCATATAAATCTATGACAAAGGAACAGCACATTTTACTGCAAGCAAGAATTTTTTTTAAAAAAGCTTATACACAATGCAACCTAGCTAAGCCTGACAAGTAAAATTACTTCACGCTTGCTTTCTTTGGGCAGGAGAGATGGAACTTGGGTGCTGCGTATACAACCAAATCTTTGTGAAAGCTTAAAATAAGCAGTACATTCCCTTATAAGTATCACACAGAGTCCACCAGCAATTTCAAAGCACTGACATTTTTCAAAATCTAGGCTTCAATCACAAATGTAAATTTTATATGGAAGTTCATGGAAGGACAGTTTCCAGTTTCCTCCTAATTCTTAGGAGGCTTTCCTGAACAAGGATTACTGCATGGTGGCAATGATAGAGGGTAGAAAATTTCCCAGTGCTTAAAATAATATTTTTGTTGTTGCCGTTTCTTAAGTTTATTACTAAAAACAAATAGATGCCAATTGTAAATGCAATTATTAGGTCTCATAATCCAGTGTTGGCCAAACTTGGGTCTCCAGCTGTTTTTTTGGACTACAACTCCCATCATCCCTAGCTAACAGGACCAGTGGTCAGGGATGATGGGAATTGTAGTCCCAAAACAGCTGGAGACCCAAGTTTGGCCAACACTGTCATAATCTATAATACTGCAGATCAAAAAGTTGGAGTTCATCCTGTTTTAGAGAAGGTCCCACTTCCCTTGATCAATGAAGTTCACACTTTGCGAGTAATCCTGGAAACTGGATACACAGGCAACAGGTTGTTGCTGGAACTATGTTTGCATAGCTTTGGCTAGTATGTCAACTACATCCTTTACTTGAGGTACGAATTTGGCCATGGCAACACATGCCCTAGTTAGTAGAACCTGGTGCCATGCAATGAAGCTGAATGTCAGAAGATTCATGAGAAACAAAAGGTAGCATTTCTTCATACAGCACCCAACTTCACTCTGGAATTTACTACCACAAGATGGAGTCTTAAAAACAGGGTTAAACCCATGAAATATAAGTTTAAATGACTACCTGCCATGTACCTCTAGTATTGGAGGCAATATGCCTCTGAATAACAGTTTCTAGGGAACACAAGTGGAGAAACTGCTGATGTGCTCATGTCCTGCTTGTGGGCATCCCATAGGCATCTGGTTGGCTACTGTGAAAATAGGATGCTGGGCTCTACGTACATTTGGACTATTGCAGTTGGTCCAAAATGCTGCAGCCAGACTGCTAACTGGAGTAGCTGATGAGGAGCGTGTGATTCTGATCACAACAAATGAATTGATTTCAAATTAGTTTCCAAGCCCAAATCAAAGTAGGACTGCTTTTGACCATTAAAGTCCTAAATGTCTTGGCATCAGTGTACCTGAAGGACTGCCTGCTCCAATACAAACTTGCCTGGGCATTAAAATCTGCAAATGAGGTCACTGTCTGTATCTCACCAATGTCATAGGTACATTTGGTGGGAACATAAGAGAAGACCTACTTGTAGGTACAGTTAGCACTGTTTTTGTTTTTTTGTGCTGCTTTTTTCTTTGGTATGTGATTTTTAAGGTGTATTTTAAATATGCTTTAGTTTGCACTTCATGGATTCTCTTTTATTATTAGCTGTCTTGAACAATATGCTGTTGGATAGCCAGGACACAAATATTCTGGATTTTAAAAAAAGAATTGCTTTCTAGAAGGGAGTTTGGACCAAAATACCCTTGCCATTACTGCATGCTTGTTGATATAGACAGAAGATTAGCTATACTATTCACCTTCCAATCCTCGTTGCACTGGTGTGCCACTGACACACCAGCGATTGATTCCACTCAAACGGAGAGCCATTTCTGCAGCCTAATAAAATATTATAGAAAATATAATTAAAGCCCATGACTACTAGGAACAACCTCATGCTTAGCCCAAGAATATTAAGCAATACTAAGGGTCCACCTGCCACCACACTTTCTAAATGTACTTCCTACATGACTTGAATGGCAAGGATGAATACCACAATGGTAAGTGAAGAATAACTGCTTTAGGAAATTGACGAGATGGTAGTTCCCCACCTTTCTATTTCATCCCCCTATAGAGACCAACCAGTAGAAAGAGTCCTAGTGAAAAATGCTCAGCTGGAATATCCCAACAACCTGCACTGTCCACACTGCTATGGCTCAGTTTTGGGAACAGGGAAGAGGTGAAAAAGGCTGAACATTTGAGCAATGTAAACTGAAGTATTGAGACAGCATTCCATTTCTATTTTCCTACTCAGGTGAGTTCCTGGCCTGCCATCATTACTGCATCTTGCCATCAGAACAAAGCCCCTTATATTCACAGACACGGTGTGACTACTTTTCCATAGCTTCTCGTTTCTTCAAACTGGAATACTTTTACACACTGTTCCAATTTCCTACACTCCATATCACTGCAATTCAGCCTCCCCTTCCTTTCTTCAGCAAGCCTGCTTCTGGAACCCATTCCCCTCATTCCCACTGTCGTCTGGGTTCTTTCCTTCACTCTACTTTACAGATGCCTATTCATTTGTACACATGGTGGTCCTCAGTAAAACTGAACAGCTATCTGATCTGAATGAGGATACACCCATTGTGGGTGTGTTCCAACATCTCTCTCATTCCGATCCATACACAACACACACCCAGAGAGAGAGAGAGAGAGAGAGAGAGAGAGAGAGAGAGAGAGAGAATGAGAATATCACATTGTTACTGTTCAAAAGATTAGCTGTTCAAATATGCAATGTCATCCACCAAGAAATTCCTTTACTGGAGGTGAGCAGGTATTCACAGCAGTATCGCTTTGCAAACAGCTGAAATGGTCCTGCTTAATATTTCTTAATGTCAATAAAGACCGTTTTACAGCTTCTAGACCCAAGGGCAGACCCTCTGCCTGTTTAGATAGGCACTGAAACATACTAACATCTTGCTTTCAACTACCAAGCAGTGTAATATACATGATGACCTAGTTCTTTAAACTGTCAGAATACATTGTGTTAAGAGATTAAATTATAAAAAAGTACTAAGCTTCATAGCAAGTCAAATCTCCAGCAGATAAAACATTTAGTAACACCTCCAAGGGAAACTATATTAGTCACTTCAGAAGAATAAATGTTAAGGTCAAATTTATATGCCCGCGTGTTAAAAGGGTATACAAGTAGGCTCTTTCATTTGCTTTTATGTTGTACATGTTCAACAGGGTCATACCCAAGCAACTCATGTTCATTCTCACCTTTGCAGTGGTGCATTCTACCATCTGTGCTTCATCCAGGCAAATTCTCCACCACTCCACAGCTACCAAGGGACTTGGGATAGCCATATAACGCTTCTGGTTCCTGAAACGGCGTCCATCTTCACTATTACTGTGAGGAATGTCCACATAGTTCAGTTCACTACGAAGGACATCATATGTGGTGATCACTACTTCCTGCTCTGCCAAGATGTGAGGCTGCAAGAAACCATGCTTCTTCACTCCTTGATAAACCTGCATAAATTTGGGCACAATGCACATGAGAGAAAGCATTGACAATTAAATTGAGGGAGGGGGAGAGACACAGAACACTGAGAAGCTGAAAATTTCCTGCCTTGTAGGATTTTAACACTATGATGACAGCTTTATTCACAGTTAAGCATGCTGTGGTTAAAAAAAAATGTAGGTTCTCTATAACTTAGCTCTCAAGTTTCATGACAGAAATGATTGCTAAATCAAGAACTGACTACTTTAGAAACAAAGATTTACAAGAAATAATCTTTTTCAGAAGATAAGAGGAAGTTCTGTGACAAAAGAAGAAGTATTTGCATGAACAATTTTGTTGGACACAGCCCTTGATTTACATTGGCATTTTTTTCCTTGTTGATTTTAAATCACTGATTTAAATTGTCTTAATATAAATCAATCTATCCTGCAAAAAAATCTTAAGGATTACTACCATTATCAAAATGTACTGAAATGCTGGGCATTTATTTTAACAACTACCCAGGAGTGAAAATATTTTCATTCTACTCACTTAATAACTGAATTTGCTACACTCTACCTCAACATAGTATACTTCCCCTATTGGCTGCTGTGAAACAACACCTTTTCTTACCAACACTCGAAGAGAAGATGATCTCACGTGCCTGTTAATCTCATCAACCCACTGGTGGCAGATAGAACTTGGAGAGATTATCAGAGTAGCTCCTGTTGGAACTGGTTTCATTGCTACAAGGCAATGGGGACAGTAAAAGGGCTTGATCTTTAGATTTTCTTCTTTGTAGTTCACACACTCAGCATGCTGCCACAGGTGGCAGTTCAGGCACTGCACACGGGCCTTATAGTCAACCAAGCCAAGCTCACCACATATGCATTCAAAGCGATAATCAGAGGTATTGAATGGAAAAATAGAACCAGGATGTGGTACAAAAATGCTAGTGTGTTCTTGAGAGGCTGGAGACTGGTCTTCTGAGTTGTCTTGCTGCTCTTCAGCTTCATCATCTTTTTTAGAAATGTCAGTAGAATATGTTTTGTTTTTTGAAATAGGCCTATTTTCTTGCAAGTCAGAAGTTCTATGCAGAGAATCTTCTTGCATTATCCAGCCCTTAGGATCCATTTCTGATTTTGTATTATCTTTGCTTCTTGTACAGTAATCATGCTCTTCTGCTGTGATGTCTACTGCCTGATATAGTTTAAGACCATTTGGATAGCACGTGCCCTCATCTCCCAATTCTTTGGTTTCATTCTTATTTTCTGGTGAATTTTTCTTCTGAACCCTAGCTGAAGTTTTTATTTTCTAAAACAAACAAATAAAATAAACTTATTTTGCTTTTTCAGCTTCATAAAAACACTCTGGATTAAATCAAACACTTAATTAGGAGGCACAAGGGAAGGGGAGCTGGAAAAGTCCCAATGTGCATGCTGCATTCTGTGCATGTTTGGAACAAAATACACTTTCAGGATACTAAGTAGACTTTTACAAGACTTTTTAAAGGGAGTTCCAAACAAAGAAACACACACACACTCTTACTAGGGGTTGCCACCCCTGCTCTGTTCACCAACCCATTTGCCCTTCCCACACACCTAACCAACCCCACCGCCCTTTTATATCTCAACCCTTACCTGCCCAACTACTGTGTGAAGGGCTTTCCCCATTAAACTCTGCTACAGCATCCCACCCCTTCCAATAAACAGCTCACTGATAGGTTGCCTATCAGTGGCCATGCAAATTGCAGAGTGTTGACATCTTACATTTTAATGCATATAGGAATATATATATAAAAATATGTGTGTGTGTGTATACACTGTTATACATTTTCAGTTCTTTTTTGTCCTCTAATTCAGCACGGCAGTTTAACACTGAGAAACTACACCCCAAACTACAATGCAACACATCTGTTATTCATTAAACAGTGTAATGGCATTACACCCAAGAGATCTACTGCACATTATAAGTACATTCATTCTCATTATCAGCCATTGGGGTTCAAACCCAGTTCTCCCTGGCCTAAATTACATGCAATTATTTCAACCCATTAAAATGTTCAGGGATTGATATGAAGATATCTCACAACAACTTTTGAGACTACAGTCATTAAAGCAGATGGTGGAAAATATCCAATGGCAAATCCAGATAAGATTTCCTACACAGCGATTACTCCCTGAATTCTATCAGCTCTTGTTCAATTGACTTAGCTGCTCTGTTCTCATTTGCTCCCATTCCCAAAATTACTATAATGGACATGTATCAAAACACTTAAATAGAAATTATTCCCATGGATTAAAAAAAAACTCCCAGGTTACCTCTTTTTTTAATTTATTACAAAATTTCTGTTCCTTGTAGTTTCTGCCCAGCTTGAAAGAACCAGCAAGACCATGACCTTTGACCTGTTCCACTACCTTCTCTGCAATTAATTTTTCCAGAGTCCTTTTAAGAATGCGACGGTTTCTGTGTGTGTCATACTTGTATATGGCATGGACATACTTAAAAATTGCCACAATAGATGCTCCCTTCTTCACATTCATTTCTTTTATAGCTGTTAAGAGCATCACTCGCAAACCTATTGTGAAGGCATAAATATCTACGATAAGGAGTTGTGCAAAAAGAGGTCACAAAATAATGTTAAGATTTTAACAGTATTTATGTATTTATTTAGGAATCACTTTCCATGAAAACATCTCAAAGTGATGAACAATTTCAAATCCAATACCATACTAATGCAGGACCGACTATTATTTTTTAAAATTGATGTAACGTTAATTTTCATCTATAATCAATTCTGCAAAACTAGTTAATGGGAAAAGTTAACAAAATTAAAGGAACCTATTGCAGTATTTAAAATAATTTTGGGGGGGAAACCCTTAAACATAATTATTCAATTGCATGCAATCAATTTAGGACCTGCCCTGATGTGAAAAGCATCATTATCATATACTAAAACCTCAATAAATAAAGATAAATTTGGGGGGCTTGGTAGTAAATGCTTTATTCATTTCATATATGCTACAAATGACTTTCATGTTAAAAGTATTATTATTTTTTGAAAGACCACAACCCATTTTACCTTCGATCTCATGCGAATCTCAACAGCTTCTCAAAGAATATACTCAACAGTGTTCCCTAATGTCTGCTTGAGACATCTGAATGAGTCCCCCCACTGATATGGGAACCATGTCTGCATCTTTGTATCAAAGTAAAACGTGCAATGCTAATACATAGACTTTAGCTCTTCTGTAATATACAGAAATCCGAAATATATCCTGCAGTACTGATCTGTCAGTTATCTTATATTATCAATCTCTGCAATCATTTTTATGCAGCAATAAATGTATCTGCAAATATGTCACACCAAATTGGTACAAAGAATAGTAGGAAACAGGCAGAATGTATATACACATAGTGTATAATGGCAAATAAATATTGGCCTGGCTGTGCTGTAAGGCTTTTAAATATTTTGTTTTCAACAGCAATTCTACCACTCTTTGCCCACAAATTCAAAGTAGTCTAGTTAGATGTTTCTGCAGGAAGGAGCCTTTAGACCCAGTACCAAAGCTACTGTGAATGGTACATACAGTATTTCTTATTATTGCTTCTGGCAAATTAAACCTACTGAAGAACACTTACTAGGATAGTGCACTTTTTCCTTCAATTTAAGTTCCATTTTCTTTATGCTTTTCTTTTTGCTTCCTTCACTAGGTTGAGGCGGAACAAAGAAGTTTACCAAAAAACCCTAAGAGATAATTTTAACAATATCAGATTTATGTTCAGCTACCATGCTGACCTGCTTCACAAAATTAACATTTGCATCACTGAGTTTGACGCACAATTAATGTATCTTAAACAAGCATGCCAAGAATATTTGAATATTAACTACTGACTCTCCAGTTTTGAAAACACACAGAAAAGCTAAGGCTGGGGATGTAATGCTTGCTGTGACAATGCAATGGCAAACAGTAACAATTCACTAACAATATGGTTAAGATTGGTGATATCAAACAGATATCCCAGCTGAAGTGAAAAACTAATATTTAAAGGTATTTAAAAATTTGGTGGTGTGCAGGAGGAGAGAAGAGGAGAAATTCCACCAGACAAGCCGAAGTCTTTGTACAAAAGGAACGACATCATGGGACAACATGAGAGTTTGATAATGACCAACATAAAATAGTAAAAGAAAAAGTTAATAATAAATAGATTGGACACAAAGAAAATATTAATTTGCTATTAGCAGATTGGCCCTAGTATATAGAATATGAACTACAGCAATGCACAGGTATGAGGCAAGGTCTTCAAAACATAGAAAAAAACACACAAGGTTGTATGTTGACCTGAAATTTGTTGTTCTAGTAATTTACAAATAAAGATCATTTCTCAATAAGCTTAGTCTAGTGAATGCTGTACATTTTGCTTGGCCCTGGGAGAAGTACATAAATTTTGTCAACAAAAACAATTTTCCTGACTTTAATGAACCCTATTCTGGATTCCTAGGTAAGATCCTCCCTCTATTGTGTGGGCAGGTAATCCCTCCCCTACCTGGCCTGGTCTCCTTGGCAACGCTTCCCCCAGGTGGGATTGGACAACTGACTGAGGTAGGTGGAGACCTCCAGGTATCCCACCTGAGGGAAGGCAAAGCCAAGCCTATGCTGTTGGAGCCGCTCCAGATCTAGGGGCTGCACGCGTCCACGCAAAGGGCGCCCCCCATTTTAAGCGGGGAGCGGTCATTCTGTGAAACTTGGTGCTTCTGGTATCTTCTAAAATTGTCTAATACTAAATTTATTATGATCAACCAGATTATGTAGGTTGTATATCAATTTGTTCAATTCAGGAGGTTCAATTCTGGACCAATTTGGCATTTGGTTCTAGATGGTAACTTGTAATCTATTGTATAATAGTAAGAACTTCAGTCGAAAAAAATCAGGCATGTTGAAAAATAAGCATACAATCTGGTCCAACATAAACCCGAGACTGAGTGGTAAATTCTTGCTCAATTTATACAGAGATTTTAAAGTTGTATTTATTAATGCTGAAGATACACTGTTAAGCAACCAGTCCCATGTTTGTTTTTGTATAGATATGCTTAAACTCCTTAGAACTCCCCCCCCCCCCATTTTTAATAAAATGGGATTTGATTATGGATGGACATGAAACTAAAGACTTGTGGAAATGAAAAAAATGAATAATTTATTATGAATATAAACATAAAAGAGCAGTTCTAATAAACCCCTAGCTCAATGTTCTGCCACCAAGAATGGTCTCTTCTCCCCTCACCACCTACGCCGGCAAGGACCAAATCACTTCTCGAGTATTGGAACCATTTGCTTCATTCCCACACCTACTACAAATTTCTCACCTCAGGTAACATCAGAGCATCCTGTTTAACATCCTTTCGAGTGTGTGTCAGGATAAGGGACAATACTTCTACTGTTTTTCCAAGGCCCATCTCATCTGCCAATATTCCTCCAGGCCACTGAGGCCCAGCAACTGGGCGTTCACGAATAATGCTGAAGACCAAAGATTCATCCTAGTTAAGAACATGTTATGTGTATGTATAATTTCTGATCACAAATTTAACAGAAGCAAATGACTACATTGGCATTTTCTGAAGTAGGTAACATTCTAGAAGTACATGCATCGTGGACAAACTAATCTCTAATATTTAAGATATACACATAACAAAATCCATCATAAGAGTTGCTTTAATCCCAGCATCTACACATTTTTTTTAAGAACAGAAAGGAAACGATATATATTTCATTATCAATCAAGCACAGAATTAAATAAAACTGCTCATTTGCAAATCGAAGCAGGATCCAATATGCTTTCAAATTGGATGGGGAACCATGTGTTGAGATTTCTGTGTTGCAGAGGGTTGGTCCTACATGACCCTCAGGGTCCCTTTCAAGTTACAATTCTATGGGTCTATGAAATCACACTAACAGATTTAATTCCTTTCCCAATCTCTGTCATATTTTCCTTTCTCATCTTCAGAAGTATTCAAAAGATATTTATATAATTTCTTATTGTTTAAATCTAGGAAATAGTCACATTAAGGCATTTTCATAAAACAAGTGCTGGAGTGATATTTATAGCATTAAACACGATTACTTAAATTGTATGCACTTTGGCTGTAATAATAAGACCAATAATTCTTACCAGCCAGTAAAAGGATTATAGTACAGTTTTAGTCCATCTAAAGTAATAAACTCTCTCCATAAGAAGTGGAGTGCATTTTCTACTGAGAGAAAGAAGAAAACAATGAGATTCATACAAATTCTACTCATATGATTTAAATTTATTTTGACTGCTTCTTCGCTTATCTTCAAAGTTGAAAGTACAGAAACTGAAGCTCTGAGGAATCTTATTTGATCATTCCACAATCCCTCGAGCCCTATGTTCTGTTACAGACCAATGCCCCTTCAGCTTCTATAAGATTAAATGAACCCAGTACAAATAGTTACAAGATCCTTAAATGACCAGATTGTAAATCTGGATAACACCACCACTTAGTACTTTATAGTGTTTTACATACACAAATCCTTACAGTAATCCCATAAAGTAAACCAGCATTATTAAGCCCAGTTTTACAGATCAAGAAGCTTGAAAGACAACTTGTCCAAGTACATGCCTAAGACCAACTAGTGGGTTTATGATCATGATTAGATATGAACCAGAGACTTTCTGACCCACAGCTTACTCTCTTAGCTAGTGTGCTATGGTAGGTCTACTTTATTCCTTCTCAAGATAATCGTGTAAATTAAATAGGAACTATGAATCACAGGTAATCTACAGAAGCTAATTCTCAGAGCTCATAATGTTTCCAGCATTTAAGCCATCCCCAGACCCCAGTTGCCCTAAATGGAAATTTACATCGAGTACCTACTATATTCCAGATGTAATAATCTAAGATTCAGGTTACATACATTTCCTGCCTACAGCATCAAGGAAATAAGCAATAACTAGGAAGGAAATTGCCAAAAATAAAAATATGGGAGGGGGGAATGAAATTTCCCTAAAGGGGGTTCTATTCGTAATTAGCCACTTCTGAACCAAGTGATGCACATTAATGCCACACCTGGTATGTTAGAAACACAAACCCCCCTTATGTTGTGTATAAACTAAGTGCTGATGTATGCAATATGAGCATGTCTCAGATCAGCAATCCAGGATGCACAATGGCTTGTATTCATTGGCAACTTTGCCTTAGCAGAAAGCAGTTCTATTCACACAAGCAGGGCATTGAATTTTTGCTACTTGAGGTGGGGGAATGATGTGCGACTTTCTTATAACTAATACATCATCATGAATTTCTATCAGTATCACTGTAATCAAGATGTATATTTATGTTGCCTTTTTCGAGATACTTGCCATTGGTTGGTACATTTTTGAAGTTCTCACGCTGCAGCATCCAGTTTACAGCCTCAGTTTGGTATGGCCTCAATACAGGAATCAGTGCAGAGTGCTGTACATTCTCCTTCAAAAACTGAATTTCTTTTTGGTGTGTATGCCTCACATAGTCATAAAGCTCTTCAATATTTTGCCGCTCTATATCTCTATCGGATTCCTCTTCATCTTCCTCCAGAATATCTAAAAGAACCGTATGGCACTGATTCACAGTCAGTAATGTTTGCAATACCTTAAACATACTGCAATGAAGTAACAAAACAAATGGGTAAAAATAGTATCCCTGTACTAAGAAATATTAATCCAGTACCATATTGTTCCCAATCTTAGGTATAATACCAAATAGTTCTTGGAGGGGAAGAAGAGAACTTGGCTCTCTTTTAAGATAAAAAACATGACCAATAAATAATACTAGGAACTGGCTAGAATACAATTTTTAAAGTACTGAGTTTGTTTTAAGAAATTATAATTTATTTCCATTATTTAAAAAGCTTACAGTACCAACATCAGTTCGCAATTTTTAAAAACAAAATCTTGATTTCATTCACACTTTCCTTGTACTTGGTGAACAGTGAAGGTGATAATATTATAATTAATGTGTTGATTAAATTTGCTACTGATGAACAAATCCTCTTGCAGCAGCTGTGATGCAGAAAACCAGATGCTATCCTTTAATAGCCAACCACTACCCACCCTCACTGTATAAAGTAAAAAAAATAAGTGGAGTGACTATGAACAGGGATAGGTTGAACAGAAGGAAGAGGGACATGTAAGGGCTTGAGCAGATGATGAAGGGAGAGAGTGAAGAATCAAAAGACATTTAAAAAGTCAAGGCCAAGTTATTTTTCTTCCACTCTCCTCTGCCATTCTGTGTGGGTCTCCACTGGTAATAATGTGCAACTTATGCATCGATTCACTATACTCAGTCATCACTTTTTTTTCAATTTTACAAGCGAATTGAGACTATTTTATACATTATGTGCACTTTACACATTATGAGCCAAGAATAAAAATGCACAAAACAGAGTTGTTACTCAGCTAAATTTCACCAATTTCAAAAGAAATCATGCCAATTTACATGACACATCTCTAGCAATATTGTGCAACCATTGACCATTTGGGTACAGTAATTCGGACTAATGTTCTCTACAGAGTCTGGAGGTCAAAACATTATCTTTATAATAAAGTTATTGCTTATTTTCATATGAATAAATATTATTAGAATAGATTTGACCAACACAGCACAGGTATTGCCCAGAGTCCTAAGCCAACAATTGAATGATAGTGCAGGACATATAGGGATATATTTCTACATGATTCTGAATCATACATATTCTGCTCTTTATATAAAGGCACACCCACTCTAGGCCACGTTTCCATATACCTTTATGTCATTTGGCAGGCATTTCATTTCTTGATTATCTCCAGAATCCTCACCCCTGAGCTGAATGAAGTATGTCCTGTAACTTTGCTGTACCAGAGAATGTTCTGTGTATGTGTGCAGTTTACTCAAGTTAAAAGTATCAAAAGTCACCAACAAATGTGACAGAGTTTAAATAATTTATGCTCTGCTTTCCACACATTAAGAGAAGCTAAAACCTTCTTTACTCCAGAAACAGTATTTAGAAGATTAATTAAGGTCACCTAAATGTAACACCAAGATAAGAACATTTCCCTCAAAACTCATATATATGTTTTAATGGTATAACCAATATGTGTCAATATTATCAAATAAGATTACCTGGAATTATGAAGTGGTAGAATTTTTCCATCAGTTTTTGAATAAGTTGATTAGCTTTTTTTATTCTGCCACCACCATCACTAAGGAATTCTAGCTTGCTTAAGCCAACTTCAAGAAGATACATTCCAACCTGTGAATGTAGTTTTTAGATGAATTTTGGAACGTGCAAGAAAAGGAGAAAAAATGTGAGAAAAAGATCATAAGCTTACTGGTGACTAAACTGGAATTCTAAACTTGCTTACCCGTGAGCAACCCCCACTGAATTTAATAGGACTTACTTCCAAGTAAACATGGCTAGAATTGCAGAGTTCATAGGTGACCACCCTTGGCAACTTGTGGCTGAAGGACCAAATTATATGGTTGTGGGAGATCCATTATAATTATTTTCCCATAAGCACAGCCATGGATCAAAGCAACAACACTCAAGGAAAAACAGTCTATGCCATCCCCAGATGCCTTATTTTATTTTTTGCTTGCTTGCTTGCTTTTATATCCCACCTTTCCTCCTTTCAGGTTCTCCATCTCTCCATTTTATCCTTATAACAATCCTGTGAGGTAGGCTAGGCTGAGAGACATTGACTGGCCCAAGGTCCCCTAGTGAGCTTCATGGCTAGAACCCTGGTCTCCCAGCTCTTAGTCAAAAACTGTAACCAATACATCCTTCAGCCAACTGCTGTTTGAATTATGCTCAGAATCTAGATAGAAGATAGTGCAAATAAGTGACATTTAGCACTCTGAAAATAATCCTACTTCCCTAATAACATAAACCTTCAGGTGTGAAATGTCAATGCTCTCTGGGGGAGTCCAAAGTCCATCAGATATAAGCCTTAGTCAAACATAAATTGTGGATTCTACATGTAATCCTGATTATAATGTTATATTTGACCCCAAGTGGCTCAAATAACATTCCATGGTATGAGTAAACTACAGCTTCCTGGATCCTAGGATATGCTAAACTAAATCTTACCAAAAAAACTACCTATAATGTTCATGTTGCAGGCAAGCATTTGGCTAACCTTTAATATTCATTGGACCAATCTTACATTGAAATCCTACACATATTTAGGATTATGTGCATCATGAACTCAATGGAATTTAATTCTGAATAAATATGCATGACAATATTGTTAATGTAAATAGAGACAATTCTCTGAAAATCAAACAGAAAGGGTACCAGATGTTCACGTAATATGTTCAAGTACGAAATAAATGGCTTATTCTTAACAATTAGGAAGTCTTATTAATTACGTAAATCAAGTACCTTTAAGCACTGGCCATCTCCGGATCTTTGACAAAGTACAATTACTCTCTTCTTTTGCAGCCACATCAAGTCTTCTAACATTTCATTACTTAAAGATGATTCAACTAACACGTCTTCTTGATAAGTGTTCTGTAATGATTCTTCCCTCTCATCCACCTTCTCAACATTCGTTGCATGAATACAGATACGCAAATGATCACTAGGCTCTGCTCTCATCAATGTAAAACTCTTTTTATGGACATTCTCACTTAGTTGTTGACCAGGAAGAGGTTGCAGAATGAACTCTCCAAGCAAGGTTTTCCAGTTAGAATCAGAAATATAAGGAAATATCACAATATTTAGCTGTATGGATATGGAAGTCAAGAGATGGCAGGAATCTTCTGCTTCATCCAAAATGGTTGAGAAGCTCAATGATTTTAGGTTGTTTACTTTGAGCGTCGAAACTTCATCAGTGCTATCATCATTTCTAACAACATGTGCTGTAGAAGATGAGCTTGTACCTGCAAGAGGTTGGTCTTCGTCCACTGCATCCAAATCTATCACTTCATTTTTACGGTCATCATGCATATTCCAGCAGAGCTGCTTCTTTTTCTCATCATTCATCCTCGATAGAGGAGCACGCTTTCGACGGCCACTCATTTTTATGTTTCACTAGCAGTGTTTAATCTCTGTAATACAGATTGACATCCATTTACATTTCTGCATGGATTAGTATACTTTGGTTTGTTAACAATAAAGGCCTGATTCAAATGTATAGGTAACAACCCATAGTTTACTGAACAGAGAATGAGTGCTGTGTCCCATCTCCTCTCTCTGTCTCTCACCCACCCACGAAAGAATATTCTGGGTTTTGATCAGAAACTGTTGTTTAATCTCTAACTGCAAATGGTTTCAAGGCAAGAATGATAAATAGTAGCATGTGAAGGAGCCACAACACTTGTTGAAATTATATAGACACATCTAAAATGTAAGTCCTGAGTAAAAAGTAAATATATCTTAATCAGTTTATGCTTACAACAACAATATTTTTTACAAGTTAAATATTTCTCCCTCCAAATTTGTTTTCTAACTCTAAATATAATTCAAAACATTACCATCTCTAAAGGGTGAATTCACCAGTGGATCTGTACCCTTCATCTTGAAACATAAGACTATTTAATTATGAAATGGTGTTATTTAAAAATAGGCATGTGATTACAAATGGATGGAGACCATGCACCCAAGATATAGTCTAAATCCCAAGAGGTACTCATTTATGGTTCCTCGTCATCCTGGAAAAAAGTGACAAGTGGGGTGACGCAGGGTTCTGTTCTGGGCCCGTTGTTGTTCAACATCTTTATAAATGACTTGGATGAAGGAATTGAGGGGATGCTCATCAAATTTGCAGATGACATCAAACTCGGAGGGGTAGCTAATGCCGCAGAATCTGAATTCAAAATGACTTTAACAGATTGGAGAACTGGGCACAAGCTAACAAAATGAATTTCAATAGGCAGGAACAAATATAACTGCACTTAGGCAGGAAGAACCAGATGCACAAATATAGGACGGGGGCACCTGGCTTACTAGCAGTGCATGAGAAAAGGATCTAGGGGTCTTGGTGGACCACAAGCTAAACATGAGTAAACAGTGTGATGCAGCAGCAGCGCAAAAAGAAAAAGAAAAAAGAAGCAGCAGCTAATGCCATTCTAGGCTGCATCAACAGAAATATACGTGGTGTCCAGATCAAGGGAAGCAATAGTACCACTCTATTCTGCTTTTCTCAGACCATACTTGGCATACTATGTCCAATTCTGGGCACTACAATTTAGGATGGATGTTGACAAGCTGGAACATGTGCAGAGGGGGGCAACCAAGATGATCAAGGGTCTGCAAACTAAACCTTATGAGGAGCGCTTGAAGGACCTGGGTATATTTAGCCTGTAAAAAAGGAGACTGAGAGGAGATATGATAGTTATCTTCAAATATCTTAAGGGCTTGTCAGCTTCGTCTTTGAGCCAGTACCAACGACTGGGCTCAACCTTTTCAGCCCCAACTGGGCCAGGCAAGCTGGGAAAGCACTTCCAGAGACCTTCCACTGCAGGGAGCAGGTCTAAGTGCTGTGGACTCACAACTTAGAGCTGTGAGCACCAAAAGTAAACGGAGCACAGCAGAGTATGAACCACATGAATGACAGCTCTGAAGTATAACTTCTTTTATTCTCTACAGCTACTGCATAAACTAACTAAAGACTAATTGGAGGCGCTGGACTGCATGAGTGTTACAGTTGCTTGAGAAGTCACCTTATCTATATACAGATATCACTCAGACTCCTACAGGCTGTAGCAGAAGAAGCGATGAGCAAAATCCGCCCCATCCTTCCTGAAACATTGTCAGCAGATTCTTGCAATGGGAGGGGTGAAACATCCTCAGGGCTGTCACATGGAGGAGGGAGCATGCTTGTTTTCTCCTGCTCTGGAGGGTAGGACTTGAACCAATGGCTTCAGGTTACAAGGAAGGAGATTCCAAATAAACATTTGGAAAAGCTTTCTGACAGTAAGAGCTGTTCAGCAGTGGAGAGATGGTGGACTCTCCTTCCTTGGAGGTTTTTAAACAGAGGCTGGATGGCCATCTGTCATGGATGCTTTAGCTGAGAGTCCAGCGCTGCAAGGGGTTGGACTAGATGACCCTTGGGATCCCCTCCAACTCTAAGATTCTATGAACATGAGAGACTTGCTTTAATCACTAAGTTAATATGACAACAAAGACCAGGCACATGAATACCTGCTGATTAACAACTTAAAAACCCACAACCCTGTTCCTCAGAAAGCTCCTATCTGGGCATTCATTCAGAATTTGCCTTATGCCACCTTATACTACAACACACCCTCATTGCCTTAAAGCTAAAATATTTGGACAGATGAGGGATGGAGGCAAAAATGAGGGATACAGGCAGTATTTTTAACTCTTCATGAAAGGACTATTAATGTTGGTAGCACCACATGACATTTTGTCTCAAGGAGGAAATCAGCCACACAATCAAACTTATTTCAAAGGGGTAGTTGTGTTACTCTTGGAGCAAAACACACCAAAAGCCTTATGGCATCTTAAAAGATTAACAAATTAATTACAGCATAAACATTTATAGACTACAATTATGCAGCCAAAGAACTTGACTCTAGTCCACTGTAATAAATTTGACGGTCTTTAAGATGCCACAAGACTCTTTGTTGCATATACTATCATCCATGTTTGCACTTAACAAACAAAAGTCATGATTAATACATGTACATCAAATAAAGAAGTTATGCCACAGATACAAACTAAACTTGATACATATTTATTTGCATTATATTATCTACAGGTGACCGAGAACTCTGGGACCCATCTGTTACTCAGGACATTTAATCCACATCAGCTGACAGGAAGTGAAATGGGCAAAGAATCCATATGCGCACATTCAAAACCATGTAATCTGGATTCCTTACTAAACTGTGTAAATTATGCTACCATATTTCAAAGTGGAGTAGACACTGGGCAAAGACAGTGGGGTATTCCCCTACTTCCACCTCACTGTATGCTTATAAACAAAGATGCTACGAATATTATACGATTGTTTCCAACAGATAAATCACGAATATAATAAGCTCTGGCTGTACATGCACATGACATACCAGAAAATGATTTTTTGTTTTTTTAAGGAGAGAGAAGATTAGCGTGCTCCTCCCAACAACTTATAAGAGGGGCTGTTGGGGGGGGGAGGGGAGTGAGATACAAAACCGCAAGAGAATTATTCATTAAATTGTGCATATTATAAGAATATGCAGATAATAGGGATACCAACAAGGCCAAGGCGCCGGTAACAATCCCTCCCCTACATTAAGGCCTATTGCACGTCATAGACCAACGAAGAAGCTGTCTCTCCCTCTATATATAAAACTATAAACACACACATGTGTGTGTAAGTGTGTAAGCGACAGGTGGGGGCGAAGCCACTAACTGCAACCTCCCACCCGCTGCTTCTCCTCAGCCTGACGCACCTGAGAGGGTTGGAATCAGCTCCTTGGGGCTCCTCCCCGGCTTCCCCTTCTGGGCCCGGCGGCGGCGGCGAGGCTGGCAGAAGAAACGAGCTCCTGAGCAGCTCCAAGGAGAGCAGCGACCATCCTTGAACCAGGAAGAGGAAGAAAAAGCGAAGGGAAGGTTGGGGGAGGGGAAAGCCAAACAACAACAAGATTCTCCCCTCAAAGTTCACCCGCCGGACGGAGGAAGGAGGCGGAAGCCGAGAGTGACGCGGAGGCCCCGCCCCATTGCCCCTCTCGCGCTAGCACGCGCCTGCCCCCCCCAACGGCAGAGGAGCGCTGGCGAATGTGCGCGTGCGCGGTGCCTTCTTTTTTCCAACCCGGAGTGTTCCGTGTTTCTGCGGGGAGGACAAACGAAGACGGTTGCGGAACAGCTGCTGCAGGACCCGGTCCATCCAGATTAGGTTGCAGTGATAGGTTTAACCAGGGTTAGTTTTGGGCGTTTTGGTTGGTCTTGAGGTTCTGCGAAGGTCTTGAGCCTTATTTTAAAATTACAAAAACCCAACCCCTGTCGTTTCGACATAAGTTAGATGGAAGTTTTTAAAGATCTTGTAGTGTGGCGAACACTTTGGAACTCCTTGCCTGTTGAAGCCAGGCAGGTGCCTTCACTGTACTCTTTTTGGCACCTGCTGCTAAAGACGTTTTTGTTTAGGGAGCATACCCATGCATCTAGAATGCTTGTGTGCTTTTATATTATTAGTGGTTTAATTGTCTTAATTGTTCTTACCAATTTTTTATTATTATTTGGTTTGGGAAATGTTTAGGATTTTTTTAAAAACAACAACAACAGCAATGAATCTATATAGAAATTTTATGAAACATAGAAATAAATAAATAAAATTGGGGTTCCACAGCAAAATGGATCCAACAAGCCAGAAGTTTGCCCACCTTGGTTCATAAGAGGAAGAGAAAACAGGTCAGCTGGCAGAAATAGCTCTTCCTTTTGACTGTTTCTGGCTCCCTGCTGCTGAGCCAAATCCTTGCTGCTGCACCACCCAAAGAGAAAGGCCAAGCAAACAAAGGGAAGCAGCAGAAACCATCCCTGGCTGACCGATCCTAAGGAGGCAATGGCTGCTGCTGCCACCCTGAACCTAGAAAGGAGGGGGGTGGAAGTTTGAGGATGGCAGGGAAGCAGGCAGGTGGGCTCCTACCTCTTCTCTCTTGCCCATCCTTGCTGGTGCCTACCTGTCAGTCATGTGGCATCATCACAACAAGCTGAATAATGTTCTTGCAGAACTGAAACTGCAGTGGAATGGAAGCAGTGCCGCATGCACTGGATACAGAGCAAAATGGAAGATGATGGATTATCACAAGTAGACACAGATCTAGGAGAAGTTCCAGTAGTAAAGTGTCTGTGCAAATGCAACCTTGGTAGAACATCAAGGGAACATTGCAGGAATATTATGGTGGGGTTGCAGGTGGACATGATGTCACAAGTACTATGACCACCTTGCTGCATTCAGTAAGTTTCACTAGTTAGGAACATAGCCTTATACTGAGTCAAACCATTGGTCCATCTCGCTCAGTATTGTCTGCATCATCCCTGGCCATTGGCCATGCTGGCTGGGGCTGATGGAGTCCAACAATATCTGAAGGGCCAGAGGTTAACCCCCTCTGATCTGCACTTACTGGCAGTAACTGTCCAGAGGTTCAGACAGGGAATATTCCCAGTTTTACTTGGAAATGGTAGGGAATCTTGGGTTTCTGGCATACAAACCAGAAGCTCTGTAGCTAAGCTACAACCCTTTCTGCAGTTACTGAATAGGAACCATTAATTTTACAAGTTGAATTCAACTTTTAATAATTTCTTTTTTAAAACTACAACACCTTAATGAAAGATTAGAAGACAAATACAGCTAGTTAATGTTGACACTACATAACTGCAGTGACCCAACACACTCAGTTTTTTTCCAAAGAAGGCGTTTAATAACGTCTACCTGTCTGCTTCAGTAGAACAGCTTTGACACCTTTCAAGGCTCACAGGGATATGGCGATAATTATTTAATTAAAGTGTGCAAAAGCTTGTGAAGATTTGCCGACAAGAACATAGCCCAGCATAAATGAGATGTTTTACTACAACAGACTATAAAACTATTCAAGAATAAAGTTGCTGTACTTAAGTTTCAGATCAGTGAAGAGATCAACTTTATATAACCCAGTGGGAAAATTACCTCCAGAGGATTTTACACCTTCGTTTCCTTCCTCCAGTTTAATTGCTTATGTTGCATACTAACACGCCAGACATCGCAGAGGATTTCTGGCAATGTTCATAATGTTCTTTTACACTAAGTAATGATCCTATATGGCTGGTCTGAGAGTGAAAGATCCAGATTATTTGGGGCAATGTTACTTAGCGGGACACAAGGCTTTTCAAGATGACACTAAAGGTGGGTGTATTGCTGTGATAACACAGAGAGTAATATACGCTGATGGAGCTAAACTCGGTAGGGTAATAGGGCATGTCTGCTTTGTGGCTTTTCAATACCCATCTCATTATAAATAAATATTTCAAAGTATACAGGGGTGAGGAACCTGTCACCATCCAGATGTTATTGGACTCCAACTCACATCAGCCCCAGACAATATGGCCAGTGGTCAGGGATGATGTGAATTGTAGTACAGCAACATCTAGAAGACCATAAATTTCCTATCCCTGGTATAGAGGTTTTCACTGGCAGTTGACTCTCTGATGAACAGAGGCCAAAATTCTTTCAGATACCCAGACAATCAACACATGCGCCCATGCTACACTGAATTTCTATCCCTTATTTGAAATGTCTTTGCATAATGTTATTAATACAGAATTTCACTGTGGTAGCTGCTGACAGGCAATAGCTCTGTCTTACAATGCTACTAATTTGTCTTTTAATGCTGGTGAAATGCCATATGCTATGACAATAGGGGAGTTCAGATAAACATTAAAAGAACATGTGAGGAGCTTGTGGACAAGATAGCCCTGATGTCAACACACCCAGTGGCTCCATCCTTACCACCCACATGTCCTACATGTGTGAGAAGAAGCTCTCTGTGTGCAACCAGTATATGCATGCAGAGAGCCTACACACATGGCGATCCAAATTGGCCCAGGATTTTACTCCCAGATTATCCTTAATTAACTGCATGGCTGACATCCGCTATCGTGGGATCCGCTGTTCACCATGGCGGCAGCACCGGAAGTGATTTCTATGAAGATTTGAACCCCATAATGGTGCTATTACGATTAGGAGAATAATTCCATCCTTCGGTCTGAAAAGTTATGGTTTAAAAATTAATTCACTTCGAACTAAGTGAAAAAGAAAGAGTACTTTAAAGGAAGGCCTTCTATCTAATTAAGTGGTCCTATTTCATTTCTGAAACAGCAATCATGATTTCATTAGGTGAAGAGTTAACTATCTCTTGAGTAGTGTGTGTGTTTTATGCTCAAGAGCATTTTGGCTTTAGATAACTGAAATACTAAGCCAGCCCATAAAGTGCCGCTGGAAAGCATTTTATACCCATGAAAATGTGGCTGCAAAGCCAATTTAAATTCTCTGGAGTCTGTGGCTGCTCAGTATACATGTCACTGTTGTGAAGGGAGCAATATATTATTCCAGTAGCTGCCAATTTGGAACACCCTAAGGAGGGTATAGTATATTATTCTGCTAGCTGTCGGTTGGGAATACCCCAGAGACAGAGAGGGTCTGCTTCAGATTGCGAATGAAGATACCATTTTTAAATGTTCATTTACATTTTAAAAAATTTGATACCTTCACCTGCATTTTGAAGTGGTACAGTCCATTCTATTACCCCAGAATTTTACCACTGAATTCTGCTGCATAAACCAGGCTAGATAATTGTCCCTTAATGGTGGTTTCTCTGGACAATGATCAATTTCCTCCTCACCTCCACCTATCCCTGAATGCTAAAACAAAATTCTTCAACTTCCTAAACTTACTCGCTAAATGTTATGGTGTCATGTGACTCAGGGTTTCTCAGGGACTGAGGCTGTGGATACAGAGGATACCTTCGACTGTGAGGAGGATTTCCCCTCAGAACCAGTCTTGGTTTTTCCTGTCTCCTCAGGTGTGACATCACCAGAGGAGCAGGTGATGCCTGCACTTCTCCAACCCTAAGAGGTTGCACTGCCTTTCTCAGACTCTAAGGATGACAGCTCAGAGATCATAGAGAATCCTGGGCTGCTCTGAGCTGCCAGAGTCAATGGCTCCCAAACAAGATTCCAACCACCAGGGGTGAGGTTGGCTACTCAGTGGAAGCTGCAGTCCACTTAAGGCTAAATCTGACTTTGCTGGTTGTTGGAGCAGCATTCAAGACCGTCTTGTCAAACTTCCAATCTATGTGATGTGGAGCTGTCCAAGGTCCTAACTGCCTTTGCCTTGACCCCTTATCTGCTTTTGCCTGATATTGCTTATCTGTACTTAACTGTCTCTGCTTTGTCTGACTTTGAATTGGCAGATTTCTGCTTGACCTCAGTGAAGGACCCTCAGTGAGAAACAGTGTGAACATCTCCCAGGGTGAGAAACTGGGAGAGAAAAGGAAAGCTCCCAGGCGAAAGCTCAGAGTGTCTGTCGTTTTCTGTGTGGGGCTGGGATTAAGAGCTACTTTGGACAGAGAGACAATTGTGAATTTGTGCACTATTTTTGTATTTTAGATACCTGGCTGATGATGTTCTCCTTCCTTTTTGTTTGTGCTGTTGCTGTTATGAGTATCTGTATTTTATCTTTTTTTTTTAAATCTATATTCCATTACGTATTTTTTACGACAATTGTAACCATTTTGATTTTTATATTGTACAGATATTATGTTATGTATTGACATTTGTGTTCTGTGTTTTAAACTACCTTGTGCTCTTTCATCGAAGGGTGGTATATAAAATACACATAATAACGGCGATGTGTGTGTGTGTGTGTGTGTGTGTGTGTGTGTGTATAAAACAATACTAATAATATCAACATCAATAGCAAAATAACAATAATATAGTATATATTTGAACTGGCTTCTCCCATCCTAGCATGACACCACACCACACTGATGCTATGTATGGGTTGTGCCCATAATTAATCTTAAATGCATAAAAACATTGTGTGAGTTAGCTAAGCTCATATTTTTCCATCTCCACTGTGGTACTAAATCCGTTTTCTCTCAAAAAAATTCTCTTCGGCTCTGTACAGGCACCACACAGGTGTCTTAACATATTTTTCATGTACAATAAAAATGTGAACAGACTGAGTTTCTCTTCTGCTGTCAACACAGCACTGTGCATTCTGTGTTAATGTCCAAAACACTTCCTCCGCAGCACCACCCCGTGATTCTCTTACAGGAACATGACATGAAAACATCATGTCTGCATGACATGAAAACATCACAAGTCTGTACATACTCCCTGGATGGGATTGAAAGGATTTATTTAGGTATGTTTTAAAGCTTCCGTTTGGTGCTTCAGACAATTGTAGATGGAAGATTATATTCAGTGTAAGAGGCACCAAAGGCCACTGGGAGGCTCCTAGGAAGAACCTTGTGGCAAGGGGGTGGCCAGCCTGGCCCCATCCGCTGGCCACAGAAGGAGCTTGCTTTCTCCTCCATGCCAGAAAGAACACTCCGCTCCAATTTCCAGTCTGCTTTAGTATTGCAGAAGCAAAATGAGAGGATGTTCTGGCCCCATCCATTGAGAGCCATCAACTGCTATTCAAGCAAGAACACTGGCCAGCGAAGATCAACTATAAATTGATGACTATAAACAGGTGACTATAAATGCCTGGTTATGGCCCACTGCTTCAGTCTGGCCTTAAGGAGTTGATGTTCCATTTCTCTGCTTTTCCATCCACTTCTTTTCCCTTGTGGGTCTTTGTGTGCCTGATGGCAGTGCTCCTCTACTCTTTTAAATTGATGCAAGCTGCTTTGGGAGAGAATAATTGCCTGAAAAAGAGGTGGGTAGGTTAAAAATATGGTTAAATAAATAAGCAAACTGTTTTGAATGCCACTGAATCAGCGAGTCTATGAGTGAACGTCAAACAATAGAGATTAAATGTGATATGAGAGGATACTATTTTGTTGAATTGCTGCTGGGAAGAAAACGACCTAAACTGCTATAGTTAATGCAAGAAATGTATGGTCTAATGAAGCCCCAGTATAAAGTATACATTAATATTCCTTTTAGGTAGTCAAATGTCATGAGGGCCAATGTCAGTGAGTAAAACAGGATACTGCCTCATAGCAGATCAGCCGCAAGGGAAAAAAGTGGGGGGTGATCATAAAACTATACATGAATTTTTCATGTACAGTTAGATAGTTTGTTATTTTAAGTTCTTCTAGCTTTCTTTGTATTCCCATAATATCTGATTTAATCTTAACAGGTAAATTTTTAAAGCTAGGGTTCAATTTCTCAAATAGTCATGAAGAGAGATAACAGCCCTGCAAAATACCAAGAGAAAGATTAAGTTACTAAAAACAAAACCCCACTATTTCTTTAAATATTGGCTTAAAAAAATAAAACCTCTCCAAAAATACTGGAGAATTCTCAAAAACAAACAAACATAGGTACAGTACATTTTCCTCAGTGCATGGAAATGAGACACAGTTTTCTCCAATAATAAGTGCTTTGCAATTTGAAAAGTGTAGCTATTTCAGTTGTATTCATGAGGCAATTAACGTATTAATGACCACTAAACAAAATGAACCAAGGAAGCACAGGGTTCTCTCCCGCTTTTTCATACTGTGAACTTTCTGAAGGCTCATATTTTAAATGCATATCTAAAACACATTGATTTAATCAAAATTTTAATTTATTTTCCAAACTGGGCTACCAGGTTACAAATAGAGCAGCTCTGCTTTATTTGTTAGGCTGCTCAAGATTGAATGAGGCGCCTTAGACTTTTGCAACCTCATTTTTCAAAAATAATGGGAGTACTGGATGGTCTGCACTTGAATGTCTGATATAATTTACTGTCACGGCCTTGGAAAGGGGATCTTAACAGAGCAGCCCCTGGGTGGCAACATGTGGACAGATGTGTCACCCACCAACACAAACCCACGAGCCTGTCTTGATTGTGATGACTGCAGATTACCAAGAATTTATTTAGCAAGATTAGTTAAAGAAAGGAATATGACTTTGATTTCTCAGCAGATGGGATATATCATTTAGGAAATGCTGGATCCTTGCTTTCTTTAGTGGACTTGCTTTGTGCTGTGTGATAGGATACAGGGAGGACAGAAGTATCTCTGCACTAGTAGTGGCAGGCCATTAGTGGCCTGTTTTGGCTTTGACTTGGGGAGACTGATCTCCTCCTTTGCTGAGTTGGTCAGGTTAAGAGTATAAAAAGAGTCCTGCTGGATCAGACCAGTGTCTCATTTAGTTTGGCCAACCAGATGCCTATGGGAATCCCACAATCAAGACCTGGTTAAGTTCTTAAGGGAGGAGTTGGACAGATCTAGAGAGACAACTTCTCCAGACCTAGAGAGACTTGGCATCTCCAAGTAGGGTTGAGACATTCTCCTGCCTGGTACCTGGCCTGGAGAGCCACTGCCAGTCAGAGTAGACAATACTGAAGTAAGGAGACCAACAGTATGACTTGATAAAAGGTTTTAGCAGACCCAACCATTGTTTTCATGCCCTGCCTGCCTTGCTACTGCTAAGCTAGAATAAAGCAAGTTGTGACCGACTTCTCCCCTTCTGCCATCAAGGATGTCCTGTGTAATTTCTTTCCTCCATCTAGCTACTCTCCTCTTTGCCACTGTACAAATAACAATTGGGTGAATCGAGGGGATATTTGAGCCAGTTCAAATATTCGTTTGTTTTCCCCATTTTCCAGCCTACAGGCATCTATTTATGTATTAAACATGTTGTTACCAAGGGGATGCAGTACAAACCTTACATACCCCCTGAAAATGCAAGGGAGGGGGGTTGCTTGGTTGAATGCATTTCCACACTCAAGCTTCCCATTATATGTAAGACTAATATATATCAGGCAGAAGGCTTCCAGTCTAGCTTTCCCTCTAATGCCTTAGCTTTACAAATAAGGGACATTTTTGCATAGGCACATTAATTCAAGTATGTGGTTCTCTTCTACTAGAAACTAGTGTTATCTTGTGCACCTTCAAGATTGCTGTGATCTAAGCTCTACCAGTGTGAGCCAACCAGCCTTATCTATCCAAGCTTTTCTCTGTTGGATATTGTAAGAACACTATGACCCTAAGATTTAAGTGTGCATTGAAAAACCCTTTAGCTACCAAACTTGGATCTTAACTAGTCCTCTGCTAATGAAAGGGCTGCTTACATTCATGGAGGGAGCTAGTATCTAGCAGAGTATGGGGTGGTATGCCTTTTTTTTGCTCATCTCTCCTTTCCCCAGCAGTTGTGCAATGCTGCTGTGGAGCACCATTCATAACTCTCTGCGGCAGATTGGCAAGGGGAAAAGGGAGTTTACTGAAAGCCACTTTCCCACTTCCATTAGTGAGAGAGTCTCGTGATCAGAATTCCACTCACATGACACTCCCACCTGCAGAAGCTTGCTTAGGCTGCACTCCAAATCCCACTTACCTGCAAGTAAGCCCCTTTAATTTAAAGAGCACTTCTTTCTGAGTAGACATCGTTAGGGTTGCAACCTTAGGATCTAAGTCAATGACTTGTGAGCAGAGCAAGGTGCTTCAGGAGGTGGCGCATGACTGCATGGTCCATGATTAGCCAGAACTCCCAAGGCAGTTGGTGTTCAGTTCACATATGACCCAAGACAGACCTATCTGAGACTTTTCCATATTAAGCTCAGAGTGGAGTTATGTTAGAGGGTCGAGGTACATTCCACAAGTGAAGATGAAGGACTTTTAATGGGGTTATGCTGTTCATATCAGTCACAATTCCAACATGTCAACGTGCTTTTTTCTCAAAACCCTTTCTAAATTCCCAATATTTTATTTTGTTTGTTTTGCCTTTTAAATCAGCACTTAAACAACAACAACATAAGCCTTTTTAAATTGTAGGAGACAATAGGGGAATGTAGGGAATGTAGGGAAATTGGATGACCCTTTCTGACTTTTGTGATTCTGCTAAGATACATTTGTGCAATATATAGAAATGAAAAACTAGATATGGCAGGATACTGAGGGGTGCAAAGAGCAGCTGCTAAATATTTGATGCAGGCATTCTCTTCTGTGCTAAAGTTACTCATTGGTTGGGGATAGGAGGGGGAATAAGTCCTAACTTTTGCAGCAAATGGGGTTTTGTTGTTCGATGTAAACAATATGGAACAAGGGACTTTGATAACTAGTCCCAGATATATTTCATGGCAGGTTGCCAGAAGAGAGAGTGGCTGGCCTGATCTCTGTTGCCGCTTGAGTGCCATCATTGCTAATAGCCAGAAGGCAGTTCTGTAGATATTTAGTCAGCAGAGGTAAGGTGACATAAGGGGCCAATGTTGATTCCAAATGGCACTTTAAAACGCCTCTGATTCTGCTTTGACAACCCATCCTTTGGGTAAAAATCAAGCTTTCTTCAGACTCTCCCTACAGGCTTTGCCCACCTGTCAGCCCAGCTATGCACTATTTCGCTTGGCTGCCAGCTTTATCCATGAGCTTTATTGCACCTTCTCCAGACTGCCAGCGCCAATATATGTAAAAAAAGATAACAGGCTGTGTGGAGTGCACCACCCGTGATCCTCCAGCTGCTGCTGAACTACAACTTACCGTATATCAGCCCTAGTCAGCATGACCAATGGTCAGAGATGATGGGAGTTGTACTTCAGCAACAGCTAGAGGGCTGTGGCTTAGCCACCCCTCTTATTGTCATTAATGCAAATATAGTAAATGAAACCTGTGGCAAACTTCCACACCCTCCTTACACATGGAAAATTTAATCAATTTCAGTGGCATTATTAGAACTGCAGCCTTATTTTAAAATGCTCGCATGGCTTCCAATAACTCGAGTTCTGTGTTCATTTCAGAGCATCGTATCTTCATGGTTTGTTGGGCTACCTTTGCACTTAGCAGTAAAGCTTAGTAGCATACAGCATATATTCGTTGTGATTCTCAAATTGGCAGCCCTTTGGATAGTCTCATATGCCCAGGGCAGAATATCATCCACACCAGGCTCTTGGTTTAAAGTGAAATTACACTTAATGATGAAAGTAACTTGGGTTTTGAAAGAAGCTCAGGATTTTGTCACATTCATTAAATGAACCACAGGAGACACATCTCAGAATGGGCAAATTGGAATCAAAACGCTAGCACCTGTCAGCAACCTGGCTGCAGCATTTTGTCCCAAATGCAGTTTCTGAACACTTTTCAAGGGTAGTCCCACACAGTAATCCAGTCATCCAGTGTAGAGGATGAGAGTACATCAGTACCAATCCAGAGGGTAGTGCCCTCTGGATGTCGTTGGACTCCAACTCCCATCATCCCTGACTATTGACCATGCTGCCAGGGGCTGATGGGAGTTGGAGTCCAACAACAGAACACAATAATCTGCCTCAAACCAAGTCAGATTAACAGTCAAACTGGCCCAGTATTTTTTTTACACTAACTAGTGGCAGCTCTCCAGGGTTTCAGGGTGAGATCTTTCCAGGCCTACCTTAACATTCTGGAAATTCAAGGTGGGACCTGTGTGCCTAGCAGATGCTCTACTACAGAGCTATGACCCTTCTGCATACACCTAGAAGGGTCATTGGCTTCCCTTTCACTAGTGCATGAATGACTGTGGCAAGCAAAGTTCTTAGTTGGCAAACTAGCCAAAGATGGGACAAGGCACTCTTCGCAACCAATGCTACCTGCCTATCCAACAGCAATGCATCAAGGAATACTCCCAAGCTAAGTACCTGATCTTTCACAGGAATCTCAACTCTATCCAAGACAGACCGCAAACTCAAACACGAATCATCAACAATTTCTGTTTAATCTGGATTGAACCTCTACCACATCTAGTCCTTCACACTCAGGGGCTGGCATATAGATACAGGTATGGATAAAATACTGTGACAAATGCAGGCAATTCACGAGGTAGTACATCTGGATGAACATAAACTATGCATTGCTTGAGAGAGACTAAAGCCCCTGAAGAGCATTGAAAACACACAATGTGTCTCAAGGTACCAGATTATGCATTAAGATATATTTCACATTTGAAGATGCTTGAAACCACCATGAGATGAAAACTCCCTATTGGCTGAATCTCTGGGGAAGTCTGTGTGATTTGCTTACTTTAAAAAGGGTATATGGAATTCATTATGCTAATGAAATAACATCATGGAATTTATATTTCAGTTGGAGTTAATATGTGAGGTCATTCAGCCTTCCTGTATTGCTGCGGAGAAGTGTTTTAAAACTTCTATTTATTAATAATCTTTCTGGAGGAAGCTACAATAACTCTTACTTGTTTTGCCTTAAGGATATTCATATCTCTCCAAATCATGCTAGAGGTTCCCATTATAATCTTAAACCTGCTGCTCATCCTCATGAGTTTTGCTGGACTTCCAGGAGTCTACATGCTCTAGGCATACTGCAGTTTATTATAATACTTTTATACGTTCACAGATATATCCGATGCATTCCTTTGGAATTGAGTTAGTAATGCAGATTGGCCATATCCCAGAAACACCAGATTGTTTCTAAGTAATAGTTGATCTGGCAGTTCTGCCTCCCAATCTCAGCAAAATGGTTCAGTCTATTGTGAAGATGGGAAACAACTATCCATATTTGGCTCTGTAAAAACTACGTCGTGGTCTTGGAGTGTTATCAAGCTGTGTGTGAGGGAGGTGATCCCACTTTTAGCAGGGAGTGGAGGGATGAGACAGGACTCAGAATTGAAGCTGTGTAGATCAAATGGGTATCCTGTCCAATTTGGTGAAATGGGGTATGTTAGCAGCATCCTATGGCTCCTGAGCCATCCTCCTAAGGAGCAGAAGCTTATCCCCTCAAGTATTAAAGGTGCTTTTGTTGTTCTGCAAATCATGGATGTTCTAGAAAGCATCCTTCACTGGGTATTAAAATTGGGTTGTTGCATGCCTGTCAGTTTAGAAGTCAAATAAGGCCACTCAGAAGTATGTTGCTATGGTATGACTTTTACCTACTCAGGTGACTCCATATGTCTATAGATGTGTAGGTGTGAGCTTCTGTGAGCTGAGAACTTCCAGAACCTATGGAATGCTGAGGTCAAAAGCATAAGATGTATGTGTGTAATTGACCTACCTGCAATATATGTATTTTAAAACAACACAGGTACTGTATGACAACAACAATAACAAATTTCAAAAAGAGATTAAAAATACTAGATTATTTCCACCTCATTGGCTAGAGATGTTTGACTTCATAGTCAAAGATAGAAATTCTCACCTTTGCTGCTAACATTTGTTTGAGAGGGGAGCATAGCTGTCCAATCGCATGCGTACTAAAATCCTGGATTTCTTCATTGCTTTTATTAAGCAACTCTCACTTTTTCCTCAGGGGAGAATTTCCCTTTCTTAAAATAAGTTTCCAAAGATAAAGCACAAACCAATCTGAAACTCTAGCCAGATACATCTTAATCCCATTATGTGGGAAACAATTAATTCATAAGCCACCATTCATGTGTTGGTTCTGCAAAAGATTGATTCACTGTCCCCTGTTGTAGCTTCATGGTCTCTCTTGATTTCATCAATGAATTTGATATTACCTCTGGGAATGTCTTCTCACATACGAACCCTGTTCTTTGAAATAAGCTGGTGAGACCTTACACTAGGTTTCCTTCCTGAAATGACACTGTGGGGCTTGAGGCAAGAAGGCTCCCACAGGTGGCATTACAGCTTTGGAGTCTGATTCTCAGTAAGAGATGTCAGGCCACATCAGTGATGAGATTTAGACTTAGAATGGATTTTAAAAACACATTTCCTTGCATTGCAAATGGTAATGCAGCTATTTTAGCCATGATCTTTCATCAGTTACTTTAAATCCCATTGTTTTAATTGTTGAGTTGGTTTCTATGGGATGCACATTACCTTGGGTGTCCTTCAGGCAGAAGGAAGATTATCCTTTTTTACCGAAAACATATCATAAAGCTCACATGTCCACAGGTTTTGTTTTTTAAAAAATAATACTGGAACTAATGTAAACACAATGTAACACATAAATGAATTGTGTAAAGGTAACAGAGATCATACAGGTAGAAAACCATGGCAAATAAGCCCACAAAAAATGGTCCTTGGATTCTTGCAGTCGTCTCTTTGCACAAGGTGTCTTTGCCTTTTCAGAAGTAGGGCAACTATCAGCCCTGAAAGCATCTAGCATTCCCAGTGGGGTCTTATTCTAACTTTAACTTTCATATAATAAACTAAAACACTAGAGTCCTTTAATTCAGTCTGTGTAGCAAGCGGGTCAATTGCTTTTTTCAGCCTGGTATTATTTTAATCTTACATGCCTCTTAGCATGCAAGCTTTAGATTCAGCTGGAAAAAATTTCCATTCTAGACAATTCATGGGATTTTGCTTTGTTCTGGCAGGGTTTTAATGCAATAGTAATTGGAAAATTAAATCTTCAAATGCAGTGTTAGAAATCTTCGCAGCAGGATGCAAATGTGCATGTCTGTCTATACCTCTGAAACCAGCCTCTCTCCTGTTTCTTATACTTGCTTGTGTGACTGGGAAGTAACGAATTTAAGGCATTGAAATACAGTCCAAACCAACATATATATGGAAAGGGAGGGGGGCTGAGAGCTGGTTGAAGAAGGGGAAAGAATGACTGATCTTTATGCATGAGATAATAGATGAGACTGGAATGACCTGTTTCCACACACCCCTCCCCTTTCCCTCCTTCATGCGGTAAAACAGCGTTGAAGAAAGAGGGCAGTCGCGTACAGCCCATCTCCTTCGATTCGCCTGTACCAGACTGTGGCAAAGGGAAATGTGAACAGGAGAACTGGCAATGAACGCCTCGGACACGGAAAGGAACGACCAGCCTCACCGATTCGGATTCAGGTAGGTCTTGAGTTTCATCCTCTAAAAGGGACCGGCGCGAACCATAACGTTGCAGGCAAGAGAGCCAGACAAAAAGACCTTCCTTCTCCATTAGATTTCAAACGGATTCGGCTTCCTGTGACCAGTTTCTCTGGATTCCGTAGATGTGTGTGTTTGTGCGTGCGCAGGGAGAATCGGCACTTGCTACACACAGTACGGTCCTTCTGCCCGCTTTCATCTCTCGCCTTTCTCCCCTCTCCTGTCCTTCAGAGATCATGGGGAGAAAGACCGAAGGAAGGTGGGGGGGGGGAGGTGGCAACTAGAAATCTGGCTTGCTTCATAGAAACCCACCAGCAGCGCTTCATTCCATTAAAAGCCTTTCAGAGAGAGGGTGGGGAGAAGAGGCTGCTGCAACTGGAATTCTCTGTATGTATTTCTACTATGTGTAGGTGGATAGTAGTGTGTAGGTGGGTCGGTGGGTGCAAAAGACCAAAGCAACGGGTGCAAGAAGTTATTGGGGCAAAGAGCGCGGCATGGGCTGCAGATTCTGTTGCACCGAACGGAGGAACTCGCTAGGGATCGGGTTGCCGTGGACGTTGTCCAGGGTGCTGAAATCCATAGCAATCCCTGCCCGTGCAACAGGGAGCCAAGGCAGCCGAGCGAAGCGAAGCATACCCGACTTTCCAATCAGCAATTATCTCCAACGAGCGGCCGATCGCCTTTTAAATCGCATTAAACTACTTAAACTCTAGCCGCCTGGCTTGTCACCTCTCCTGCCCAAAGTCTGCATGAAAAGCAAGCGGTGCCAGAAAAGCACATCAGGACTTTGCCTGCGGTTGCCTTAGTAACTAATATGTCTTTCCCACAGCTTGCATAGTTGTCTCTTTTGTCGAACTACAGCTTTCCCCCTTTCAAAACCCAAAGATTAATCTAGCTGGGAAAGGCTGTATCTTGTAAGGGTTTTTAAGAATTCTGTCTTGACCTTTAAATGACATTTTCTTTTCTGAAGATTCTACACAGAAGCGCACACACCCGTCTTTCTCAAGATGTTTAAACTAGCATAGTTTTCTTGCTCTCGACTTAATAATGAAGGGTTTTTGTTTTTTAAAAAATCTAATTAAAGACACAAGGAAGTTCTCAAACTTGTAAAGGCTTTTCTTTGCTTTAAGTGTCAGAATGCAGGTAACAGCATTTTGCCTTAGTAGATAAGGGATACCAATTTCTGCACATGGAGGTGGTTAGGTATAAATGAATATATCAAGTCACACACTGCACTCTGTTTATAAATGCAAGATTCTTCGTATATTACATATGCATGCATGCAACAAGGCATCACTACTTTATTGTGTGTGTGTGTGTGTGTGCAGACACCCACACCCACACCTACGCAGTGTTGGTCTCAGTAGTATAACTGTGCCTTGTTACTCTCTCCCTGCTTTCTCTCCTTGAGATCTGAAATCGAAAGACACCTACTATTTGGATCCATTTGATCTGGTGTCTGCTAATATTCCAGGCAGGTGGGGAGAGATGTTCATGAAGAAAATGACCTTTACTGAGCTCTGCTTTGACATATTTTCAGTTGATCAATGTGTTCTGTTCTTTTTTCCTATGTCAACAGGCTACAATTCACTCCTAGGATGACTTCTTTGCCCCTCCAGGCGATTTGCTTTAAGGGCACATTGTAATGGGTTTTGGAGGCACTTGAGAAGTAAAACAGTGGAGCGAATCTGCCGCCTTTTTCATATCTTTAACAATGTGCAGGCAGGAAGAGCCCGTGAAATTGGTTACCAGAATCTGGATGGCTTCCTGCAACAAGATGATAGGGGTGCTGCTGGTGTTCTTCCCTGCAATTTTCCTGGAGATGGACTTTCTCCCCAAGAATGCTGGCAGGAAGGTTTTGATCTCAGGTGCTTCTTCCCAAAGATCAGTAGCCAGAATGGATGGTGATGTCATCATAGGAGCCCTCTTTTCTGTTCATCACCAACCTCCAGCTGAGAAGGTGCCCGAAAGAAAATGTGGTGAGATCCGAGAGCAATATGGCATCCAGAGAGTTGAGGCCATGTTTCACACTCTGGATAAAATTAATTCAGACCCAGTCTTGCTGCCCAACATCACTTTAGGCAGTGAAATCCGAGATTCCTGTTGGCACTCCTCTGTGGCCTTGGAGCAGAGTATTGAATTCATAAGGGACTCTTTGATCTCCATTCGAGATGAGAAAGATGCTCTCGGCCGCTGCCTGCCTGACCCTGCGTATCACCACCAGGTCAGGGAGAAAAAGCCCATTGCTGGTGTCATCGGCCCAGGATCAAGTTCTGTGGCCATCCAGGTTCAAAATCTGCTTCAGCTCTTTGATATTCCCCAGATTGCATATTCTGCAACCAGTATTGACCTGAGTGACAAAACTTTGTACAAATACTTCTTGAGGGTAGTTCCGTCGGACATTCTGCAAGCCAGAGCCATGCTCGACATAGTCAAACGTTACAACTGGACCTATGTGTCTGCTGTCCATACAGAAGGTGGGTATAAAAAGAGAAGCTCATATTATTAATTGCTCTTGTAGAGTATTTCAGGTATAAATCACTTTGTAGTTTCAATCCAACTTTAACCCTAAAGGATTGGCAACATTATTCCAGTTCTGAGAAACTGCTGCTATGAGGGAGTGACTTCAAATCAGAATAGAAGAGGGTCTTGATCCTACTTCAAGGTTCAAGTCGAAACCATTTAACTCTGCGAGATGTGTACATTACTTATGATATCTTCTTTCCTTTTGCTTTGAACTAGTCTTTCTCTTACAACCATAGATAGCTCCCCACAGAACTTTCCTATAGTATAATGAGCTTTGCTAAACAAGCATATATAATAGATATATTTTGGCTCTCATCTCATTAATTTTAGCTCTCAGACCATTAATTATCCATGATTTTAGAAAAGATAAGAGAGCTGTACTGTACCTATACATTGCTTAGGGTGTATTTGTATTATTATTATTATTATTATTATTAGTAGTAGTAGTAGTAGTAGTAAAGCTTTTTGGGGAATATTCATCTTCCCATCAGTGGGACAAGCCTCTATTGGTCTTTTATTAGCAATCAACTTTTCTCCTGAATCATGGGCAGCTAACTCCCCAAAGACTAAATATTTAAGCATGACAGAGTGAAACTGTTAGCTAACAGTTCTTTTGAATCCATGCTCTTGAGATAGAAGTTGAACATCTAGAAGAGGAAACATGCACACCCACACTCACACATCCCTGATATGTGTAGTATTACTTTGTATTTAAACCAACCTTTTTACCTCTTCCTCACAGAGACTGAATAATTCCAATTTCAAGCAGTCTTTCATATCTAATTCAGTAGGTAGCAGATGTGGAAATCTACGGGCAAAGTTAATAATGGCATGAACAAATCATTCTCAAAGAAAAGTGCCAGCTCAGTAATGAAGTTTATAGATTTTCAATGAGGCAAGTTCTGCAGGCTTGCCTTGAAGAGAGGGAGAGAAAAAAGATGTCTTTCATGTCAATTGTATTTTTGCTCTAGTGAGCACCAAGGTTGTTTTTAAAAATAAAATATGGGCATTTGACCCCTAGGAAATCTGCTATCTCTAGACACTAGACGGGCAGCAAGGATGAGAGCCAAAAATATTGTTGTTACATATTTCATAAAATGAACTGATGTGGGCAAAGATCTCTTAGCGTGCAAGTATCCAAAAGAATTAATAGTCATAATGTGTTGATGCTTTGTGAATTGCCAGATAATATTATCTTTTAGTGACTACAAGGAAGAAGTTTACTATACTTTAAAACTATAGTGAAGGAATTGGGGAGAAATGTTATTAGAAAATATAAGCAATAATTTATAGCTAGATCATGACAAATAGATAAAAAATAATTAAAGTTGTCCACTAGGGGAAATGTTCTACTTTGATATCTGTTTAAATAATAACTGACTTTTTACATGCAAAATTTGGACTTCTTAAGCATTGCCTTTTGAATTTCCTGTTATACTGAGGTTTTCAATGTCTTTTTGTCATAACAAATAGAATTTTTCATGAACTTTTTGTGATCAAATAATAACTGAAAGAAACAAATTACAAGTATAGACTTGACTCATGAAATAAGGCAGCCTTCAGTTAGTCATAGGTGATTTGACTTAGAGTGGTGTTAGCTATTAAAAATGTGGAACCAGCCTGTTTTTTTTGAAACGTGTTAAGAAAAGGGAATAAGTATTCATGGAGTTCATTCTGTGGCAACCTAGGAATAAAATAACTGTAACTCATCCCAGTTGTTGTATACTCCTGGCACTCAATTACAACACTGTTTGTGGATATAGCTGGATCTTGTGGCAGGTGAAGGAGAAGACTATTCTTTATTTATCACATATGCTATTTCCTCCTCAAAAGTAAATGGGGTCAATGAATCATTCTGCTAAATGTATTTTAAAATCAGTGCATGCTATAAAGCCTAGGCGAATGGTATGATACTTTCACTAGTAATTGCATATACTGCTTGCAAAATCTTTCAATAAGCTGCCCTTTTAAAGTGAAAATATTCCTTAGCACGAAGTAATTTAAAAGTAACCTTCCCCTTCTACTATGATATTTTTGGGATTTGGGGCTCAAGTCTGCTTTGCAACATGCTGACTTCTGACTGTGCACCATCATAAATGTTTTACAGATACAATTGCTGTGGACATTTTTGTTTACATCCAACGTATTTGCAATGTAAGATGTGCATCCTGATCCCATGCATGTTTAATTGAAAGTTTGGTGGGACTTACATAGGTCCATCTAGGATCCCAATGAAACCTAATTAAGGAAGACATAATACTGAATTTGCAATATTCTTGGGGTTTTCTACTCTCCAAAATTCCAACAAGATTATGACGCTTCTTTCTGTAAACTACAAAAGGTGTTGAGATCATCATCATAATCACTATCCTGTTTTTAAAAGAAGGAAAGCAAATGCCCCAAGGATAGTGAGAATGGATGCATCTCTCTTCAGTTTGCTGTTTTGGGGGTTCTCTTGTTTATATGTTATATAAGCATCAGTAAAAGATCTATTAGAATTTAAGTACCTCTCCATTTTGTACAATTCACAATAAAGATATACTGTACTTAATTGTTTTATGGTTTTGCCATGGGAGTTGCCCATTGGACAGGAGGTAATGAAAGACTATTGATTTGACCCTCACTGCTGATTTAAGAACAACTTTGTGTTAGACTAGATATGACATTCACAACTGGATCACAATTAGATCACCCGAAAAAAGTTAAAAGAAGTTGCATTGGGTGAAAATTGGGTCAGTGCAACAGTACTAGCAGAGGCAAGTTATGCCAATCCCTCATGCTGTTTTCCCCAAATACCAAATGTGGTTTGTCCTGTAGGGGAAAACATACAAGAACAATACTGGTATCTGATGTTTCCCCAGGGGTCAAATAATAGTTGGGGGAGATTATTCAGATTGAAAAAGGGATCAGCCACCCACTTCCACAATGCCACATCTCTGATGTGATGTGATGGCACCACGGGTGGTTTTAAATTTAAACAGAGTGGGAGATTTTGATCACAGATCTCTCACACCTCGTCTAGTGGCACTCTGAACTGTGTAACTGTTGATAAGAGAGTGTACCATTCTTCTGCACTGTGATTCTTTAGAGAAAAATGTTCAGTTTAAACTTGATGTGGCCCATATCTGGTCCTGATGTGAGTTTCCTTTTGTTAAATTGCACTAGTGTTTTGTACATAGGAACGGCGTTTTCACACATGAGGTGTCTTAAGTAGTTCTTGTTTCAGTGCTTTGCAGTGTGGATGCAAAGCCTACATTGGCCAGAATGCTTCCTCGCAAGTCAAGTGCCTCTCAATCTCAATGATCAGACTTGACATAAACAGCGTGAGAGATGCTTCAGTGGTGATTTAAGTCTCATGTCTGAAAGCATTCCATGATTAGTCATCTCCAGAAAGACAGTTAAGCAACCAAATATCCTTGGACTTTTGGAGGAGATTAGTGCTTATATTGGGGACAGAGAATGCTTCCTTTTTAAACTACTTGTTTCCAAGAGATGAGACATGTTAAAGTCTGAGCATTATTCCTGTTTCAGACCAGGAAAAAAAAGCCAGATTTTATTTTTTTAATAGTTTAGTAGTAATACCCTTAATATAGCAATATAAGGTGTGTGAGTGTGTGTGTGGCTTGACTCATAGTCTGATACTAAACTCGCTTTGAGCTCACCTTCCCACTTCACATATGTTTCAGCTGGTGATCAGTTGCTGTTGTTCAGTTCCAAACAGGGATACATTAATGAATCTTCTAAATAGGTTAGTTATTTGGTTTCCTGGCTTCATCAGATCCTTTCCCCTACAGTATTCCACACAGGCCTTATCCCCTCCTGGGGTGAATTTTGAGGGTTTTCTGCAATGAAAAAATAACCACGCAGAAATATGTGTTGGAAATATTAGACTGGGGTGCAGCATTCATATGGATATCTCAGGAAAAATCCAGTAAGTTTTTCTTGAGATTTCAAATGGAATTTGTGTTTTTGAGTAGTCTGAGGGCACATTGTGTAGCTCAGGAGATCTGGATCTGGTTAGTGCTGGGATGCAAAACCACCTAAGGACGCTAGGGCTTCTAAGGGAGCTGCCTTGAATTCCCAAAAAAGATGGAAAGGGATGTGAAATAAACAAATAATTTTTCACCATGGATGCATTATAGGATAATGCTATATTGCAACTAATTTTTGATTATGTGTTGTATCCAACTAGGTTCTACTCAGAGTAGACCAGGTGAAATCAGCAGACAAGTTAGTCATGTAAATTAATTTTACTGAGTCCACTCTGAGTAGGCATTGCTCTGGCTATAGTCCTATGGCCACAGGTGGAAACACTCTGTAGGAAATTGATCTTGCTTCCCAGAAGAGATATTATAAAGACACCACTGTATCTTTTACCTTGGTAAATATGCAGCTTTTTCTGGGTCTGGGGAGGGGGTAGGGATTATACATTAATTTTACATTATTCTGACAACACAGATGTTTCAGTCAGTTTATTTTAGCTTGTGCAAGTATGCAGTAGCCATTTAGGTGATAATAGTGATCCAGTTTGGGTAAGGTACCACAAATACAGTGGGTCGCGGGTGGTGCTGTGGTTTAAACCACTGAGCCTTGGGCTTGCTGATCAGAAGGTCGGTGGTTCGAATCCCCATGATGGAGTGAGCTCCCGTTGCTCGATCCCTGCTCCTGCCAACCTAGCAGTTCGAAAGCACGAAGTGCAAGTAGATAAACAGGTACCGCTCTGGTGGCAAGGTAAACGGCATTTCCGTGCACTGCTTTGGTTTGCCAGTAGCAGCTTAGTCATGCTGGCCACATGACCCGGAAGCTGTCTGCGGACAAACGCCAGCTCCCTCGGCCAGTAAAGCGAGATGAGCATGCAACCCCAGAGTCGTCCACGACTGGACCTAATGGTCAGGGGTCCCTTTACCTTTTACCACAAACACATTTGTAAAAATCTTTTTAGCATTTTAGATCAAGGCAAGTTTGATGTCATTTGATAGTTATGGACATTGTTGCTTCACATTCATAGGGTCTAGAGAAGAATCAGAGAACACATGCCTGACTATATTTTACCCATCAACATTATATGTGTGCGTGTGTGCATGAGAGAGAGAGAGAGAGAGAGAGAGAGAGAGAGAGAGAGAGAGAGAGAATGAATGTCAGCCTGCGCTGAAGAAGACAAATAAAGCCATACAGTCAAGAGAAATCACAAACAGCTAATCTTGCCAGGTTATCATGCAACTTTGTCCTGCAGCTGCACATCAGGGAGTGCATTATTTCGAAAGGAAGCAACAGGCAAGTTACAAAGTGAGAGGATCTCTGCATCTGTCTTTGCAAATGCCTGTCACCGGGCATCCTTGCTTCAAGGCATTTAATGAAATCTGTTGCTGCATTTAAAAGAAAACACCCTGCTGCTGCATGTGCCTCCTCTGAATCCTCTGACTGGATTCAGGAACTGCCTGCATTTGGTGCTCAAGAAAATATGCTTAATGAATGAGAAGGCATTTAAACCTTTTCTTGCCTCTTGTAGCAAGGAAGGCATTCACATTGGTGGGTTCCTCTTTTGCTGTTGGCTGAAACTTGGCAAATGGCATGGATAGTCTGTCTCAGAGGGGTGTGTGAGGGGGAGTACTGGAGCAGTAATCTGTAGCAAGCAGAAAAGAGAATGGCTGACACCAACAGGGGATGTGTGTTGTGAACTACAGAATAAATGCAAAAGGAGCAAAATGGAAGGATGAAGGAAGAAGGGGAATGTGCCAAGGAGCTTAGTTCTAGTCTATGGATCAAATTGCTATGGCAGAACGAGCCCACACATTCTGAGCCAACTGGTTTCTGGGGAGCCCTACTATATAGAATATGAAAAAATTCAGAAGGCACTTGCAAATGTCCTGTTTTGTATGGGGCACAGGAACATAGAAAGCTGCCTTCTTATTCTTAGAATTTATATACCGCCCTATACCCTGGGGTCTCAGACCATAGGCCCATTTAGCTCAGGAATGGCTGTGGTTCTCCTGGATGCCAGGCAGGAAATCTTTCCCAGCCCTACCAGGAGAGGCCTGGGATTGAACTTGGAACCTTCTGCATGCAAAGCAGATGCTCTGCCACTAAATTATGGGCCTTCCAATAATGGGGCTACCCTAAGAATGAATGAACAGAGTGGCAGTTCCCATTTGTGTTGGCTTGTATAGCACTGTAAATTAGACCTATTATCAAGATCACTGAACTATAGAATTAAGAAAGAAATAGTTAAATAAAAATCCCTCAGTTTCATCCATCATTATTGCCATCGCTCTACTGAAGAACAATTGAGTGGCTGTAATATCTGCAGCCCTTGTTATACACTAGTCATAGGACCAGTTCCCTGAACAACTGCCTGCTTTGGGGTGTTCATGTTGAGGTAAAGCCACCACATCTGATTGTCATTTTACCAGATGCTACCAGCTATTTGAACATGACGCAGCCATATTCTTCTGTAGCATCTCACTGCCAGCAGGGCTTTCCTTCTCTGGTCAATAGGCACTAAAGGCTAAAAATGAGACCTGCAGAGATCTTCAAAAACTTAATAGCTGTTCCTTCTGCTAGGGGTGTACACTGAGCACAAGGTTTGGTTTCGGCCCTGATTTAGCACATCAGTGAGCAGCCCAATTTAGTCCAAAATGCTTCAGAAGTTGTCTGATTCAGTTAAGGTTTAGATTTGAATTCTAATTTGAGCAAGCATGACTCCAGCCTTCTCTACTGGGGGTTATGTGCAGTTCACATTTGAATTTTATTCAACCCCTCCACCCTGCACTGTCTATAACTTAAAAAGAAATATTTCTGCAGAACTGGATGAAATTTCAGACTTATTAGCACCTTTGGGGTATTCTTGAGAATCCTGCCAAATTCTAAAAGGAAAGCTGTAGTGGTTTTCCTGCACGGGTGTCCTTTACTGTTTTTGGGTGGTTAAAAAGGATCTACTTACTCTCCTCTATTGTTTTGTGGGCAATTTTATATGAAAATAGCTTGCGTGAGAGAAGTGCTCCTAGATAAGAAACTTCCACATTATGGACAAATCAGTCTAGGAAGATTTTGTGCTTGTGCCTTTAAAGTTGATTTTGTAGGACAGAGGAAGAGCTAAATGGGAATTATTTCCCTCCCTTTGATTTTGTGGGCATCAATTTTCTAGAGGCTCCCCTAGGAAAGTAATCTGCAAAAATTCAGAATGTTAGGTGTAAGGTACTTAGTTTTGATTAAGGGAGGGGACTCACAGCCTCAGGCTTCTGTTCTGCTCAGCTAGCAGCAAGACTTAAAGAAACGAAGTGCAAAGCTGATTTGACAGGAACGGGTACCTGGGTGTGTGGCACAGGGGCAGAAGAACTTGAATGCCCAGCATTTCCATACAAGCATTAGTAGCAGAACCAGCACAGATGCAGAACAGTCAACTACAAGCTGGTGTCCCTTCTCCAAGCTCTGGGATTGGAAAGTCCTGCTGAAATCATTTTCTGTTAGTCAGAAAAGAGGCCTCCCGCCTTGGTGTGTGTCTTCAATGGCTAGCATAGAGAGAAATGTCACTTTTTAACAGATCTGCTGTGTAGGTTTTTTTAATAAAAAATATCAGAATCTCTGAGCCACTTCAGAGATCCCTGTTTCAGTTTAGGGCTCCTTCGAGAAATCCCACTTGAACTCAGGACTTATCCCCACTCACATTTTGCTCTACTCTTTCTCGCAGAGGTCTGTGCTTTAACACTCCATGTTGTTGCCCTGAGATTTCCCCGCAAAAACTCACTCTTTAAAGCTCAATCAGAGCAAACGTCAGTTCAGGTTTTCCATAGATTGATGTTTGCCTCCATTGAGCTTCAAAAGTGGGGTTTTGCAGGGAAAACTCTGGACCACAGACACAGAGCTTTAAATCATGGATCGTCCTGGTAAGAGCAGAGGAAAGGTAAGTGTGGATAAGCTCTCAGACAAGCCCTGAATCTCTCCAAAGTGGCTCACTTTGATTCTTGATTGTCCAGATCTGATGCAGACCTCTTACTTCTTGCTGGCCATTATTTATTTATTCTAGCTGCAAGAAGCAGAGTGTGTGTGAAAAGTAGTCTTAGGATGGTTCTCATTAATATGGGGAAGGAAATTGAGTTTCATTTTATTCTAGATAGCAGATGCCATTAATCTTAAAATATCAATGCACACTTCCCTTTAGCCCGTCAGGCATTTACTTGTGCATGCAGATTGGCGCCGGAGCACAAAGGAGTCCTCTAATCAAGCACTTCTATTGCTGTGCATATGACAATTTGCATGTGGCAGATTGTGGAAGTGTTAGAGGCTGTGCTGAATCTATACATACGCAGATTAATGCAAAAAAAGAGAAAAAGATTAAATTATTACCTTTGCTTGTTGATGGATTTTGTAGCACTTCATTATTTGCACTAATCTCTGTTTTCCTCCCTAGTTTTTTATGTGATGCATTTTGGTTTTCAACAAATGTAAGCCTCTGAAGCAGTTCCGGCGTAATGCCTGGCATCATTTTTAATTTAAACATTGAGACCAAAAAACCTTTCTGTGTTGCTGTGTGATAGTTGTTCATGGCTGGCTATCAGTCTACAAGGTGATTCTGAAGAAAATAATATCTATGCACAAATTAATGCAATAAGGAGAAAAATATGGAATATGGCTAAATGTATGCATGATCTCATTTCCAAGGGAAATATATCCTTTTGGCACTGCCAAGTGAGCTTGACATTTTTGACTGCTGAGAAATGTGTTTTTTAATTATATTGCCCTGCTTTGTGCAGTGGGACAGAAATGCTCTTTAAATCAGGCTTGCACATTGGTGGCTGACCATGCCAAACGTAGCTTACCAGTCGTGCGCTGTGGCCTGCCAGATGCTTGACAAATCCCAGTTCCAGGCAGGCAGTAAAAGCAGAAGGTGGAAGACCCTCTAGTGGGTTAACATACATAACTGGTGGCTGCACTGGTAGGTCAGACGTTGGGCAGACCTCCTCTTAATCATTACGTGACATAAAAAAAGACCATGCCTGCCTTAAGGAACAAAAAGCAGAATTATATTCTACTGGAATTGCAGTTTAGTTATAAAACACTTTCTCCATAGGAGCAGCAGAACAATCTCATTCCCTGCTTAAGGCCCTAGACAAGGACAGGAATGGTCCTTTTAATTCCCATGCATTTTGGTGGCATCATTGGAGAAGAGCTGGGTACAGTACCTGCTTTGCATGCAGAAGGTCCCAGGCCCACCCCCACCCCCACATCTCTAGGTAGGAATGCATGGATAGCTCAGTTGGGGGGCTGATAATGCCAAGGTTGCAGGTTCAATTCCCCTATGGGATAGCTGCATATTCCTGCATTATGGGGGATTGGATTAGATGATCCTCAGGGTCCCTTCCAACTCTACAGTTCTATGATTCTATGACTTCCCAGTCATAGAATGTCTCCAGTCTCCAACTCTGGAGAGCTATTGGCCAAACATTGTAGACCATCCTGGGATGAATGGACCATTTGTTCTTGTGCTATGTCTGCAGGACTTTCATGCATGACCAACATGGGAGGTTAAAAAGTGGGCAGACTGTGGTTGTGATAAGGGAAATATCAGGAGGAACCTTATGCTCACTCATTCCTCATGATGTCTATGAAAGAGTTGATGAAATTTAAAACACTGTGATTATAATGAACAGTCCCAGCTGACTATTCTCCACCTGTTCCCTCCCTGTCCTCCCTGCTGCAATGGAGGCCGGAATTCACAGCACACCTCCAGGGGCATTTAAGACTGAGCCAGGAAACTATAATTTCACATGGGCACGTGGCACTATGTCTTCTTGTCCCTAGCATGCAGGTTGCACAAGTGGGAACATGGTGTGTGGTGCACCTGTCAAAGGCTACAAACAGCAGCATCTGACAGCGAAGTAGCTCATGTGATGAGCTATCAGAAATGCAGCTTGGCCATGGAGTAGTCTCAGGCTCTGGCCTGCCAGCTCCTCCCTGAGGCCTGCCATCTTGGCTGCAAGTCCTGCGAGTCCTGGGAGACCTGCTCCCTGCTTTTTCCACCTGACCTGGGAGGGTGGGGCACAGAAGGACTCCAGCTACAAAAGCTAAGACTGCTGAACAGGCTCTGGGACTGCATTGGGGCATTGTTTAGGGGTTTTTGTTGGGGAGAGGGTTTGTTGCTGTTATTGATGCTAATTTGCTGTATCTTTATTTCAGTACTTACTATGAGTTGTGTGGAGTTGTTTAATTTGGTTGTGTACTTTTTGATGTTTTATTTATTGTTTATGACTACTTTTGTTATGTTCATAATTATGGATTTTTTTTCATATTGTAAAGCCGCCTTGAGCATGGCTTGAACTATAGGAAGGTGGCCTGCAAATAAAATGATGTATGTTTGTATGCTCCTGGAAAGTGATGGCTATAAAAGGCTTCCTGACTGGACTGGGCAATGAAGTCCATTTACCTGAACAACAAGGTCTTACTGGTTCTAGTGCATTCCTGTTCTGACTGCCAGTTCAGTACACTACAAAGACTTGCATCACGAGCCTGCCTTTTGGCTTTCTTAGAAGGTTGCTCTAGAGAAGGGGAGGCTGGGGGTTCTGCCTCTTTCTGGTCTGTGTCACTTTTGTCATAAGTCCATTCTTTCTTGCTTCTGCACTGATCTGCAATTATTGTTTTCTTTTTTAAAAAGTAAAATCGGCAAAAAAATGTGCATTTCAATATGTAGCTTTGAATGTATTTTCTCACAAAATAGACAGTGCTAAATGCACATTATCTCAAACCGCTCTGGTGTGCCTTTTGAATTAGGAGCTGCAAACACGAGAAATGTGAAATCCAAAGAACAGAGATGGTCTGTTGAGCAGATTAGCCTGGAAGGTTAGTGTGGATCAGGTCAAGTTGTATCTGAATTCACAAAGAAGTAATTCCTCAATTTCTCCTAATAGCAGCAGTTGCTTTCTCTTCCCCACTGTGCCATGGTGGTCATCATGGGCTGGTGTGGTCATTCCCTCTTCCTAATTGCCTAGCTCTGGTTTGGTTTGTGTGTGTAACAGAGAAGGGAGGATGTGCTGTGTAGGGTAGCATCACTAGATATCAATTGATATGGGGTGACATTGTTGGCAAGTGAGCTCATGATTGATGCATGCCAATGATGTTTCCAGGGATGCTGTGCTAGTGGCTGTCAGTGTTGCTCTCATTTCATTGCTGTGCTTCTGACTTTCCTGCTGGTTGAGCACAGGATTGCATTATACTACAATTAGGACCTGGCATAGCACAAACTACTTTAACTAGACCATGGAATTGCCCTGGTCCATGGTATTTAGTAGCTGATGTCTGCCAGACACTGTATGGAGCACAGAAGTGATAGGCCTTCTCCAGATGATGAAAGATTCACATGAAGCAGAGAAACAGGGAAGCAGGAAGAGGTCAGGTTTCAGGTCAGAAGTCAGTTATGAGGGAAAAGGCTAAATTGTACAGAAATGGGAGCTGGAAGGAACAAAGGGAGCTGACATAAGGAAAGCATGTGCAAAAGTAGGACTAAGGGGGGAAATCATTGAAATGGAAATTTACATCCAAGAAGCTTGCATTTGGTTTCACTGCCTTCCACTTATAAAGTATTAATCAGTCCGAATTCCTCCAAAATGGGTCAACTGTGCTTCTGGTGCTCTGGTCTACACTTAAGAAGGCAGATCTTAATATTTTTTGGTTTAAATTGTGAAATCACTGGATGATGGATTTCTGTTGCCAGAAGGAGAACATTTATAAATAATGTAGCCTTCATGGCTCTCAAAGTCACCATTCCAGGATTTTTGAGACTCTGGAAAGTGTGATCCTAAGCAGGTCTACTCAGAAGTAAGCCCCGCTACATTTTGTGTGGCTTACTCCCAGCTAACTGCAAGTTAAGTGAATGAATATTGTTGCTAACCAACTGCTGCCTGGCAGACCATGTGGAAAGAGCTAGAGCTCTGTGTGAGTTTTTAAGGCAGCTGGCATTCACAACTCAGAAGCCACTGTCATAGATGGCATCAATTAAAACCACTACTGTGAGGCTCCGCAGAAAGGCTCCCTGACTGACTGCCCATGGAGACTGAAAGGGGGAACTGCCTTACCCCTGCGGGTGACAGAACTGGTATGCACACCAGGAGGAAATCAGTGACCCCCCCTTTAAATGTTAAGAAAACTTTCCTAAGCAGATGAAAAAAACAAACATTTTATGGCAAGGTGGCTTACGCGCCCTCTCTCTCTCAGATCAATTCAGAACAATTAAAATAACATAAACATAGATTGAGGTTGAAATCCTAACTCCATTTCCCTAGGATTTACCCCTGTAAATTCAATAGGATTCTGAGCAGACTTGTTTAGGATTGCAATGTAATGTGTTAAAAGTTGTTTAATTGTATACCATCTATAAATAAGTGTTTATGATAAAAGACAGCGTATTTTTTCTACCACATTTTTCTTTCATAAAAATGCTCATGGTGGCTGTCTGCTGTGATTGGATCTTTCCTTCCCATTAAAGTGGCCATGTACTCTACAGAGGACAGCCTGTTTTTAAAGGTGATCTTTATTGAAAGGATTGCACATGCTTAGTTTAAAGATCAAGAATGATAATAAAGCAGAGCAGGACTCTTCTCCTGGATAGCAGACTGAGCACCCCACACACAGACCCCAGACCCATCACATGCCACGCTGAGTTCCCCTTCCTGAATAGAATAGCTCACATCAGGGACTCTTCTCTCTTTTCATAAAGGTATTCACATATCAAAAAAAGATACCCTGTATTTCTCGTGGTTGCATAAAGGTCTGCAATCTATTAGTAGACAGATGCACAGACCATTTTTTTGCAATTAAAAAAGTTCCCTAATGAAAACCACACCTTACACATGCCCTGAAGTGTTTTTTCCTAAATTTTATTGCATATTTGAACATTTTCACGCTTCTCACACAGTGCTAATTAACACATTGATTGAGTCCCACGTATAGTGTTTTCTAACAAGAATATGCATATGGCTTCTCTTTTAGCAGAAACATGTCTTTTGGTGTTCAGCTATCACAATGGAGCACAAGGTAATGTCAGACACACTTTGGGAAGGGTCATGGCTCATTGGTAGAGCCCATGCTTGGCAGTTTTGTCAGTACTGAGAGCTTAAAGCAGCTCTCTATGATCTTTCTCAAAGCACCTTTGGAGAACAGTGAAAGCTACACTGTTGAAATGGCGAGTACCACTTGTCTTAAAAATAACAGGTTATTTCCTATCATTCAGAAAGCACCCAGAGCTTCAATCCACATTCAGGTCTGATAGTTTCCTCCATTCTTGTGTTCAGCATATTCACCATGGGCCATTTTCCAGCCTTTCTATACTTGAGTGAGGTTTCCTTCTCATTAAGAAGCAACAGTTCATACATTTGCCAGAAGAAGAAGGAGGAGGAGGAGAAGAAGAAGAAGAAGAAGAAGAAGAAGAAGAAGAAGAAGAAGAAGAAGAAGAGAGACAATAAACATGCATGTCTGTAATTGTTCTGGCAGGCAATACTTGGTACCTTGTCTCATCAAACCTAATGTGAACCACTGAGAAATGAGTGCTCTTCTTCCTGCATAGTTTGACCTTCAGCTCCATTGCTAAAGTGTCATACTAGAGTGCGGCAATTTACAGCATTTGGTTTTGCTATGGCCACTAGGTAACACAATTAATAAACTGAATCAGATTGTGACAATGCGAACCCAAGGAAATATAAAAATGTCAAATGGAGTGCATTGGAGTTGGAAAAAACCCTGGGTTTTGAAATGAAGTGGGTTGCTTTGGAGGAGCTAAAAAGCTGCTCTGAAGCACTTGACAAGTTTTCTGGTACACACCTCACCTGCATTTCAGAACCTAAGAACCATCAGCATAATATTATCCTTTCACTTTTAGTGTTTCATTAATGTTACTCTGTGGTTTGAGGGAGATTTATTCTTACAGAACTGGGAAACTGACATATTTGTTCTGGAATGTTTGTTCTTCCTATTTGGGAAATGAAAGAGCAGAGGGAAGATTTTTTGTTTGTTCAGATGACCTGGTGTTACTTTTAACTGTGCCCTAGTTTCTTTTTCTTTTTAATGAAACATAGAGAACATCTTGATTTCCTAGGAGGGTTGGCTCTATTACGCCTATGATTGTTTCACTTAGCTTGAAGTATTGATATATAGCAATGCACAGCACAACTAGTATTTCTATAGCCAGCGTTGGACTAAAAATCACAAAGGCCATGCACGTATGGAGCCACATTATGGCTTCACTGGCTTAAATGCTACAGTCCCTCCACACCTGCACTAAAATGGGCATAAAAGGACCCAAGCTTGTACTAATAGACACTATTTCTTTGCCTTCTGAATTCCAAACCAATATAGAGCATCTATACTATTTTCTGTCCACAGCTGAATATTTGTCATCAATCTGAAGCATCCTGCACCTTTAAATTAATTAATACTTAAAAGCAAAATACATATTTTAAAAAGCATTTAAATCTCAATAAACCCAGCTTCCAGTGTGGACAAAATAGCTGTTTCCCACCAGACAACCATTCTTCAAATATCGCATCATAAATATGCCATTGTTCAACAAAATTAAAAACAACAACAAAATAAGACAAAGTATAGAGAAGAAAAATATTTGATTGTATGACTAAGACAATTTTTAAAAAAGAAATCATTTCTTTTCAAAAAGAAATTCACTGATATGCACACACATTCAAGCTGTCCTCATAAACAATTTCTCTCAAGATTTTTTTTAAAAAAGTTTTAATTTCTCATCAGAACTAATCCAAGTGGACAATTACCAGTTACATTTGGATATTCCCTTTCTTCTGGGTGGATTAAGCTGCTCTTAACCCTGGAAGGCAGGTTAGGCTGAGAGACAGTCATTTGACTAAGGTCACCCAGAGTTTTATAAGTAGATCATGATTTAAACCTTGGTTTCTTGCAATGAAACACAACCCCTCAGCCACTGCACTCCTCTGCTTTTAACTGCACCTGTCTCTATAAATATCACTCACACACTTATTACTAGGTAAATCTATTGCAGAAAAACCTAAAGAAATCCCTGGGGTAGGCTAGTCAGAGGCAGTAATGCTCAGTGCTTTTTTCAGGGGGCACTCAAGGGTATGCAGTACCGGCACCTTGTTGTTGTTAAAAACTTAACTTACTGTAACAACTTCATGGTGAGTACCGGCACCTATTTTTCTAGAAAAGAAGCACTGGTAATGCTTCTGAATACCATTTTCTGGAATCCATGGGTGGGGTAAAAAGTGTGCCTGTGCTCAGATTCTGCTTGCAGGTTTCCTACAGGCATTTGGTTAGCCACTGTAAGAACAGGATGGTGGACTAGATAGGCAATTTGGCCTGCCCAACTTTTCTTACGTTCTTAGTCTTACAGCAAAATCAGGAAAGAGTATTGGGACTCCTTAAGGATTTTCTTATGGTATGGTTCTGAGTTCCAGAGCACACCACATCAAATGCATGAAGTGTTGACCTTGGCAGAGGTATATATAAGTACAAAGGAACAAATTGTGAACTGTGAGGCCACGCTCTGTGACATACCTACACAATGCCTTTACGAAACAAGAAAAACAAACATTTCTGCCCCATCCGTTGTAGATGTTTGATAGGAAGCAGGCATCAAACTGGCAGAGAGTAGTAGAAGATGGCATAAATCAGGGACTGAGCAGAGCTTGAAAGGAAACTGAAATGTCACGGCAAACTTATTATTTGCAAAACTAAAGCACTACATTTCCCACTAATTCATTTTGACAGATGATCTGCCAACACCTATAACAAAATGTGATTAAGTGGATGTGCTTTGGGAAATGAATATTAAGAGATTTCCTCCACCATCTCCACATTACGATGACAATGAAGCAGGTAATTCATTAAGAAGGAAGCTTGTCGTTTTCTACTGACAGATTGCTTTTATCCTACAAGCAAAAAAGAAGAAATGGACAAAAAGCACAGGTCATCTACTTACTCTTTCAGGCTAACATGGAAAATAGAACTTCCCTGCGCTGATTTCTCAGTTCTCCAGAGGCCATTCTCCTGTGGTTGCAATGTTTTTGCTACTCCTTCTGAATCTATCACTTCCCCAACTTAATTCTTGGGAAATTGGCAGGTGTGCTTCTTTGTTCTTTAGAATTCAGCTCTGTTCTGAACTGGCTATGGCTGCTTATTTTTTTCCTGTTTCTCAGGGAGCTTCTGGAGATAGGCATATCACCTGTAGTAGAGAAATTTGCTGAGAAATTTAAGATCTGATACAGTTTCTCAGAACACATAGCCACTAATATTAGGCATGGGCTGCACATTCCATCCTGTGATGGAATTGAACTACAGTTGTGTGCCGCTGGTCAATATATCTTGCTGCATCTGGCAAGGGGATGTAAACGCTTCTGCTTTGTTCATGTGGGGATTATGGGGTTAACTAGCTATGCCCCGAGGCAGTAAACTCCATTGCATATGTGCAGAATGACACACCTGTCTCTCATGACAGGAAATTTTAAAGTTCTAAACTTACTTGAGCAGGTATCCCAAGGGGAAGAACACAAGATTGATGAGGAAAGTCTTTTAAAACAGATAGACAACCAGGAGGTGGGCAGATGTAGGAGATCCCAAGTGATATTAATAAGTTTTGGGAAACCTGGGAGCAAGACTCCAAGGATCAAAAGGCCTGCTTACAAGCAAGAAAAACCCTGCTAAGAGCCTGGTGAGTTAGGGAATATTCTGGACTAGGGCTAGGGGATTGAATTTTTCCAATTTTGATTTGTTTTTGCTTCAATGGAATATATTGGGTTTCAGGGATGTGAGGGCCACAGATTTCTTTCTCTGTAACATTCCCTTGTCATATATTATTTTTCCTTTGTAAACTCATTTCTTTTTCATAAGCCCTGTGTGGCCTCAGCCTAAGGCCTATATAACTTTAGCCTTATGCTACCCAAGGAGGTTTCAGAGGGAAACCCTAGGGAAGTTAAATAAGAGGCAGGCTGGTAAATAATTGATCTCTTATCTGGTCTCTGCAAGTGCATTTAATGGAAAGGATACAAAAGAGGGGCACCCATTGTTGTGGCCAATTCTCCCTTCACCAGGAGGCACAGGACCCAGGGAGCTGGGATATGGCTGTTACACATTCACTGTGGGGATCAGCATACCTGTGCAAAGTCTCCCACACCATGCTGTAAGTTTTTCCATACCTGCTCTGTGCTGCTGCTGACATAACCAAGAAAATCACTCAGTGATGACCATGAACTGCAGAGTGAGTGAAGGAAAATCCCCATTTGCCATGAGGATGCTGATCCTTATGGCAGATGTTATATATAGCTCAAGTCTGACGTGTATGCATGCCTAATTATGACTAAGCCCTTGTCAAATGTGCACTGGTCTATGTGGTCAAAAGTCCCAGAATGCCAGAAGCTACTGCTGGAGTATTTGGGGCCAGATTCAACTAAATTGTACCGCTAGAGGAGGCCTTCCTCTCGCTCTTCCCCCACACACTCCCTTCACTCTCTCCAAATCTAGAGGGTCAGGAGAAGCCCCCAAACAGTGTGTAAAGAGAGGAAAATGGAGATTTTTATATCCAGCAAGCAGAAATGCTTGCACTGATGAAATAATCACCTTTGTGTGATGCTGAATTCCACCCTTCATTGTGAATCTGAGTTTTGGGGACTGTCTCCCATCTAGAACTCATTGTTACAGTAACTTAGGACACTGAAACCGTGTCCCCCAATTAAAGACAATTAAGTCTCACAGGCTGGGATGATGGCTAAATTACTGAGATTATTGGTGGTGATGAGAGTTCCAGGAAGAAGCTGAATGGGTTTCAGGTGGTTATTTTATTATTTTTAGTTTTAAAATATACTATGCTTTCTATAACAAAACGGTGTTTATGCCCAAGTGAATGTGTTCAGAATCAGGGCAGCAGAAGCAGACTCCATTTTATTCCAGTAACCATAATGGTGCAATGAATTATGTGAGTTCAAAATACGAAACTGCAAATCCCTGTGGGATTTTTGGTTGTGGTGGGGAAAATGTTGATAAACTGTTCATCTTTTGCTCTTAACATATCAGGATTGTAGAAGCAATTGTAGAACATGGAAAGTGGTAATGGGAAATTAGAAATTGTGCACTATGTTTCTACCTGGAAGATCATTAAGTCTAAAATTACCTTAGCTGAGCCACTGCCTGCATTATTTTTGTCAGTCGGAATGGCCTTTGCAACCACAGACATTTGGATGTCATTGGCATCCTAGCATATGCACCAGATCCAATAGGTTGTAGCACATGCTTGTCGCTTTTAAGATCATAGGAATCTGCCCAATACTGAGTCAGGCTGGGATCTCTCCTAGCCCTACCTGCAGTTACCAGGGACTGAACCTGGTACCTTGACAAGTAGATGCTCTACCAATGGGCCCTGGCTCTTCAACAAGCACCAGGCAACCTATTCTTTTCTTTTCTATTCTTAATTGTATTTAGTGTACAAGCCTGGTCTTTCCCTAACTAATACTTCATTGCAGCCTTCTCCATTATTCCCCAAGAAGTGTGGCAAGATCTGCCAAGTTTTATGCTAGAGCAGAAGATGCCTGGATTGCTTATACTCCTTTTCCTGCTTTTTTTTGGCACTGCACAAACCAGTCTTGATTTATCCTCCTGTGCCTTTAAAGAGCTTTCCCTCTCTCTTCTTTCATTTTGAAGCTACAGTATATTGGTTTTATATTCCCACACGGCTTACCAGCTTAAGCAGCAGAAGGTGTAAAATGAGGCAACCTAGATTTGTTTTATCTTGTGAGATTTCTCAAAGACATTGTTTAAAGCCAAGCAATATATACACTGCAGTTCAATGATAAAAGTTCTTCTGGAGCTCTGGTTCTTTCAGGAGAAGCCATGAAAATCATTCCAGCAAGAAAATAAAAAAATCAAGTGCATCCAAAGAGGAAGAAATAAAATCAATCTGTAAAAGGCAGAACACTCATCACCAAAATATACTAAGCACCATTCAGTATTTCCCCCTTGCCTTCCCAGAAATCATATTCCACCTTATTTAAAGGTTGGTGGGAAATACTTGTGGCTTCTCCATTAATTTCAAACTATAAAAGCAAAAAGGCTCCCCCTGCTACTTTCCAGATGACTCTGGGACTATGTTTCAAATATAAACAGATAGTTGTTAATCTATCCAAAATATTTTAAGTGAACTTTTAAGAAACTCTTCACCCTTTCTTCTGTAACTAAACTGAGATAACTACATAGTTTTATCAAACCTTGTACAGTATTGTATTAATTTATTTATAAAACTATGGATAGTGTGTTCACTATATAGTGTTGTGCTGTGCTAAATTTCATTCATACCATTGACCATGATGACACAACAGCAGATCATTAGACATGTCACCACACCACCCTTTATGTATTTCTGTTCCTTTGTTCCTCTATAAATCACCCATGAAAATGGAGGGAAAGAATAATAAGCCACAATAGCACCCCAGGGTATTAGCCCAAATCAGACATATACATCTGGTGCAAACAAAAAAGCATGATAAACTGTGTGCTGAAAGGAAGGAAGGGTGGGACATAATTTGAAAAAAGAAATGCATAAATAAATCATAAAACTTATTGAATCTATATGAATACATGGAAGTAGTCATGTTCTGTCTGTTCCAAGCAATGGCCACTGCCATATTGAGGTTTTGGCCCAAGCTAAGGCAAAATTTTTAGTTTCAGTAGAGCAGACCACAGTGAGGCAAAATAGGACAAGGTCCATGTGAAGCAAGAATTTGGGATTCAGACAGCACCATGGACAGCTCCACATTGCACTCAGGCTGCAGGCCAAGATCAAGACTGAAAGGTGGCTGCAGCAATTGGCAATCCCAGACTGAAACTCAAATGGACGGACATTTCCATGTGAGTGGCTGTCTCTGCCTTCAATGGGAGGAATCTCTTCAATTATAGGGGCCTAGGCTGCTTTATCAGCTGTTAAATCCAGTAGTACTGGGGAGATTGTACTTCTTCTGGAGCTTCTAGGCTGGAGTCCTTCGAGTCAGAGCAAGGGAAATGCAACCTCCTCAAACTGGAGTGGTGCTGGGACAGTACAGTGGTACCTCGTGTTAAGAACTTAATTCATTCCAGAGGTCTGTTCTTAACCTGAAACTGTTATTAACCTGAGGTACCACTTTAGGTAATGGGGCTTCCCACTGCTGCCACACTGTCGTCGTGCAATTTCTGTTCTCATCCTGAAGCAAAGTTCTTAACCCAAGGTACTATTTCTGGGTTAGCGGAGTCTGTAACCTGAAGCGTCTGTAACCCGATGTACCACTGCAGTCTCTTGTTGTGGTAGTGCTTCTGAGGTTGTAGGGGCATACTGGGCTAGCTCTGAGGGCAATTTCCTCTCCTATTCTGATATCTCAGCCTCAGCCCCTGAAGATGGAGGGTTGGACCCTGAGGGGTCATGACAAAGTCTCACAGAGTTGTAGGGTTGTAAGGGATCCCAAGGGTCATCTAGTCCAAACCACTGCAATGCAGAAATAACAGTTAAGGTGCACTAATACGAATAATAAAGGTAAAGGGACCCCTGACCATTAGGTCCAGTCGTGACTGACTCTGGGGCTGCGGCGCTCATCTCGCTTTATTGGCCGAGGGAGCCGGCGTACAGCTTCCGGGTCATGTGGCCAGCATGACTAAGCCGCTTCTGGCGAACCAGAGCAGCGCATGAAAATGCCATTTACCTTCCCGCCGGAGTGGTGTTTTTGAACTGCTAGGTTGGCAGGAGCAGGGACTGAGCAACGGGAGCTCACCCCGTCGTGGGGATTCGAACTGCCAACCTTCTGATCGGCAAGTCCTAGGCTCTGTGGTTTAACCCACAGCACCACCCGTGTCCCTCAATACGAATAGTACTTACTTCCAAGTCAATGTGTTTAGAATCACAGCCCTAATTACTGGTACTTTCATGCTGCAGAACCTAACCAGACAATTTATTGGCTCTTCTATAGTTAATGTTTTGCCAACAAATATTATACATCTTGAGAGCTGATCCAGTCAGCTTCTCTCTGACAGGCATTGTCAGAGAAGTTCTTGTGTAATCAACGGTGGGGGGGGGGAGGTCTCCTCTCCATTGGCCTGTTTACTTTCTAAAACAAAATCTCTGAGGTAATAGCACACTTGAAAAATGAAACATATCTGATATCCCAGGGCTGCTTTAATAACCATAACCTTGGATGCACTTTTCCTCACGTTGCACTGAGTGTGAGAAGGAATGGGATTGCATGTGCTATCTGCAACTCAGTATGGGAGGTTCTTTCCATGTGATGAGGGACCCCGGAAAATCAGGTTGTATGTACATGAAACAAATAGTACACTGAACACTGAAAAATATAGGGCTGGATTCAGTTACCTGGCCTGCTTGTAGAAGCCAGTGCAAGGACTCCCTCTAGTGCAGTGGGGCTTTCCCCACCCTCTCCTCCTTCCATGACCCTTTGCGCCTCACCAAGATCTACTCTGGAGGGTCAGGTAAATCCTTCGCACAGGGCACAAGGGGAGGAGAAAGAATTTTGTTTCATCTGGCAAGCAGAAATGCTTGTACTGATGGAACGATCTCCTTAGCACTACTTGTAGATTTATCTATTTCATTCCATTTATGAATCTCTTCCTACAAAACACCTGAAAGCAGTTTAACAATAAAAACGCCAACAATACAAACATATATGAAACAATTTCATAGATAAAACAATTTCAAACCCAGTGCAGTTGCAGACTGGGATACAAATCTCCACTTAAAAGACTTATTGGAAAAGGTAGGCCTTCAATATTTATAAAACACTTTTCACCATGGATGATTACAAAGCTATTTACAAAACACACAATACAACAATCAGTCAAGTAATATGATGTTTAAGACAATAAAAAACACAGGTAAAAATTGCCATCATAAGCACTGGGATGAAAATAGAGACTGTGCCTGTTTGCTACGTAACAAAAGCAAGTTCCAAGGGATAGTTGCCAACCACATTAAGTGCTCGATTGCTGCACTGTAGAGAACAAACTTCCTGATGAGATGTTATCTTCAGGAGGGGGTCTCATGCCAAGTGTGGTGATTTGTAGGGTATATTAGATATCATGGTCCAAAGCTGTATAGGGTCTTGCATACCATGTCTGTGTTCATGTCATGTTTACCCCCAGTCTGCAAACCAGGCTGAAAATTTTAAAAAGGTCTTTAACTTTTCTTTTCTTTTTACCCCAGTGGAATGAGGCATGGAAACCACTCTCTGCCCTCCTGCAGTAATTGTTTCTTTCCTAAGCCAGGGTGAGAAGCCTCAGTCTACCCCTAATAAGGAGCCAAGCCTCAGCCTTGTGCTAAACATAAAGGTTTATCCTTGCCAAAGAGAAAAAACACCCCAAATGTGGTTCCACTAACATTTTCATTGCAGCTTGATCCTTTTTTTATGAACACAGTGAGGAAAAGATCTGCTTTTGTGAGAGAGCCTTCTAGAAAAGTTTTTTTAAAAAAGAAACCCACAAAAAAACCCTAATCAGTGAACAAAAATATCAGATCCCACTATTGGCTTCTCAGCTAAGTTCCTATTTTGAGACAGAGAGACTTTTTAATAATAAAAAACCACTCTCTGAGGAAAACAAAAATCAACTTAGATTGACACTGATGAAATATTTTATCACAATGTAGGTTGTTAGTTAACTTATATTCAGTCAGACCAATGGTTGGTCTAGCTCAGTACTGCCCTTCCTGACTGGGTGCAGCTCTCCAAGATTTCAGACAGCAGATTTTCCCCTGTTAGCACTCCTCTCCAAGGTGCTACAGCAACTCTCCATTGTGGCTATGCAGATGAACCGTCTCCCAAGCACCTGGGTGCAAACACATGTGACTTCTTACCCACTCAGCTTGAGAGTATCCATGATATATAAATAAAGCCACTGCGCTGTGACAAGAAAAGCGAGTCGTCTCAAGACGCGCACACTTTACATTACAAAGGCGCCTCCAAATTTGTCCATTTAAACATAAATAAAATTGGTTTAGTAAAATGTTAAACCACTTAGTCGGAGCAACTCTAAGCATGGTACACAATAGAATATAAAATAGTACTACACGTGAAAATCAGAAAAAGTTTTCAACAAGTATTTGAAAATAATGAACATTTTTACTGACTGCTCTGATAGGTAACCCACTGTGATGCTATTCCCCCTCCCCCCCAATAATAATTTATTATTTATACCCCACCCATCTGGCTGGGTTCCCTCAGCCACTCCCAAAGCTACCCCCCAAAAAAAGAATTGGCCCTTGCAATCTGGCTATCCCTACTTTTTTATACTTTGGTGACCCCCACTTTCTCACTTTGGCCATGCCTACTTTTACACTTCAGACACATCCACTATTATACTTCATCTCTGGAGGGATAATCATGAGTCAACGTGACCCTCAACCCCCAAAAATGTTAGCTACCCCTGCTTTACAAGCTTGCTTCAGTTTGAGATTGAGGTGGAATTTCATTTAATGCAAGCCATTTTGTTCCTTTCTAGCCTTTATGTAAATATTGGTAAGGTTGAGTTCTTTGCTTCTAATATATCCGACATAAAACATTCCCTGGTGGTGCATTTTTTCACATTTCCCATGCAATCCTATGCATGTCTACTCAGAAGTCTTCCCACTGAATTCAACAGGACTTACTTCCAAGTAAATATACAGAAGTTTGCAGCCCTTTAAAGATTAATAGGCTACTGTTATCAGCTGTTTGAGGCTATTTTTTGAAAGAACCAATCCAGCTTCTACATAGACCCTGAATTTCAAAGACATTTAATTTTATCTGAAGAGTGTGCCTGATTCTATCCCTTCCGTACAGCAGACTGGGAACTCAGCCAAGAAGCATGAGCTATCCTGCACTTTCTGAACTGTATGTTATGAATGCAAGAGAGCTTGCAGAGAAACCCATAAACAGAGTTGTTCCAGCATTTCTTAGTATATGCAGAACCTTTTCCTGTCCAGGAGAAACAAATGTTGTTCAGAATGGAAAATCAGACTAAACATAGACATGACAGCATGCCAGATCAGCCAGTTTACTGAGCAATCAGGTCAGGTGTGAGTAATTCTGGAAATGCGTTATATATTGCATAGAGATGTCCTTCTGTCATTCTTTCTTATGTGGCACTTGATAGTCATGTGCCTGTTAAATGGACAGTGAAACAGAGCCACTCAAAGGCAGTGGTTTCCAAATACTTAGAAAAGTATGCCAAAAAAATTAGTTCTTTTTACTTTTTAAGATAAAAAAATTCCTTCCAGTAGCACCTTAAAGACCAACTAAGTTAGTTCTTGGTATGAGCTTTCGTGTGCATGCACACTTCTTCAGATAACAAGAAGTGTGCATGCACACGAAAGCTCATACCAAGAACTAACTTAGTTGGTCTTTAAGGTGCTACTGGAAGGAATTTTTTTATTTTGACTATGGCAGACCAACACGGCTACCTATCTATTACTTTTTAAGGTAAGGGGAGGAACCAAACCAGTCAATGAGGGCTGAGTATGCTCACTATGCTTCAGGGAACACATTATGATGAGCCTTAGTCAGTATGATGAAAGGGAGGAAGAAAAAGAGGGTATGGAAATTTGACTTTGATTGAACCAGGAACTGGAAATCCACTCCAGTATTTTGCCAAGAAAACTCCATGGACATAAAAAAGAAGAAGCTTTGAAAAAAAAGTGAGAGTTTCCAAGGCATGCTCTGGTTCATGGGGTCACGGGGAGTCAAACACGACTAAGACGACTAAACAACAACAACAACAACAACACCTTGGTGTCCTCCAGATGCTGTTGGACTACAATTCCCATCAACCCCAGCTAGCATGACCAACAGCCAGGGGTGATGGGAGCTGTAGTCCTAATCAGCAGCAGGGCACCAGCTTGGGGAAATCTGACTTTTGGTATCATGTGGGCCGGTGGATGAGGGTCAGGGAATGTGAGAGTCAGGAACTGTTGCCAAGGAAGTATTAAACTCCTCTTAGAACTCTCTGCTTTATGTTTCTTGATTTCACCTGGCAGAAGGATGCCAGTTCACCTCTCCACCCCTCACAATTAATCAAAAGCAAGACATGATGTGCTTGCTCTTGACTGACTGTCAGCTCTAGTGGAATGGTGTCCCAATGCATAACTGACAAATTACCATTGGACTTGCTTGTTTGGCTTTAAAAACAGATTTAGTCAATTTAGTGATGATGGAGCTATTAGACTGAATGGAACCTCTATGTTCCCTCCACTCCTTGCGATCTTTTAGAGGGATTTGACTGGCTGCCATGTAGAATGCTAGAGTAGAAGGAATTTGGGTCCCACTTGGAAGCTATTTGTAATTACTTATTATTGAACACCAAGTAGTCACCTTTATTGCCATAAATGTTACTCTACAACCTTTAAGGAAGGCATTATTTGTCTCTTACATGGTTCTAAGGCAGAATGGTAAAGTGAGCTCCAGAACCAGGTTTTTGGTGTAATTCAGTACCTTTTCCATTAAACCAAGCTGTGTGAAACTAAAATGCCAGCTGTCTGTAAAATAGGCTCTACATTTCTTCTTGTATTTGAATTTATGCTCTCTCCCGAAGGCTTGAAGATGAGCAATGATTTTTAATTAAAATGTAATTTAAATCCAATTAGACTTATATAATATAAAGCCCAGTAAAGTCCACAAGTCTCCACCAGCTTACCCAGCCTGCCTCCACCCAGAGAGTCAGTTCTAGTAGAAAGGCCTATGCGTCAAAGGCCAACAAAATAGCTACTTTGTAGAAACTACTTTAAATTGCTGCTCTTGGTGCCAGTCTGTACACAGTGAACCATTGATGTTTGTAGTGTGATGTGGGGGTACTCCTCCTGCCAAACTATGTCACTGCAAACCCTCTGATCCATCTGATGATCTGCATGTGACTCTTTGTGCCATTTGAAGGCCAACACCACAGGAAGCAGAAGCTGCTTCTGTGTGGTGGCAGTTTCGGGGCCTTGAGACCATTCTGAGAAACTGCTCACCAGGCAAGGATTGCTGGAGATTGTACTATAACCATTGCAAATACTTATCTGTGCATATTTATTACAGATTTCATTCTGCATATGTTGAGAACTGCTGAGGCAACCTTCGGAGGGGTGCCTAATGGACAGAAGAGTTGTTCTGGCAGTGACTAAGAACAGATAAACTGAGATAAGAAATGCTTTGGAAGGGCACATTTTTAACATGGAAAGTTGTTGCTCTTGTTGCTGTTGTTATTGCTGTGGTGGCTACCACCACAATTATTTCTACTCCATCTTTTAGGATCCAAATCCTTCCAAGGCAGCATACAGGTAACATTAAAATACACTTTAACAACAAAAACAACATATCCAAAGTCATCAGGATCCTTCCATCAGGATAGCTGGCAGTATAGCTCTGGCTGCGGACAGGACAGTCCCAGTGTAAAAAGAGTAGGCTTTGTGGTCTTTTTCAGCTTCCCTCAAGGACGGGGAGCCTGTGGCCACCGAGATGTTGCTGGACTACAACTCTCATCATCCCTGACTGTTTGCCATGTTGACTGGGGCTGATGGGAGTTGAATTCCAACAACACCTGGAGGGCCACACCCTTCCTATAAAAGGTAAACATGACTATAATAGTACTTGTATTGAGAGATACTTTGCTATATGAGTAAAGGTTTTCTTTACAGAAATAACACTGGCCTTCTGTGGGAATGAATCCCTCGGTGTGCACACAATGCAATGTGGATTTGCTGAATTCTGGTAAAATTGAGACAGCTCTCTCTACACCTTTACAGTCTGTTGTGAGGATGTAAGAGAGACAACAGTGAAGCTGGAAATTGAAGTCCCTTTTATGCTACATTATTTTCTTCTCAAAAAAGCAGTATATATGAGACATGCTGGTACTTGTATATTGATAGAAATGCCAATGTCAATGGCTGCCATGGGCAGCAACAGTGGATACTGTCACAAAAAGGCCAAACACATATCATACACAACGCACATGCATATATTCTGCATAATTACTCTTACTTCCTTTGTTTACATCTTATGCTAAATGCAACATAATTATCCACTTGAAAAGCTGCCAGTATTTGCATCCTGCACGCGTGTTAATATTCATTTCAGTTTGGTTAATTGTCTTGTGTTTGGACTGGTTACAGAGGCAGACGATATTTGGCCTGAGAATATTCTGTGTCTGAAAGATTCATTATCTATTCACTGTGTGTTTTCTTGCATCTTGTCACAAGGCATTATGTTATTTCATGCCAGGGGCTTGACAGGAATGCTAACTTCTACAGTGCCACGTTGGAATTTGGAACTTTATTTTTCCTTTTTGGACTCGTATATCTTTGGCACAGTAGATCTTCTGGCAGGTTTTCTGACAAATACTTTGATAGGGCTTTTGATGGAATGAATATGTTGGCCTGTGTAAACAACATTCAAGTTTTAAGTGAGACCAAACACCCTGAGCCTGCCTCAAATTAATAAAAATAAACAAGCCACATTGATGCTGAAGTGCTGATGAAATGGATGAGTGGGTTCTTATGGTACAAAAATTGTGGTACAAAAACCTATAAGGCCAGTTCTTCCTGCTCTATAGTAGGAAGTCCCAGGCTGTGTGAGGGGAGCCTGCAATTCAGCTCCTCCACATGCCAGCCCTGACCTGCTTTTCAGAGGACAGATGCTGGTGTGAGAAACCAACTACAGTACAGGCTTCTCCCCTGTGGCCTGGAGCATCTCACATTACCTTGGTGTGCAACCAAGGAGAAATGCTACGGTGAATCCCACATGACCACTGCAGCCTTAATAATTTTGGGAGTAGGGTGTCAAAAACTGGGTTTTTTGGGGGGGGTTCTCTTCAGACTGCCTTGGATAAAATATTCCACAGTATTCTTGGAGGAAAGGGAAAGCCTCACTGGCAGCTGCTATTTTGTGTGTGTGTGGTATCATTTCCCTCCAGAATGCTCTGGAATGAATGCTATGTTTGGCCTATTCTGAGGAGAAAGATGGAGGCTGCTAGCCACTGAGAGGAACTCTTATATCATCAGGACGAGATTGCCCCTAAATTTCCCCTGAAAACGTACAGAAATAGAATGGGGCTTTTCAGCTTGGCGTTAATTTTTTATATGCTTCCTTCTCCCCTAATAAGACTGAGGAACTTCCCAGAGCTGTGCCCTGCAGATTGGCACAGTGATTACACAGAGCCTTAAAGTCAGCATCTAGAAGCTTTTGCACAGCTCTGACTGTGCTGAGATGCAATTAGTGTTCATGTCTTGGCAAAAACCAGAGAAACACTTTAGATTTCTGTCCTGTTTGACAAAAGAGTCTTACTGAATGACACAGAAATTTTTGTTGAGCTCCAGGCTGAGCTTCAGGTTGCAGTCCTAGCTCCACTTACCTGAGAGTAGGCCCCACTGAACTTAGTGGTACTTACTTCTGAGCAGGTGTGTATAGAATTGCAAACAGACTTTAGCCCCGGCATTTTCTGGCTCAGCAGCAACAAAGGTGTAGTTTAAAACTACAGCTATTTCAGCTCATGCAAGTAATAAAGGGTTAAAATTACCGTGCTAAACAGATGAGCTAGTTGTCTTTAAAATTAAATGCCCTTAAATTGAAATATTTGTCTTTAGCGAACAGAAAAAAGTATTAGCTCATACTAATGGCTTGCCCTAGACCTAAGCTGAAATTTGCACAGAATTTTTTTCATGGCTAACATAATTAACCAATAAATTTAAAACTAAGAAAAAACAGATATTCATCTTTCACAGAATTTAGAGTGCTACAATCAACTGAGGGCACATTTAGTCTAGCTAAAAGGCACTGCATATATTCCACGACTAAGAAAATGTTTGTCTAGGTCTCTTTAATGATTTTTTCCTGAGCTTAACAGCAGAAGGGGGGCAATTTTCATCGGAATTCTGGGAGAGGGAATGGGTGAAGGTTAAAACTCTGCCTGCCCCTGCTTGGCTGACTGGGATATAATTAAGAATTTGGTTATCCTGGGCTGGTTGGGTGTCTTGCTTAGTTGTCTTCACTCAGCACATGACTGACAATGCCATTCAGAAAAAGCGTTGGACAAAGTGAGCAGGCAGACACTCCCCACAAACTCCAGCAGGCTTTGCATGTGCACCTGCATGTGACACATGCTGGTGCCATCACTACTGTAATACTGCATTTGCTTGAGCAAATAGGTGCCAGGCAGAGCAACAAGCAAGTGGTGGTGAAATGTTGGAGAATGGAACTGTGGATGAAACATGGCTTCTCTTGTACCCCTTAAACTTGCTTGTTGTAGTGGAGGACATTGTCCCATCGACTGAGTTTTGACTGCCATTCTGATTGGATTGTGTATGGGTAAAGGGGTGGAGAATCTGAATGAGAAAGGGCAAAGGCCAATGGTAGAGCATCTGCTTTGTATGCAGGAGATCTCAGGGTTCAGTCCCTGACATCTTGAGGTAGGGCTGGAAAAGACCTCTGCCTGTAACCCTGGGGACCTGCTGCCAGCCAGTGTCCATAGTCCTTAGCTGTATAGACAATGGTCTGACTCAGTCCAAGGCAGCTTCCTTTGTTCAAATGTTCTGATGCATAGGTTGTTTCACTCTTATATGTCAACACTTTACCTTTGTCCATGTTAACCTTCATTTTGGTCCAATGCCAACTCCAGCTGAAGAACAGCCAGGAGAAAACGTTTCTGTACTGCCAGGCATTTGAGTGATGGAGGGTTGCTTCTTGGGAGGGCTCCATTTTTATGAATGAATTATGTGGCTATCACTAGAGTAGTTGTAACTTGTTACTTGTTTTACTGATGTCATCGGAATGGAACCTTTTTTGTGCTTCAAATTGTTTAATTTCTATATGTTTCTGCATTGTGTGATATGCTTTATATTGCAAAACATTTACGGACAACTTGCGTTAGAAATCAATGAGTTTGATAAATAGCAACTATGATGATCGTTTTTGTATTTAACTAGCATCCGATTCATTATTATGTCAAACACTGATTGCTTCTTTCCAATCTGCACCGACTATCTCACCCCACCCCCTTTTGGACATAGGTCCCACAGATCCAGTTGAACTTATGCTATTTTCTAGTGATGTGTGTATATTAAGGCTAAAGTGTTTAAATTTTAGCCATTTGTATAGTTTAGGAGAAGCCATGTGGGAGTAGGTGAAAAGTCCTGCTGAAACGGAAGCACTCCAACTGCCTTCCCTTTGCCTCCTAACCATTTTTTTAATAAAAAAGAAAAGAAAACTAAGCTGTTCTCAACAAAGCCATGTTGATTGCTAGTAATCATGCCTTTTTTTGTCTAGATGCTGGCAAATAAGTGGCTTTATCATTTGCTGCACTATCTTTGAGGTAAAGTAATCAGATGAACTTGTCCGATAATTCCCTGCGGTCCTTGTGTAAAAAATAGGCACTATATATTTGCTTTTATTCTGTTTTCTGGAACCCTATCAGTTTTCCATTAATTTTCAAAAAGAATAGGCTTGTCAGCATGACAGCCTGTTATCTAACCACCCCCTTAATGGTCCCCTCATATTTATTTTGTTCCCTCCCCATAGCTACCTCTCTCTTCTCTGTTATTATTTTGTATTCATATTTATTACATCTTTAAAATGTACGTGATTTTCCCTCTTGCCACTGCATCCTCGCAATTCTGTGAGGTAGGTTAGGCTGAGAGACAAGCCCAAAGTTAGCTAGTGAGCTTTGTGGCTGAGCAGGGGACTAGAACCCTGTTCTTCCAGGTCTTAGTGAAAAACTTTCACCACCACACTGGCACTACACCACAATGGCTCTCTACACCACACTGTTTATTTGCGTTTATATTTTACGTTGATGTCATTGCAGCATGAAGCTGTATCAGTAGGAGTTTCATGGGCCTAATGGCTGCCACTGGCTTAGCTTGTCATCTCCCTGATGTGTATGTTTGCAGGAGATACAGGTAGGTAGTTTGCCTTGAACCACGTTGCTGAGTGCAATTTCAGGCCTTAGAAGCTGAATTTCGATTTCTCTGGGCAGCCCATGAGGAATTAATCCTTCTCCATGTGGCAGCTTTTGGACAATATATTGAGGGTGCAAATTGGTTGACTGATCTCCAGACAAAGCTTTTTTTAAAAAAAACCACAAAGTTGACTGATGGACCTGGTTGCACATAAGGCGGTGTGATAGTTTTGAGATTTGCCAAGTGAACTCATTACCCATCCTTAGGAAAATGTTATTGGAGCTCCATTGACTTAAATTTGTTCAAATTGTTCAAGTATTTTCTGGAATTCTTCTTTGTCACCCTTGGTCCCTTTTCTTGCCTTGGTTATGTCAGCGCTGATTGATGTCTCATCCCTGCTTCCTTTCTTTGTAAATACTGAAATGAAGTCAATATTGATTTCTTCATTTGCAAAGGTTACTTGCCGTTGCTTGCTCTACAGGCCCTTTGTAGAATGTTCTACCTGCAATCTGCCTCAACACACTGCCGTCTTGGTTGTCTCTGCTAACCTGAAGGACTGGGGTAGAAGGTTTAAGCTTCTGCTTGCAGCAGGGGGAGAAAGTGTGTGAATTTTTGGGTCCTTTCCAACCTGACAATTAGAGTACCGCCTACTCCTAAAGCAACATTTCCCAATTTTCAGAAATAATGGCCAAATTACTGATCCTTGAGCTAACGATATTGGACATGTCTCTTGTTCCCAAGGAATAATACCTGTTCAGAAATTCAGGGTAGCAGCCTCTTTAAGGTAACTGCATTAATGACTCATGTGATTGACAGCACTAATGGGCTCCTGAAATTAAAACTTCATTCATATGTTACAGTTTAGTGGTTATGCTACAAAGAAGGATTAAAATCTGTATTAACATTTCATTTTTTTAAAAAAAACCTGCTACAGTTTTATTACTGTAAGAAGCTAGTCTGGAGTGTGTATTTTTAGAATTATCCTCATTAATACCAAATTATGATGGTTGAGCAATGGGTATGGGGCCACTACCTGTTCTCTGTATGCAAATTCATATTAAAACTATGGTTTCATTTCTTTTTCTAATCTAATTTAGGTTGTATGATCAAGACAATGGACTTTTGTGATTATGTTCATCTGCAAAAGTGACAGGTAGCATGTACTCTGATGGCACAAAGGAATTAACATGTATGGTATTTAATATTAAAATAATCACTAATTGGTTAGGATTACTGTGGGATTACTGTGATTGCAGTGCATTCAGCAACAGAAGATTCAGTCCTAGACACTACTATTAATTTAATCTACTTCATATGCAGGAGATACTAATTTCGTCAGACTGGCACATCCAATACAAGTATGCTGAGAGAGCAACACATTCATTTAATAAAATGGAATTATTTTAGTAATTGTTATTCCCATTACTCTGGTCTTCCTGTTTTTTGGAAATAGGGAGCACAATTTCATGGCATACTGTCTTCTGTGTTGCATCCATCGCCTGTGTTTCCTGGTTGCTGCTTACAAACTCCTGGGAGAGTGTGATGACTGCCGAATTAGATGAGACTAGGGATGTTGGAGAATTCTGCAGGAAATGAGATCTGAAACTGCCGATGTTTGCTTATATCTGGAACAGAAATCAATCCAGCAAATATGATTGATATTCGTTCTTGTTGTTTTTAGTCTGTTGATAGTACTTAACATCATCATCATCATCATCAATGTGTTAAATTTATATCCTGCACTTCCTCTGAAAATAAAAAAACAATTAGATCATCTAAAAGCAAATTCAGTGCAGCTATAGACTAGGACAGATTTCTACTTAAAAGGCTTGTTGAAAGAGGAAGGTCTTCAGTAGGTATCTAAAAGACAACAGAGATGGCACATGTATGTTATTGCCTCATCCCTGTTTGTAATGTTTCCCTTGCATAGAAGGGAACTTGTTGTTGTTGTTTAGTTGTTTAGTCATGTCCAACTCTTCGTGACCCCATGGACCAGAGCATGCCAGGCACTCCAGTCTTCCTCTGCCTCCCGCAGTTTGGTCAAACTCATGCTGGTAGCTTTGAGAACACTGTCCAGCCATCTCGTCCTCTGTTGTCCTCTTATCCTTAATGATGATCAGATGAATTACACAATTAATTACGTCAAATTTCACCATAACTGAAAGTAAGACGAATAATGTTGTTTTGCAGCAAAACTGAAACAAGTGCTGCATGCGATGAATATGAGGTGGGATGGAGATGCCTTTTTACATCTGTAGTTGAAACCTTATACTCTGTTGTGGCCTAAAGGGCAGTGAGGGGGGAAATGGGGGTTTTAATTACTCCATTTCAAGTCTAGCAACTCCTGCACAAGCAGCACCCAGTCCTCCTAACTCTGTCCAATTTTATGCCTTGCACTGGTAGGGTTTTTCTGGCAGTACCTAGGCTGGTTTAGCTTGACTTTTGCCAGTACCATGGGCCTTAAGAGTGACCCTGTCCCTCCCAGTCAGCATAATTTGGGAATAGGATCAGCCTGTTAATTTCTGTTTAAACATTTATTGCATTTATGGGCCTTCTCCACCATTTTGCTCGTTTGTGAGAGAGAAATAACATACCCACTTCAATGAATCACAGCCGCTGAGGTACCTGCGGTGAGGTTTAACAAATTGTTTGTGAATGCTCACATCTCTGAAATGTGGGTTCATTCAATTTGTAATGGAGCAATTCTCCTCATGATTTTTGGCCATATTACTATAAACAGTGGATTTTTTTTTTTAACTTCAAAATCTTGATCCACAGGACTCTTCTCTTTAGCTTGATTTGAGGCATGGCTCAAGTTCTACAGTGCTTGAGTAGGTAGGATGTACTTCAAATGGATGTGTGTTTCAAATGATTTGAGCTGCCTTGCTGTAATGTTGGTGATGGGCCTTTTTGGATTCCTTGGCAGCAAACTTCCATAAAGGTAAAGGTAAAGGGACCCCTGACCATTAGGTCCAGTTGTGGACGACTCTGGGGTTGCGGTGCTCATCTCGCTCTATAGGCCGAGGGAGCCGGCGTACAGCTTCTGGATCATGTGGCCAGCATGACTAAGCCGATTCTGGCGAACCAGATCTGTGCATGGAAATGCCATTTACCTTCCCACCTATTGATCTACTTGCACTTTGATGTGCTTTCAAACTGTTAGGTGGGCAGGAGCAGGGACTGAGCAACGGGAGCTCACCCCGTTGCGGGGATTTGAACCGCCGACCTTCTGATCGGCAAGCCCAAGAGACTCAGTGGTTTAGACCACAGCACCACCCGCGTCGATAGTACCATGCAAATGATTAGGTGGGGGGGCAGGGTATGTGTGTGTAAATAGCGTATCCGTTCATTGTCTTATTGAATTAATACATGTTTGAAAGGAAGTTACAGAAACACTAGTGTTAACTGTGGTGGTGGTGTTGTTGAAATTTATAGTTTCCTGCAGAGGGGCATAATCAGAAGATGAAGAGGTGACTTCTGATCTAACTAAATTTGTCTTCACTACTACAACAGAAGCCTATTTATTTATTTAGTCTGATTTTTCATTTGGAAATGTACAATAATATGACAGAAGAATACAATATCATATTACATATTTGGAAATAAGTAACCTAAATATTTGACAAAGGTTTCCTTCAATCACCTTCAATATTTAATAGTCATACTAATAAAAGTGTGAGAGCCAAATGGCACCAATAGCCAGAACAAACAGAATGCAAATTTATGTTTAAGGACTTCACAAAAAAAATCTTTGGAAGTTTCATTTTCTTGCACAGGAAAGGCAAGAAGAACAACAGCAATGAAAAACATAAATCTGATGGTGGTGGTGATAATGGTGACATAATGTTCATTTGCTTTATAATTATCTGATTGATGGAGATTTTCTATAAAGTTGTTTCATATGATCTACAGAAAGATTACAGAGGCAAATGAATTTCAGGATTTTTCCCCTCAAGTGTGCAACTGAATTTATTCCCCATGCAACCAAGGAAGAGATTGGCTCTTAGGCTATGGTTTTCAGTCATAACATAGCTGTTGAATGGGGCAAGGGAGTGGAGACGCTCAACAGAGTATTAGTGGCTGAGTTCTACATGACAAGTACTTCCAAATATATAGCAGTAAGTATGTTGGTTTGTGTGTGCAGATCCCCCGAAAGGATGCAGTCTATTGTACCCTTGTGGCAAATGTAGTCTGCTTCTGTCTTGATCTAATATTTATCACTACTTTCTGTGGCAGCAAACACCATAAGCACATTATGCATCGTATGACAGGCAACCTGCATGTGACATTGGCATATATGAATTTCACTATTTGTGACAATGACACACATGGGTTTCCCACTCTATGTATACATGGTGTGGATGCAATGGGACACAACACCCAATCTTAGCTTGCCAGCATGAATACATGAGGCAAGAACACCCACATGTTGTCAAACATGACAATCTAACAGCATATCCTAGCCCCCTATCACACATACACACATACAGAAGAGCCTTCTGTTCTATTGTTTTCTAATTTTATCATCATAACCTTGCTAAAGGCAACTCAAACTGACTTAAAACAAAAAATAAAAATAAACAAAGATCCACATAGATACATTTGAACCAATCAGAGCCCTGAGTACTCTCAAATGTGAACTCATGGATTTCGTACACTCAAGATGCTCCACACCTCAGTGAAAGCTGAAAGAAGAAACGTGCACATAGATCAGAGCAATTGTGCTTTGCTGAACATGGGCAAATATCTTTATAACGAATGTGTTAGGCATGTTTTATTACTGCCACTTTATTTTCAGCTGATTTGTTCACATTTTATGGATATCTGTGCATCTGTTTTAATTCTCTTACTTGGATCAAAGGAATGCCTGTCTACATCCATACATTTGCCAGAAACCAGCAGTCAAGTAATATGATTGAGGAAAGGCACAGCCCTTTCTGACAGATACACCTCTGCATCTGCTGCAACCTCTGTATTGTGCATTGTTACATTTATATCCTTCTTTTCAAGTGCATGATTTCCCCTCCTCCTTTTTAGAGGGGGATAAATTGCATGAACACATTAGCAACTATCAGTGTGCTGGGTGGAAGTGTTCTGTGCTCCTTCTCTACTATGTTATTTTCGTGCTGACCCATGAATTAACTGCTTCTGTCTTCAGGTGCTGTCCAGGGTGCTAGTCTGGCTCTGTTCCCATTCTTTATGACTGCTAAGCTTCATGACTCCCAAGAAATGCAGCTCTTCCTTTGCAGTGATTATTTTTGCACAAGGGAGTGCATGTCAGGGGAAGAGGGGCTATGCCCCGTAGATTGAGACCCCCAGGCTTATGCTTCTTCTCCTGATCCAGCCATGCTTTCTTAAAGAATTGGGAAGAATATGAATGGGAATGCACACTCAGATACACAAGAAAGTCATGCTGCCTGGGATTATGGCATTTGTATTCTGTGGCACTGTGGATCCATATTCTTATGCCCATCTCATCCCTGAACTAGTCATATGTAACTCTGCATCAAGAGCTGTATCAGGATGCAAGTCTGGCTGTGCAGGGCTGATTAGCAATAAACTTGCTAAAGCAGCATAACAAAGTAGGGAAGGCTGGGCTGATTGCATGGGGAATGGGGGTGTAATCCTCTCTCAAAGCAACAGCAGATCAAAGGAAAAATAAACAGAAACATGTATGAGGCGAGTGGGAGGGGGTTGTTAACATTTTCACTCACCTCAAATGGCAACATTTCAGAGGGAAAATCTAACCTCATAAAATGCACACTGCAGCACTCATGAAAACTATTGAAATACAGTAGTTTCAATTGAAAACTGAACTAGCAGTTAACCAGGAAATTTTACATCTTCAAGGAAAAGATCTTCCTAAGAGCTATTTGCTCATAATGTACTGGGATTTTTGTAGTATACACCTTGCATCAATATATTTGCTTCCTGTTTAGACGTCTGGTGGTGGTATTACCCTGACTTGTAGTGTTTTTAGCTCAATTTTGATCAGTTTTTCAAAGTTCCCAGCTCCATGTCAATCATTCTAGCAAAGCCAGTCCCAGCTGGTATATGGTTGCGTGTTGAGTCCCACAGTTCCACCCACCAAAAAATTCACACTTCACACGTGAATTTTGTTTAAGGTTTTTGGCATAATTTTGGCCACAACTTTATTTAAATACAAAAAATGTGAGTGGTTGCTTAGGCATTGGTTATGACTATCTGTCCTTGCCCTCAAGGACAGAGCTGGCCCTTCCGGACACCAACGGAAGCCAGCGTGGGAAACAAGTATTGGGTGAGAAATCTGAAACTGGGCAACAGTCCCTCACTTCTCACCCTCATGTTCCGGTGGGGCTTGCACGGCCGAAGGTCCGACTCCGGGGACAAGGACAAATTGTATGGCAAGCCCCTGGATTCCTTTAACGGAATTCCCTTTCCGCATCATTTGGAGGGGTAGGCACTTACCCCTCCAAGCACCAATTTAACCAATGCCTAACCGCCAACCTTACAAGTTGTGACGATTTGCTACGTAGTAGGCAAAAAACCAAATGGCACCAGCCAATCAGCCAGATGGCAAAATTCCTACTAGGCCCCCGCACCAAGGCAAACGACCCCATGACAGGCAATAGCAAGGTCAAGCGAGCAAAACAAAAAACCACCCTATAAAAAGGGCGGGAGGGCGGGTGATCCGATGCAAAAAGGCCAAGAGAGCGTCCAATGTCTGGCCCCTGTATTTAAGGACTCTGACCCCTCCCCCGAATTGGCCACAATTCAAAACTCCCCAGCAACCCAATTTAACCACTTAAAGGCTTGGGTTCCTCACCAAATTTGCCTAGTCACTGCAGGGTGGCCTGTTCTTCCCAACCGCAACACGTGCTCTCTGTTATGGAGAACACGCTATGTATGATCTATTCTGTTATCTGAATTCTGGCTATAAAATGTCCACAGGAGTCTCATCATGGATCCCAGCTGTCTGTGTTCCTTCCACCAGGCATCCCTCGGTTGGTCCATCAGGCTGTTTTCCAGAAGCTGCATCCACATATCCCACATCTGGCATCATACAAAATGTCTGGTGTGTGGCAGGTAGAGATGCTGCTGCAGAAAGAAGAATCGACTCCCCTATATGTCAGATGATATGCAGGGAGTTTAATCCTGCTCAGATGAGGCCCACACCAGTCATTCCTGATTGGTCCACTACCACCACCAATGAGGGCCAACTTTGGCAGGTGGGTGGGACAACCCACTTTTCAGTCACCTGGTGTCAATATGATGTCAGATGATTGACAGGTAGGTGGTCCCACCGACTTGCCAATGTAGGCCTGCTAGAATAGGAGAAATAAATATCACCATGCAAAAAATGTTCCCTATCCTAAACTACAGTCTCATGGTATAGGACAGATTTTTCTGTTCCATTCTCTGTCAATGTTTTTATGTTAGGATGGCTCTAAGCACATGTACTGAGGGTGACTTGCAGAAATCACCACAAAACAATGTACTGTATTTTTTGCTCTATAAAACTCACTTTTTCCCTCCTAAAAAGTAAGGGGAAATGTGTGTGCATCTTATGGAGTGGATGCAGGCTGCACAGCTATCCCAGAAGCCAGAACAGCAAGAGGGATTGCTGCTTTCACTGCGCAGCCACCCCTCTTGCTGTTCTGGCTTCTGAGATTCAGAATATTTTTTTTCTTGTTTTCCTCCTCCAAAAACTTGTGGTCTGGTCTGGTGGTCTGGTGCGTCTTATAGAGCAAAAAATACGGTAATCAGTTGCAACAGAACCAACCAAATGTTATCATATAGACACAAGGCTACAGCAGGAAAATAACTCTGAGTCCTAAAAGACTACATTTGGTATCTTAGCACTTAACCACCAAGTAGTAAAGGACAGCACAGTATAGTGGGACTTGGGTCAAGGAGATTTGAGTTCAAAACTCCACTTAGCCATGGAGCTCCCCGGATGACTATAAGCCAGTCATACAGTGGGATGAGCCCCATTTATGCTGCTTTGAACTCCTTGTTGTCCCAGGCATGACCCCCTCCCCTCCTCTTCATGAATGTCCCATATGCAGATGAGATGGATGCCAAAGCAGGCCAATGAAGAAGGTTCTGGATACCGTGGTGAGGCAGATCCAGAAAGCAAGAAGGATTGAAAAGCAAATTCTTTAGAAAGGACATCCTCTACAGTGGGAAGTGGAGACTCGTGCATGTGAAAGTTGGCAGCAGAGAAAATATAAAGAAAGTTGGCCCAGCAGGCCTAGCTGGAAGCAGAGGGAGGTTTAAGAGAATCAAATGACTACCAGCTTCCCTTTAACAATCTGCTTTGTGGCCATAGGGTGTGATGGCTGTGTTCAGAAATGTGCTAGGTATTAAAGGATAATGAATGTGAATTGATCTATTTAGGGAACAGGAATTGGATAAGTGGTCGAAAGTGTATTTATTGGGTGGCTCATTTATCCATATTCCCAGACTGTACAAAATTATGTGGTTGCCACGTAATAAGCTTCTTTGCTGGGCTTTGAGCGTGTAGCTTTACCCTCTTGTTTATATAAAACCTCAAAGGGGCTTGTTTTTGATGGGAGCTTTTATTCTTAAAGAAGAAAGCATTTAGAGAATGCTGCTGCTCAAACTTCAAAGTGCCAAATGTGCCCTGTATTAGCTTATTAGCTGCTACCTCGGAAGCCTGTCCAATACGGATCTTTATCAGGCACTCTGTTACCATAGTATCAGATCACCTCACCATTTTTTCATGTATTTATCCTTACAATTCCCATATAAGGCAGAATATTACTAAGCCTGCTCATTTTATAGCTAAGGAGTTAAAGGAAAGGGGAACCATAGAACACTGTATGGCTCAGAGGGGCTTGAAGGTTCTTTGTCATTACAGCCAACAGACCAGATAATGTGCTGCAGTAACAATGATCAAGAAAGATCAAGGTGTCCCATGCTACAGGTGCTTAGATAACTGAGGACACATTTAGTGAAATGCAGGAACTACAAGCCTAATGCACCAGGAACTGAGGCTCATAACAAAACAGAAACAATGTGAAGTACTAACACTCATTTTCTCACAACCCTTAATGAAACCCTTGCTCGGGACTCCAGATACAAATACCCACCGGGAATCTCAGGTAAGTCAGAGAGGGGGAGAAACAGCCATGCCTACAGTGTCTCCCCACCCAGTATAGTATGATGAAGCTATGTATTAATTAGTTATATTTTAATAATAATTTTATTATTTAGATGCTGCTCATCTGACTGGGTTGCCCCAGCCACTCTGGGCGGTTCCCAACAAAATATTAAAAACACAATAAAACATCAACCACTAACTAGCTTAACAACATACCCCACAGGTTAACACTGGCTGTGTTTGCACGTAACACTAAACCAGGATTTGTTTTACCCATGGTTTATAGACCAAACCATGATCAGTCTTGCAAATGACCTAAGAAACTATGGCTTGTTTTACCCAATCCTGATTTGTTCTCTTCTCACAAATGCCCTTGCAAAGTTCCTGTGTTGCCATTTATTTGAAAAAATTATATACTGGCAACATTAAGAAAAAAAGTCTCATGGCAGTGAACAGCATGAAACCAACAATTGCATTCATAAAAAAATACAATATACACCATAAATCAGCAGCTCAGATTAATGCATCAACACGGCCTCACCACATCACCAGCTTCCTTACAATGCTTAAGGCTGCCATACAGATTTCCCCAGACATTACTGGGATTTCAAAGGCGGAATTGACATCTTGGGAATTTCTGAAAGGTGGTCTGGTTTTTACTTTTTGAAATATGGCATGCCTAACTATGCTCAAATGGTGCATGGAACGTTCCTTGGGCATTTTGGGCTGCTTTCAGCATGCTCCACATCCTCCCTTCTTCCCCTGCCCCACACAATGTAATCTTGAGACCAGAAATTAATATCCCTTTCCTACCAGTGCATTGTGAAATTATGGAATTTCCTTATGCAACATGTAGGAATGGTGACTAATTTGAGTGGTATTAACTTTAAGGATTGTCCTTAAAGTTATTTGTTGACTGAAATTATTAATTCACAGAGGTGAAGGGTTGTGAATGCTTTCCTTGACACTCTGACAACACCCACTGACCCCCAAGGGAAATTTTTACAGTGAGGGGGGGAAAGTATTTGTCCCCCTGCTAAATTTGCCCATTTGCCCTCTGATGAAGAAATGACCAGTCCATAATTTTAATGGTAGGTTTATTGTAGCTGTGAGAGACAGAGTAACAACAGGAAAACCCCCAGAAACCCAGAAGACAAAAGTCTGTTAGTGATTGGTATCTTCAAACTTTCAGCAAAACACTGGCCAAATTATTCCCCACAGACCACCTGGCAAGATGGATCGTTCCCCTTCCCCTCCCAAAAAGTGCTATTTTACCACCTAGCCTCCAACTCTTTAGCTGGAGTTTGTGCTGGGTCTGCAAGGCACCACTGCAATAGCTGTCCCAGGATCATTAGGTGTCTAAGTAAGAAGATCCCAGCAACAGCACTGTGGAGTGGGGACCCTAAGCTTTGGTTTCTCTTTCAAAGTTATTTGTTTTTATCCTTAGTAGGTCATTCAAACCTGCTAAGAGTTAAGTTGTGCTTTCAAAGTACACTACTGGTTAGATCTTAGTCAATTAGCCAATTTTCCTCTCCTTGCAAAGCAGTAGCGAAGCTAGACAGGTTGACTTGAGAGGGAGGACTTGTTAGGGGGAGTTGGATAGGAAAATCAATGAGGAGGGAGGGCTAATTCTCAGAAAACACCAGTGAGAGCTGCTTGGTTTTGTTTTCCAAACACGGCAGGCTCTGAGGCGTAGGGAGCAATGGGTGGGGTGCTCCAGGAGGTTGAGGCAGGCAAGGGCCCACAGCCCAGCTCCCTAGCTGGCCAGGTGGAACTCGCTAGCTCTGGGAGGAGGTGTGTAATTCCTCAGCTGGAACAGGTGAGGGTCAGATGCCTCATCAAGCACAGATGCTGCAGTCAGCATGCAAATTATAAAAGGGCAGCAGAGCTGAGGTCCTGGGTCTGCTTAAGTGCCCATGTTGATGGGCCTTAGTTTGGATGGTCCAGGATTTCTGTGGGACTGCTTTGGTTTGGATTTTGGACTTGTGGCTTGACCCTGGACTGGGGACTTGACATACTGACTTGCCACCAGGTAGGACAAGGGTTCAGGACAGATGCCATATATAGAACATATAAATTGCATGATTCAGGTCAATGGTCCGCACACCCTAAGGTATATTGGCACATCCACTTTGACTAGCACTTCCTACTGTAAATGTCAAATATTCTATGCCTCTGAATATTAACTGCCCTACTTAGTCATCCCATAGGCATCTGGCTGGCCACTGTGAGAACAGGATACTGGACTAGATGGGCCATTGCCATTCTGTTCTTTGGATCCATGTGCTATTATAAGCCTCAAAATGCTGTAAAGGCCCATACAGAGAATACGTTGAACTGTAAATGGAACAAAAAGTCAGGACTACCCTGGTTTGGTTCTTTCCAGTTTCTGATTCCTTGATCCAAGAAACCAGGCCTGTTTGTCTGCGTCTTTTTGTCCTTAGACTTTCTCCCGCAAATATACTCTTAATATATACAGTCTTCTGTGTTCTCCACTTCAGTTGCTATCAGTTGCATAGGTAAAGATCAGAGGAAACTTCCTCATAGCAAACAAATGTTCTTGGCTGTCACACACAATTAATAGCACTGCTTGAGTTTTTCAATAAAAAAGATCTCTTCAGGGAATATTTTTTAAAGTGCTCTGTCCTGACCTGAATTTGCTCCCATTACAGTCAATAGAAGTTTTATATAAAATTTAAGAGAAAAGGCCAACTCCAGACCTCCTGCCAGTCCCCCCTCCACCTTTCCATGACACATGGACACTTTAAATAGAAATAGTGTCATCCATATAATATGGCTGAGGCTTGTAAAGTCAGGGGATCTTTAGTCTGCTACATTCTAAAAATGTGTCTATGTCATGCCCAGCTTTAACCTGGAGACCAGCTCCTCAGAGGATGAATTGGACCTCCCACTGACTGACTGAAGACTTGGGGGAGCAGGCATCTCCACCCCATTGCCAGCCCTGAACGTTCAGGGGGAACTTTGCAGGGTCCTTCCAGAGGTGCCATTTGTGTGGCTTCCAGTTGGAAGGTCAATGGATGAGCTCCTGGTGGAGTCCATGGGAAAGGTGGAGCCACCACTGCCAGCAATCTTCAAGGGCATGGATCCCCAAAGATTCAAGTTGTAAACCCATGACAAAGTGCACAACTGAGAGCCCAAAGTCACCATGTGGCTCAGTAGTAATAATAACAACTCCTTATGAGTAACAGTACTTCTCAAGAGGAAGGGCTTTCAAAACACCAGCAGTTGGTATTAGAATAATAGAATTGTAACTTGAAGCCTTTGGTTTGGGTTCTACTCTCCAGAGCCAGAGAAAACAAGCTTTCTCTATCTTCCATGTGACAGCTCTTTAGATATGTGAAGGTGGCTATCTTCTCTCTGTGCAACAAATGAAGACTCCTAAAGGGCAGAACACAAAAAGCATAGCTAAGCCACCTGTGAGCTCTGAACCAATGGAGGGCTGCTCTGAATTATATTCTTATTGCTGCAGTTGGAAAGAGAGAGAAAATGGTACCTTGCCCATCTGAACACTGGCGGTCTTGGTTCACTGCTTATTCTTTGTGCCCTAACAAGCTGACAGCACCATTGATTTCTGTCTCCTCTGTCTTTGGCAGTAACAAGCCCCCAGAGACGGTGAAATCCTTGCTTTCTTGGTTAACCTCTGCACCGCTTTCCTCCCTTTGCCTTTTTTCCAAATGCTTGCTGCTTTCCAGTATCTATTCACAAGGGAAAGTCAGCCTCTCTAAGTCAAGTATGTTTTTCTTGCTAGAAATACTCATTATGTAAATCACTGTTGCTTTTTTGGCTAGATAGTAAAGGAACGACAAAATGAAGTATACATCATCTTTATTATGCTTGGACCCTGTTGCCCCACAGGGATTGGTTTGGTTGTACAGACTTATTCACCTGGCTTGGATATTGATAGCATTTTAACAACGCAATTTGAGAGTGAAGTTTCTATGCGTTAATTTCCCCCCAAATAACCAATAAAGGAAAGGCAGTGGTTTAAGATACTTATGTGATCTAAGTAGCCAAGATTTACAACAGGAGAAAGCAGCTGTACTATTTCAGTTTACTGTGTCTGTTAATTCAGTAAGCTTTCAGATGCCGCTGGTGTGAACCCTGGAATCACAATAGTAATAATAACCCATTTATTTATTTATTTATTTTGTCTAGGAAACTATGGGGAGAGTGGCATGGAAGCCTTCAAAGAGCTGGCTGCTCAAGAAGGTCTTTGTATTGCTCATTCGGACAAGATCTACAGCAACGCAGGTGAAAAGAGCTTCGAAAAGCTGCTTCAGAAGCTCCGTGACAGGTTGCCAAAGGCCAGAGTTGTGGTTTGTTTCTGTGAAGGCATGACCGTCAGGGGAATACTTATGGCTATGAAACGTATGGGAGTGCTTGGGGAGCTCCTCTTGATTGGGAGGTAGGTTATTTCAGTCATGTTTACTGGTGTATTGGGATAAGAACATATCTGTCTGGAGACAAGTCACAGCAGCTGATTATTCTAAGCATGGGCATTTATTTACTTATTGCCTTTATATACTACTTTTCAGCCAGAACTCACAAAGTGATTTACATAAGGCTATTACAACACCATGTATTTAAAAATACAATAGAATGGATAGGAAAACTTGTTGGTTTAGAAAAAGCTGCTCCTGCCTACTCTCTCCTCCCCTCAGGGCAAGATGGACCTTCAGAGGCCTCTGTGGTGGCAGCTGAGGGAATGGGCCACTATGGAAACTGGATGGTGACACTTTTCCAAGCCTCTTTCTACTCCGCTTCGCTCAGGGCAAGATGGCTCTTCAGATTTAAGGGACAGTGAAGCTAGTTAAAAAATAAAGCAAACTATTGACATAAGTATTTCTCTTTACAAGTCTCAAAATGGTTTGCATTGTTTATTTAATTATCACTTAGGAAACTTATCTTCTGCCTTTCCCCTACAATAGAACTCTAATAGTTTAGATTCACAAGTACTCACTGGAATATAAATTGAGGGATGTGGTGCCCTCCAGATGTTGTTGGATTCCAGTTCAGCTTGGACTCCAACCAGCTTGGCCAATGTTCAGGGATGGTCGGAGTTGTAGGGCGGTTAACTGACCAAAAGGAGGAAAAACACCCCAATCTAACAAACATGGCTTGAGCTTTAACTTGCAGCGGGGCATAATAATAATTTTATGGCAATCCAGAATATTAGTTTCCCACTCTGCTCTTGTTCTGCACATCTCATTGCCCCATACCAGATGTATCCAATTACTTAATTTTAAATGCCTTGTTACATTTCATATATCACTTTTATGAAGGCTTCTCAACTGGTGCTTTACAGCAAAGGCTCTGCAGAGTAGCATACCCTGGCCCCAAATTAATATGTTGGAGTATTTTGCCCACAGGAACAGTTTTTTAATTACATATTTGCAAAGTATTACTTTGACTAAGGACCAAAATAAATATTTCATGGCAGAGATTGTGATAAGTTTTCAAGAGGATACTTAATTTGATCAGAGCGGCAATGCTGGAGGATGAGTGTTTAACTCTTTCCCCGATATGATTCCTAATCTGAATTCCCTTCTTCCACTCTGCTAACATGCCCACTGGGAGGAGGATATTGGCCACATTTACACCACAGATTTAAAGCACTATGATGTCACTGTAAACAGTCATGGCTTCCCCTAAAGAATTCAGGGAGTTGTAATCTGTTAAGGATGCTGACAATTGTTAAGAGGCCCCTATTCCCCTGAGTGATTTAACAATTAAACCCTCTTCACAGAGTGAATACACCTAACCCTCAGGAGCAGATTTTGGTAGCAAACAGGAGACTACAGGGAGGAAGAGAGATAGGGGAAGTCCTGTTGCATGCGTGGACTTCCGGTCATCCTGTGTTGGTTACAGCCCGTTTTAAATAAAGTTGGAAGCAAACCTGCGCACATACAGTTGCCTTTCCAGTGTTCCCAGCTGTGCAGTAATAACCCAACATGTCAAGTGTTTATGTGTAGGGCTTGTTTTGACCTTCAGATGAATGCGTGAAGATTGGGAGCAGGAAGAGCAGATACGATCTGCCATCTTCCCTCTCCATGTGTTGAAAGAAGGCTTGAAAAGGTCAAAATGTCTTCCCGAAACTTTCTCTTGCTGATCAATTTCTGGAGTCGGTTTGGGGGAGATCCAGCCTATGAAGTCGTCCATCCCTGCTCCAGGTTATTTCCTCTTTTCAGAACCCCCCCTCCCCAATTCAGATCTAGACTTGGCCATGAACTGAGCAGATTTAGCAAACTCACAATCCTATTCTCCCAGTAATATGTACATAATAACACCAGCCTAGTCTGCAAGATTGTTGTGGGGATTACTGACAATCCATGAGAAGCATTTTTACGGAAGTGGCCACTTGAGAAAAAGACAATAATGCACTGTGGCATTGTGGTGGTAAATTGCATGCTGGGATTTGTATTAAAAGTATAAAAAGGACCTAAGGGGAATAGGAAAGAAACTGGAGTGTTTGGAGAAGGGCAGTGTTCAGTTTTAGTTTTGAGTGTGTTTCTGGAATAAAGAAGCTGCAAACATTTGTTGGGGTTGCTGGGAATTGTGGTCCAAAACCCCTGAGGTGTTCCAGGCTAGGGAATATTGGCATACATTAACTAGAAGTTGCTCTGTTGTATCCATTAATCAAAGGCAGAAGTAAATCACCAACACTTTATTCTATAATAACAAATGACAACCTAAGCAAACTGAAGAAGTATACCCAGACCTCACAATATTGTTACTTCTCATTTCCTTTTATAGGCTAACTCCCTTCAGCTGACAATACTCCCAGCCAGTATTTTTTTCCTAAAAATGTTTGAGGGTACTCTCATTTTCCTACTCATATTGAAATGCTGCCCCTCATTGAGACCAAACTTAGATTCACAAAATATTTAGGGGTATGCGTACCCATAGAAAAAAGCACTGCTCCCAGCTGTCTTTCAAGAAAACTTAAAGGGAAACTGCTTACTAAATCGCCAAAGTCTTCCCTCAAGCCCCACCTGGAGATACCAGGGACCTGGGGCTATTGACCTATAGCTTCCTGTAAGGGCTGCCTTTGAAGAGTTTTTGAACATTTCAACTGGTTCTCAGTGCAGGGATCATGTTATACTTTACATTGTTGTATAAAAATGTCAAAGTTGTATTTTAAGCATCAACAACAGCACAGCACCAGGGGTTGCTAACATTTTTTCATGGTGTTTGCTGCCAGATTTCACAAAGTAAAAACCAGGCCAAAAATGTGTCCTTGTTCGGAGAACCAAGTGACAGTTGCAGCCATGTCACAAAGTCATTCCCATCCCCATCCCCAACCCCCACAGTCCTTTGAATGCAGCTAATCCTTACATCTTCAGGTTGTCACGGATAGCACTGTGCCTGCATTCAGTTGCTGCATCCCAACATATGCTCTAGTGTTACTTACAGAGGAGCTGTCATGGTCTTCAGTAGAGGTAATGTGTGTGGTGTCAGAGGTGCTCTTGTAGATATCACTGCATGCAATAATTGTGACCAGGTCTTCAGACTTTACAGATTCTATTCCTCATGCAGTTTAATTGGTGTGCGGCAATTTTCATGTTAGTCAAATCAACAACTGTAGAAAGTATTGAGTAGCATAGGGTTGCCATATTGCAATAAGTAAAATTCCTGACATCCGCAGTAATTTTAAGCTTTTTTGAGCTGTTTCTGTTGCTTTTTCAATTGCCATACATCCAGGATTTTCCTGACTTTTACTGATGCAGCAAAAATTCCCCCTAAAGCCATTTTTACACCCCAAAACCAGGACATGTTAGGAATTCTTCTGACATATGGCAAGCCTACATTTAATCAAGAAAGTTTCAAATACATAAGGTGAGATCACATCTCTTTGTGGAAGAGAAGTTCTGTGTTTTTGCATTTCTGGGTAAGTTAATGCCAAGAAGGGCTTTCAGTCACATACATACAAAGCTCCTACTAGTCTTGCTTCAGGCCCAACATGAAATTGAGACAGCTTTGGTAGTATTTTTGGATGATTCCTCGTGGTGATAGACACAGGTGACACAGTTAAACTGATAATGATTAAAAAGTGTTGTGACTCTGGCAACTTGCCCCAACAGGAGACAGTAAAACTTGTTAAATTGCCTTCATTCATGTCTTCCTATCAGATTTTAAATAGCTGTGATAGGTAGCTGTTCCTCCTCCTGTTGCCTGAGGGATTAAATCCTGTCACTGCTTCAGTCATTTGTCTCTTATGGCCCTAGATGAGGTTTCATTGTAGTGAAGTGTTGTGGACTGAGCTGTCAAAAAAGAGACTGATCATGACTGGAAGCTCTGAGGATTTTGTTTCAGTTGGCAAAGACACTATTTGATACCAAAATGTATGAAGACGTATGGGTGAAGAGCAACCTCAAAACAAGGTTCATCTCTGGACAAACTTGTTCCCACAGCTTTGTCTGTTAATAAGTCATCCATTTTGTATTTGGAAGTCACATACCTTGAGGGCAATTGCACACCCCCCCAACCTCTTATGCCTTCATTTTATTAAAGCAAAACATTCTCATGAAATTAAAAGGTGCACAAAACTGTAATAAAGAATAGAGCTAAATAGATAAAAATAAGTGGATATTTGCTCCAGTGCATCCCTTCGTCCACATGGCATTTGCTGCTTCAGTTACTTAAACCAGTGTCTCTTCTGATGTTATAATAGCTACACAGATTGTCAGTTACGATTATTTTAACAATATCAGTTCACTCCATAATATCAGTTCTCTGTGTGATCTAAGAGACCCCTCACCTTTATTATTTGTTTTTATATTAGATGTGCTGTGCTGAGTTAGAATGTCAGTTTCCTCCCTTAACACGGATTTAGGATCTTGCCCTAACTTTATGCAAAGCAAGCATAAATTAAACCTATTTCACACCTTATAAAATTTCCTTAATTGAACTGTTTTCCAGAAAAGACCCCAAGACTGGGCTAGGTAAGAGTAAATGAGTTGGGTGTGTCTCCTGGATGTAGTTCACCTGACTCCAAAGATTTTAAGTTCCAGCTTTCTCTTTCCCCTTGATTTAAAATTCCCTCTGATGCTAGGAAGGGAGAAACTAAAAGAATTCTCCTAAATATTTTCCTTCTTCTGGACCAGCAGACCTTCTGCTGTGGATAACATTTCCCTTTAAAGTGGATCTCTGTGTGCCCAGGTCACTTGTATTATAGATTCCCAGGCCAAGCCACATGCTCAAGCTAGTCTACCTTGTTTTGTTTTTCCTGAACAACAGGCAATGAAAAATGTAACAGAGCAGCTTATCTATTCTTCACCACGTTGCATTATGTATAGAGGTTGAGCATGACAATCTGCCTCGTATATTCAGTCAGATCATTGGTCCATCTAGCACCGTACCACCTGTGGCAGCAGCTCTCCATAGCTTGGGAGCAGAGGTCTTTTCTAGATGCTTAAGATTCCTTTTAACTGGAAATGTCAGGAGTTGAATCTGAGGCTTTCTGTGGTCAAAGAATAGGCAGTACTACTGAGCTCTAGACACTCCTTGAAGGTTAAGTATTTAACACTTTCATTTATATGGCTGTAAGAATTATGCTCTTGATCTCCGAGTAATTAAAAAAGAAACATGATAATGTATATCTGTTTCTGATCTGGATGTAAGCTTATTGGAATAAAACCCTAACCAGGTTGGTATTTGGAATAAGACCCGCATTGCAATAAGATCCTTGGAGTCTGGTAAGGCTGATAAACGTATGCAAAACACTGTTGTTGCTGGCAGGGGAAGCTCATTTTCACTATAAGACAACCCTTTCCGTATGTTTGATTTAAATAATAAGATAACATGGGGGGTGCATATAAGAGCTGTGTTGTTTGGGGTGGGGGTTGTTTCTTTAAAAACCCTTCTGGTAAGCTATGTTGCACTCTGCACACTGTAAAGTGGACTCTGGAAGCTCAGAGTAAGTAGGGTGAATGTGAAATATTTTTGCATGGAATGAAGTTTCACTGATGAATACTTTGAGGAACTGCAATGAAGACAAAGGGGTGGCTATGGAAACAGATCTAGTAAAAAAAGGTAAAGGTAATTTTTTTTTTTGGGGGGGGGATCATTGACTCTCTCTTGCATTCAACCAAGGGATGGTTGCATTTTTTAATGGTTTTTGTATGTATGTATTTTTCATAGCTGCATGTGAAATGCCATTTATTAGAGCTTCATAGAAACATGAATTGAAAAATATAGACAGTCATTTTTTTCAGGTTTTACATCTATAACTATCCTATCTATGCAGAGTCATTATAACAATGGGGAATATAATGAATAGCATAATGTCAATAGTGCAGCTCTAATTGAGTTCAGGTAAAGATCTGGTCTAAGGATTTAGGATCTTCCCATCAAAAGACATTCAGATACAAATCTACTGATGCAAATTTGATTTAAATATGCTAATTTGCAGATCAATTATCTGATACATCCAGTGAAAACTTACTCCCTGACCACATTGGGCTGATCCAAAGTCTTGTTTGTGCAATGGTCTTCTATCAAGTTCTCCAATGGAACAGGCTCCATGCCCAGGAATTGCTGTTTTTTAATGGCCTCTTCATTCCTGTTCTCCTACATACAGAGGGAGAGAGGACAGCAAATGCAATAACTTGGAGTCACTGAATTATGGTTGTTACATGGAAGTAGGTCCTATTGATTTTAACACAACTAATCTAATAGGGTATTGTAGAATAATCTCTACTGACACTGGATATTGGACTGTGTTGAGAGTATCCATCTACATTGTACAACCAATTTAGTCACATTTTCTTTGGAGCAAAGGGCTGTGCTGTGGTCACGCACCTAGCCAGCACTTTACAGAAAGGAGTGCGAGCTTTGCCGCAATGGTCTCCCCTATACTTTGTGCTCTGGGTGCAGAAGATAATTAGCAATGCATTAATGAAGAGAGAGGTTTCCTAGCTCTAAACCTCCTCTTAATCTCCTTTATGTGACATGCACACTTTTGGCAGTAATATCCCTGTGTAATGTGGGATCACTCTGCTGTATTTTGACAAAATGAAACAAAGAGACGATGGTTTCATGTGGGATTTCAGCAGAGGTTTATCACCATACTTTTTTTAAGTCATGAAAATATTAGCACAAGTGTGCTTGTGTAGAAAATTACCATATTAGTAGGTGGCTGATTCTGCATGCAACAGTTAATATGTTAAATGAATGCTGCAAGGCTGGGGAATATAGCTCAAGAAAATATGTCTCTATGAAAGCCTCGTCATATAAAAAGAGATGAGCTCTTTATGGCTTCAATATATTTGCATCTGATTTTGCCAAGTCAAAGAACCAAGGGGAACATCCATCAGGTTTTTTCTTTTTTCTTTTTGCAGATCAGTAAAAAAAAAAAAACCCCAAACAAATCTCATTTGTGCCTCTCCTACATAGACTTTTAAAATTGTATAAAATATGGGGTTATATTTTTCTGAAGCTTACGGTAGAGAAAGATATTCTTTGTGATAGCGGGATCCACTGTGTGGAGAGTGCAGAGTTTAGTAAGCTTCCCAACCTGTGGCTTGGCAAGCCAAGAGCAGCTTCCCTACCACATGTGATTGGCAGCCTACAAACCTCATGTTTCTCTCTGCCACTCTGGGACTTCAAAATGGTAGCAGCATAATATTGAGCAGTTAGCAGTCCACAATACATGGCTGATGGACTGTACTTGGCTTGATAGATTTCAAGTTGAGATGTCCTGCTACAATTCCTTCAAAACACAGACTTGCATGGCCTATACTGGCTTTATTTATTTCCTTACCATTTTCTCAAGGAGATGGGACATGGGAAGGAGTCCCTATTTGCCCATCAGCACCTTCTTCCTCCTTGTACTGTAAGTATGAAAGGAGGGCCAGCATCTCACGTGTTTCTGTAATTTTGCTGTGGTTTGTGCATAGGTGTTATAGTTGCAGCATATTATCTGAGATGCAGTAACTGAGCCATCTTTTGCTTAAATGAGCCTTTCCCAAATTGGGACTGTCCTGGTATTCAATTCCCATCCTCTTTGACCACTGGGTTAAAGGGTGTATGGGGAGAAAGCGGTTGCAATTGCTGAATTCCTTCTGTGTCTTGATTGCAAAGGTAACGGTTTCCAAAGAAGATGCAGGATTTAATAGAGTTAGCTCAGTACATCCAATTCATCTTGGCTCTCTTGCATTGAAGAGTCCCATTTATGAACCACTGTCAGCCTCCCTGATCAGTTCAGTACTACAAACCAGCTGAATAGTTTCAGTACTATGACTAAGAGGCTGACGTACAAAAGGGTTCAATAACTTCCATATAAGCTTTGTGGTCTGAGCTATGTGTCAGACCTGCCCACCCCACAAAGAACTGTCAAAAAAGCATAATGGAGTATATTAAAGGATAAAGATATTATTCTGCCTCACATTGGCAACCCCCCCCCAAAAAAAACCAATCGCAAACAAACAAACCTTGAGAAAATAAGTGGGAAAAGAGTCTGCCCTTAAAGCAAATGCCCCCCACTTGCAAAAAAAAAACCAAAAAAACCCCAAGGCTTGCTTTTAAAACATTTAATTCTAGTTTTGAATGTACCATGGAAACATAATTAATAAGAAGGCAGATAATCATATTGTCACTGACTTTCTTGGAGGTGTAGAGGACACAGGGAAGAAAGCAGATTAGAGATGTACTAAAAGCATCACTTCCTTTCTCTCTCTTTCACGCCCATGAATGCATATAAAAGTGCATCCTAGGAAAAATAAAATTTATGAAGAAATATTACTAGGTTGGTCTGGATCTCCTCCATAAGACTTACTTTTTGGCAGAGGATGCCAAAGGTACACTATGTTCCTGAATGTCTAATATCTGAATGTCTACTCTGAATCTTAATGCATGTATTTCACATAACTTTTGCATAATAAAAGCTAAACAATGGTTTTCTTCATCTGTGGCCCAAGGTGTCCTAAGTGGGGCCATGTGTTGTCAACCATGAAAATGAAAGAACAGTTCAGGCTTTTTCCAAGGCCACAGTGACAAGCACAGATTTCAACTTTGGTGCCTTCTGTGGGGTGCATGAGGTGGAGTACAAACCTGTAAAAGCCCTACAGATGTTTAGGACTATAACTTCCATCAACCCCAGCCACCATGGGATTATGGGAAATGTTGTCCAGAACACCTAGAAAGCACCAGGCAAAGGAAAGCTGGGATATGCATTGAGTTCTGGAGACATTTATCCTTCAAGACACCACTGATCAGACTGCAGGTGTTTATCTTACACATGATAACAGATCTGAATTAAAATTAAAGTGCTGGTCAAAACAAAACAGGTACAGTACAGCGAATTGAATTATGGTAGGTTGTGTCATTGTATTGATGGATACAAATATTTTACCTGTTGAGAATACAAAGAAATATACCAAACAGATAAGAATCATCTTTTTGAAGATGTAATCTCCTACTCTTTCACTAACCTTCTGTGTCATAAAACAACAAAGAGTCTTATGGTTCCTTTAAAACTAAAGTACCCTATGTGTGATGCGTTTCACAGAGAGGTCCATAATATGTATGTGTACTCTTTAATATACACGCAACATATACTTTTTTTTAGACTGAAAATACCTCTAAGGACACTAACCCATCAAAGATCCATAAGCTTCCCAAAAGTGTTCCTGTTTAGCATCCAGTGAATTTAAAACGGAACACCTTTAGTACAAAAATAAACGTGTTGGGCTGAATGAATATCAAATGAATTCTACTCATCAGTACAATTACAGTGAATATAAAATGAACTCAAAATGTGCTTGGAGGGTTCAAAGTGAATTCACAAGAAACTTGCCACCTCCAATTGCAATATCTCTGGTAAGAAAAATGCTATGAATAGGAATATTTGAGTCAGGTTCTTTAAGCTCACAGAATAATACTTGTGTGGTCAAAAGTATCTGAAACAGTTTATGGACCCAGTCAGTGTATACTGAAGCAACCTCTCACTGGAGGGGAAAACACAGGTCAGACCATCCAAATCTGTCCACCATCCCTGTGGGATGGGGTGAAATTTCACCATGACAGCCTGTCCACACAAACCCATTTATTCCACCAGGACAAAAGGCCAAGTTGATGATATGCCCTACTGGACAGATTATGAGACTCTGTGGTTATCATGGAGGCCATAAAGTCCTAAACTGGAATGCTAACCATCAGCATGGATGCCAATAGCCCCCAGAACTCCCCCCCCCATGGTCCTCCAACTGCAACAGAGACCAACTCTGCCAGAGAAGCTGCTGGGCATCAGGAGTAACCCTAGTTTATTGTCTCCATGGCACAAGACCAGGTGCAGGCCCTCACCAAGGGGTTTTCTGGAGATAGAGATGGAAATTTTATGGACCTCAGCAACTCCTCCCCGCCCCCCCCCTCCATGTCTCTGAAGCCTGTGCTGATGCTGCATTGAGTATCCAAGTGCAGTGCAGGTGGGTCAGATCAACTGCCCCCACCTCACCTACCCAGGACTTGGTAACACATGCCAGATCAGCACCCTTATCCTATACCAATGTGGTGCTGAATGACAGCATGCACAGTAGACAAGTGACTAGGAATCAGGTTATGGGAGGGAGCAAGGTGCAAGGTGTAAACAGCTTTGTCATCATCTTCCATAATGACTTTCCTCTCCCTATGGCCATGTCTCCCCTTATCCATGATCACAAAGGCTGGGGAGAGCAGCAGGAGAGACCTACTGCACCTATGTCAGGATTGTGCTGCAGCTAATTTGGTGCAAGGTCTTGTTGTTTCAGCTACATATGTACTGTTTCAGTCACATATGGAGGTGTAGGAAGGGGTGTGTGGTGTGTGCAGGCTGCCCCGGGTGTCATCACTGAGGAGGGTGACTGCGGGGCCTGGCCTGCAGCACGCCTGAGCCACACATGTCTCCTGGGGAGTTACATGGCGGCTCAGGCACCTGCAGGCTCTGCGCTGCCCAAAACGGCAATGTGGGGCTTGCAGACTCTGTGGAGGTTCTGCCCAGCATGCTCTGCCCAGGCCAGTGGCTTGCCCCGGCCACACGTGCAGGGCATTTGTGCCGCCCTGGGCACCCGAGCAGCTAGTTATGCCACTGGTCACATAGATCCTAAAGCACTGGGTCTACCTCACCAAACCTAACTGAGCAGATAATTTAAAATCCCAATATTTATAGGGCCACTCACATGGTATTAGTGATCCACAAGGAAGAAAAGGAGTGCTAAGTGGGGGATATCACTGAAAGCTCGTCATTCTTCAGTGTATTGTTGATGTTCTTTTTGTATCAAAACTAGTCTATAAAACAATGAAGGGGGGTTACACGAAAGTGTGGTTATATTCTGTAAAATATTTCTGAGCATGGTGGTAATGACCTACTTGTTTTGAAAACCATGACATGATCTTCTGTCTGCCTGTATATAAAAACTGGAGGTGAAAGGTTTTTGGCTTTGTTTTTAAAATGTTAAAGCTCTGTGTAATTACTGGCCCTGCAATGAGACTGTTTACCTTTTTTTATCAAAGGGACACTTACAGATGTTGAAGACCTGTTATTCATAGTAAAGAACCACGTCCAATTAATCAAATGCTTCATTAATCCTAGAATCCAAAGGGATTCAATTGCTTTTGTATAAGAGATTTGCACATGAAAGGTTTCCCCTCTTTAAAAAGCCAAAATCCCTACACAGATATTTGATTTTTGGAGACCACTCTACTACCTTAGTGTGTCCACATTAAGTTGCCCCAGTTGCACACCTTTGGCAGCAATCCAGTGTTGGAATTGTTTGTTTTTAAAGGATAAAAAAGGATAATTCTGGGACAAATGGGGAATGTGCAGGACTAAAGTGAGAGAGGATGCTTATTTAGCACCTAGACACACATATACATATTTGACTTAGAGCTGACTTAGGATAGCCACATGCAAATCACCAAAAGAATGGAAATGACCATATCTGCCCCAAGATGTTTGACAGATCTTGCACTTCATAAGAGAAGCTCTGCTAGATAAAACTCAAGGCCTATGTAGTTTAGCATCCCCTTTTCCCCAGTGGCAATCCAAAAATGCCTCAGGGAAGTCCACAGGCAGGACCTAAGGGCAATAGTCCTCTCAGTCTGTTGTTTCCCAGTGACTTTTACTCAGAGGCATGTTGCCTCTGATCCTGGTGGTAGTATAAAGCAGCAGTGACTAATAGCCATTTGAATTTTGACAGTGGTGGAGGCAGAAAGGTTGGGGAGACTTTGCCCAGGGCCCATGGGTGCCCAGGGCTGTGCACGCTGCATGCACGCTTGTGTCTGATGTCAGCATGCCCATGACATGCACAAAAAATTGTGGGTGTCCAGCCTCTGACGCCTATGTAGGGAGGTAACAAACCATAGGCGATGAGGAGGAATAAGGGGGGGGGCATGGGAAGAATGTGAATATATTAAGCCACACCTGCTTAGACTTCATTGGGTTGGGTTCTGTCATTCAAGGCCAAGCATCTGCGTAAATATTTTACAGGATGAGGCACCTCTGCAGTTATTTTTGTCACCAACACTTATCAACAGCACACATGGAATCTTTTATACGATTATCAATCAGTGTTTCATCTTCTGAGCAGGCAATGTTTACAGACTACCATCTCAGCTGTGATGAAAGCTCGGAGGATGCTGACTACCTTGATTTATTATTTCATTTACTTTCTCCCATCCCCCCCCAATAAATCATGGAAATGTCTATCATACTTCCTGAATGAAAGACAATATGCTACCTAAAGAAAGGGAGAACTCATTTCAGAAATTGACAAGAGTTGTCAGCTGCTCATCAGTGATTCCACAATCAACATTTATAGGGAAGAGAGGGTGCAGTCTCAAGGACTGGAAATCAAGCTTGTTTGGGTAGCTCCAGCTGTCTTTAGAAATGCTTCTCAATATAAACTGATGGGCTAGCGTACACTATCCATTAACGCTGCTTTTCAAAAGTACACAGTGTTATTTGCCATAAAATGAGCATTTGCAGAACACCTTTACCTTTCTCCAGCTTTATGTTTCAACCTATAAAGTCCATGTCTTATCATTATCCTTGAATAATTGTCTGAACCTATTTAGCAGGCTATGCCGAATGCTTGTGTTTGTTATACATAAATGTGGGCTCGGAATGCAAATTCAACATCTGGTTTCTGGGGTAGAATTTGGGTGTTCTTTGTATTTCATTTCGTAGCTCCCTTACATGTAGAGAAAGGTTTGGGAAAAGCCAGGTGGTATCTTCTGAAGAGTCAGAAAGAGATTATTTCATGTGCATACTTTTATTTGTCTTCTGGTTCTAATGGTGTTCTAATACCCTGAGCTTGTCCATGCGTCCACTTGTGCTATGCCTAGAAAGCACAGGTCCAAGCAGTTTTTCACTTGCCCCACTTCTTCCCAATGGAAGATCAGAACAACAGATTCTTCCCAAAGCAATAGATCAGAACAAATAGCAATTCGTGGTGGTAACTGAATTGCTCTTTCCTCCGACTGAGCACTAAAGAGCAGTTTTCCCCAGGGGAAAGGAGTGGGACAAGAGGAGTGAGCCCCTGTTGTTAATCCTTAGCATCTGGCTGTCCAAGTTATCCTGTCCCTGAATGGTAAACTGCACAATCCGAGAAGGTGCACCACATGATTCAATATATCTTAGAGGACAATTCAAGAGTCCTACCTCAACACATTTTGCAATGTTGCAAAAGAAACTCTATAGTGGCTCCTTTCCATTTCCACACTGCCTGAAAAACACAGCAGCTCCTGAGATACATAAGTACAAAAAGACAGAGGATTAACAAGTATAGGGAGGTGTCCAAAGTTTTCAATGCCTTAGAATACCATCAGGGTTGGGGTTGTGTTATTATTCTCTGTTCTTTTCCCAACAACATAGTATGGTTGGAACATTGAACTTGTAATTAGGGTTGCCATATCTTGAACAGCAAAATAGAGGACAGCCTGAGCCACTGCCAGCCTGAGCCAGAGAAGGAAGTGTGTGGGGCCGCTGCTGCCACACCCGCATGCCTTTTCCCTTAGCTTGGGCTGGTAGCAGCTGTGGTGTGCAGAACAGCCCAAGGGACCCCCCCAAAAAACAGACATTTCCTTTAAAATGCAGAAATCCACCCAGATGGGCATGTTGGCCCCCCTTCCTGTATGTATGGAAACCCTATATAAGTGCAGTCAGCTGAAATTCTGCAGACACCTTTTTTAGGAAATGATCTTGGCTCCAGGGGTTTGGGATTTGGATGTTCTCAGCAGTAGCTCTGTACAATGGTACCTCAGGTTACATACGCTTCAGGTTACATACGCTTCAGGTTACAGACTCCGCTAACCCAGAAATAGTGCTTCAGGTTAAGAACTTTGCTTCAGGATGAGAACAGAAATCGTGCTCTGGCGGCACGGCAGCAGCAGCAGGCCCCATTAGCTAAAGTGGTGCTTCAGGTTAAGAACAGTTTTAGGTTAAGAACTCACCTCCGGAATGAATTAAGTACTTAACCCGAGGTACCACTGTATTATATTACAATGCAACTTTAAAAATTGTTCAGTTGTTTTTTGAAATACAAATGCACTAATTCTTACCAGGGTGGGTTATTGCAATGTGCTCTACATGGTTCTACCTTTGAAGAGTCGTTAAAAAACCTCATTTGGTCCAGAATGTGGCTGCAAGGATGTTAGTGGGTGCTTGCCCACCATGCGCCTGTACTGGTTAGGAACACAGAAAGCTGCCTTATACTGAGTGTGGTCATTGTGCATCTAGCACAGGACTGTCTACACTGTGTGGTGGTGGTTTTCCAGTGTTCATATTTGTATTGTTTATTACTAGTGTGCCTATTTTGTTGTTGGTGTGATTTCAAAAAGTCATCACATTCTTTCTTCCCTCTCTCAAAAAAGAAAACTCATTTAACACTTATCAGGTTTGCTTGGATGAGTTCTGGTTCTGGGAGGAATAACCAGAAAGGTTTACTCTTGAATGGAGGGAGACAGTGACACTGATGATAGGCTTTCTCTGATGTAAACATCAGCCTTTGTTCCTTAGAGCATGAGGGTGCTATTTCCTGGTTTTATTAGTCAGGAGCTCATTTCTCTAAAGGGGTGGGAATTCCAAGCTATTTTGATTGCTTTTGGTATCCTGGTTAAAAAACAGGCAGTTTCCTAAGTCTAAGAGTAATCTGCTTTCTCCATGTTGTGGACCCTCACCTTATTATAGCAGTTCTAGTTGTTTTTGAGTTACAGTTCCATGCACTGTCTGACTCGGGGATGGAAAATCTGTTGGACTACAGATGTTGCTGGACTCCATCTCCTATCATCCCTGCTCTTAGCCATGCTGGCTAAGGGTTAATGGGAGCTGGAGACCAACAACATCTGAAGGACACCAGGTTGCCTACCTAACTGAAGTAGGTAGGAACATAGCCAAGTCACCTATGTCATTCTTTTGTTTCAGCTATTTAACTGCTGGGCAGAAGTATGATGCATATGGTCATCTTAAAGACCACATGATCAGTCCTGGATCTCAAACATTGTTTAGCTGCTGTGTAAAGAATGAGAAAAATATGATGAAATTTTCAAGATTCTAGCAATGGGGCTTTAGGAAAACACTTGATCTGAAATGCAATTATTATTATTATTTACAGAAAAACACATTTCATTTTTAAACCACAATTGTTAGGTGTGTGCTAAGAATCCAGTGTGTGCATGCAACAAATGCCTATTTTCATGCATTTGTGTCTTGCAGGTTTAACTGAGAGAGAGAGAGCAAGAATCCATATCACAGCTTGATCCATTTACCTGTAGTGGCAAACCTGGACTTGCTTCTGTATAATGTGTGAAGTGGCTCTGAGGGGGCTAATAAGTAAAATCCAGAAATACTAGTTGGTAGAACTGGGGACTTATAACATCAGCTTCAACCAACCAGTAGCATTTTTAGCATTATGTTTATCCTGTTTATCTGGCTTTTCTTTTCTTCTCCTTTGTCTCCAGCCAGAAGACTGCAAAGTCTAGTCTATAATTTTGGGGTATTTTGGGGAAGGAAACAACTTGCGATGCACTCAGATAATTACTGGCTGACATAAGCTACTAGCTGGCTGCATCAGAATGGGGTGGGGTGGGGGATGAAAAGGTGCTCTTCAACACATTGAGATTGTGTATACAAGGTTCTTACTGGGTGCTAATTGCATGCAGTTACAGGATTTGTTTTTCTTAAGTGTTACCAAGCCAATGTCAAAATGATAAAAGGCAGGCAATTCTCCAGCATTGTGTATGTGCTAATTTATAAAGTGGATTAGCGCTTCTTTTCCATTTTCCTCTCTTGCTTGGGAATACAAGCAAGAAAAAAAAAAATTCCCAGATATGCAGATACCAATTAAAATGTTCTAAAAATGAAGACGGTGTCAGTGCCTAGAGCAGAGAGTTTCAGACTATCGCCATTTCTTAACACGTGCAAGATTGCTCTACATAGCCAGTTTATGCTGAATGCACTGCAGTGTCATAAAGGATAGAGTGTTGTGTAAAACATATTTTTTTGCAGTAAGAATTGTATTGTTGATTATAAGCAATGCTACTCTTATGAAATATTTCACAGGAAATTTTGGCCTAGGGAAAAAGGGAATAGTGCACAGAAATGGGACGCTGTTCCTAATTTGGCTCCCAGTGAGAAATGCATCTTGTAGATATTTAGGCCAAGTTAGTGTGGACCTCATTAGCAACAGTGGTGTGACCAAGAGTCACCCACATTTATAGCTTGAACTAGGATTAAGACACTGGCCAGTTAGCTAGTCAAATATTGCCAGATATTCCCTGAAGAACATCCTTCTGTGATTAGTAGCTTATTTTTAAAATGGCATCACTGCAAGGGCAGCAGTGAGGTCCCTTTGCTTTCCAAGCCTGCGGGAATCAGGTACTGAAAACATGACAAGACCAAACTAGATAATGCTTGGAAATGTATGGTTGCATTTTACATATTGGTGCCAGGAACCAATCATTCCTATGAGGATCATGTACTGCTTTTGCAATGTAAATCACTTTGGATGGGATTCACCTAATGAATCCCATCAGCAAAAGCCCAGCACTAGGGCAACATGGCTGCCCCATTCTCTACCCATGCCCCCTAAAATTGGCTCAGGCGGGTCAGGGGCAACCACAGAACAGCACACACGGGAGGTCTGGCAAGCTGATATGCTTGCCTGGTGCAGGTGGAACATTTGTAGCAACACAACATTGAAGTCCACCCATTGTCTCGAAGTTGTTCATCTTTGGGGAGAAGCTGCCACTGGTGTCAATAGCATCATTTTTCCTGTGGGAAACTAGTCACTTTGGGGATGTATGTTTTAATGTGTGTTTCATTGCATGTCATAGTCCTGTTGCTAATAGTCTCCCCAGACTTTTGCAGCTGCATTGTTCCTTTTTAGAACCAAAACAACATATAGAAACTTGTTTTGTCTTTAGTTGCTCTGTGAGGTTTATTTGTTTAATTTCACTTTTAGAATGCAAAACTGTTTGGGCTATCCCTCGGGTTCCAGGAGAGAACTCAAGAAATACACTCTTTGGAATTTCATTATCATGCATTTATGTTTGCATAACTTAGCCATAAATAATTGATTGCAGAGATTTAGATTGTAATGTCATTGTTTCATAACAGCAGCTAATTAACACACGTTTTAACTTAAGCTTCTCCCTTCGTCGCAGTTCTAATAATGGCCTGAATACTGTAAGTGGCCATTTTTGGACATCAGATCAACTTGTCAGTGGACCATGTATTTTTATGGTTGGTCAAACAAACTGTAGATTCAATAAAAGCTGATGCCTGTGTTCATCAAGGCCATTTGAAATCGTTACATGTATCTATCCACTCTCTGTGGATCTGCTCTTGACATGTACCCAGTTGTGATAGTGTATACACACACACACACAACACACACACACACACACACAGAGAGAGAGAGAGAGAGAGAGAGAGAGAGAGAGCACCACAGACAGGAGAGAATGCTTGCAGTAATTTCAATCCTGAAATTACTTTGTGAACTTTATAATGTAGCTTTACAAAGGTGCTCCTGTGCTGAAGCCATTTTTATCATTCGTGTGCCCCTCAAATCCTTTCAAGACCACAGGTAAGCAATCTTTTATTTCCTTCATCCAAAATGTAGTGTTCTTACATGCTTTAGGATATAGACCAGCCTTAAACAAAAGCCAGCCGCACGGGAAGAACAAATGCTGAATCCAGAAAAAGCAACCCAAAGAAGTGCTCCTGCACTTGGCATAGATCTCAGGAAGATACAGCTTCATCACCATGGAGTCAAAACATTTAGCGTTTGAGTTCAGTTCAGGTTCACCTGAAAAGGAAGTTCTTCTGGTTTGCTGTGTCTTAGTTGTTCAGGTCAGGGATCGGATCGTTCTAAAGGACTCAACTTAAGTGCAGGAAAGTCTCTGCTTCCCAGGAATAGTTGCATATGCATTGCAGAAGACTGAGCACTGTGGCCAAAACACATGTGGATCATGTCACTGTTATTTCCTCCACATCTCCAACAAGCATTTGCCAATTTTTTAATACATCCTTGATAATCTGGAAGAAGTGAGGTACCACCTATGAGCCATTTTCATCATGTTCTCTCTTATAGCTGGCTGTAAATTTCAAATTTACATTCCATAAGTTCCATAAGAACACTGAGCACTGTGGCCAAAACAAAGCCGAAATGGGAAGGTTAAAAGCATATTTTGTAGTAGCCATTTTGAGCTCTGCATGCAGAACAGTCTAGATCTGGGATTCCCCATGTACCCTCTTCCCCTCTCGTGCGTGTGTGTGGGGGTTTCAGTTGCTTGGCTGGGGGCTAACTGCTTATGGGTGGTGCCTGCTTTTTGTTTTTTGGAGGTATGGGTGTTTTTGATTGGGTGTGGGATTTTTTTAGGTGGTGGTGGTTTCTGAGTATTGCCAGTTTTTTCTCCTGTGAAATGGCTATTTGTGGTGTCCACATCCATTTCTTAGATTTCTAGCTGGGTCTTTGGGCTCCAAAAGGTTGGAGACTCATTAGTCTAGGACTAGGTTATGCCCCAAACTTGTCATGGACTCCATTCACACAGCAGTTATGTTTCTTCCTGCATTGCATTTTAGCTTTCACATGACATAAAAGCCATTTGCAGAAATACGGCTCTTTCCCCTGTTATTTGCTTCCAGGAGAAAGGTCTGCTTGCAAATAACAGAGAAATGAGTAGTAAACTTGCATCATATTCCACTACATTTCTGGAAGTGGCTTTTATCTTGTGTGAAAGCTCAGATATCATACAGAAATTAACAGTTAGGGAAATGTCAGAAAACAGAATGAACTGCCATGGAAGAAAGCACCTTGGTCCGTAGCAGCAAATGCCTGGTGGAAAAAAAGACAAAGCGAAAAGCTTGTAGTTTTAGAGAACATTGGAAGAGGCAGAAGAATATAAAACTGTACCACCTGGGATTGCTTTGCCCTAAAAAAACCAACACCCACTAGTGCCTTTGAACTCCCTTTTATAAACTGGGGCATATCATTAGCTAAGATAATGACATTTAAAGGTTTTGTCAGTGTTTGCACTTTGTTCGTGCTGGTTGCACCACTCCTGCACAACTTTTTGAAATTTAAACTACAGCTGCTTTTTCTCCACACAATTATATACCAGGAAAAGACGAGTGTGTGATTAATCCCTCATGAATAATTGATGAGACCCATGTCGCTCTCTTTCAATTTGCAGCTTCCTTAAAAATATGCATCCATATATCCCTTTAAGATTGTCCATTGCATTCTATATATCCCACCAAGGCTGCGATCACAATGATTCCCACAATGCAGCATAAACAAGGAACGAAGAAGAAACTTGGGAAACAGGACTTTCTAGGCCAACTGCACTATGTAGGTTTCATCCAACACTGTTGGTGTGCAAGCAGAATAAGTGTCTGCCCATGCGCTGGGACTTCACCTTTCACTCTTCACACTTCCAGTCATCCATGTGTCTCAAAATCATGGAGGATGCAGAGTTTGGAGATTGGTGGGGCTGCAGGGGAAGGAGAGTATGGTAAAGTCCTGTTGCATGAGTGGAAGTCTGCTCACACAATGTTGGATTCCATCATGTTAGATAGGGCACACTTGCAGAACAGGACAACCAATCTGCATTTAATTTTAATCAGTGTTCCAAAGCTCAGCATGGTAGGGATTTTGCCACAGCCTCATTGTTGCGTACAGGGCTTAACATGAATCAAAGTTCACCTGGAATAGTTCTGGGAAGCTTTATGCTGGTCTCTGAGACACCTGATAAGAAAGCAAGATGTTTTGTAGAACATTTTGGGTTTGGAAGAGAATACTGAATGGAAATTTCTATTCACAAGAGGTCACACTTTGGGTCTGCCCTCCATATTTGAATTTGAACTCCAGTTAGCCCCATCCAACATGGTCAACAGGCAGGGATGTTGGGAACTGGAGTCCAGTAAGTCCGGAGGGCACCAGGTTGCCGAAGATTAGTTTAAGAAAACACTATTTTGCTTTCTCTTGAATTCAGTAACTAGCTAGTACTGCATCCCTTGCATTCCCTCCCAGCTTTCAAAGAAAGACAGTCCTTTCTGCAGTCAAATAAATCCAGAACTTTCTTTGTTCTCTGCTGGCCAAACAATTTCTCTCTAAATTTGAGTGCACCCCCACTTCTCAAACGATTCCTCTTTGCCACCCTAGTCAACAATATCTTTGTTCCAAATGAAACTTCCCAGGAAAGACAGTCCTTTCTGCAGTCAAGTGATCCAGAGAGCCACTGTCCCCTTCTGCTGACATGGGTAAACTCTATGGGGGGACAGACGAAGAGGGAAATGACAGCTGCTGAGGTCACAGAGGAAACCTTGTGGGAAACTGAACCGTGGAGCACACTTTTATGAGCTCTCATTTGCAATTATTTATGACATCCCCAAGTGCTTTCCCTCAGACTGAACCAGTGTGGGAGTCTTGCGGGTCACTGCAAAAGGCTCCTATTGACCTGCCTCTGAAGAGGTCCTTGCTAATAGTCACTTGTCCATGGCATCTGGAGACAAGGACACGGCATATACTCTAGATACTTGAATGTGAGCCAAGGCCACGGTATGTCAATTCCTATTCAAGTAGGTCCTCATCCTTCCACTTCCTTCCCCCACCCACTGCAGATGAATAACATAAGCAGGGCCTAGGAATTTCTATGTGTGGTCCCTTGCTGATACAGTGGTATCTCGGGTTACATACGCTTCAGGTTACAGACTCCGCTAACCCAGAAATAGTACCTCAGGTGAAGAATTTTGCTTCAGGATGAGAACAGAAATCGGGCTCCGGCGGTGCGGCGGCAGCAGGAGGCCCCATTAGCTAAAGTGGTGCTTCAGGTTAAGAACAGTTTCAGGTTAAGAACGGACCTCTGGAACGAATTAAGTACTTAACCCGAGGTACCACTGTATTCAAAGTCCTATATGCTGCTGGGGGAGCTGCAAAACCTGAGGCTGCTAGGTATGCATGATCAGGCCTTTAACCTGTAGAGAATTATAATTCCTTTTCCTGAATTGGTCAGAAACAAGACAGAGGCCTATGGCACGTTTGCAGCTCATGCGGGTGAGCAGTCAGAAATCAAAATCACAATTGTACTATTTGAGTCCCACAGTGTCCCTTGAGAATTCAAGTAGCCTGAGCTATGGGAATAGGGATATAGGAAGCTCCCTTATACTGAATCAGACCAATGCTCCATCTAGTTCAGTGGACACAGATTGGCAGCAGGAGTCCAGGGATTCAGGCAGGGGTGTCTCTCGGCCCTACCTGGAGATGCCAGGGTTTGAACCTGGGATCTTCTACATGCGAGGCAGATGCCCTACCACTAAGCCACAGCCCTGCAGCTTTGGCAGGGGGAGTGACCTACTTCATAGATGCGCTCCCAATCTGATTCCCAGGCACAAGGGCCATTGTTTTTTTTTTTTTTAAATAAATTTTTATTGGTTTTACAACATTTTTAAGAAAAACAAACAAACACAAAAAATGACAAACATACAGAATAGTTTCAAAGATATTTTCATAAACCTCTTTTCTTGGACTTCCCCATACCCCCCCTCTCTGCATCCCAATGTCCAAATTTGAACTAGCAACTCCCAATTGTTACTTTCTAATCTCTGTCATCTTAGTCCTCTTTTATTGTCTAACCTTGTATCCTTGTACCCTATTGCTTCTGGCAACCACAACATTTTAACATTCATTCAGTTTATAGTAGTCCTTAAGATAGCTTTTAAATTTTTTCCATTCTTCTTCCACCGTCTCTTTGCGTTGGTCACGGATTCTGCCTGTCATCTCAGCCATTGTCATATAGTCCATCACTTTCATCTGCCATTCTTCCAGAGTAGGTAAATCTTGTGTCTTCCAATACTTTGCGATGAGTATTCTTGCTGCTGTTGTGGCATACATAAAGAAATTTCTATCTTTCTTTGTCACCAATTGGCCGACAATGCCCAAGAGAAAGGCCTCTGGTTTTTTAGGAAATGTACATTTAAGTACCTTTTTCATTTCATTATAGATCATTTCCCAGAGAGCCTTTATCTTCGGGCATGTCCACCAAAGGTGATAGAAAGTACCTTCAGTCTCTTTACACTTCCAACATTTATTATCGGGCAAATGGTAGATTTTTGCCAGTTTGACTGGGGTCATGTACCACCTGTAAACCATTTTCATAATGTTTTCCTTTAAGGCATTACATGCCGTAAATTTGATACCGGTGTTCCATAACCATTCCCAGTCATCTGACATAATGTTGTGTCCAACATCCTGCGCCCACTTAATCATAGCCGATTTAACTGTTTCATCCTGTGTGTTCCATTTCAACAGCAAGTTATACATTCTAGATAAATTCTTAGTATTGGGTTCTAACAGTTCGGTCTCTAGTTTTGATTTCTCCACCTGGAAACCGATTTTCCTATCCTGTTTAAAAAATTCCACACAAGGGCCATTGTTCGGTTCTTTCGCACATGCAAGACTAGCAGCCTGTGCGACATGGTTTGCTGGTTCCTGTGAATTGCAAAATGGAAATTATGTCCACTAATTAACACTGCTGCTGCAGGAACAGTAGCACATTTTTATTAGCAGGGAATTATTGTTGTTAATCCTCCTTACTAATAGGGTATAAATGTCTAGGTTTTCTGTCCTCATGTCTAAGAACTTTATATAGTTAGTATGCCGTTTCTGACTCCTTGCTGTTTTAGTACCAGTGTTAGTTGGCTGCCCTGGCTGCCCTGTGGGAGTCTTGTTGACTAACAGAGAAAGATAGGAGTCAGGCCTGCTTTTACGAATGCATACCAGCAGTGTTATTAGGGCACAAAGCCGTTAAAAAATTATTTTTAATTTTCTGTAAGGAAAGAACGAGCCATTATGTCTCCTCACCACCATTGCCTTACAGGGGTTTTAATTGAGGCCATTGACTGAAGAGGATTTATACACACACACAAATCCCTCTTTTAAAAAAAAGCCCAAACAGTAGAATTCCTAACATATAGAGTGCTGTATTTTAGCATATATCCCCCATTGTCATCTCTTCCTTCTAGCGGTAAATGCTTTCTGTTGCCATGCCAACAATTTGTTTGAAAGTTCAAAATGTGCTACACTTCATTGTCTTGGATGTGAAGGCCTCTCCCTTGCAAATGCTGTTGGTTTTCTATTCAAGTTTTATAAGAATACCTAATTGGGAAGAGCAAAATAAAGCAACAGGAGGTGGAAAATGGGGCAGAGGGGGAAGCTACGCACAATCCTGAGACAGGAGAGATAGTACCAGTCTGAAATAAAAAGAATGCACTTCTTTTATTTAAGGCTGAATACATTTTCTTTCTTTTTTTGGGGGGGGGTGTGTGTCAAAGATTCCCACGCATTCACCTCTGCCATCTTGGAGCCTATAGAAACCATGGGCTTATGAGTAGAAATGCTGGATTCCTATTTCAGTGGAAAAGTCATCAGAGCTCATTTCACTTGTTCCACTTGAACAGATGGACGGGAGGAGAGAAATCAGGTACACGCTTCTCATTCAACAGCCTTCTAAGCAGCTTGCAAAAATATGAAATAAAACAGTGAACAATATCAATATTGTGCTGGATATCAGTTTTGGAGTGAGAGTTAATGTCCAGTTCAACTGGCTTCTCTTTGTGGAAAAAGTGGATATGTGTGCCATATTGTCCTTCTTCTTAGGCAGCAAAATGTCTTGTGCCAGATGACAGAGGTTGGAAAGGAATATTTAGAAGTTGCTAAAAAAAAATTATGGACATTGGGATGCAGAAAGGGGGGGTATGGGGGAGTCCCGGAAAAGAGGTTTATGAAAAAAAATGTTATGAAATTATACGTGTTTGTATGTCTTTTTAGGTGTTTGTTTGTCTTTAAAAAACTCTGTAAAACCAATAAAAATTTTATAAAAAAAACAAAAAAACAAAATGTCTTGTGCCAGTCCTTGGCACCATGAAAGACTGACATACTCATACCGCAATAAATCTGTTTCTCTTTATGGTGCTACTGGGCCCCTATTTTAAAAACAAATGCTACAGTTGTAGATTCCCCCTATACAGCAGCAGAAATATATTCATGCCTAGTTTAGTCGGGAGGAAAAACCAACTTAATAGCAGTTAAGAATGTGGAAGTATTTATTTTTCGTTTGCATCATGTGAATTATCTATGAACTATTGGAAATTGTTTCGGAGGCAATGTGTTCAATTATGACTGCAACAGTTCCAATTCTAGAAATTAGTTGAATCCAGCTAAGCTCTCCTCACTGTAGAGGCCCATTAAAACCAATAGTCTTAAATCATATCTGTTACTTTCAGTGGGTCTACTCTGAGTGTACTCTGAGTCTTTCTTACTACTGTTTGGGGGGAAATGTACTTCTTAGAAAGCAAAGTGCTTAAAAAAAACCCTTATGTAATAATTTTCTAGGCCTTGGAAAATATCAACAAATATATCCCAGTAATGTTTTGGCCATTCTTGAAGGAATGACATGAAAGACTTGGTTAACTATGAGAAATAATAAATGATAGATAGACTGGTAATACAGATGTGGTATTGTGACAAAGCATGCTAGCATCAAAGGGACATGTATAAATAAAAGATTCACACAATGAATAAAACATGTAAATAGATTTCAGGGAAAGAATTGATGGGTTGGTGAATGGATTCAAAGAGAACCAAAAGAATGTGTATTAAATGTGTTTTGAGTACAGCAGCAGTAGTCAAATTATGCTGTGGTGGAAAATTACTTTTATAATAATCTTGGCAATTGCATGACAAAATGTAGTAGTTGAATGCATGTGTTGTACCTGGGATAGCTGTGGCCTAATGCAGGGATGGGGAATTTGTGGCTGGCTAGATGCTGCTGGACTCCATGTCTCATCATCCCTGACCATTGGCCATGCTGACTGTGGCTAATGGGAGCTGGAGTCCAGCAACATCTGGAGGTTCCTTCTCTTCTGCAGTTGAACTACACCTGAATCAGCATTTTCCATGGGAATCTTCCTGTTTCTCTTCTAATTTCATCTCCCCATGTGCTTAATTACTTTTTGTAATATTTTCCATTGGGCCAAATTTGCTGTGCTTGGTTCACAGCCCTTGGTAAAGGGTTTACCTACCTTTACCAAGGGCAAGAGAAAACAGCTACGGTACGTGATATTTGAACTGGGATCCACACAGCCCATTGAGCATGTGGAAGACATTTAAAAGCATGTTCATTTCTCTCCTCCCCATTTTTGCTCATTCCCTCTCCTGCCCTACATTCCAGCTAATTCCCTGATGCTCAGGAAGGGCAAGGTGGAAGCCCCATTGGGTTTGATCTTAAGTTTCTGTCCATGAATGCAAAAGGTTCTTTTCCTGTCTTCCTTCCTCTGCAGCCTTTTGAAAACCTTTGTTTGAAGGTTGCGGGGTCTTGGGCAATGGTATGGAGATATTGGAGATATCTTTGCTATATAGACAAATATATGCTCTGCCTCCACAGTCAGAGGCTGTATGCTTCTGAGTACCAGTTGCTCTTTTGCTTGGGTCCTGCTTGCGGGTTTCCCACAGGCATCTGATTGGTCACTGTAAGAACAGGATGCTGGACTAGATGGGTCATTGGTCTGAACCAGCAGTCTCTTTTATGTTCCTTTTGTGTGGGAGTTGCAGACCGGGGGGGGGGAGTTGGTGGGCTTTCTCTCCCTCCCTCTTAATGTGAATGGAGGAGCAACTTAGCATCCAAGCATTGATGTGAGCTGAATTCTACGGAGACTTTTCAAAATCCTGCCCATAGTCTTTCATTGAGTGAAAGGCATCAGATATACATAAAAACTCAAGATAATAAATGACGGAAATGCTTATATTTTTAAAAAACCCCAATGAAAACCATTTTTTTCCTGTATGTTTTTCCAGAATTAGCAGCAATAGAATTTTTGAGTATGTAAAACTTTTGGTTGTATGGGGGGGGGAACCTGGGGGCATTTCCATAGGAACAAGAAGAAGAAGAAAAAGAGTTTGGATTTGATATCCTGCTTTATCACTATCCTAAGGAGTCTCAAAGCAGCTCACAATCTCCTTTCCCTTCCTCCCCCACAACAAAAACTCTGTGAGGTGAGTGAGGCTGAGAGACTTCAGAGAAGTGTGACTAGCCCAAGGTCACCCAGCAGCTGCATGTGGAGGAGCGGGGAAGCAAACCCGGTTCACAAGATTACAAGTCCACTGCTCTTAACCACTACACCACACTGGCTCAGTTGGACTTCTGATGTCATCAGCTGCCAGTAAACAAAGTGCATAGTATCCCCCAAAACACAAACACACACATCAACACACATGTGTGTGTGCATACACACACAATGCACTGGATATATAAATAAACATAGCATTGATCTAAACTGCTAGTTATAAAAATGGCATCTTCTGATCCTGCTTTATACTTTGTGGTGAGGGACAAAGCCTTAAACATTACTTGTCAAAACACAAAGTGCATTGATTTATATGGAAAGGAGGAACAGGAGTCACCCTTTAAACAAACAAATGAGGTAGTGTGCAATGAAAATAATTGCTGAGAATTATCTCTAATTGACACCAGTCTGAATAGTCTTTCCTGAAATTGCCGACAGTAAATGTGAATGAACATTTCTCTGGCAGGGTGGGGAGCACATGATAAATAATAAAAGTTAATTTAATATTCTCAATAAAATGCTCATGTGAATTCTGCAATAACACTTGTGCGACAAGAAAAATATTTCACAGGGACAGAGAAACCCTGTAGCACTGGTGCACCAGGCAGCCACTTCTCCCAGCTTAACACCAATTTAAAATAGTTACACAATCCTATGCTCAAACAGCAGCAGAGTTAAACACCGAACAAGAGCTGCAGAAACAGGTACTGATGCTGCAGCATACATAGATATGCCTAGGGTGTCCCTGGAAACTCTGAACTTACCAATAATGAATTTGCTGGCCAATGATTTTGCCACATTGCCCATGACACCAACACCCAAATGTTGTCACTCAGCCCAGCACACAGCCCTTTCATACACAACTCTCAACCTGGCAACCAGAGGGGCGAAGGAGATAGCAATACCTTCCTTTCTACAAGCTGCTGTGGTTCAGCAATGAAAAGTGAGATAGTCAGATTGGGTCAGACAGTCTGAATGAGACAATTTTCTGTCCTGGGCCTGCTGCAATAGACCCCGCCACCTCCCATACCTCTTATTCACTGGGTTGATTGCCCATGTTATAAGGTTTTCAATTTGTTACCCAGTTTTGAACAGCTCTGTTGCAAATTTGTTCCAAATAACACATTTTGGGCAACTTTGCATCTCGCATACTCTGTAATTTTAACCTTGTAACAGCAAGGTTATGCCTTGTGGGTGGTTCAAATAAATTTTAAATGGTTTCTAGCCTGACAACATTTTCCCGACCCCACACTCCTGCACCATACACCACCAGTGGGATTACCCTTCCCTGTGTTTTTAAAAATAATAATAATAAATCAATCAAATGTTAAAAGTGCTCAGCACAAAAGCCCCTGGACCTCTTTGCCTGTAATTTGGCAGGTTTTACCTACTTTGGAGAGGCTACAATGGCTGCAAATTTCATTTACTTGTGTCAGAAGTTTTGTTTTATTTAATTATAGCAATTTCTTCATTTCTCAAATAGCAGACTCAGACAGACCCTGAGCAGAACCAGGAAGTGTACGGTGTACCTCAGACTGAGCTGGACTGTTTTCCAAAATGCCAAACTGGAGTGAAAACCAAAATATTTTGGTCACTGCACACCCTGACTTGAAACGTGGACACCTGCTTTTAGACTCATGCTATAGATCATTCTGCTTTAGGACTTTCCCAATTTCTCACAAAAAGACACAGCTTTGCAGTAGAAGGATGTTAATGATATAGAGATATCAACCTTGAAAAGATTTTAAACTAGATGTTATATAAGGCTTTATTTTTTAACCTTACTATCTTAAGTCAGTCCTGAGTTTGGACCCTTTCCAGCCAGTCATTTACCCAAGGAAAGTGATATTGAATGTGCATGATAGTAGGAAAGATTGAAAGGCCATTTGGTGTCACATTAACAATAAAGCTTCAATATGTGTGAAATGAATGACAGGTCATAAATAATACTTGCGCCATTCTACTCTTGCACAGATTATGTGCACATTTCCATTCATCCCATGTCTGCCCTTTCTCTATTGCTGCTCCCTTTTTTGGAACTACCTGAAATATGTGTTTCTCCCTCCCAACAAATCCTTAAAGAATTTTCTCTCGAGCCTTTAATAAATGATCTCTGCCTCTCATTTTCCTTCTCCTAATCATATTTTCTTGATGCAAATTCAGGCAGAGTGTTCCCCAACATTATTTTTGTAGTGTCTACTTCTTCAAGAGATTTGTAATTATTAACATTACAACAACAAGGATTATTCTCAAAACCCACAAGAGTTAGCTGCCGTATTTAAGTACATTTTTGCAACTTCACAGTAAATCTCTCAAGCAACAGTACATCCCCTCCCCCTTCTGTGCTCTGTTTCAGATTCTCAAATTCAAATTATAAAATGGCAACAACATTTCAGAGCATAAGCAATCTGGTGTTGATTCCATTGTAAGTGTAAAGAATGGGATACATTGGCTTCCTGTCAGGTGCATTTGTTTTGAAAGGATGCAAGTGTTTACAACATCTAGTCATGTTATTGGATTTTGTTGGCATCTCTATGGTGACATAATTTAGGCACAACAGTCTACAATTCCATTGAAAAGCAAAAGGAAATATGCCATGGGTGTTGCTGCACCAAAGGGGAATGTTCAGGAAGGGAACTAATCATCATCAAACTGCATTTGCACAAGGATTTAAAACCCAGTTTTTGCCAGAGTAATTTCCTCAGCAGTGTTCCTATGTGACAGCAATAACTAAGCTGTGCTTTTTTTAAAAAAACGGTTCCATTCATGCTGCAGGCAGCTTTTTAATTCATATATATGTGCAAAATCCGCAAAACCAAATGTCTCACAACTCTGTTCCTTTTGGGTTCCTTGCCTTCAGAATTGTTAGATTGCAAGGTGGAGGGAATGGTCAAACAGTAACAAGGATGTCACCCAAGCTTTCACTGATATTTTACACCTCATCAGGCGTACACAGTGGGTGGCCCACCAAGCTATATGCAGCCGACAAAGGCATGTATTGTTGCTTGCCGTGTGCTTGACACCCACACACATTTTGCATGCCCAGGCAAGCAGCAAAACTGGAGTTCTACTGACCCCTCCTTATGTGACTGGTGGGCTGCGTTTGGTTTAGTGGATCACAAGCTGTGCACTAATGAAGGGGTAGCACCGCTCTTGGAGAAGAGTATGTTGGGGTTGCTCTATGCAACCTAAGAGCTCAGTCTTAGAAATACAGTGGTGCCTCGCAAGACGAAATTAATCCGTTCCGCAAGTCTCTTCGTCTAGCGGATTTTTCGTCTTGCAAAGCAACCCTATTAGCGGATTAGCGGATTAGCGCTATTAGCGGTTTAGCGGCTATTAAAGGCTTAGCGGCTTAGCGGCTAAAAGGCTATTAGCGGCTTAGAAAAAGGGGGGGAGCAAAAAAAATCGCAAGACTCGCAAGACTTTTTCGTTTTGCAAAGCAAGCCCATAGGGAAATTCGTCTTGCAAAGCGCATAGAAAAATGGAAAACCCTTTCGTCTAGTGGGTTTTTCGTCTTGCGAGGCATTCGTCTTGCGGGGCACCACTGTAGAGGCCTTTGCTAGAGAAATTTTCCTGGAAGAACCGATGGCTATTCATGGCTGGCAGCCAAAACTATTAGAATACTGAAATCTGTTGAGCCGATGGACTTACAGTGGTACCCCAGCTTACAAATGCTTCAGGTTACAGACTCTCTGCTGACCCAGAGGTTAAGAATGGACCTCCAGAATGAATTAAGTTCTTAACCTGAGGTACCACTGTATTTCCTTCTGCCTCTCCCCTCTCGCTTCCCCATTCAGTCTGCACAAAGGAAGGAAAATGGTGTTTTATTAGCACACCATTTGGGGATAAAGTGATGGAGTCAGTGGCAGCCTGGATTGCTGATTCTTGCTAAAGCAGGAATCTAGGCCTATTTATCCTCCACTGCTCTTGGTACCCCATGGGAGCTGCTGTCTAGTGAGCCTGCTGGTGTGGTTGCTGTGCACAGCTGTCAGGTTGTTTGTCCCTTGGCCTAAAAGAAGCCCCTGAGGCAAGTAAAAACAAGCCCTGATTCAAGGAGTTGAAGAACCAGCCAAATAATGCACTTCAATGTTGTCTCACTAATTTCTTCTCATTATTTTATTTTGTTCTCTAATTTTAATCATAAATGGATTTCAGGGTGGTATGTTTAAAATTACAGGGGGGAAACCACTACAATATAAACTAACAGTACAATAAATTTAAGAGGAATTAAACTACTTGACAAACGAATAATATCACAATCTAAAATGTCTAGAAAAATAGAAATGTTTTAATTTGGCACTGAAAATAAAGCAGTGTTTGAGCCTGTCGTTCCTCTCATAGGAGACCAATCCACTGGCGGGACACCATTACAGAAAAGGCCCTCTTTTTAAAACTCATGTGTGATGTCCTTCTCCTAGAGATAGGGAATGGCTTCCTCTGCTGATCTGAGTGTATGGAAGGTTGGTACGGGAAAAGGTGCTCTGTGAGGTATGTGGAGCCCATGAGGTGCAGAATGGCATGATGAGTTCCTTACAAGAAGCCTTCTAGTGGGATAGCCAGCCATCTATTAAAGCCTGCCAAATACTTGGCCATCCTCTCTCCTGTTTTGTGTTCCAAGGTAGGATGAAAAAGGTCCTTCGACTGGCCATCGTGATTTATTGGCAGCATGCATTTGGCTTGGTGAGTTGTTTAAGTCTGCAATTAAAGCCCAGCAGCAATATGTCATTGTTTAAAAGAGGTTAATCTTGACAGTGTATCCCTCTTAAGATTTCTTATTTCTTAGTTTTTAAACGGCGCCTTGGCTTTATCTTAGATACAATTTAAAAAGAGTGCTTGAGTGGGTTGGTTGTGCACTAGAAATAAAGTTCCTCCCCCAAAATTTAAAAAGTTTCAATAATATTACATTTGAGATGATGATGAAATTGATGCACAGACGAAGTCCAAGTGAGAAAAGAATAAACACATTTCAACTAAATCAAAATATATGTACTTGTATTGTAGTGGTGTCAAATTGTCACCTGTGTTCCAATCCCTACTCAGTCATGAACTCCACTGCATGAATGTAAGCCAGTCACTGGCTCCAAACCTAACCTGCCACACAGGGCTGTTCTGAGTACAATAGAAGAGAGGGAGAACCATGGAATATAAACATAATATTGAAACTAAATAGAGAAATATAACCTTTTTAAAAAAAGAATCACCCACTTAGACTTTTTGTGACCATTTCTTCGCCTTTTTTCCTTTCTTTTTGAGATAGGCTGCTTCCATCTATTATGAAATAACAGCCTCCTGTATAACAAGAGAGTAAGGAAGTGATCTGAAATGTTTTCACAGTGTTTTGTTTTCCATCTTTTGGTGGTGATAATGCTACCGTGGGAAATGCTTGCTGTGGTTCTTCTGTGAAGATGCACATATCACGATTACTTTCTTTCTCAAAGAAAACTTAACCATTTGAGCTTTGCTTGAAAGACACAAAGTCAGAAAAGCTAAAGCACAGAATGAACTCAGGCTGGCTAGAGAGGTTAAAAGCAACAAAAAAGGCTTTTATGGGTATGTTCGTAGCAAAAGGAAGAACAAAGAAACAGTGGGGTCACTCAGAGGAGAAGATGGTGAAATGCAAACAGGGGATACAAAAAGGGCTGAACTCCTCAATGCCTTCTTTGCCTCAGTCTTCTCCGATAAAGAAAACAATGCCCAACCTGAAGAATTTGGAGCAAATGATTCAGCAAAGGAAACACAGCCCAGAATAACTAAGGAGATAGTACAAGAATACTTGGCTAGTTTAGATGTATTCAAGTCTCCAGGGCCAGAGGAACTGCATCCAAGAGTATTAAAAGAACTGGCAGATGTGATCTCAGAACCACTGGCAGTCATCTTTGAGAATTCCTGGAGAACAGGCGAAGTCCCGGCAGACTGGAGGAGGGCAAATGTTGTCCCTATTTTCAAAAAGGGGAAACGAGAGGACCCAAATAATTACTGCCCAGTCAGTCTGACATCAATACCAGGGAAGATTCTGGAGCAGATCATTAAGCAAACAGTCTGTGAGCACCTAGAAAGGAAAGCTGTGATCACCAATAGTCAGCATGGATTTCTGAAAAATAAGTCATGTCAGACTAACCTGATCTCGTTTTTTGACAGAATTACAAGCCTGGTAGATGAAGGGAACGCAGTGGATGTAGCCTACCTTGATTTCAGCAAGGTATTTGACAAGGTGCCCCATGATATTCTTGTAAAGAAGCTGGTAAAATGCGGTCTTGACTATGCTACCACTCAGTGGATTTGTAACTGGCTGACTGACCGAATCCCAAGGGTGCTAATCAATGGTTCCTCTTCATCCTGGAGAAGAGTGACTAGTGGGGTGCCACAGGGTTCTGTCTTGGGCCCGGTCTTATTCAACATCTTTATCAATGACTTGGATGATGGACTCAAGGGCATCCTGATCAAATTTGCAGATGACACCAAACTGGGAGGGGTGGCTAACACCCCAGAGGACAGGATCACACTTCAAAACGACCTTGACAGATTAGAGAACGGGGCCAAAACAAACAAGATGAACTTTAACAGGGAGAAATGTAAAGTATTGCCCTTGGGCAAAAAAAATGAGAGGCACAAATACAAGATGGGTGACACCTGGCTTGAGAGCAGTACATGTGAAAAGGATCTAGGAGTCTTGGTTGACCACAAACTTGACATGAGTCAACAGTGTGACGCGGCAGCTAAAAAAGCCAATGCAATTCTGGGCTGCATCAATAGGAGTATAGCATCTAGATCAAGGGAAGTAATAGTGCCACTGTATTCTGCTCTGGTCAGACCTCACCTGGAGTACTGTGTCCAGTTCTGGGCACCACAGTACAAGAAGGACACTGACAAACTGGAACGTGTCCAGAGGAGGGCAACCAAAATGGTCAAAGGCCTGGAAACGATGCCTTATGAGGAACGGCTAAGGGAGCTGGGCATGTTTAGCCTGGAGAAGAGGAGGTTAAGGGGTGATATGATAGCCATGTTCAAATATATAAAAGGATGTCACATAGAGGAGGGAGAAAGGTTGTTTTCTGCTGCTCCAGAGAAGCGGACACGGAGCAATGGATCCAAACTACAAGAAAGAAGATTCCACCTAAACATTAGGAAGAACTTCCTGACAGTAAGAGCTGTTCGACAGTGGAATTTGCTGCCAAGGAGTGTGGTGGAGTCTCCTACTTTGGAGGTCTTTAAGCAGAGGCTTGACAACCATATGTCAGGAGTGCTCTGATGGTGTTTCCTGCTTGGCAGGGGGTTGGACTCAATGGCCCTTGTGGTCTCTTCCACATGATTCTATGATTCTATGAAAAGAATAGACTGCAAGATCACAATATGTTATTCCTGATGAATTTAGCCATCCAGTTTTTTCTTTGCAAAAGCAAATGTGAATTCAGATCACTAGTCTTTAATAGTATAGGCTAAAAACTACCATTTCCTACTCTTTTCACCACTTTGTGTGGAAAAAAGAGTGGTAAACCTCTCCCATGGCTTCACTGTTATATAAATAAGCATTGTCAATAGTTTTATCAGAGAGAAAATCTGTGTTGCTCTTGAATGCCAATGCTTGCTGTTCTTCTTTTGCTCTTTCCTAATCTTCTTCTTCTTCTTTTTCCTTCTTCCTTCTTCTTTCTTCTTTGGCGATCACTTGTAGCTGAGTAAGATTGTCTTCCATGAACACGGTCTTAACAGTGAGACCATAAGTGACTGTGGAGGCCAATTCTGGATCCACACATCCTTCCACAGTGGGGACATAGGTTTCTGTGTGGGAGTTGATCAAAGTGAGGGTTGGCCAAACGTGCCTTTCTCTTAACACTCATGTCCTGAGTTCGAGCTTCTTCAAAGTCTATGATACCTTTGGTAAAGGCTGTTCTCAAACTGGAGCACTCGCAGGCCAGTGTTTCCCAATCGTTGGTGTTTATACTACATTTTTTTAGAGTTGCCTTCAGAGAGTCTTTTGCTGACAAGCAGCATTACTCTTTCAATTTTTAAGTTCAGAATAGAGTAGTTGCTTTGGAAAACGATTATCAGGCACCGAAACAACATGACCAGTCTAACAAAGCTGATGTTGAAGAATCATTACTTCAATGCTGGTGATCTTTGTTTCTTTTAGTACACTGACATTAGTTCACCTGTCTTCCCAAGTGATGTGTAAATTTTTTCGGAGATTGATGGAATTTTTTGAGGAATTGGAGATGGCATGGTCCATGTTTCACAAGCATATAGTAAGGTTGGTAGTACAGTACAATAGCTTTGTAAACAAGCATTTTGATTTCCCTGCGAATGTCCCAGTCCTCAAACACTCTGCACTTCAATTGGGAGAAAGCTGCACTCGCGGAACTCAGGCGATGCTGGATTTCGGCATCAGTGTCAGCCCTTGTGGAACGATAACTGCCCAGGTAGGAGAAGTGATCAACATTTTCCAACATTACACTGTTAAATTGGAAATGTAGTGCTGCAGAGGGGTTGTTTTGTGCTTATTAGTGCAGCACTTTTGTTTTTTGGATGTTGAATGATAGGCCAAGCTTTTTGTAAGCTTATGCAAAGATATTTTGGATAGTTTTGAGGTCATCCTCTGAGTGTGCATACTGAAGCTCTATAACAGAAGTTATATACGTTACTCTTTGCTTTCATCCTGCTCAGATTAAAGAGCTTTCTAACTGTTGGATATGATTTCTATTGTAGTGGGGAGTTTCCCTTTGACAAAGTGTGGGATCATAGCAATGAAAATAATAGAGTTTATTATAAATTTTCCCCCAAAGTAGAGGCTTACGTATAACTGGTTATAGGAAGGGGCCAGTGCAGTTTGAGATGGGCAGAGTGCTCAGTAAGCCTCAAAAGCAAGTCTGTAGCATACGTGTTGCATTACAACCCCATTGGGGCAGTTGACGCCTTTGGGTGATGGTGTTCCTTGTGAATCTCAACCATGGGGTGAAAAGTCACCTCTCAGTGGGGAAAATGTCAGATCAATCCACCCTAACTGTGTGATGGTTCTGCAATGTGGCATTTCAGTAAATGTTTCACTTGAGATTACAAAGATCAGGGATATTTCCCGAAGCACTTGTTTCAGGATGCTAGGACACACACACACACTCATCACCCAACTGGATTTGCCACTGACTTGTTTGAGGATGACAATTCTAGTGATTCAGCTAGATGTTTTCCATGTAATTCATGTTCCCTAAGGCTAGATGGGTTATTTCAGTAAGCCTCTGCTACAATGACGCCGTGTTACTCTTTCTCCTAGAAGCCTTATAGTGGCAACCAGGAAGGCATCATGTGTCACCATGGGGCCATTTACACTATTATTTGGTGCAGTAATTACTAGACTCTCTTCTGTTAGTTCTACTCTTTCTTTATGTTTTTGTTTTAAAGAAGGGAGAAATAACAGCTTGTCGCTTGGAGAGCAAATAGCACTCTTTTAAAAGCTGTTACTAGGCAACCTTTCAGCTTGGGTGGGATACTGCATTTGAACTCATATCTGAGCAAAACCAAACCTCCAATTAATATCTGAGCTTTATAGATCTAACGGCATAACCTGATAAGGAACATGAGATTTTCAGTGCTGTATAGAATAATATGGGTTCGCATATAGCAAGAGAAATGGGTGTAGGCAAACCATATCACTACCCCCCCCCCAAAAGCAACCTCTTTTCAAAATTAATTTGTTCTCTCTCATCACAAGTTGAAGGTGAAGAAGAGGAAGAAGCTAATGAGTGCCTAAAGTAGAATGATTACATAAGGTTCTCTGCAGTGAAACATGCTGGTTCAGTTGGATTATTGAACAGCTGAAGCACTCTTGCAGTAGCACCAATGGCATAAATGCTTGCAGGCTTCAGTTGCAAGGATCGTAAGTTGTAACTGACAAGCTGGGATGAGGGTGGAATGGAGGACCATCATAAGGCATCCTTTTAACATTTAATGATTTAATGATTGTCAGGTTTCAGCCCTACTGAGTATTCAAACCCAAGTCTCTCAAATGACAGGCAAGGGGTGTTGGCCTCACCAGCATATCTCTTCCACATTGCCAATAATACTGAGAAACCTTTAGATCTGAGCATTCATGCCCCAAGTTTGCCAGAGCAGCTGCCTGAGTTCCTGACTGGCTCTCAGGCAATCCCACCCCAATCTCCCCCAGGGCTGCAGGAGCAGAGGAGATATCAAGCCAAGGAAAACTTCAGAGCCTTCAGCAAAGAACCCAGCTAGCTGCACATGAGGCTACTTAGATAAAGAGGGAAGTGCATGGCAACACCTCTTTGGATCAAGGCCTGACTGAGAGCTTCGAAGGAATGGAACCTCCAGCTCCTATATCAGCTGTCAGTCTGAGCTGCCTCATTGCTGAAGCAACAGCTGTCAGCCAAGTGCCAGCCTTCCTGACCTGGGGAAATGGAAAATGATAGAGTACTGTATATAAGTGCCTCTAATTACATAGATCAATGTGAATATGAGATTCTCTGTGGAATATTGAGACCTGCTGAGAATTCCAACACATTCTAGGATTCTGCATGGTCTCTGATCACTTCACAATGTCTTACCCAGAATTATTTATTTATTTTGAAAGATGATAGCTGTGACCACCTTGGATGACCTGGCAATGGGAGGAGTTTACTTCCCTGTAGGATCACGTTAGGAAGCAAAATACGAGTTTACCGGCTGGGAAAACACTGCACAAGAAATGCCGGCTGTCACTTTTAACATGCAATAGCTGTAGAGCCACAAAAAGTCTTGTCCAGCAAGTGAGGCAGCCTCCTGGCTTAATAAAATATAAAAGGCTGGATGGCTTCCAATACACACACACACACACACACACACACACACACACACTTAAAAAAACTTCCCTATACAGGGCTGTCTTCAAATATCTTCTAAAGGTTGTTTGGTTACTTATTTCCTTGACTTGGCGGGTTGCATAACTCCATACCCGCCAACATTTCTCCAATGAAATAGGGACATCCTAAGAAAAAGCAGGACATTCTGGGATCAAATCAGAAACTGGGGTGGCTTCTTTAAATCTGGAATTGACCCTGGGAAATAGGGACACTTGGAGGGTCTGAGAAGCACCAGTTCATTGGTCTGAGTTATAACACCAATCAGCTGTAGCACCCAGCCAGGGATGGAAGCCGTGACATGGCAGACTTCATAAACTGACAAATGACCAAGATCTCCCACATTCAAAGAGACCAGGCCTAAGGGAACAGGACTGATTCCCACTCTAGTAGGAATGGCAGGAGTGGTATCTAAAAGATGCATGAGGAAGTCCTGTACGAAGTTCCTTGAGAATCTGAATGTAAAGGAAATATTTTCTGTACTCTCCATCTATTCTCCCTAACAAATGGAAGCCTTTTATAATTCATAGATTTCTTTCCAGTGTTGCTATAGTGTCAACTACAAAGCTGAGAAGCACCATTGCAATGCACATCTGGAAAGCACTGTACTGGGCTGGGGGAGTGTTTTGTCCAAATTTTATCAAATAATCGTCATACATAGCACCTTTTCAACCTATGTGTGAAATATGCATACAAAAGCAAAATAATTATGAACTTATGGGGTGTCAAACAAGAACTGTGGTGACTATGCCAAGCCATTCAAATGTGACATCCACTGTTCATTAGAAACCTTATCTAATGATAGCAGGCAGTCTGGATCTTCATGAATCAGGATAGGTTCATTGTTGGCTTACAGAGAAGGGCAAGACAGCAGGGAGATTAGTGCCACATCCCTCCCCACTGGCCACTCCTAGTTTTAGGGTGCACCTACCTAGAATAGATGATCTCCTCTTTTTTGAAAATATAAAATCCTTTTGTTATCCAGATCCATTTCCCTACTTGGGCCAAAAAACACAGATTCTCTGATGGGTGGAAAACAGGAATAAAAAGAATCAGACAGTTCTTATGTTAACAAAGTCAGAGATTAATTTTAGGTGCTGTGCTAGGCTTAAAAAAAAAAATCAATAGAATCTAAATTAGGTAGTTTTATCTAGCAGTTATTTTCCATAGTTTGCTGTTGATGATGCCCAGGAGGCAACCAATTAACATCTCATGAAAGGACTTTCCAAACCCTTTCTTTTCATATATTCTGCCTCTTGAAATAGGGACCTTTTTACCTAAAAAGTATTAAGTGCCAGCCCTTTGAGCTGATTGTTTTCTGCTAGGAGTGCCAAATGTGAAAATAAAGACAATATAAAATGATTGATAGCACTCCCCTTTATCAAACTGCAGGGGGGAAATGTAGGCAAGATTGGCCAGAGACAAAAAGATCTTGTTGGTTACATAAAGAGATCCATAATATCAACTAAAATGGACATAACCTAGAGATGAAGGGAGATGGATGTTTATTCTATGTGCCAATTGCTCAAGCACCATATTGTGTCGTAATCAACACCAGGGACAGGGATTTAAAGAATATAGACACAGCTGTGTAGCCAGCCTTGAGGGGCTCCTCAGCAAGATGCTGTCCCCGGTTGCTTCTTCTCCTCAGTTCCTCACACCTGGTAAGTGGGGGGGGGGAGAGGACACAAATTCCTCCCCCCCCCCAAAAAAGAAAAATAAATGGAATTATTTTTAATTTCCTGCTACCTGGTTAGCCATTAGGGGAGGGAATGGACAAATGGGTTATTTGCTGAAGGGAAGAAAAAGTAAAGAAAAAAGTCATCTCCCAGCTTACCAGGTGGCATGATTAAAGGAAGGGGTGTGCACCTATTGCTTTCTTCAAAATGTTTTACAGTATATACCAAACAATGTCTGCAAAAAGTTTTAAAGAAAGGAATGTGGACCTGCTCTATCCTCTTCCCCCTCCTCCCCCTTACCAGCTGGCACGGGTGGCAATCACAGCAATTACTTTCTTGCCCCCAGGGCCAGACCCAGACATTTTGGTGCCTGAGGCAAACCACAAAATGGTGCCTCCTTCCCTGTCAGGGAATAAAGGGTGTGTGGAGATGTGCATCAGGAACGAGGGAGGAATAAATATATACGTAGGGATCTGCTGCCCCTGTGGATTCTGCTGCCTGAGGTGAATGCCTCACCATGCCTCATGGGTGGACCAGCCCTGCCTGCGCCCCCCCAACAGACACACTGCAGAGCTCAGTTCCTGACAGTCATGTCCTCCATCTTCATTTTCCAGAATTCCGCATGCGTGTAGAGGCACAGTACTTAGTGCGACTACTTGGAGCTTCACTCTGCAGCAATCTGATGTTAAAAAAAAAAGAGGGAAAGATGTGGGCAACTGCAGTTACAGACATTTATCTGAGGAAAATAGGGATGTCCTGTTCCATTATAATAATCATGATAATTTGCCACAGCCAAGCTGGGAGACTTCCAACATATATAAAAAATAAGAAAACATTAAACATTAAAAAAACAACCTATACAGGCCTGGGTTAAGTTGTTTTCTAAAGGTTGTGTAGTTACTTGGCTCAGCGGTCACCTATCTCCCTACCTACCAACATTTCTCTGATGAAAATAAGGACATCATACCATACCTTCCAACATTTCTGATGAAAATAGGGACATTCTGGGATAAATCAGAAACCAAGACGGCTTCCATAAAACCTGATTGTCCCTGGAAAATAGGGACACTTGAAGAGTTTGCAGTTATTTGAGAGGTCCCTGAGCAGCAGGACCTGAGATCTGTGCTCCATTATCCAGCTGTAGTGACACAACAGCATTAAAGCAGGACAGTCGGTTGTCTGCCCAGCTGCCTTATGTTTACCTTATGTACGGGGAATGTACATTTGCCTAGAATTGAGACATGTTGGTGGTTTCTCTTTCTTTTAGGACACAAAGCATGGCCTGTAATATATTCAGTAGCTGTATACATTGATTTTGTGTGGGGGAACAAAATAATGAGATAAACTGGAGTAATTTGGGAGCTCCTTCTTCCTCGACTCTGCTCAATGCCTGAGTCAGACTGAGCTACAGAGACACAAAGCTACAGAGTGCTCTGTTTCTGTGGGGATGCAGCACTATGCTCCCCTATCAAATCTCTGTGTTTCTCTAGATCCATGGGCTTTGCAAGAAGTGAAGCTGTCAAAAATGTTCCCTGCATAGGACTGAAAAGCTCTGTGTCGTTGTTGTTGCTGTTTGTGAAAGTACAGCAGTGGATGTATTTTCTTAAAAGTCAGGAGTTTCATTTAAGTTTCTTTTTAAAAGCCTATGTTGCTCTGCTTCAACAAAAACGAAAAAAACACAGCTTTTCAGAACTCTGCAGGTAGCGCTCTAGACAACCTCACTTTGTAAGTCCTGTCAGGAGGCATGGCGAACACAGCCAACAGAAAGAAGGACCTCTAGGAAGTGGAAAAGTTTTTAAAGGGATTCAAGCAAGAATACCCACCACTTTGCCACCTCTTAATTATTTTGATACCAGAAAAAGACAAACCCCTGCTCCCTGCCCTAAGGGATGATGGAGGAAAGTGGCAAATATCTTTTTATAGTGTTTTCAAAGTAGAGGTTAGCCACAGCAGTAATTTGAAGTAACTAAGGCTGCAAGTCTCTGCACTCTTACACAGGAGTAAGTGCCATTGAACTTGGTATATGGTAAATCTGTTTCTTACTGGGCTGGACATTGTTGCAACTATTAAGAACCTTCATAGCAGCCTTGGAGCTTTAAAAGATTGAAGATAATATAAAATTGATGTTTATGAAGAAGACCTGTTGCTTAAAATAGACATGTCAGTAGTATATTGTCCTTTTTGGGTGTTTTACTGAGCATTTGCTGAGCTTTCATGCTGTTTCAAAGAGTTTGATATATACACGCACTACTAAATTCATATTGCTGACAATATGTCATCCAGACAGCAAGTCATTTTTGTTCCATCTGCACCATTATATAGCACATGCAGATGCTAGACTGGGCTCACATTGCAGTGACCTTGAGGTGAAAAATAGATGTTTGTTGATGGAATGTGCAGAGGGCACACAATTAAGAAGCACCAATAATATGTGGAAGGACCAAGAAGTTAAACAGCAGGGTTGGGAATCCTTTTTCAACCCATGGGCTATATTCTCTTTAAGGGAATGTTCTGGAGGTCACATGCCAGTGATCTGGAGAGGGTCCCAAGGGCCAGCTCGAGATGCCTGGAGGGCCACATTCAGCCCTAGTCCTTTCATTGTAATATTGGTAGTTTTGTTTCCTATACCTTTTCTAATGATCCTTAGATCATTAGCTAATGTTTTCATCAGGCTATCCCACCACAATCCCAAGACTCCTCTTCTTGTCAGTTCATCTTGTAGTGGGGGGGGGGAGAAATTTGATTCAGTATGCATTTAAAGCTAAATCTATCCAGTTTGCACTTTCCAAAACAACACGCAAGCTGAAACTCAGCTATTCTTCAGAATTCACTCTGTTTTGAATTTTGCAGTGCAGTTCTCAAACCAAACCATGTTTCAAAAAATGCATATCCTAGGGGAATTTGTGCATTACATTTCCCATGATTTCTACTGGCCATGAATAAAATTAGACATAGAAGAGGAACTACTGGGAGCCACATCAAGGACTATCAGATACATTTTGAAGAGGGAAGTGGTTGGTACAGATAGGTAGGGGTGGTTGGAAAGAAAGAAGTGTGTAGGTTTAATTATGCTTTTCTGCACTAATGGCCTGTCATATGTTCAGAGGCCCAGTTCATGGGTCTTTGACCACTTCTTTGAAGGGGAGGAATCACCTGAATTTATCCCAAGTAGAATTTATGTAGAGCAGCCATAGGCAAACTCGGCCCTCCAGATGTTTTGGGACTACAATTCCCATCATCCCTGACCACTGGTCCTGTTAGCTAGGATGATGGAAGTTGTAGTCCCAAAGGAATCCAGAGGAATCCAGTTGACAAGGAAGACTTTCTGCATGGTGCTATTAAGAGCTTGTTCTGTTTTTTCACCACACCATTTATGTGCTGCCACCCACTAAATGTTTAAGCCATGGCTTGATTATGGGCAATTTGATAATATGCAATATTATATAATGATGTACAGTATCTTCTAGAGATGTTTAAATCAACATTTAAACCCCATGAGGCTTTGGGTGTGAGTAGAGGAAATAAACTAAGTTTTTTTTATTGCCTCAAGCTTTGATTAAGCAGATTTTTTAAAAAATAAGGCCTGAACTTGAACTGACAGTGTCCTTTATGATATACAGAATATTTAAAGTATGACTCATGGCCTTGCTATAATCTTAGCTTCACCCTGTTTATGCTGCAAGAGGAATGCCAAGGGCGAATTGTATGTTTCAGGTTTTTGAGTAGAAAATATAGTAAGGGTCCACTTAGCCAATCATAGAATTGTAGAGTTGGAAGGGATCCTGGGGGTCATCTAGTCCAACCCTCTGCAATGCAGGAAATCATCCCTGACAGGTGGCCATCCAACCTCTGCTTAACATCCTCCAAGGAAGGAGAGTCCACAGCCTCCTGAGGGAGACTGTTCCACCCTCCAAAAAAAAAAAAAAAAAAAAACCCTCAATACTGTGGCCCATAGAAGTCAGGTTGGTTAGGTATTTCTTCTTCTGACACTTAACGGTCCTTAAAATACAATAAGTGATGAAAGGCAGATAAAAAAATGTGAAAATGTCCATACTTCAAAAACCACATGGACATGTTTGCGTTTCTGAATGTGCACACAGAATAGAAGGAAGTGGACAGAGTTGTTGATAATGAGGAGTTGTAGAAGGACGTGTTTTGAAGAAAAGAAAAGTGAAGGCAGAAATGTTAGGACAAAGACTGGAATGCTGGTGAAATGGTTGTTGGTTTGACAAGCAAGGGGTAATCTGGGCAGGCTAACTTCTCAGTCAATAAATAGGTGACCCAGGCAAAACTCAGCAGACTGTGCACTTGGAGCTATCCAAGGTGCTGAGAATCAAGCTGCCTTATGGCCTCACCTTGTGGGTTACTACTGAGGACAAGCCAGGATATAGCAACATAGGAAGATGACTTATATTGAGTTCCACCATTGGTCTAGCTAGCTTAATAATGTCTATGCTAACTGCCAGTGGTTCTCTAGGCTTTCAGGCAGGGTTCTCTCCCTGCCCCTTCTGGAGATGCCAGGGACTCAACTTAGGACCTTTTGCAAGCAAAACAGATATTCTACCACTGAGCTATGGACCTTCCCCATGAAGGTCCCAGATGAAGGCTATCACTCAACATCCAAAAAACCAAAGTGCTACACAAACAAGCACAAAACAACCCCTCTGCAGCACCACAAATCCAACTTAACAGTGTAACATTGAAAAATGTCAACCACTTCTCCTACCTGGGCAACTATCTTTCCACAAAGGCCAACACTTATGCCGAAATCCAGCACTGCCTGAGCTCTGTGAGCGCAGCATTCCCCCAATTGAAGTGCAGAGTGTTTGAGGACTGGGACATTCACAGGGAAACAAAAATGCTTGTTTACAAAGGTATTGTACTACAAACCTCACTGTGAAACATGGACCACTTACAAATGCCATCTCCAACTCCTCAAAGATTCCATCAACGGTGTCTCCGAAAATTTTTACATATCACTTGGGAAGACAGGCAAACTAATGTCAGTGTACTGGAAGAAGCAAAGATCACCTGTGTCAAGGCAATGATTCTTCATCATCAACTTTGTTAGATTGAAATAAAAAAATTCCTTCCAGTAGCACCTTAAAGACCAACTAAGTTAGTTCTTGGTATGAGCTTTCGTGTGCATGCACACTTCTTCAGATACACTGAAACAGAAACAGACTCTAAACGACTGTAATTGGTCTTACAGGAAAAGGCAAGGGGTGAGAAGGTGAGAAATGGCTTAGTCATGTATAATGAGATAAGAATCCAATGTCTTTGTTTAGACCAGGTCTCTCCATGGTTTTAAGTTTGGTAATGAGTTGCCATTTCTCACCTTCTCACCCCTTGCCTTTTCCTGTAAGACCTATTACAGTCGTTTAGAGTCGTCAACAGGCTCATCTCAGCTATCTGCCAATCTCCCATTCCCACCACCCTTCTGAGTAATACCCCTCCCCACCTTCTCACTATATAGAAGGGTCTGGCAACTTCTGTTTCAGTGTATCTGAAGAAGTGTGCATGCACACAAAAGCTCATACCAAGAACTAACTTAGTTGGTCTTTAAGGTGCTACTGGAAGGAATTTTTTTAGTTTGTTAGATTGGTCATGTTGTTCGGATGCCTGATTATCGTTTTTCAAAGCAACTACTCTATTCTGAACTTAAAAATGGAAAGCACAATGCTGGTGGTCAACAAAAGAGGTTTAAAGACTCTCTCAAGGCAAATCTTTTAAAAATGTAGTATAAACACTGACAACTGGGAAACACTGGCCTGCAAATGCCCGAATTGAAGAGCATCCTTTACCAAAGGTGTCATGGACTTTGAAGAAGCTTGAACTCAGGATAAAAGGGAGAAATGTGTTAAGAGAAAGGCATGTTTGGTCAACCCTCACCTTGATCAACTCCCACACGGAAACCTGTGTCCCCACTGTGGAAGGACGTGTGGATCTAGAATTGGCCTCCACAGTCACTTACGGACTCAGTGTTAAGACCATGTTCATGGAAGACAATCTTACTCGGCTACAAGTGATCCCCAAAGAAGTTGATGACCCATCATATTTCCATGGGAAAGGTTTACACAGACTATTAAAAGGGATTCTGCCTAAGCTTTAGCTCAGTCCATTAGGAAGTTTCTCTGAAATTACCTTACCCTCCTATTCCCAAGGCTTGGGACTTTTCCCAAGCCTGGCCATGTAAGGTTGCACAGGTACTGTATTGGATTTTACTTCCTTCAAGTGGCCAAGACTTTGAAGGAAAAGGGAAACACATGCAACAGCACATTTTCAACTGCAAACAGCAAAACTAAGACTAATTGGTAAGATGGATGGGAGTTTATGATACATAACAAAATAGAGTGATTATTTTAATTTCCCCCTCTCCCCCCCCAACACACATACAACACACATATTCCCATACAAAGACAGAAGAAAAAAATTGAGAAAGGAGAGGCATATGCCTTTTTTGTTTCTTTTTGCTATAAAGCGAAATGCTTTGGAATAAAATCCAAAGAAGATTAAAGCTGACATTTAAAGTACGGTACTTCACAGAGAAAGCTTACCACTGTTTAACTAGCATTAATTAAATGGTAAGGGCGTTTTGGTGGGTGAACCTTTCTTTTGCCCTTTTAAAGTTCTGCACATTCAGTTCACCTATGTGACTGCATGGTTATAATTAATGCAAGTGGTTTTTTGGGAGGGGAGTGAGAATCATAGAGGAGTACATATGTTTTCCTTACCGGGAGAATATGTTTTCCTTGTCCAGTTCCTGGATCTGGCTCAAATATTAAATATTTTGTAAGGATACAGAGGGGAGATGACAAGTTCAGACGGGTGGACCATTAGCTGTCATGTCTACTAAACAGGCTGGATGTTGACTAGCATTCCGTGGCTCACAACAAGGAACACAGGGCTGCTGGTGGAAATGGTAACGTCATTCCAAGTTCTCCCTTTACTTCTGCTAATATTGTGCTGTGCAGCAGAAGCGGGGATCCCACTGAATGCTATTGGCTGGAGGCTGGAGACAAACATAGCATAATGTCACCAGAGCACAGGATAAGTTGTATGGGATGTTATGGAAGGGGGAGATGAAGCAAGGCTGCCTTTTTGGCAGCATCTCAGAACTAAATAATAATTTTAGAGAGGGGTCACATTCACTTGCCTATAGAAGAAAATATTTTGTTGATCATTCCATCGGAAGCCAATGATGACTCTCTTGAACTTATATAGTTGAAGTATATAGTACATAAGTGAGGCCAGCTTGGCTTGAAGTATATAGTACATAAGTGAGGCCAGCTTGGCTTCAAGGAGACGCTAGCTAAAAAGATTGGAATTAACTGCTGTGCATAACATGCCCAAATGTTCACAATATGTTAGCATCATACCTCAGGAGGCATTTCACTCATGCAAGAAATTGAACATGGACTGAAGATTACTGTAAAGCCCAGTAGGCATTTGCTACAGCACACTCATTTTCCATTATAATTCTCATGACTGTTGATATCCAGCTTGCTCCAACAACTGGTTTTTGAGATAGAATATGGTGGGGAACAGGAAGATTTTAAATAGTAAATGATTCAGTAGCTGGCAAGTTCTACTTCTGCATGTTACTTATGGCCTAATAGCTAAAAGCTATAGTAAAACTTGAAGTAAATATTGTGAAACATTTAGCATCAGAGACCTGGAAAACCTCTAGGCAGAAGTCCCATAAAAACCACCATAGGGGGGTAAGGGATGGAAATACACGAACTATGTTCCTTTTGAGTGCATTAGAATGGATCAGTAATTACATGGTGCTCAAGGACTTTTGAGTGGGTGTGTTGTACAGAGAGTGGCAGTCCTGACTTCATTTAGCCATGCCTACATGTTTGGAAGCGTGCACATTCATTACTCCAAGCTACTTTAACGTTTCTGTCAGGACTATGCTCTTCCTACCAGGTTTCTAATTCTCTATGTCCGTGACTGAATAGCCAAAGGCTGAGGTTCTTAAAACTGCGAAAGAGTCAATACGATATTCATACCTTATAATTTTCTCTCAGTGTGTGTGTTTTCTTCAACATTCCTGCTGTGAATTCTCCCAGTGAGTCAGGAATTCAAATGCAGGCTGTCCGCTCCAGATGTGCTTTATTTCTTTTCTGTGGTGATGCAGAAAAGTTCAAAATGGTGCTGTTTTGGCTCAATAATTGGGATTACTGGCTTTCTTGGCAACCACCTATCAACTTTCAAAGGATGTTCTTGAGACAATTGTGGTGTGTGCTTTATGGTGTTTTGTTTGCAGGATTAATGATAGACATCCTCATACTTATCCCTGAAAGCAAGGAGTGTGTGTGAGCTAACAGGCCTCCCAGCAGGGGAAAGAGTCTTGGGGCAAAACAGGTCATTACTTACTGCTATTTTCTTGTTTCTGCCAGGGATACAGATTTGGAGCAGACTTCCCACTTAAACAATGAACGTTTAAGTGGACTCAGTGGGGTTTCAGGAAGTCTAGAACAAAGAGTGAAAAGAAGTGGACAACCAGTCTCCTGTTCATTAGTTTTTACTACTACCCTTTCCAAAATCTGAAGTTGTTATGTTGCTCTTGTGGACGGAATTGTTAATTTTATTCTATGGGGAAGCAAAATGCTATACTTCAGACAACAAAGCAAATGGACATTTCTGGTGATGCCCCAAAGCGAAGATTAGAATGCTATGTAAATAAATTCACATCGGACAAAATGCAAAGACCTCAAAAATCTTGACAACATATCCCTTCTTTTCTGAGTATGAATAATCATGTGTCCTTATATATCAGAGACCAACAATGTTATCCCCACAAGCCCTTTTCAGATGACGTATGTATATTCACTTAACTCATGAAGCTTGGAAACAGAATCAGCATGGAGTTTTAGCTGTCTAGCTGTGCCAGAGCCAAACTTGGGGAAGGCTTCTGTACTTCTAAGGGTTGCATTGAAAAGAAAAACTGCAGGTGGCAAAATTATACATTCTATGCAACTCTGGAAAGAAAAGAAATGCTCTGTGCCAAATAAATGCTCTCTCATCTGGTTGGCAGGGACGCGGGTGGTGCTGTGGGCTAAAGCCTCAGCGCCTAGGGCTTGCCGATCGAAAGGTCGGCGGTTCGAATCCCCGCGGCGGGGTGCGCTCCCGCTGCTCGGTCCCAGCGCCTGCCAACCTAGCAGTTCGAAAGCACCCCCGGGTGCAAGTAGATAAATAGGTACCGCTTACTAGCGGGAAGGTAAACGGCGTTTCCGTGTGCGGCTCTGGTTCGCCAGAGCAGCGATGTCACGCTGGCCACGTGACCCGGAAGTGTCTCCGGACAGCGCTGGCCCCCGGCCAATAGATGTGAGATGGGCGCACAAACCCCAGAGTCTGTCAAGACTGGCCCGTTCGGGCAGGGGTACCTTTACCTTTACCTTTACCATCTGGTTGGCAGCCTAGAAGGCAGGGCCAGTAGGGGTGGAAGAAAAGATTCTATCTTCTCCCTATGCAGCTAAGAACTGGGGTGATAAGAGAATAAGATGAGCCTGCAGGATCAGGCCAATGGCATCCTGTTTGCACCATGGCCGCCAACCAGATGCCTGTATGAAGCCTGCAGACTGGACATGAGTGCTGCAGCACTCTGTCTACCTGTGAGTCCTAGCAACTGGTATTTAGAGTCATCTGTTCTGCTTATGGAATTAGAATACAGTGGTACCTCTGGTTAAGAACTTAATTCATTCCAGGAGTCCGTTCTTAACCTGAAACTGTTCTTAACCTGAGGTACCACTTTAGCTAATCGGGCCCCCCACTGCTGTTGTGCCATCACCACACGATTTCTGTTCTCATCCTGAGGTAAAGTTCTTAACCCAAGGTACTACTTCCGGGTTAGTGGAGTCTGTAACCTGAAGCATTTGTAACCCAAGGTACCACTGTAGAGTGTTATTTTCCCCAACACCTTTAAAATGATGAAGAGTACGTCTGGGCATTCAGTCCATGATGACGTGTTTAGCATTAGCAGATGTATAAAGCTTAGTTCCTAAACCCATCCATCTTCTTTGAAAGAGCTCAGTATACACGAGAATTTCAAATGTGAGGTATTTTTCAAAATCACAAATACGTTAACATTTGCAATCCATTCTTTAACTCTCCCCTAAATTCCTATTATATAGTCTGACCTTATTCACACATAATGTTAAGCCATAGTTTTGATCTGAAGAACCACAGGTTAACAATGGATTGTTCCACAGATGAACAAACTAAGCATGGCTTGTTTCTCCAAATATTGGTTTGATTTCCAGCTGCTTTTGCCCCATGCCTTTGTAGTTTGGTGAGCATCTGGGAGGGGTTGTCCAAACAAACTATGGTTAACTAATGTCACACCATAGTTAAAACAAACCAAAATGTGTAAGCTAACAACAAACCATGGCTCCTGGGCCGGGTTTACATATAACACCATGCCATAGTTTAGCATTATGTGTGAGCCAAGTCTCTGTGGGAATACATAATAGGAGCTATACGGAGAGTTGCAGAACAGTTTACAAATGTTAGTAATGAAATCATCAGTCCTGTATTTGTGGAACTGTTTCTATTGCATTGTGCCTGTGTTTTATTTGTGCTTCATTTACATGTCTTAGGAACTCAAACAGTTGTCTTCCAGGTCACTTTCAAAAAATATTGGGTCACTTTTATTCTGCTAATTTCAAACTTTCAGCAATACCACAAGGAGAAGGTATTTATATCCAGCTGATATTTTCTGAAGTCTAGTTCATATTTGACATTTATAGTCTCTAGAACAGTCCCTGCTTAGGTTGTATCCCCCTGAAAGCCTTTTTTAAAAATAGTCCTAGATATCTTTTCTCATGGTACCATTTTAAATATATATATATATATTAAAGATTTCTCAGTTTACATCTCATGGTGCCATTTGATGATGCTGGACTGATTTCTCTGTTGATGTTGTTGTTGTTTTCTTCTTCATTGTTGTATTTTTTCATCATTAGTACAAAGACTTTTGATTTATAAATTAGGTTGGAAGTATTTCAATCAGAGAAGGAGAAAAAACCCAACTTTGGTCTTTTGAACTCAGTCTTTTGTCAATATTCATCTCATTTTATTTTGAAGTTTACTATAGTGTCCTTCCTTGGAGTAAGCTTCATATTGCCTGCAAGGCTGATCATTAAGGAATAATTGAGTTTAGCCTCACTGGTTATATCACATCTGAGGAGTCCCGGAGAAGTATGATAGCTTAATTAGAATGACTTATGGTTGGGACTGCATTGGCTCCCAGTGCCTTAAGGCTTTTGCTCCTCAGCCGAATTATGGTTTAGTCCAGGCTATGGCCAGAGTACTTTGTAATCAGCAGAATGAAGACTACAGATCGCTACAGCTAGAGATATATTTAGCACCAACTGTAATTACATGCAGAACAAAGAAGTAATTCCTGTCCAGTCAACTCGCGTTCAAAAGATTTATATACTTTCCCCTTTTAAATTCAGGGGAAGGGGAAATCCTTCTGCTCCTTTCAGGTACTCTGCTACTAGCTGCACACTGATTCCTGCTTTACTAGACTATGCATTTCTGTCCCACATCACTGGCTACAACTAGTGGAGGCAAAATAATTTATAATGGGATGGTGTCAGATAATGTGTATGACAAAGAGAGGGGCTCTGGGACAGTTTCCTACTCAGGCAGATAACAGGGGCAGACCATCATGAACTTTTGTGTTTCTGTATAGAAAGGAAAACATACAGGTTTCTATATATGCAGTATTTTCTCTGGTAGAGGCAAAAGCAGCTTGTTGGTGGGGGTGGGGTGATTTGTTGAGAAAGAAAACACTGGACATTAAAATGAAATGCAGCCTGGAATGTTAATGACCTTTAAATATAGTCTCATAAAATGATTCAGTGTCCCTTCTCCTCTGCTCGTGGTTCCTCTCCCCTGTCCCCACACCCAATCCCTCTGCCTCACCACAGCATTCCACCCTGGTGCTATGTCAAGCTTAGAGATACTACTTTCACTCTCAGCAGTCACCTTTCCTTCAAAATGGTAACATTTGCCTCAAAAATCAACCAGCACCAAAATCCGGCACCTCTGTATCTACAGTCAAAACCATCTTCTGCACAGAACAATGAGTGGACATCAACAGTTAGGACTACCGCATTTTGGTGTGCATGAATGAAACCAGGGTAGAGGGCCTAGTCTAGATATCTCAGCACAAGCGACAACAACAAAACAATTTCCCATTATTTCAGAAGGAGCTCACTACTATAAATGTATTTTTTGTTTCACGGCAATAAGATCACAATGAGCTAGTTAATTAGACTGGATTATTCTAGACAAAATGGAAAGACCTTCAGACTAATCTATCCACACTCCAGTGCCTACAATTATTCTTATTTCCACATTGTAGATGGAGCCTTTGGGGGAGGACTTCTCTGGGGATAGCTGGACAGTTCTGTTTCTGATCATCTCACCGAACAAATGTCTCTCAGGTCATCCTCTCGCAGCTTAATAATCTTAGTTATTTCTGGACGTTATTTAGGCAGCTGCAAAACAAAGAGAATAATCTTTCCTATTGCAACCATTCGCATCATTTGGAAGACAATAAGTGAAACTCTATGACTGTATTTTCCCCCCAGGATGCTTCACTTGATTAAAGCCACAAGGCAAAACAGACTCTGTACCACAGAAAGACAGAATCCGCAGGCATCCATGTTAGCTGTCCATGAAATTCCTTTAATACAAACCAGAATAAATGCTTTACTCAATGGTGGCTTTTATTTGAAATAACCAGCACATAAAATGCCAAGAAGGAAGGTGAATGGGTGGAGTGCCAGGAAAGAAATGTAGTTTAAATTGCTCTGGGAATTACCATCAATACCATCCAAAGAATGTTTTAGCTGCCGCACTCAGTGACTGGGCCTTGCAGGTATGTCTGCCTTTTGATGCCTCTCATGGGGGCAGCTGGATCCCTGTGAGGTAAGGGAAGGGGATCTGAGATGATGGAGAGAGGGTACCAGGGCCTGCCCATTCTGGCTCGCCAACTACATCATATATATGTGGAGGTGTTTGCTAATGGGTTTTCACATTGTTAAGAAAGTAACAGGAGAGTTATAACACTGTATATGGCACACTCAATGCTAATTACAAGTGAAAGGGAACGAAAGATACAATTGTGGGATTTTTATTATTTATTTATTCCTTTGATAGGCCACCTTTTCCTCCAAGGTGCTCAAGATGGAATTCTCCCTGCCTCCATTTAATTCTCACAACAGCTCTGTGAGGTAGGTTAGACTAAGAGGCAGTGACTGGCCCAAGGTCACCCAGTAGGGTGCCTGAGTGGGGATTTGAAACCTGGTCTCCTAGAACCTAGTCCAACACTCTAACCATTGCACCAAACTGGCTCTCAGTGCCATTTTTATGGCATGTCATTATTGTATATTGGTTAAGGCTTTACAGTAACTGTGTACAGTACAATACTGTTCAATTACAGTGGTACCTCAAGTTACAGACTCTTCAGGTTACAGACTCCACTAACCCAGAAATAGTACCTCGGGTTAAGAACTTTGCTTCAGGATGAGAACAAAATTATGCGGCAGCGGGGCAGTGGCAGGACACTCCATTAGCTAAAGTGGTGTCTCAGGTTAAGAACAGTTTCAGGTTAAGAACGGAGCTCTGGAACGAATTAAGTTCTTAACCTGAGGTACCACTGTATTGTGTTTAAAATTCATACTTTCCTGCACAGGTTTCTGTGCCTTCATCTCAGAAAGGTTATTTTTCTCTCCTCTCCCAAAGCTTAGAAAAGATGCAGTTGCTGATATAGCTATTAATGATAAGTTAACATGTGCCATTAAGGTAAGACGGGGAATAAGCAGGAGAAATAATTTTGAGGAGATATGGAAGGTGTTTGTAGAATCTGTACTGTTAAAATGGAAAGGGGTCACACCATCGCAAGACGTGTTGAAATTTTGAGAGGTTGGATCGTTACAATGGAATGGTATTGGGGGTGGGGTGCACACTTTATTCTTTTTTTTTATTACTTTGTCAAAATAATTAAAAAAGATGCAGTTGCTGCATGCACACAAGTGGGTGGTGTGTGTGCTTTTAATGCCACAAAGTGTAATAAATGTACCTTTGGTAAACGTGTCTTTATACACTCGTTGTCACAATGCTGTCAGGCAAGAATGTCCAGAGTGAGAAATTAACTCTTTATTTTCAAAAGTACCCTTAAAAGTTAGCAAAAGGCATGTCGACAAGTCATATGTTTCTCAGCTATTCTTAGGTGTGCATCCAATGAGGCAGCTGCCACAACAGAACAGCACACAACTAAGTGAAGACTCCTTGCGTGTAGCCTCCTGCTCCTCCTGCTTCAATCCTCTTCTGGTTGTGGGTGATGGTGGAGCAGGAGAAGTAGGAGCAGAAGGAGGAAGTGGGGAAGCCCTTGACTCCACACCAGCCTGGTTTATCTCTTCCTCCCTCTGCACCTGTCCTTCACTCTCCAATCCTGCACCTTCTCCTGCACCTTCTGACTCTCATCTCCTGGGTCTTACAGCCAGTTCACTGATCCCTTAGTCTCCAAGCCCCCTTCTCTCAGTGCCCACTCATGGGAATCCAGCCACCACTCCCCAGTGTCCAACCAGTCCCTGATGCTTATATACAAATTTCTGGGAGCCCTGCCCCCCATGCATTAAATGCACATGCATTTAAAGTTCCTGGTACATAGATGACATCGTCTGCATTTCCAGGGTTTGCAGAAGAATGCACCAACATAGCATCAGTCTGCACTTGGGCTTGCCACCAAAAACGTCATGCTACTTGTGCTTGATGCCTGTATGGTGCTGTCTTGGGCTTATCCAAAGACAAATACACAGTCCTAGATAAGAAATAATTTCTGAACAAATGCTGGAGTGTTATCTACAACTCTTCACAGGCACAGCGCGTGCATAATTGACTGTGTAAACAAATATTTCAGCACTTACATAGTCTCCTTCCCTCTAATCTCAGATATTGCTCACACCTTGTATGAGGCGACCCAAAATGCAGCGTGAAGATATCACAATTCACAGATTTCAAACCCCTCAGGCTTTCTTCCACTTAATAATCTGCTTATTGTCATAAATTAGTAGCACACGCTGCTCCTTAGTAGATAGATGTGTAAATTTGCCTGATAAATTAACCCACAATATATAAAACTAATAAAATGCTGAATGTTATGATGGGCTGTGGAAGGGAAGGTGGGTTTGTGAACTACAGGGATCCTGGATGAGGATAGGTTTGGCTCCTGTTCCATGGCTCCCTGAGCATATATCATGCCTTTATCCTTTAGAAATGAACGGCAGCCATTCACTTCAATGGGAAAAAGCAAAGCACTGAACAGCCTGTCAATTATTTGCACATCCAATATTTACAGAACTTCTGTAGGACAGCTTTTAGTTCTCTTAAAGGATATCTACCTTCTTAGATGTGTTCAGAGAATTAGCTCTGTCGTTCCTCTGTTATTTATGTGCTGGAATGGCCAGGCCCACCGACTATTCTCCTTCCAGCCAGTTTCGAAGGTATTAATCAGTGGCAGACATGGACATTCATCTACCTCAAGGGAGCAACTTATCCATGCTCTGTACTTGCTTGCCCCTCATTCATACAAATGGATGCTGAGCTGGAAACGTGCTGGGGGATTTTACCTCTCGGTTTTAGACTTCCAGCATTTGTACATTACATGACAGAACATTTCTTCTTTTGCTTAACAGCTCACTACTATGTATCCTAAATTGTAATTAACCAGCCAGTCCCCAAAGACTTGTGGCTGTTACCAGCTTCTATCTGTATGATCTCAATTTCTTCCCTGTCATCTTCAGATATAGATCTCCTTTATCAAATGCATCCCTGGAGGATGCCTTTGGGATGAACTGTGTGCTTCTCTGCCCTTGAAGAGAGCTTCCCTGCCAAGCTGGGCTTTGTAGAGCCCTGAAATTGCCATAGAAGAAGGAAGTTCTTCCAATTTAAAACAATAAAGCTAAAACAATACCCCTTTTCTCACCCCCTGCTTTTTAAATGCACCTTTTGTTTTGAAACATGACAGCATATGCATTCTGGGATCGTGTTTAAGCTGAAATTTTACTGAGCAAATCACATAATCACATTTGCAGAACCTCATACTTAGTGAAATCTCTTCCTTATTATTATTATTATTATTATTATTATTATTATTATTATTATTATTATCATCAATTTATATATCTCCCTTTTTCAAGGGCAGTATACAACATTAAGAACACATTTTACTGAGCACAATAATAAAGCATAATACAGTGGCACCTCGGGTTACATACGCTTCAGGTTACAGACTCTGCTAACCCAGAAATAGTACCTCTGGTTAAGAACTTTGCTTCAGGATGAGAACAGAAATCGTGCGGCGGCAGCAGGAGGCCCCATTAGCTAAAGTGGTACTCAAGTTAAGAACAGTTTCAGGTTAAGAATGGACCTCCGGAATGAATTAAGTATATAACCCGAGGTACCACTGTACTTAACCCGAGGTACCACTGTAATAGAACCTTTTTAATAAAATAACCATAACAATAGTTATGCAGCTTTAACAGGCCATAGCTTATTTAATGGCCAAAAACCTGGGTAAAGAGGAATGTTTTTGCCTGGCGCCTAAAGACATGCAATGATGGCACCAGGCAAGCCTCTCTGGGGAGAGCATTCCACAGTCAGGGAAGCACCACTGAAAAGTCCCATTCTTGTGTTGCTGCCTTCCAAACCTCTCAGGGAGTGGGGACATAGGGAAGCTTTTGCCCAAGTACAGTTGGGGCTCCTGCTCTATTGTCCATCTTCTTCTGCAGTGACAGAGAGTTGGCTGTGTTGCAGCAAAAGCAACAAAGAGTGTTTTGGTACCTTAAAGACCAGCAACTTCTATTTCGGCATAACCTTCTGTGGACTAGAGTCTACTCATCTGTACAATTTTAGAAGTTTTGTGGGTTGTTGTTTTTTGCTTTTTGCATACTAATATGGGTGCATTCTAGAAGTCATTTGGGAGCATTTTGGCATCTAAGCGGCATATAATAGATAATAATAATACTTATTCATAGAAACATAGAACTGTAGAGTTGAAAGGGACCTTGAGTGTCATGTAGTCCAGCTCCCTGCAATGAAGGAATCTCATGCCCAACACTGGACTCATATCTATGACCCTGAGATTAAGAGTCTCATGCTCTACTGAGTGAGCTATTTATCATTTCTGTATGTTGGATAAGAAACAGACAGGTTGTCATTAATCATATACAATATAAAACACAACCTGCGGCTGAGCTATGCTTCATGTGTGTGTGTGTGTGTGTGTGTGTGTGTGTGTGTGTGTGTGTGTGATATATATATATATATATATATACCTCGTCGAAACGTCGCCTAGACACCCCAACTCTTACACGGGAAGACACCCGAAGACACCAAAACCTACATTCCTGTACCCGTGAAAATCTACGAAAGCATATATATATATATATATATATATATAATACATGTGTGTGTGTAATTTTGCTTGAGCCAGCATCTTAGATTTTGCAGAAAGCACTCGGAAAAGAAACCATGTGTACGTGAAATGAAACAAACAAGCCTGAGCTCTGTATGTGCTATAGTTGTTCAAAGCAACAGTTGTTCAGGTGACAGAAGGAATGCAAAGGCTAAGATAAATATAAGAGAAATGCTTTTTGACTTCTTTTTCCCACAACTATTTACATATGAACAGATTGCCAAACTCTCAGATGAATTCATTATTCTGAACTACCTTCACATTTCTTCAGCTATTCATCTGAAAAGTCTCCACAAGCTGTTCGTTGCAGCTGGAGTGCTACTCATGTGGTGTTAGGGGGTTCAGAAGTCTCATGGCGTTACTTCTGTAAATCGGTTGAATGATTTATGTAACCATCCAAATTACTAGAATTTGTGTGCACTCCCATGCATGGTCTTGAACAGAATTGTGGTAGATACCTAGGGAGGTTTAGGGCTGTGCCAATTGTTTGCCTGTTTCTGGCAAAGATAATGTTTTGTGTGGGGCATCAAACCAGAGAAAATGTTTTTCAGATAAGGTCAACCTGCTTCTGATTTGCCATCCTATTTCCCCCCCCCCCTTAGGCAGGGCTTCATTTTCCTTCCTTATATGACCCTAGACAATCAGAAACTATATACCATTTGATCCAGACTAACTGTGGGGGAGCTCTGCCTGTGAGGCTGTCTCATTGGAGGAAGTGGGGAGTGATTTCTGCCTCTCCAACAAGTTCTACAACCATCCTGTGGGCAATGAAAAGCTGTTCTGGAGGATCCTCTGGAAGGGAGGTAGAACTGGTGGTTGCAAGGGAAAAGGAGAATCAGTAACAACTGCCTCCCACTCCCATCCTCCTCCAGCCGAATCCTCTTCTGGATCTCTGTCCCCTTTACATATGGACAATATGACAAGTCTAGCTCCAAACAATTATAAACATTAGGATCTTGCAAAGCTGAGTCAGTCAGTTATGGTTGTATGCTGAAGTCACTAAGGGCACATGAAACTAATTCTGAGGAGGGAATAATGCTTTCTGAACATGAAATTTGAGAACAATTTCCCTTACATAGCCATACAGTGGTACCTCAGGTTAAGTACTTAATTCGTTCCAGAGGTCTGTTCTTAACCTGAAACTGTTCTTGACCTGAAGCACCACTTTAGCTAATGGGGCCTCCTGCTGCCGCCATGCCACCGGAGCACAATTTCTGTTCCCATTCTGAAGCAAAGTTCTTAACCCAAGATACTATTTCTGGGTTAGCTGAGTCTGTAACCTGAAGCCTATGTAACCCGAAGCGTATGTAACCCGAGGTACCACTGTACAACTAAGTTCTCCTAAAGGGCAGGTTGCCACTGTTCAAGAAAAGCATTTTGCTCTCAACCCGGCATACCTGAGGGAATGTTTCCATCCCCGTTGTTCAGGGCAGACACTGAGATCCAGCTCTGAGGGCTTTCTGGCATTCCCTCACTGCAAGAAGTGAGGTTACAGAGAACCAGGCAGAGGGCCTTCTTGGTAGTGGTGCCTGCCCTGTGGAATGCCCTCCCATTAGATGTCAAAGAGATAAAGAACTGCAGTCAAGCCTTGGTTCCCGAACATCTTAGTTGCCGAACAAATTGGCTCCCAAACGCTGCAAACTCAGAAGTGAATGTGCCAGTTTGCTTGAGTGCAGGAAGCTCCTGCAGCCAATAGGAAGCTGCGCCTTGGTTTTCGAATGGTTTCAGGAGTCGAACGGACTCCCGGAACAGATTAAGCTCGAGAACCAAGGTATACAACTTTTAGAAGACATCTGAAGGCAGCCCTGTATAGGGAAGTTTAAAATGTTTGATCTTTTATTATGCTTTTATATTTGTTGGAAGCTGCCCAGAGTTATTATTACTATTGTTTCCCTGACTTTCCCATTACCAAATGTGCTAGGAGCTGACCTCTCTAGTCACCTTGCCCAGACCTGAATACTGAGTGTCTCCTTCATGTTCCCATAAAAATGTGCTGGCCAGTTTCAATAGGCTATTTGTCAGTAAGCAAATCACACAATGCTGACTTGCTCTAATAAAGAGGGCTTGGGATCACCTAGATGTACCTTGATTAGAAAACATCTATACAGTTAGCTATGACAGCATGGATTACAGAGCCCACGTTTACCAAGACGTGCTATGGCAGGCGTCCTTGCCATATACAAAGCTAATATACAAGCATAGCAGTCACTCCTACAAAATGCTGAAAATGCTAACAGTGTCAGGGATCCTCATGGTAACAATTCCAAGATGACACTGGTGTGATAGGCCGATACAAATGCATTATGAAAATAAATATATGCAGTGCATATGGTACTTTTGATTCTTGAATACATATTTACAAAACAGACTGTCATACTCTTACAAGTCATAGCCTATGTTTTTCATGGTTTGTGAAATATCTGTTGGAAGTATAAGAAGTGAGACCCTGAAATATTCGTATCTGAAGAAGTGTGCATGCACACGAAAGCTCATACCAAGAACTAACTTAGTTGGTCTTTAAGGTGCTACTGGAAGGAATTTTTTTATCCTGAAATATCTGTTTATGAGGGAATCCTGTCATCCACTTGTTGGAGAGGAATGCTGTTCAATTCCATTCATCACAAAGTATCTACATGCATGCTTAAAAATTACAAAATATGCACGGTGCAAGGTCATGGAATCTTATGAATTGCGCAAGTATCTTCATCAAGAAGCAGGCGTCCCCCCTTTTTCAAATACAGTGGTGCCTCGCAAGACGAAATTAATTCGTTCCGCAAGTCTCTTCGTTTTGCGGTTTTTTCGTCTTGCGATGCACGGTTTCCCATAGGAATGCATTGAAAATCAATTAATGCGTTCCTAGGGAAACCGCCTTCAGACCAGGTCCGGGGACAGTCTGTCCCCGGACCTCGTCTGAAGGCTGGGGGGGGGGACAAGGGCTTTTCTTCCCACCCCCAGCATTTTAAAAAACCCTGGGACAGCGGAGGACTTCTCCGCTGTCCGGGGCGATCTTAAAATGCTGGCGGGCGGCATTTTAAAATCGCCCCGGACAGCGGAGGACTTCTCCGCTGTCCGGGGCGATTTAAAAGCCCCTGGGAAGGCAGGCAGGGGGGACAAAGACTTTCGCCCCCTGCCCGCCTTCAGAAGGTGTTCCCGCCCCCCGCCCCACTTCGGAACAGCTTTCCAAAGTGGGGCGGCTGGGGCAGGTGTCCCCGCCCCCCCTCCCCACTTCGGAACAGCTTTCCGAAGTGGGGCGGCTGGGGCAGGTGTCCCCGCCCCCCCTCCCCACTTCGGAACAGCTTTCCGAAGTGGGGCGGCTGGGGCAGGTGTCCCCGTCCCCCCTCCCCACTTCGGAACAGCTTTCCGAAGTGGGGCGGCTGGGGCAGGTGTCCCCGCCCCCCCTCCCCACTTCGGAACAGCTTTCCGAAGTGGGGCGGCTGGGGCAGGTGTCCCCGCCCCCCCGCCCCACTTCGGAACAGCTTTCCGAAGTGGGGCGGCTGGGGCAGGTGTCCCCGCCCCCCCGCCCCACTTCGGAACAGCTTTCCGAAGTGGGGCGGCTGGGGCAGGTGTCCCCGCCCCCCTTCGGAACAGCGTTTTAAAATGCTGGGGGTCGGGAGCGAAGCGCTGCCGACCCCCAGCATTTTAAAACCTTCCCGGGACACGGGGAGATTTTAAAATGCTGGGGTTCAGCAGCGCTTCGCTCCCGACCCCCAGCATTTTAAAACCTTCCCGGGACACGGGGAGATTTTAAAATGCTGGGGGTCGGCAGCACTTCGCTCCCGACCCCCAGCATTTTAAAACCTTCCCGGGATACGGGGAGATTTTAAAATGCTGGGGGTCGGCAGCGCTTCGCTCCCGAACCCCAGCATTTTAAAACCTCCCCGGGACACGGGGAGATTTTAAAATGCTGGGGGTCGGCAGCGCTTCGCTCCCGACCCCCAGCATTTTAAAACCTTCCCGGGACAGGGGGAGATTTTAAAATGCTGGGGGTCGGCAGCTAACGCTTCGCTCCCGACCCCCAGCATTTTAAGATCGCCCGGGGCAGGCGGGGGGGGGAGGCAGGCGGGGGGGAGCAAAGACTTTTGCCCCCCGCCGGCCTTCAGAAGAGGTCCTCTTCTGAAGGCCGGCTGTGGGCGAAAGTCTTTGCTCCCGACCGACAGCATTTCCCTATGGGCTTTCGTCTTGCGATGCAAGCCCATAGGGAAATTCGTCTTGCGAAGCGCCTCCAAAACAGAAAACCCTTTCGTCTTGCGGGTTTTCCGTCTTGCGAGGCATTCGTCTTGCGGGGTACCACTGTATTCAACTAGTTGCAAGTGATTGTGGTTCCCAGACTCAATATTTGCATAGGAAAGATGAGATTTGTAAGAAGAGGGATTTTCATTTGCTTAAATGACCCTATTGTTTCTTAAACAAAGAAAGAAGTAAAAGTTAATATTACATTAATATTCTTAACTAGTTCCTAAAATACTGATGGTGTTTCAACTGAAGCTCACTAATCTGAACCCAAAAAAGGACATCTATTACATTTTTAAAATAATTAGGATAGAAAGTTGCTGATTTTCCCATGAGAGCCTATTTTCTTCATGGGTGAATTATTTAAAACCACAGCCACCTTCAGCCACATTGACTGATTGCTAATTTCAGTGTGACTTTTCCAGGGCAGTGCCCTACTTCTATTTAATGGTACTAAGAATGCAGATTCAGACACACCATCCATTTATATGCTGTATCTGGGCCAAGTGAGCCATATTCACTATCACCGTCATATATTAGGTTTGGTTTTCTGAGGGAACATAAATCCTACTAAAATATGACTGACTTTTCTCAGAACTATGCAACTCATGGAGCAAAATTCTGCCTGCAGTTTTACAACAGGACTAATAATATGACTGTATTTGCTCTTATTATCATCTGTGTAAATACCAGAAGTCAACACTTAAATCTCTCATTCTATTTGTCTAAGAGCAAATGGATGTTTATGGGTGTCTTGATGAACATATGCTTGCTTTTGGACTAACAGAATGAGAGATCCAATGTTGATTTCTGGGTATTTACAGAAAAACAACACACTTTTAAAAGCAAATGAATAAATAACATATAAAAGCACCTGCAAACATACAAAAACAGTCACCTGCGCTCACAGCCAATATGCACATCTATTAAGTTTTTTAAATTAGTAAATTGATGTGGAGGGGAAGTGTTAAATTATTCCACCTCCCCACCCCCTTTTCCTCAGCATGTGGCCCTTACTCTACAGCTGCCGGGGGTTTTTTGTCATAGAGCTCCACATAAGGTAAAGGTAAAGGTAAAGGACCCCTGGACGGTTAAGTCCAGTCAAAGGTGACTATGGGATTGCTGTGCTCATCTCGCTTTCAGGCTGAGGGAGCTGGCATTTGTCCACAGACAGCTTTCCGAGTCACGTGGCCAGCATGACTAAACCGCTTCTGGTGCAACGGAACACTGTGACAGAAACCAGAGCGCACAGAAACACTGTTTACCTTACTGCCACAGTGGTACCTATTTATCTACATGCAGCGGTATGCTCTCGATCTGCTAGGTTGGCAGGAGCTGGGACAGAGCAACAGGAGCTCACCCTGTCACGAGGATTCGAACCACTGACCTTCCAATTGGCAAGCCCAAGAGGCTCAGTGATCACCCACATCCCTATAGAGCTGCACATAATATAGATTTGGCCCCTAGATCTGAAGTATTAGAGTTGCCTGGAAGTTTAAGATCCTTGCAACCTTGAACCTTCCTAAACTTTATGCTGCACAAAGCTTTGCTGGGAGGCGTACAAGCTTCTACACTCAGTATTGGCTTAAAGCAGTGTTTCCCAACCTTTTTTGGGCAAAGGCACACTTGTTTGAGGAAAAAAATCTCGCGGCACACCACCATTACAGCCCCGTGATGTCAGCGCGCAGCGTCACGCTGGGAGGGACGCACAAAAGTGAAAGTTTTCAATTTTTCCCCTCCCCCTTGCCGGGGAACCTCCAAGCTTTGGGGGTGGGGGGGGAGGAGGCAGCAAAGCGAGGGACTGAGGGACGGCGGCAGCTGAGGCGGCGGCGGCTGTTGTGGTGGTGGCGGCGATAGCGGGCAGAGGAGGGGGCGGTGGCGGGGCCGAGGTGGCCGGCGGCGGCGGGGGAGGCGGCGGCGGGTGGAGCAGGAGGGCGGCCGAGGCCGGTGAGGGAGTAGGGTTGCCCGGGGCTTGAGGAGCCGTCGCCGGGAGTTGCTGCTGCTGTTGTTGCTGCTGCTGCCCGGACATGCCGGCCTCCTCCTCGTCCGCTGTCTCGCGCTCCTCCCATTTGCACGCGCTGCCCCGCCGCCGCCCCATTGGCTGGGTCCTGTCAGCTGATCCTGTGTTATTTCCTGTGTGTGTGTGTGTGAGGGGAGAATGGAGAGAGAAACCTCGGCACCACCACCGCGGAGCCGCCCCCGGCTCGACGCGGATCCTCGTCGCCGCCGCCTCTCACCGCCCGACTCGCCCGCCTCCCTCCCACGGCACACTAGCCAACGTCTCACGGCACACTAGTGTGCCGCGGAACACCGGTTGGGAAACACTGGCTTAAAGGAAGCCAGTAGGAAGCCAAACAATCCAACTCATGAGAAGCTCGCACAGACCCTGGCAATGCTTTAAATCAGAGGGTAGGTCGATGAAAAGGGCAGTTACGCCTTGCCAATTTGCCCCCAAGGCAACACTCGGCAAGTAAGCATGGAGGCCCAAGCACTGGCTTGGGAGGTATCTATAATTGTATTCAATTTCAGGTATATCAGTACAAACAGTGGAAACAAACAGAAATACCAGCTGCTGCCTAGTAGCGCACTACAGAAGGAAAACCCCTTCAGGCTTTCTTTTTATGAAATGAAATGGTGCCAGTGGGAAGCTATGCCTAATCCAAAACAACAGGGAGTAATCCTTAGGTTTGCACCATTTCTTTTTGTATTGGATTTTTTAAAAAATTGCCTGTGAAAAGCATACATTGTTGTTGTTGTTGTTATACAACATGAGGCATCTAAACAAGTGCAGCTTGTAGAAAACTGGCAGCCACTTTGACTGTGGCAAACGCACTGTGAAACAGCAACGAAAACAGTTGGTTGTCTCTTTCTTCATGACAGTGAGGAGTGCGATTGCTGGTTCTCCACCCACACACGCACGTCCCTTCCAAGCAACCTCTCTGCCTTCACACTTTCAACGCCCTCGCCGAGCATCAGTACTTTTAATTGTTGCACAAATTGCCAGATTCAGAGCAAAACTACAAGGTTACGCTATGACAAAACGAGCTAGTTCGGTAGGTTTTAAACGTGGATTAGTGGCTTGTGTGCAGTTATTTATTAATTTGTCAGCTAATCTTAATAGGTATTTTTAGGTTGACTGTTTAGATTTTTTTATTGGTGGGGAAATGATTTACCAGAAGGGGGCAGTAAGGGACTCCAGTCTCCAATGGTACTTTATTAAAGCTTAACAGTTCTTGTATCACTGAGCCCCGCCTTTATTTAGGTTTTTTCATTTGAAGCCCCCCCCCCCCGCGCCATTTTTCCTGGGGAAATATTTTAGGCAGAAATCCTATGCACACTTTCTTGGGATGAAGCCTCAGTGAACTCAGGATGGCTAACTTCTGAGTAGACTCTGTAATATTTTTGTAAGCATCTTGCATCTGATTGGCAGAGCTAACAGCTTTGCATTCAAGACTAGAAATACTTTTTTAAAAAATGGTTGCAGGGAGGAAGAAAGGATGCTGAGAAACAATAGATGAGGAGGGCTAATCCCAAAGATCATGTTTCTAAGATAAATTTTAGGACTATTTATTCCTTGGGATGCTTTATATGTTTTATATTTTTCCCATTTTCAAAAACACAAAAATATACCTTGGTACCACATCTTGCTAGCCTCTCATGTCTAGCAACTGCCTACCAAAAAGTAAGCAGAAAGCAAATAAAAAGAAGATTTTACATAAAATTTTAGGAAAAGACAGTGAAACTGGGACTGCCTACTCAGAGGAGAACATAAAAGGAAATTATGAGTGGTGGTGAAGAGGTAGTGGGGGGGGGGTCAGTGAAGTGCCTTATTAGGAGCCATCCCAAAAGCAAAATAGGCAGCAGCTGAGTGGAGTGTGGCTGCCCATTTTGTCACATGCATCAATTATATTACCTGTCAGTAGCAATCAAGTGGTATCTGAATCTTTTTGAAATAAATAAAACTCCCATCATCCCTGATCATTGGCTATGCTAGCTGGTGAGGGCCGCAATTTAACCATCATTTAACTATTGACACTCTGCAAAGCCCTATAGCTTTAAAAGAACAAGTAAGGTGTCCTGAATTCCTTTGGTTTTTTTCTGTTCAAGTTCCCAGATTGTGGAACTCACTTCCTAGAAAGATTTAGCAGCCCACTCTCTGTTAAAACATCTGTAGTTCACTTAAGTTTTTGAAATCTGTCTTTTATTCTGCTGCTATTTTTCATGTATGACATGGTTTAATTTGTATTAAATTGTTTTATTGTGCTTGAAAAGCAGCATGCAAATCCTTTTATACGTGAATGCGGCTGCAGTTCTATGTATACTTGCAAGAGAGTAAGGTCCACCAAATGCAATCGGACTTACTCTGAGCAGAGGGTTGCATGGGCTTGCACTGTAAATAAATACATAACAACCTAGACAGGGTTTGACCATAGATCTGCCCTGGAAAGCTTCCTCTTTAAATATTGGTTTGAAATCACCAATTCCTTGACTGCAGTTTTGATTAGGTTCATACTATAAGCAGAGTGAGAGAATCATCATAGATGCCCTTAGGGCTTAAAGACTAGTTAAATCTTCATGAAGTTCTGCCTGCATTGATCTGTTTTTACACCAGATTTACTCTAAGGTTGCACATTGACCCTTACAATGGAACCCATGTGCATTTTGTCTCCTGGGTGTCTGGAACAATTCTTGCAAGTAACTCCTTATCTTGTAGCTTAGGTCAGCTGTACATTCTTTATGGTAAGTCTCATTGATTTTTGTAGCACTCTGCTGCTTTGAGAAGCAAGCAGATTAAGCTCTTTAAGGGACAGAAAGAGTTGCTGGTATCATTCCACAAGGATGCCGCCATTTCTAAGATGCCAACATAATCTGTTTCTTTAGCGACATGACCACACACATTAAAAATTAAATGCAGACCGACTTGCATTTGCACTTAAATTAAACTCCAAGCTATTAGTCTCTGGGGGACAACAGAAAGATTTGGAGAAAACCACTAAACTATGATCCAAAGAGTTTATGAGCTAACCTTTACAAAGTCAAAAGCTCCTCACCCAAGTGATTCATTTGAAAAGCATTAAAGTGGGTCTTATCAGATAAATATCACCAATAAAAATATGTCCGTCTGTATTGGAAGGGTTTAGGATTCTTTCTCGTTTTTAGCAGAGCCAATTTGCCTTGACAATATCACAGGAGGAAAAGGATTATTTGCCTATTGGAAAAACGTGTTTGGTGGATGATTTTTCAGCGGACTGAATTTTCTTACGCACCTTTCATTCCTCCCTGTTCTGACACATTGGGATGCATTTCTTGGTCCTTACAGTGGTACCTCGGGTTACAAATGCTTCGGGTTACAAACTCCACTAACCCAGAAGTAGTTGCTCAAAGTTGTGAACTTTGCCCCAGGATGAGAACAGAAATCGTGCGGCGGTGGCGCAGTAGCAGCGGGAGGCCCCACTAGCAAAAGCACACCTCATGTTAAGAAAGGTTTCGGGTTAAGAACGGACCTCTGGAATGAATTAAGTTCATAACCCGAGGTACCACTGTGTTTGGTTTAAATTAGATCATCACCTTCATGAGTTGTGCTTCAATCCTCAGAAAGGTTATTATAGAGCTGGAAAAAAGGTGCAGACAAGAGCAACCAAAAGCATCATGGGGGTGGATCAGTTCCTCTTATGAGGGAAGTCTTTAGTTAGAGAAAAGGCAAATCAGAGGGGACATTATAGAAGTGTGTAAAATTATGCATGATGTGGACAGAGAACCCACCCCCCACAACTCTAGAACTCAGAGACAAGTGAAGAAGCTGAAGGGTGGAAGGTTCAGGACACATGAAATCCTTCTTCACACAGGATATAGTTAACTATGGGATTCACTACCACAAGATGTAGTAACGACTGCCAACTTGGATGGCTTCAAATAGGGATTCGACTAATTTTTGGAGGATTAAACCAGCACAAAATTAGTAGACACACAGCCATGAAACACATTGGGTGACCAATGGCCAGTCATTGTCTCTTAGCCTAACACCCCCCCACAGTGATACTGTGATGATAAAATCAAAAGGGGGAGGGAACCATATATGCCACCTTAAGCTTCTGGGAGGAAAGGTGGGGTATGAATCTAATAAATATGGCTTGCATATTATCTCCAGTATCAGAGGCAGTATCCTTCTAAATATTAGTTTCTGGGGAACATGAGTGGGGGAGAACTGTTGTGCTCATGTCCTGTTTGTGGGCTTCCCATAGATGTTTGGTTGGACACTTGAGGAATACGATGCTGGACTGGATGGGTTGTTGATTTGATCCAGCAGGGCGCTTCTTATGTTCTTATGCTTGTCCTAAGCCATGTTCAGCTTTATAGATGAAAACCTGTACCTTGAATGGGGCTTAAACATGCCCTGGCAACCAGTGTAAGCGAACAAGGACTAGTGTCCTTTAGCAAGGATGTAGCTGAGCACTTCTTTGGGCCCGGGAGTTGGAAACTTTGAGAATAAAGTTTTGCAGTACTGCAAGTGGGGACGACGGCAAAATGTTGCATTGTATAGTGCTCCTGTTCAGGATTCCAGATAGCCAGTCAAGCCCTATTCCAGGATACTCCATTCTATGCCCCTTCCCCTGTGTCTTCCATCCCTGCTCCCACTTAAGCAGCAAGTTAGGACTCCCACCATTATTTTTAATACTTCTGCACATCTTGAAGTTTCCGCAAGCTAGTTAACACTCCCTTCTTGAGTGTTGTTGGCTACAAAAGGGCTGCTACGGAAAGTATATCAGCCACCGTCTCTATAAAGTCTAATTTTCTGCAAGTGATTTTGAGTATACCAAGCTGGATAAATAACAGAAAGTTATATTACATAGAGGTGATGTGGGAGACGAAGCATATATTCTCATAGTTTCCTCTAATACATCATATTGAAATGACCTTTTGATTTGCTAAGGGGCATCTGCTTCAACAAGATCAAGATGCCTTTTGACATGCTCTCCTTCCTCCTTTTGGCTCCCTCTTAATAGCTTTTCCTTCCTTTTTTAAGTGATGGATGGGCAGATAGAGACGAAGTCATTGAAGGGTACGAAGCTGAAGCAAATGGGGGCATCACAATCAAGCTGCAGTCTCCGGACGTCGTGTCATTCGATGACTATTTTTTGAAAATACGGCTGGAAACCAACACGCGGAATCCCTGGTTCCCAGAATTTTGGCAGCACAGGTTCCAGTGTCGCATTCCAGGTCATCCTCTAGAGAACCCCAACTTTCAAAAGAACTGCACTGGTAAATATATATTATTATATTATTATTATTATTATTATTATTATTATTATTATTATTATTCAAACAAGAGCTTGCCATGCCCTGCCCATGTGTCTTCTCTTATTCCTGCTTCTGCATTGCAGTAAAAGCCTACATGAAATCATGGAGGAAACCCCACCATCAAATCATGGTGGGGTGGTAGGCAAGGTGCTGTGTCAACATGGGGCAGTCTCGACTTTGCTACTACTGTTCCTTGATGAACTAAGGAACTCTGTCCCTGGCACTCCAGAGATGAATGTTCAGTGATGGGATATCTAACTGGTGTGTTAGGTCGGACTTTCCCCATTGTGGTGCTCTCCATATGTTGTTAGACTCCAGTCTCCATCAGTTCCAGCCTGCATGGCCTAAGGGTCAGAGCTGATGGGAGCCGTAATCCTGCTGCATCTGAAGAGCACCTCACATTGGGGAAGGCTGCCTGAGATGTCCTCTGGCTCTGTTTAACCGGTTCTTAATTGTTTTTTCTCTCCTGCCGCAGCAAAGCAGAAGTTTTTGTTTGATTCTAAAATGAATTTGCAGGTGGTAAAATAGGAGAATAGAGTGAAAACCTGGCTTGATTGCCGACAAGGCCTGAGGCATTTTTTCAGACTTTCGCACACGGTGCTGAAACTGCCTTCGAGCATCTATCCTGCTGTTTGTGTGCACATTGTTAAAGCAGTCAGAAAGCAGGCAAGAGCCATTTTAAAATTAACTGTGCAGTAGAGCCAGTGGACACGCCCGCTACATACATGGGGAAAGCAAAGCAAACAAAAACCTGCTTTCAGTGAAATATCAAAAAGACAGTGAGGTTATAATATAACTGGTGAGCTATCCCTGCTCCCAACTGAATAAATTGTTAGTACAATGATTTTTTTTGGAACAAATGAAGATGCTTTAAGTCAGACCAATAGTCTATCTAGCTTAATACTGTCCATACTGATTGGCTGCAGCACTCCAGAAATTTACAGGAGAATCTATCTTAGCCTTCTGGGGATATTACGGAGACTGACCTGACTGGCACCATTTGCATGCAAAGAATGTGCTCTGCCAATGAGGTGCAGTCTCTCCCTGTTATTATTTAGAGACAATCCTATGATCTCTGGGAGAGTGGCCTTGGCACCCCAGGTCTCCCCCCCCCATTACCACCAGTAGGATTGTTCTGCGTGACAAATGGCCAAACCTCTTCTCGCCCTCGCCCCCCCCCCCACCAGCAAGTGCCCTCATACTGAGGGGGTGGAAATGACAGAAGGAGCAAATAAAAATGCATGTTCAAAAATATATAATTTGGGTTTTCAGGGTGCATTGTATGCCCTGTATTAAGAAAAATTGCTTGGACAATGTGCAGGTGTACTCAGCAAAATCACATTTAAAATGTGTACATAGTACTAAAATGCCAACAAACTGATAAATAACAAGGACTAAAATCTTGGTGAATTTTCATGAGGAGTTTTAAAAATTCACAAACTTGTGGAGAAATGTGGCAAATGGAAATAAAGTTTTTTGGGGAAAGGGAAAATGGAAAGCAGAGTGAAACTGAAATGGACAGATTCACCCATCCCTATCATGATGGCACTTTTCTTTACTTTAATATGCTGTTTCTTTCCAGAAGTGATTTCTCGGGACTCCTGGCAAGGAATTAAGGTCCTCTCCTGTTGTTGTCCCTTTACAGAAACCCTTTGACTCTGTACAGTAATCACGTAACTATCATGGTTAGTAGCCATTGATGTGCAACAAGTATGGAGTTCTCCCTGTTCAGGGTTCCAGCTGCTCCATTTCTCTTCTCTGATTTCTCATTTCCCCATTGCATTGTCAGTGTTCTGAGCCCACTGAGCATACTCGGCCTTCACTGGGCTATTTGAGGTTGTTTGGGATTTTTGCCCCTTAGGTTTTTTTCTTTTTTCTTTTTCTAAAACCCTTTTTGTACTCTCTGCAAGTCTCATGGTGTCCCCTGAGTCTAGGTCACACCTCCCTCTTGTGTGGGGGGGCACCTTTTTTTACATAAGTAAAACTATTCTGAAAAGCATTCCATGCTAGTTTATATATTGAGGGGGGTGGAATAGATTTTGGTGAGAGACAGGTAATGCAATGTAAATATGTGGGATTCCCCCCCCTTATTTTCTTCAAAGTAATCATAGAAATATGCTGTGTTTGTACATTTTTTTGGTCCTCTGAAAAGGCCCAGCACAGCTGATTTTTGTTCTAAGCACTAATTTTAACCCCTTATTGATCAGAAGAGATGGAATTAATATGCGCAATATGGGGTTTTATGTTAGAAGCCTAGATGCAACACTAAAGATCGGGGATAGCAAATTAATGTGCCCCAGCTTTACCTGCCTAGATATCTGGCCATGTCTTTATGACGCACCGCTCATGGCTGATGTGCCCCATGCGATTTCCCTTTCAGATCATCCCCACAGACTGCAGATGTGATCTTCATTTTAAGCTTCCTTGGGAATTGTGGCTGTTTGTGAAATGGAGTTATAGCTTTGGACTTATGGAATGTGTCTTGGTATGCAATCTGTACTGTGGCTACTGGTTGGTTTACTGGCACATTAAAACAACAACGTTAAGTGGGTCCATACAGGAGGAGATTGTATTAGCCACCCTGCAGCTTTCTGTCACGTCTTTGAAATTAGGATTAGTCTTGTGTTGGCACTGTGTCCCTTGAGCACCACTGGAAAGCGCCAATGCGCTAACCAAAGCTAAGGACAAAGCACAGCATGGAACAGATTGCATGCTAAGGTCTGCATTGCCTGTGTCTAAGAGCATCAGTCTTGATCTTAAACAAGCTCGTCATGTTGAATGATGTGAACAGTCACTCAAGGGAACAGAGATCTCAGGAACAGAAAAGAATGGGATTTTATGTGCAGGCTACAGAGATGGAAGAACTGAATTAACCCTGAGGCTGAACAGAAAAAGAGCCTTGCTGGATCAGGTCACTTGCCCATTTAGTCCAGTATCCTGTCCTCACAGTGGCCAATCAGATGCCTATGGGAAGCCTGGAAGTAAACATGACCGCAAAAGCATATTCCCCACTTGGGAAAAGCGGCAAATGGTGTTACTGGAAGTAGTACACACTCGTCATGACTATTAGACATTGACAGCCTTAACCTCCATGAATTTGTTTAAAACCTTTTAACGCCTTCCAAATTGGTGGATATTACTACATTCTATGGCAGCAAATGCCATAGTTTGAATTATGTGCTGATCTTGTAACTGGTTCCATTACTACGCCTCTAGTAAGGCTAATTCTCTGTCTGGTAGCTCACAACAGAGAGCTAGTGTGATAGCTTAATCATGGTGTGTTACTAGCTGATAGTTCAAATTGAGCTAACCTTTGTGAGGCGGTTGTTCACCCAGTTAGCCAGAGGTTTCTTATTTAGAAACCCTCACAGTGCTTCCAAAGAAAAAGGAAATCATGAGTACGGTGAATGAAAGGTTTCTTGCATGATACTACTGACTCCATACATTTTATCAGATACCTTGCAAAAGTATATTTAATAGTATTTCATATTTAACTATATACACAATAGTATTGAATATCTGAAATGTTTTGCAGACAGCTCCTAATTATATATATATATATATATATATATATATATATATATATATATACACACACACACACACACACACACACATATATATATAATGTACTCAAATTCAGGAGGGTAAAATGTTGCACTCAACATTGGAAATGTTGATGAGTTTAAATTTCAAATATTTGGTAATACCTGCTTCAACTCTGTATTCTACATTTCCCATGGCATAACTGTGTAATTAAGTGGGAAGTGTTGACGAAGCAGATGTACAGGGAAAACACACATTGCTGTGTTCAGATGTGTATATGGATGCTGATGTCAGCATTTGATGAAGAGAGTAGCGCCATTTTTTGATAATGGCATCCAGTGGACTACTGGCAGCATTTTAGGGCTGCCACCCCTTTCCTATTTTCCATTTTTTTAATGCTGTGGGGAAAAACATATGAGGGATTGTCTCTCCAAATAAATATGTAGGATTTGTGGCAGACCTGTGAGGAAGGTGGACTCATTTTTGTCCACCACTGCTGAAAGAAACCCAGCAGCGGTTTCCCTCCATCTCCTTTACCTCAGGAATGAGGAAATCTCATTTCTGTCAAAGTCTGCTAGAGCTACCATACAAGCTTGACCTTCATTTTTGCTTACCTCAATTTTTGATAACTAATTTGCTTCGTTAACTGGGTTGAGGGTTTGGCATTAATTTCACCTTTTCTAATATTATCCCTTGGAAATTAAATGGAATAAATATTAAGATGCCTGTTTTTTCCACTGAGAGTGAGACATTCTAATTTTAACATTGAATAGAGCCTGGTGACACCAATGTTCGTGTCAGCTGAAGGATTCCAAATTGTTGAATGTTTTACTTTCCCCAATTTTCCAGCTGTGTCTCTGAGCAAGAAACAAAAGTTCATGGCAGAGAAGAATGATGTGCTCCCTCTTGTGGGCAAAATCTAGTTCTTTCTCCTTTGTGAATGCTATTTGAGATACAGTAATTAATGTGTGTATCTGGATCTCTTTCAATCTTGAGACATGAAAAGGTAAATTGAAGTGGGCTGGACTCAAAAGGACTATAGGTCCATGCAGTGTTTCCTGTTCATATGATCTGAATACAATGCATTAGTAACTGATTTGAATAGTTGCTTGAATCGAAACTTTAGGCTATGCCATAATTCATTGAAACTACAAAATCAACACATTCTTCTCCATATTAGGTGGCTCAGAATCCTAAAAGTGTTTGTGCCAGCAGATAAAATGGTGGAACCACAGCTTGTTTCAAAATATCCCATCACTATAGAAAATACTCTGGTAGTTAAACCATTGGGGAAAATTCACTTCTGTCCTCTCACCTACCACTTACATTCCCTTCTTATTGATAATTAATACTCATTTCTGGAAGAATGATGTTCCTGGTTCCCATATATTGGCTCCTCAGAAGGACTTGACTATGTTTCCACGGGCTTTCCATGAAGGGCTAGAATACTGAACTTCCCCTTTTCAGAAACTTCCCTAAATCTGAGCTCTTTATGGAAAAGCAGGAGGTTTCAAAAGAGTGGAAAGAGGGAAAGGTGTCCTTTTCCTTCCCCTCTCTTGAAACTTCTCCCACTCTAGAAACCTCATCCACTGAACAGCAGGATGCATATGATAAAATAAATACATAAAATACCTAGGCAGGTAATATTCAAGGTATGCATAAGTATATTAGTTTGTAAACTAAAAGAAAAAAGAAACATGACCCTTAGTTCAGTGGTTCCTGTGTTCCATGGAACACTGAGGGTATAAATTCCCCCCTCTCAATATTTTACAATTTTTGTGTCAGACAAATTCATTCTCTGGGTAGAGAAATTCACCAATTTATTGGAAGTGGGGCTAACTTCACGGCACAGACTCTTTCTCCCTCATCTCCCCTAATTTGTGTTGGCTCTAGGGCACTGTAGGGAGAAATAGGTGGCAGCCACAGAAGAAGGTGGAGAATATTCTAGGAAGTGGAAAGGGATTTTTGAATTTTTCTTAGAAAAACCTTTTCTAACAACTACTGGCTCAACTTTGGTTGTGGGTAAATACATGGCATGTTTAGGGTTCATGGGGAGGAAAGTAGGGAGGGGTGTACTGGCCTGTCAGTCTTCCTTAATACCCTAAAGGATGTCAAAAGTGTTGGCAGATGTTATAGGGAGTTTTCAGAAGGGACGAAAGGAAAAATACCCCAGGTACCCTTTTCCAGTCTCCAGAGACTTTCCTCGACTGCTGTAGAGAAATAAAGTACATAGTTTTGGGGCTGAGAGCTTGGTCAGAACCTGCAGCACAGCAAAGCAGGGGAAGGTTTCATAAATGTAAGAAAAAAAGAAAAATGTGTCTGTGTGGTGTCCCCCAATATTGAAAGCCCCAAACAGCACTACAAGGCTGCTGTTGCAGGCTGGCTGTAGTGCTAAAAAGGAGCATTCCTATTAGGGACAGCTGGAGATACGCTGTTGAAGGTTCCTACTAGTAAATGTATAATATCTTCCAAGCAATATTGTTGAGCTTCCTAACTCTATATTCTATGTAATACAGACAAATGTATTTAAATGTCAATAGCTCTGCTATTCAGGTTTAAAGTGACATTCCAAACCCACTGAATCTTTTAAATCAATATAAGTGCTTTATTTTGAAGGTACTTCTTGAAAACACATCAAGTACTGCTAGATATTTTGCAGCTTCACAGGGTATTATAAAACAAATCACAATAAATAATAGTATATATGCATGAGGGTTTCAGACCTAAAGGCCTCACACTCAAAATCAAGGTCTCTTTATCTCTCCAGAAAATATAACAATGTATTATTTTTATAAAGCCCATTTCAAGGAGCACAAGTGGGGGCATGTACATGGTTCGCCCCCCCCCCATTTTTACCGTCACAACAGCCTATTAAAACACCGCCCATCACACTTTCGCTGCACAGATACTTTTATAATGGCACCTCAGTCAACCGTTTTCCAACTATTTAGCAGAGTTGTCATTTCCTCAGAAGCAGTGAACAGTTGACTGGAGTTATTCTGTGATAAATCACTCAACGATGCCTTGATATCACGGTCAAGAGATTTATTACCTGACCGGTCATAAAAAGCATTCTGGTAGCAAAGTATTTACATTCGTTAAAGCAAACAGCTATTAACAGCATTCTTTCAGTTAAAAATCTTTCTGTCTCTTCAGCACGGTATAATTACAGGAACAGTCCGTCATCTCATTAGCAGTCCTGATGCAGCTCTCCTCGTCAGACGTCTTCCATCTGCCATCAGGTGTCAGGCAAAAGTGAAACCGATCGTTCCTCCTTTTATAGGCATGCTTAAAGTGCCACAAATGTTATGGAACCTGGAACCTTCTAGAAACTTCTATCTGTTTCTGCCAGAATGATTCCCTAACACAAATGTGTGAGGCAGGTTGTGCCAAAAGAGCATGATAGGCCCCACCACCTTGTCTTCCTCTTCTGGCAAGCAACTGCCAGTAAGCTAGCACTGTGGCACTGTCCCAAGCCACATCCAATATAGCGTGTTCTCCATCACGGAGAGCACGTGTTGCGGTTGGGGATTCCAAGACACCTTGCTGTTTCTGGGCAGGTGGTTTGGCCAACTCGTAAGCAGGGGTGGGCTGTTACTGGGGGAAATTACATGTTGCCATTTAGTGATTGACAGCCCTATTTGTTAAATACAAGGCACGCAGCAACGGACGTCCTCTTTCGCTGCGTGCTTCGGATCACCCGCCCTCCCTTCCCTAATGTTAGGCTGTTTGCTTGACCTTGCTGTTGCCTGTCATGGGGTCATCTGCTTTGGGGCAGGGGCCCAGTAGGAATTTTGCCATTTGGCTGATTAGTGTGTGCCACTTGGTTTTCGCCTACCGCGTAGCAAATCGTCACAACTTGTAAGGTTTGCGGTTAGGCATTGGTCTGGAATTAGTTGCTGGGGGGGGTATGGATTCAGCTGTGCCTGCCCCCCAAAATGCTTCTGCTGCTGCTGAAGGGTTTTACCATTAAAGGAACCCAGGGGCTCCCCCATGCTTTTGTCCGAAACCCCCTGGCAAGGGGCTAGGGCCACGCAAGCCCCTGGGAGCATGCTGGGGAGAGGTGAGGCATGGTTCCCAGTCCCGTCTCTCTCCCCAGGTGACTTACCCTTCCTGACTTCGCAGGGGGTGCGAATGTCAGAGCTGTCCCCGTGCGGGGGCAGTTAGTGCTACCAATGCCTAAGCAACCACTCACATTGCTGTATTTGAATAAAGTTGTGGCCAAAATTATGCCAAAAAAAATTAAACAAAAATTAAGTGTCAATTGTGTTTTCCTTTGGGGTGTATTGGGGACCTTGACACGCAAATAACCTACTATTATATGACATGAGGCAGTTTTGTTTTCAGTATTTAGAATGCAGATCCTTTAACAGCTATTGTGATTCTACTCTCTCATTAACAAGGCAAACTTGAATTATGTCAATGGCTTTGAATGGGTGGGTGGGCAAAGCCTCTGTTTTCTTGGCAAATAAAATAATACTTCAGAGCACTGGAATGAAACCACTCTTACTTAGTGACGTCTTGGATGTGACGTCTGCAGCCTTTTGAACTCATTATTGCTTCAGGTGCCCTTCAAGCTCCCAGATACTTAATGCATTTCAGACCTCCACAAAGTGCTTGTATGATGTATTTTAATTCCAGTTGCTGCTTGCAGAAAGGTGAAGTTTATTGTATTCCAGCTAAAAAGGAGCTTGACTCAGCATATGGCAGGGAGCACTGATTTTGTTTAAGTCTGTAGTATGCGAAGCAAAAAGCTTCCTAGCAGTGAAAACACATTATAATGTTATGAGTTGGGCGAGGGAAGTAGGCTATATGCAAGATCCTTTTAACCCCTAGATCTAGGAAGTGTTAAAATAGAAGCCGCAATGGGTTCCTGTGTTGAGGTGATTGCCTGGGTGATGGCCCATTCAGAAAACAAAATAAAGGAGGTTCTGGCAAATGGTGGAAAGAAAAAGCCTGAGTTGAGAGCTGGAGAGAGAGAAAGAGCCATGTTTGATTTCTGAGACTATGAAAGAAACAAAACCCTTTTGGAGTGCTAATGCTGTGAACCCCTCCATCGTAGGCTCAGGTTGTATATATGTGTAAATAAACCATATGGCATAAAGGCACCACAATCTCTGCTGTGCCTCATTCCAAAAGGAAACATGAACCCTGAGTAAATGCCTGGAAACCCTGGAATTTCACACCACTCAGAGATTGGTGTGGCGTGAAATAATAATTTCAAATAATTTCTCTTTTTATATGCATCTGGTACCCAAGGATCTTTTTTTCTTTTTATTTTACAATGTATACAATATTTTCTTTATACAGTATTTTCCACTGTTTTGTCCGCCCTGCCCCCAGTGGCTCCATAAACTAGGCTGATACCAGATGGGGAACAACTGAAGCTGCCAGGACCACCACTGACCTCATGGCTGAACAATGATTTGATTTGTTAACCTCTGGCTACAGTCTCTGGCCAAAAGTCTACATACATTTGCCTGTCCCCTGGCCATAGTGTCTCAGTTGCAGTAACAATCTGTTAATCATTTTATTTAGATATGTTAATCATTTTATTAATAAGATATCTTGGTAACAACACAGCTTAGCTCTCTTTGGGTGTCATCCCAATGTGTGGAGGAGCCATTCAGATGGCACCAACTACCACACATTCAGTTTAAGGTTTGCAGGAGTGCCTGTGTGCAAAACCATTCTGCATAGAGAGCTCTCGTTATTATGTTATCCACCTGGAAGATTCCAAGATCCTCTGTGAAAAGAGGCCCGGTCCTGCTAAATCATGGTTTAAGCCCAAGCAAAGCCTTGGGATCACCAACTCTCCTTACTCTGTCTTTCTCTCACATGACTGGCAGAAAGTCTTTGCCAGTGCTTAGTTTCAGTTTCACAAATTTTTGCTTGAAACCAGTGATTGTGGTTTAAAACAAACCCTGGTCCATTTCAAAACAAGCCAAACTGAAACCACAAGTTAGGAAACTGGCTTGTTTAGTTAACCAGAGTTCATGATAAAACACAGCCTGTAGTAACTATGTAGTGACAAACTGAGACTCTGTGAAACAGAAACGAAATCAGCTGTACAGGGGGAGAGGGGATTGGTTGTATGTGCTGTGTTAAAAAATGGTTTAAGGTTACGTGCAGTCACAAAGATTACATAGTCACAAAGTAGAAAAAAATGCTAAACAATAATATCATCACAGAACTGGTATTTTCCTGTATTTCTTTAGAAATAAACCCCTACTTTTGAATGCTGTATAGGGCATCCAGGAATCACAGTCCAACGGAAGGACACTAAGTTTCCTGCCATGCCTCATTATCAAGTACTTTGAAGCATGGAGTTGCCCTATAGTAAAAACACTGCCTGTCGTAGTATGGAGAGCACAATAAATTTAGGCATGTATTAATGCGGGTCAAAACACCGCATACCTTTATAGAAAGATTTGAATAAATTAGGAGTAAAATGTTAGTGAGCTGGGTATGCTTGATCAGTTGCTATAACTATATTCAGCTTTATATAGAGAATTGTGTATATTGTATGATATTATATATGAAAAACTAGTTAAAATTAATAGTAATAATACAAAGAAAGTTGTGTAAGCACAACCAGAGTGGTAGTTCTACTCCAGAAAGGCTTCATTTTATAGGTTAAACACATCTGAAGAATTCTGACTCTCATGCATGGCTAACATAATTTCTTCAGCTCTAATGTAATGAAATTTGTCGTCCGATGCTCCCAAAAGAATGGGAAACTAATTCACACTTTATTATTGCATATATTAATGAGCTGAGCCCCCATGTTTCTTTTTAAAAAGTGGCATGTTCTTTCAAGGGAAAGTCACTTGTTCCAGCGATTATTAATCCCTACCAGCAGTCATGTTTACTGGTCATAAAAAGTAAGTAGTAGTTTTGTAGCAAATGAACATAGAAGGGAAGTTAATTGGAATTTCATTTTCTAATGCTTTATATAAGTAGCAGACTGAGCCCAGTACATATATGCTTTGACTGTGCTGTTCTTACCCATTAGCTGCAGTGTTTAGGTAAAGCTAAACAGTTCATTCGCATCACAGTGCTGGATTGAGAGTTTAGCTCAAGGCTGGAACACCTCCAGACATTGCTGAATTACAACTTCCACGATCCCTGACCACTGGCCATTGTGGCTGGGCTGTTGGGAGTGGGAGTCCCACAGCCCTGCTCTAGATCTTTGTGTCCATAACTACAATGATTGTTATCATTCACAAAGACTCTATGGCCTGGAGAAGATGGGCTGGTTCCCTGTTTTCTCCAAGGACAGGACTAGAACCAATGAGTAGAGATTACACAGACTTCCCATGGGCATCTGGCTGGCCACTGTGAGAACCGAGTGCTAGACTAGGTGGACCTTTGATAGGGTTGCCATATTTCAAACAGTGAAAATCCAGACAGAAAAGTTGCTCAGCTTTTTTTGGCCAAAACATCACTGCCTATTGGGCTGTCATACATTTGCCCAGACACTGCTGCCAAATGAAGTATTCCAGATCTGTCCAGAAAATTCCTTTCAGCTAAGTATCACTAGGAACTTCCCAGTGGTGAGAGCAGTTCAACAGTGGAACAGATTGACTCAGGAGGTTGTGGACTCTTCCTTGTTTGCAGTATTTATGCAGAGATTGGATGGCTACCCATCAGGGATGCTACAGATGCAACTTGCATTGCAAATCCTGCATTGAGAGGAAGGATTTGACTAGATGATCCCCATGATTTCTTCCAACTCTGTAAATACAAGTAATTCTGACACAGGTTGCCTTGCTTGCTGTTAGCAGCCCATGTTTTGCACCACCACCTCTCTGGTTGTTGCAGCTATTATTAGCTAGCCAAAACAACTTTTTAGGGGGGAAATTGAAGGTTGTGTTGCAATCAATAACCACCACTATCTTCACAACCTCAATCAATAGCACAGTGTGAATAGATCTGGGACAGTTTAATCTCTACAGTTGCAATAGAATGCATTGATTAATTAATGTTTTCAATTAACCTCCTTTGTAATGTAAAAAGGAAAGGTTCTGACATCTCAATTTGAAACAGTTGAGTGTCAGTTCCATGTGATTCCTCCAATGTTACTTCAGAAATGCTTTAAAACTTCTACACATATGGCTTTGCTTTAGAACAAAGGGGCCTAGCCTTACTCAAGCCAAGGGTTATAGTGGCCCACACTTGAAGTTTTTTTTATGTTTTTACAAAATGATAAATTGAGAGGGGAGTTTGTATTTATAAGGGGAGTTGTCACACACACACACACAAATCAAAATGGGGAGCCTGCAGAGCAAAAAAACAAAAAACCCTTTGGCCTAATGGCACCACAGTGGAAGACCCATACCAACATTAAAATAATAATAATACTAATAAATTTATTTCTTTTTAAAAATAACATATGGTGATGGGTCTTGGGAGTCCACAGAAAGCAATGGCAGATAATCCACAGCCAATGTAAACCACTGGGCTGTGGGTTATCTGCCATTGCTTGTTAGCATGTTAACATAACTGATACCTATTCCGCTGGGAGATACTTTGCTTGCACTGTTCTGTAAAGAAGCTCTATACTTTTCCTGGAGCAATATTTGAGCAGTTATGGAGGTGATGCCATTGCACTGAAATTCATTGTGATTGACATACAAGTAACAGTGCTCCAGTCTGAGATTATCAGAAATGTTAGGCTGTGACTAAAGCTGAATGGCCACAACTATCAGACCTGGGCAAGGTACTGTGAGGGCCAGATGAGAAGGCTTGGAGTATGGAATATTGTTGTTGGGAATCTGCCAGGGAGATAGTGCCCATCATGAGCCCCCAAGCCGGAGTTCTGGACATCCATCGGCCTCCCATAGTCACGCAGATCCAACAGTCAGCGACACGAAGCCTCTGGAAATTCCTAGCCACATTCCTAGGCTGGTGTACACTGTTTATCAGCAGATAAAAGCACAGCCAAAAGCTTGCACCGCAGAAGAGCAAAAGAGCATATTTACAGACTTTATTTAGGACATGAACAGAACAAAGAAAACACGTCCATTCTCAGTCAGCTAGGTGGATCTCACCTTCCTGAGGCTTGAAGGAAATAAAGAGATGCCTGTCCTTGGAAACGTGGCGGGTGGCACCTGAATCCACAATAAACCTGCCTTTGGCTGTTGGAGCAGTCTTTACAGCAAGCAAACCCTTGTTTTGCAGTGGTGTGGGCTTTTGCAGCTTGCCCCCCTGCTTCTGGTCAGCAGACGTGCCTTTAGCCTTTGGTGAAGCTGTGCCAGCAAACAACGCTTTGTTTTTCCCTGGCTCTTCACCCTCCCTCTGCTCCTGGCCATCTGCAGACGTCTGCGTCTGGCTCTGTTTACCTTTGCCTTTCCGGCCTCTGCAAAGGCGATGGCCTTGGTTCCCATGAGAAACAGAGCTCTCAGCTGCCGACTCCTTGGCTCCCCCTGGAGGCTGGAATGCTGCCTGGGATGATGTGACGGTCAGCTCCCCCTGCAGCTTGCAACCGGTGCCCTCAGCATCCCTGCAATCACCCGCATTCTGGGAAACAGCTAGGACCTCCGATGCAGTCAAACTCTGGGCTGGGATTTTTGGCTTGTGAGCTTTCAGCAAAGCAGTCCACATTGCACGTGCAGTGGTGTTGCCAGCCAGCGTCTTAATTTCCTCAAGAGATACGGATAGGACTATTACGTCCATCGCTCTCGAATTTTGCGATTTCCATCTCTCTGTCAGAGGAACTGGGGGGGGCTCAAATACAGTATGCCAGACCCCAAACTGACGCAGCAAAGATTCACACCATTTTGCCCAGGATTCATAATTCTGCCCATGCAACTTAGGACACTGAGCAGTTTCTGAGGTCTGTAAGAGATCCATCTCAGCTTTTGGCATTAGCTGTAAGTCTATTTATGCCTTCAAAGACTCGTTATCTTGGCAGCCATTAATCACGAAGCCTTTCTGGCTCGGCTCCCAGGCCAATTAATCTGCCGGAGATCAAAGACTCCTTGTGAGGTATAACAGAAAAGCGTCCCTTTGCTTTCGCTTTTCCCCCCTTCATACCTCAAACGCAGTCTGTTGCAGCTTTACTCTCCTGTAGGTGCTGTGAATCTGGGCCCATAACCTTGTTGTTGGGAAACTGCCAGGGAGATAACGTCCATCTGAGCCCCCAAGCCGGAGTTCTGGACATCCATCGGCCTCCCGTAGTCACGCAGATCCAACAGTTAGGGGCACAAAGCCTTAGAAATTCCTAGCCACATTCCAGGGCTTGGTGCACCCTCTTTCAGCAGAAACGCAGCCAAAAGCTTGCATCACAGAAGAGCATAATTTACAGACTTTATTTAGCGTTTAACAGAACAAAAGAAAACACGTCCATTCTGTCAGCGTCTCTGAGCCGACTGACAAAACCGAAAGGAATATCAGAACAATAAACATCCTGTGATCAGGACATGCGCAGACTCTTACAGAAAGCCTGCTCCCTTTTAAGGTGGAACGGAAATATCCTAACAAGCATGGCTGCTGAATGGAGAACATTGTTTTTGTCAAATTTACTTGTGTTTGAGAGCAACCTAGGGGGAGGCAGTAATCACCCACCTTGCTCAAGATATGACTAAGGAGAGCCTAAGTGTGCTGTTTGATCACTTGGTCCTTTTGCCTAAATATTAAGAAGTGCCACCACTAGACATTGATACATATTTCCCCCCAAAATGTGGTGGAGGAGCACGCAGATGCCACACATAATGAAAATAACACTTTGATGCTATTGGGGATGATGGTGTACTTGATACTAAGCCATAGGTGCAAGCAGAGAAGACAGCTTTGCATAATAGGCTCGTGAGGATCATAATAGAATTGCCATATTTTCTGTTGCATGAAAACAGAGAGATAAAGAGCTGTCCCATGAAGGATTAAAGAAAGAAGGCTGACGTTTTGGATTTATCTCTTCTGGCATAAGGCACAATTGAGGGCCCCCTCCAATACATGAGGGAGGCTTTGAGAAGGGCACAGAAGCACTGAAAGCGAACATATGAGTCTTTTTTTGTGATCGCATGTCTTCCTTTCAGTGATATGTATGGGGACATCTTATCATAGGAGAATAGTGAAAAAAGGAGATGCAGGAGAGGCTAACAGTGCATTATATACAAATGGGAATAACAGAATCCCAGACCCTTTTAAAAAGAAGAAAAGGGCAGTCACTTTTTGAGGGGGTAATTTAGAAGTGGGAAGCAGCATGTGGGTGTGCACTGAACTTCCTTCACAGGTTCCCTAAAAAAAATATCAATGTTTATAAATAAATAAGGTCTGGTATTTTTGCATGTTTAAATTTCATCCTATGCAATATCTTTAACTTATAGGCAATGAAAGTTTGGAAGAAAACTATGTCCAGGACAGTAAAATGGGATTTGTTATCAATGCCATCTATGCTATGGCTCACGGCCTCCAAAGTATGCATCATGCCCTTTGCCCAGGACACATTGGACTGTGCGATGCCATGAAGCCCATTGATGGAAACAAACTCTTGGATTTTCTGCTCAATTCTTCATTCATTGGCGTTTCAGGAGAGGAAGTTCGAATTGATGAGAATGGAGATGCTCCCGGAAGGTAAGCAACTATGGCGTCTTGCCTTGTTAATAATCCTAGCTTGTACAATTGAAGCAAGATGGGGATACATTTAACAGGGATACATTTAACATTTAAATCAGGGGTGGGGAGGGGGGCCCTGTGCTCCTCTAGTTGCTGCTGCACTTCAACTCCCATAAGCCCTAAGCAGCATGGCCAATCGTCAGGGATAATGGGAGTTGTAGTTCAGCAACATCTGGAGGACCGCAGGTACTCCATCTCTGCTATGCAGTACAGCAGATGGATAGTACCAGTAAAGGGGAGCAACTTAGCCAACCACCATGTTAATCAACAAAGGAAAAGGCCACTGAGTTTCTTCTTCATGTGATAGCATTAGGCACCAATAAATAAGGTATTCCAATGAAGCAAAAATAAAACAAAAAAAAGTTTCATGTAAAAAACTGTTGAGGGGGAAATAATTCATTTTCATACTTTTTTTTAACAAGAATGTGTGTTTTTTAAAAAAATAATTTTTATTAACTGGCCAATCACATCAAATTAAATCATATCACATAAATTCCGAATTACAAAGCCGAATTTTAAATTTTGTTGGGGGGGACCCATATTTCAAGATCCGAAGGGGGATTCTGATCATCTTCTTGCTGCTGCGTTAATGTCCCAATCAGTCCAAATCAGTCCAAACAAAGTTCATAGTTCTATCCCATCTTATCTTGCTGTTTCCACATCACATCTTGTTCATATATTTTCTCTTTTTTCTTTATGATCTCTTCTGATAGTCTCCTTAAGCCGATAAACACCAATAGTAATAATAGTCCTGTGTGAATTTTCCGTTCTTCCAATCCTCAAATCGAGATGGTTTCCATATATCGTCTCCTTCATAGATAACATCACTCTTTCCATCATAGTCTCGTAAAACTGTCGCTCTTAAGTCCCACTGAGGAGTTTAACCCACAATATATAAACAGCTCTACTTCTCTCTTTCTCCTCCCAGACTCAAGACCTCCGACAGAACTTCCCAATATGGCGACGGCATTTTTAACTGCGTCATTCCCAAGCTCTTACAAATTCCACGCTCTTCTTAAAACGTGCTTTGGTTCGAAAGTTTATCTCCACACAGCCTTAAATCCACAGCTTAAGTCCTTAAAACGACATTTCTGACTCATGAGTGGAGGGGATTCTTATTTAATCACATAGGGAAAGAAGGAACAGTTTTTTTTCCCCTCCCCCATCAGTCATTTGCCGTACCTTGTCTTGGCGTATCTTCTCATGTTTTATTCTTATCTTGTTTTGTCAGAGATCTCTTCTATTAGCAGTCTTTACTCCCTCTCCTTCCTTGAAATATGTGCATTCCTTCATCCAAATTGTTTCTTTTGAAGTTCTTGCAGCTAGTGGCGCGGATCAGGGACGGCGTCCAGGAGTGCCGAAATCCCACAGGAGGGCTTTGTGCCTAGTGCCCCCACCCCCACAAATTCGGGGGTGGTATAGGGCACAGCAGGCAAGGGCCGTCCCCCCCCCACAATCCTGGGGGGGTTAAGGAGGCTAATTACCCCCATCATAGCCTCCAAATTACCTCGTGTGGGTCGGAGAGATGTTATTGTCAGCCATCTTCCAATGCGCCCCCTAGTGGCCCCCCTTTAATAAGAATGTTTTTATGTTAATTTCCTGCAGTAGAGGTTTAAAGCTCAGTTATATGAAAATACTGTTATGCTATTAAGCTTCAAATTCACACATTTTGCTACAGCATTCTAACGTAATACAACAAAAAGGTAACACCTATAAAAAAAATGACCAAACACCACTTGTGTAAGAAGCCTCTGGTGGACTCAAAGGCTTAATATAAGGTGTGCAAAGCTGAACAAGAATGCACTCCATATAAGTTTATTCACAAAGAATCACTCATTTTTATATTAAGAATTCTTAATTACATTTATTTTCTTCATTGACGAAATAGCAGAGGCCTTTATATTTGACCATGTTTCTATACAAATATATTCAGTAGGTATCAAAGCAGGAACAAAATAAAATGAAAGAATACATATCAAAAACATTTTATGCTTTGCTGATTATTTCACAATTGACTTCTTTGATGGATCTAATTACGAGCCACAACTTAAATAAATTCTGTAGACTGTCAGATGGTATAAATGTTTTTATTTTTTGCATACTGTGTGTATCAAATTAATGATAGAAAGCAAAGTTCTGTTCCAAAACATGATTCATATACGATATCCAGTACTCCAGCGCAGCATTTGCTAACCAGCCCCAATTCAGATGTTTTGGACTACAACTCCCATCCGTCCCAACTAGCATGCTGTAAAAACAACTATTTAAAATATTCAAAAAAATTAAAGTAAAAACAGCAATAAACTAAAAACAGATTAGCAGGTGCTGAAAACAGTGCAGTGAAGGCACTTACCTGATGTCATTAGGCAGGTTCCCAGAGTATAGATGCTGCCACACAAATTAGGAACTGGTATTGGGTGGCACTTGTAATAGTGTCAGTTCTGCACATCAAAGTGGTTGAGCTTTTTTATATTATGGGGTAAGGTGATCTCACAGGTAAACTGGTCCCAAATTGTTAAGGACTTTATATACTAATAGTAACACCTTGAAATTAGCCCGGTAGCAAATTGGCAACCAGTGTTGACACCTGAGCACAGGTGTTCTATGCTTACAAAGTCTCATTCCTTTTAGCAATCATGCAGCTGCATTCTGCACTAACTGCAAACTATGTACTTAAGAAATATTAAATGAATATATCCCTGCAGATCTTGTGGGCTGGTGTTAGCCGTAGTAAAGATCTATAACAAATATTAAAGGGGAAATTCTTCAGGTGAGACATAAATAGCCCTGAGTCCTTCACCAGCGCATCAAAACAGGCTAATCTAATGTTCCTTCACAGAAGATAACTGGCTTCTGGAAATAAGATAAATGATGTTTATGCAGCCTGGGGTTTCCAAAACTGGGGGGCTTTTTGAGCATCTGGCAAAGTGTGATAAATAGCTGGCATTTTATGGACAGATTAGAGGCCACAGGTTTGACTGGCCATCTATCTGTACTTCATCAAAACACATTGAAAATTCTAGTCAGGTTTTCGTGTCCACTATATGCTCAAAAGCAGAACATTAGAATTAGGCTCAGTCAACAACAGGCATGTCATCAAGGCTGCAGACTAAGCCCCACTGAACTCAATAGGACAAGCATAAGATTGTAAGGTGACATTACAGATGTAACAAACCATGTTGTCATGACAATGTGCATCAGGTTTGTGTGCTGCCCAGGGTGGTAATGCATCCTGCTTTAATGAGAATAGCCTTCTAATTATTGTTGTTGTTGTTGTTGTTGTTGTTGTTGTTGTTGTTATTATTATTATTATTAATACCCCGCCCATCTGGCTGGGTTTCCCCAGCCACTCTGGGAGGTTTCCAACAAAATACTAAAATACAATGGTCTGTTAAACATTAAAAGCTTCCCTAAACAGGGCTGCCTTCAGATGTCTTCTAAAAGGCTAGTAGTTATTTTTCTCTTTGACATCTGGTGGGAGGGCATTCCACAGGGCAGGTGCCACTACCAAGAAGGTCCTCTGCCTAGTTCCCTGTAACTTCTCGCAGCGCGGGAACCACCAGAAGGCCCTCGGCACTGGACCTCAGTGTCCTGGCAGAACGATGGGGGTGGAGACACTCCTTCAGGTATACTGGACCAAGGCCGCTTAGGGCTTTAAACGTCAGCACCAACACTTACAAAGGCAGGCCTCTATTTGAAGTCATCCTCTAGTTTAAGAGCTGTCTAGTCTAAGATCAAGAACTGTAAGAAGGGAGAGCAGGTGCCCTGAAGATGCCACACAACAGTTGACAACTGTGCAACAGACTGAGCAACTGCACTGGTCTAAAGTCTTCCTTGCCATGATGAGATTTTTGTATTTCTATTTAAATTATAGCAATTCTTTCCAAATTTGTATCTATACATAGTGTTATGAGTTTGGGGGGGCAGGGGTGCCAGACCCCATAATCCCTGGATCTAGCACGTGTTAAAAACTAATAAAATGTTCTAATTCTGGGAAATAGCCAAGCTAGTTTCCTGGTGAGGTGATGAGGTTTAAGGGACTCAGTGTAAGTTAGCAAATGTGTGGGGTCCACTCCCTCAGCAGAAAAGGACAGAGTTTGGAGCAGAAGTGGCAGTGAAGTGATCTAGAAGGAAAGCAGCAAGCTAGAGAGAGAAACAGAACGTTTCAAAGCACAAGCAAAGACAAACCCTGACTAAGTGCCTGGAACTCCTGGAATCTCACACCATTCAGAGATTGGGATGGCATGCAACACTATAAATCAGCTTATGCAAATTTTGTGTATCTCTGTGTCCTCTTTTGCCCACCTTCTTTTAATGATACATTTCCACTTTTTTGACCACAGGAGTTTGCATTTTATAACAAACTGTGCCTTGTTTCATAATGCAAACTGCAGTCTGGTAGCAAACCATGGTATCAAACCAGGGTCTAGTTTGGTTTGATAACTAGCTATGGTTTGCACAAACCATAGTTTCCCACATTCCCTGTTGTTTTAAGAGCCCCTAGCAAACTGGGGGAAAGCTCAGAAAAAATTACTTGAAATATTTACATCTAAGCATACAGAAACTGAAGTAAGATGCCCTTGGAACTTTGGGGCATGAAATCTTCCGAAAATACAGTTTACAATTGGCTCGCAGAAATGTGAGACAGGAGTTATCTTGTTTCAACCTCAAGGGGAGAAAAAGATTGGGGCACTGTCCTTCTGCTCTTCAGAATCCGTTTGATTTGCCTGCCCCTCATTACTATTCAGGACACAAGCACCTGTCTGGCTTTTCTGTACAGTTTTTCTCCGCATCTGTATGGTTGTGACACTCAAGGGAGAAAATGCCTTTGCCTGAGTCTAAAGCCACCAGCTAAACAGACCAAGCAGCTGCCCCGAAAGAATCCTGTCTCTTGCAATTTCTAAGCAAAGTAAAGGGTTTCTAGCTGCTTCTTTCTCCTGTCCCTGAATCTTGATCAAAACACTCCTCTGCTTGCCACCCACAACCATCTTTTCTTCTCTATCTCAACAACCGGCTTGTCTGTCTAGACTCAGTGGTGATTCCGCCTCCTCCTTCCTCTGCTCCTTTCACTCCTACTTCTTTCTTCCCCACCTTGAAATTACTGCTGTCAATCTTCCCTTTTCCACAATCCCTTTTCCCTGTAAGGAGAAAAAGCAGCATATCGTGGTGGCAGCAAACGACTCCTTACAATGTAGTGCTTGTATGCGGTGGGCAAGGAGCGTGGGCAGAGGATGAAAAGCCTTTGGAAGCATGTAGGCTGACTTTGTTTTGGTCTTCTGCAAACATAGCCTACCTCCCATGAGCAGGCGAATAGCAGATTTTCCACCTGGATAACGAAATGTTCATGAGATGCTTGCAGAGCCGCCTTCCATCCATTATTAAACACAACCCTGTGATTAATTTATGTCAAGGATTCTCAGAGCACATCATAAGAAGCCTCCGTAAGTCAATGAGAACACGGGTTGGGCCTCCACAGGTTTAACAAAGACAGGTGGCTCATCTGCCAGATCACTTTAAAAGGATTTGCCTGCTGTTCCCTGAGAGAAGGTGCCAGGAAAAGAAAAGAATGGTCCCTGAGCCGCCAGGCTTATCTTATCAATGACAGAACCACTTCTTGCAACCGGGGACTTGCCTCATTCACAGGCAAAATGGGGAGGTTCAGTCTGAAGGGCCAATGGAATTTTAGTGGCTGTTGCATACAAAGATTACAAATGGAGACTGATAAAACTAATGCCATGCCCCACGAGTGTTGGAGAGCCACTGATAGTTCAAACCCCTGGTGACCACACCGCAGCAGTTCTTCCTTACTCTTCCCTTTCAGACACTGCTAAAAAGACGACAGAGATTTCTTCAGACACTGTTAAAATATATTCAGTCAGAAACCTTCTCCCTGTATAAAGAAACTGATAAATAACATCATCTGATACTGTGTGTTAAGGACTGATGCTGCAGATTTTGCAGTGAATTTAAAATACTAGTATTATTGAAATGAACTACGGTTTGTTTGAGTGCAGTGAATCCATCCTAGAGTTGGTTTCTTGTAATCGTGCTTTTAATTTGCATTTCTGTTCTAGTCTTGTGAGCTGCTTTGAACACATTAATGTGGAAAAGTGACAATAATAATACAAATAAATAACCACCAAGCTTTTTTTCTCTCTTAAAATTAAAATCATACACGCAATTATTTCCTTATTTCCATTTTTATTTCAATAACTCAGCATTGCATGATTGTGCTTTATATTACTTAATTTAAATGAAACACAGACAATCACCGACACAGGATGGCATCTCCATGCTGCTAAAGCCAAAAGTGCCAGCAAGATGGTGGTTCTTTCTTTGATAAATTTACATTAATAGGCAGGTGCCCTGGAATTCTGGTACCCCAAGTAGTTGCCTAGCTTATCTTTAGAGTAGTGCTTGTTCTGGGTCCAGCCAGTTATTTCATTGCCCTGACTTGATCCTGACAAACTGAAGGGAAGTTGTGGCCAAAACAGTAACTTCTAAAGATTTGATTTCACATGAAGAGCAGGAGCTGAAAGAAGTTAATTGGAAGAAGGCTTCCATTTAGAAGCTGAGCAGAACAGGAAAAAGAGACTCTGGTCTGCCTAGAAATGTTTAATTTGACTTACCGCACTCTGCTCTTGTCCCCCAGGTATGACATCATGAACCTACAGCACATAGAAGCTAACCATTATGATTATGTTTATATTGGGACCTGGCATGAAGGGGTGTTGAATATTGATGACAATAAGATTCAGATGAACAAAAGTGGAATGGTCCGGTCGGTGTGTAGTGACCCCTGTTTGAAGGGTCAAATTAAGGTATGTTGCCAGTGCTTGCTCATCTGAGGTATCTCTATTGTGCGGCGGGTGGGGGAGTTACTGTTAAGATCAGTGGTGTCCAAACTTCTTTCAAGGAGGGCCAGATTTGATGAAGTGAAGGGCCGTAGGGGCCGACAAAAAGGGGCCTTCTTTTAGGATTTTACCCCAGGAAATAAACTGCCACAGGGGCCATATTAAACCAACCTGCGGGACATGCCTGGTTAAGATAAATCGCAGCCATCCCTTGAGACAGAGTGCCATAAATAAATAAATAAATAAATAAATAAATAAATAAATAAGATTCACATAACATTTCAAATAAGATTCACATAACATTTCAGTAAATCTGCATATCTTTGCAAAAATTTGTTCTGCTTCCAGGAACCATGTGAACACCATTATTATTATTATTATTATTATTATTATTATTATTATTATTATTATTAGCCTCTCCTTTGCTGGAGGTTTTAAAGCAGAGGTTGGATGGCCATCTGTCATGGATGCTTTAGCTGAGATTCTTGCATTGCAGAGGGTTGGACTAGATGACTCTCAGGGTCCCTTCTAACTTGCCATTCTATGCCCTCCCATGGTGACCCAGCCCTCCTGAGCATATCGTTGGAGGGTGTGAGGGTCTGAAGCTAGAGTGATAAGAAGTCATCTCCCACTCTTGGAAGGAGAGGCTGGATCCAAGTTTCAGCTTGTTTCCTAGGTATCATCCTGCCACTGTGACACTAATTCCTTTCACTAGCATTCTCTCTTTAAACTTCTAACAAATGCTTGTCCCTTTCGATACATGGAAAGCCTATTGATCTTGCACATGAAACCTGGCTTTAGTTTGTATAATTAGAACTTTGGTTTCTTCCTCAATTGACTTTCCTTAATGGGGCAGACCGCATTATGTGTACAATCTGCGATGTAAACGTTACTGAACCAAATCAATACCCAGCATATTAGCAAGTTGCGTGTTGAGTCACAGTAGCCCCCCAATAATTCACACTTCACACATCAATTTTTGTTTAAGGTTTTTGGCATAATTTTGGCCACAACTTTATTCAAATACAAAAATGTGAGTGGTTGCTTAGGCACTGGTTCCGACTATCTGTCCTTGCCCTCAGGGACAGAGCTGGCCTTCCGGATACCAGCGGAAGCCAGCGTGGGAAACAAGTATTGGGTGAGAAATAAAGCTGGGCACCAGACCATTACTTCTCACCCTCATGTTCCTGTGGGGCTTGCACGGCCCAAGTCCGACTCCGGGGACAAGGACGAAAGAATGGCAAGCCCCTGGATTTCCTTTAACGGAATTCCCATTCGCATCATTTGGAGGGGTAGGCACTTACCCCTCCAAGCACCAATTTAACCAGTGCCTAACCGCCAACCTTACAAGTTGTGACGATTTGCTACGCAGTAGGCAAAAACCAAATGGCACCAGCCAATCAGCCAGATGGCAAAATTCCTACCGTGCCCCCGCACCAAGGCGAACGACACCATGACAGGCATAGCAAGGTCAAGCGATCAGCTTAAATAAAAAACCCCCCTATTAAAGGGAGGGAGGGCGGGTGATCCGATGCAAAACGGCCAAGAGGCCGTGCCAACGTCTGGCCCCTGTATATATAGACTCTGACCCCTCCTCCGAATTGGCAACAATCAAAACACCCCAGCAACCCAGTTTAACCATTTAAATGGCCGGGATTCAACTAAATTTGCCTAGTCACTGGAGGGTGGCCTGTTCCCAACCGCAACACGTGCTCTCTGCTAGGGAGAACACGCTTTGCGTGTTGAGTCACAGTAGCCCCCCAATAATTCACACTTCACACATCAATTTTTGTTTAAGGTTTTTGGCATAATTTTGGCCACAACTTTATTCAAATACAAAAATGTGAGTGGTTGCTTAGGCACTGGTTCCGACTATCTGTCCTTGCCCTCAGGGACAGAGCTGGCCTTCCGGATACCAGCGGAAGCCAGCGTGGGAAACAAGTATTGGGTGAGAAATAAAGCTGGGCACCAGACCATTACTTCTCACCCTCATGTTCCTGTGGGGCTTGCACGGCCCAAGTCCGACTCCGGGGACAAGGACGAAAGAATGGCAAGCCCCTGGATTTCCTTTAACGGAATTCCCATTCGCATCATTTGGAGGGGTAGGCACTTACCCCTCCAAGCACCAATTTAACCAGTGCCTAACCGCCATGGAGCCCTCAGCTCACCGCCAAACCACTCACAGCCCCAACCAAGACCTCAGCTTGGTCACCACCGCACCAATCCAAGCCTCATTCCCTGAAGCGGAAAGGTGCATGCCATCAGCTTGGAAAAAGGATGGCCTCTCAAAAAGAATCTCGGGGTGGGAAATTGCATCGCCACCAGCTCCAAAACTTTTTTGACCACAGCAGAATTGATGCGTTTTCGGGCTCTTTCAGTGGCAGCCGGGCAACGACTGCCCTTCCAAACGCAGCGTTGCAAAAGCTTTGACCAAAAATTTTTCGCTGTCAGCACCATTGCACGCAGCGTCTCCAGGTCACCCAAAATTGCAGCACGTAGTGACAAACAGTCCATGGGCACCAGGTCGTTCTCACCAAGCTGCACCACAATAGCAGCTGGCGGCCCCTCCAAGAGCAACTGCCTCCGGATACTTGGCAGGAACTCCGACCAGCACATCCCACGTCTGGACAGCCAAGACAAGCGAATATGTGGAGGAAAGCCGAAATCTGGACCCAATCCAGATTGCCGTGCTGCGACGCCAGCCCAATGGACGATACTGTGCCCCACAATCCAAACACGGGTCACCGCTAAACCTGATAAATAAGATGAAACAAGCAAAAATTGTAAGACACCAATAATGTTAACGAACATAATCTTTGAATGCATTCGATTTCCAACGACCTGTATTTTATTTCCACTGCCTTATTAACATGCTTTCCGGCCTTCTTGGTGGTACGTTTGTCTAGGCATTGGTTCCCGACTAGCTGCACCTGACCTCAGCAGGGCAGCACTGACGACTGGGCCCCACCATATCGTCAGTACCAGCAAACATTGTGGGGGAGCAATGAATCCCAAGGCAATCGCATCCCGCCAGGTGTCGTTCCCCATAGGGGAAAGATGCACCCCATCTGCCCTAAAGAGGGCAATAGCCTTGAAGAAAATTAGGAGGGTGCAATATTACAGAACCACCTAAAGCAAGGACCTATTTTATTTTATTTGTTATTTTATTCACTTTATTTATTTTATTCTATTATCCACCGCCTTATTAACATGCTTTCTGGCCTGCTCGGTGGTAGTTTGTCTAGGCATTGGTTCCCGACTAGCTGCACCTGACCTCAGCAGGGCAGCACTGACGACTGGGCCCCACCATATCGTCAGTTCCAATAAACAGCATGGGGGAGGAATGAACCAGGATCAGACTCAAGCTCACCCCAAATGCTCCCAGGGACTCTTGCATGGCCCTACCCCTCAAAAGGGGTCGACAAAAGCATGGCAAATCCTTGGATTCCCTTAATGGAACATCTTTGCGCATTGGAGGGGACAGGTGCTCCCACCCCCCCTCCAGACCACCTTGAACCAATGCCTTAAATTATTTTGAGTCCAGGGAGAGCTGCCATCAACTCAATCCAAGCCCTCTTGCATGCAGGAATGCAAACTTATGCTGGAGGAAGACAGCAAACATTCTCGCCCAGCTGTACCACCAGCACTGCGGGAGGACCTGCACAGGTCACACTCGACCGCACCAAAGGAAGGATCTCCTCCCAAAGCATTCCCCATCTGGACATCCAGTATATGTTCACATGGGCAGGAAGACTGAGATGATGCCCCAGTCCAAACCCGTCAACATGCTTGCCAGCCTAGTGTACAATGCTGTGGCCCAAATGTGCACAGCTGCTCCTATGAAAAAAGGAAACAACAGACAAGCATCAGCACAGACATCACTGTGACACTTCCTGATATAATCCTTGTCAGCGTCAGACTTCCAATGACTCGTATTCACAATCCTGTCTACTGACAGGCCCCCAGTGTGCAGCCTTTGCAGCAGCACCTAATCGTAAGGAATGAGGAGTGTTCAGCGGTAAGCAAGCCGCAGGCTCTAATAACTGGTGCACGACGTAAGCACATTGATGCCGGGCTAACGGGAACCCATTTTCATGCACTAGGAGCGGGCCAGCCCCCAGGGAATAAAAAGCCAAATATTCTGTTATCCATAACCGGGCAAGGGCCCTCCTCACCTGTGGCGGGAAGCCTGATTGTGGCACTCCTGCCCACTAAGTCTGTTTTAGAGTTACCAGCTCTAATGACAAGCTCCAAAGGATAAGGAAAAGTCCTGAAGCAATAAGCCTCCAGAATCTCGGCCCCGTGCTGGCTCCAACAACCATTTCCCCAACCCTCAGTGCGAAAATGCAATGGACTACTGAAAGGAGTCTCACCTTGATCTTTAACCCGCAGACAAGTTTTAACTTGTTGCAGATACTCCATAGGTAAAAATTGACCGACTTCCTGCCCACTGTCCTATGAGGTTGGAGCCTATTCCAACCTTCCAAGGCCCTGCGCACTGCAAACTTTATACAAGGGTCTCTGAAAAAATAAAGCTTCAATGAAACAGACATTGCAGCGGACTGAATTCGGATAGTTATAACCGCATGCCCAATCTGCAGCAGGTGGACCAAATACTGCAGGATCTGCTCAGAGGATGGGGGCAAATTCTTCCGAATGGCCAAGAACTGCCAGCTTAAGGCTAAGAAATCCATCCAGGCCTTCCCATAAGAGGTAAAAGCAGAAGGGGAAATGGAAGCTGCCGCTCTCTGAAATTACTAATTGTTGTCAAAATGCCACAAGACTGGAAAAGTCTGGCAATAGCTGAGTCTGGAGCCCAGGATCTGAAGCGCTTCATCTGAAAATCGGATAGTGTCAGCGTAATTTGGAGAGTAGAAAGCACAATATTAAACCTTAAGTGGCGCAGCTCGAAAGCATGCGCGGAGGGGCAGAGACTGTGCTACAGCATGAGGACTGTTTTGCCAAGACGCTCAACACCACCTGGTTATCAGACCAAAAGCAGATCCGATGGTCACTGAACTCCTCGGGCCACATGTGAACTGCTACTACAATGGGGAAAACTCAAGAAAAGTTATGTCACATGATTGCCTCACCACACCAGGCTTGAGGCCATAGCTTTGCACACCAGCAGCCCTTGAAATAAAAACCAAAGGGCAAAGATCCAGCAGCACCAGCATGAACCTGAAAATCCCTGAGCGGGTTCAAGGTATCCTGCCATGGCGAACTACTATTGCATACATTCAGGAATTGCTACCATCGCCTGATATCTGCCTTCACCACATTTGGTAGGCATACACAAAGGTAAGGGGACCTCTGTCAGCATCGCCCTTGAGCCAGTGCCACCAACTGGACTCATCCACTTCAGCCCCAACTGGGCTAGGCGAGCTGGGTAGCACTTCCAGAGACCACCTTCTGCACATGAACAGGTCAAAGTGCTGTGGACTCACAGCTTAGAGTTGTGAGCACCGGATTCACTCCAACAAAAAGACAGTCGTCGCACAGCAGAGTACAGCAGAGTCTGAGTATATAAACAACTCAGAGAGCAGCTCTGTAGAATATCTTCTTATTCTATCTACAACTATACAAACTATATACAGAGCTTAATAGGTCTAAGCATAAATAAATGCTGCACTGCACTGAGTATCTGCAGCTGCCCTTAGCAGCAACCTTATCTCTACACATGATCTCTAACACTCAGTCTCTCTCCCTCTCCGACACTGACTGACTGACTGACTTGGTGCTGGAGCAGAATAAGTAGAGACCAGAACACGCCTCCTCCTCTCTGGAGAATCAGCAGACTCCTCAGGAGATTCTTGGATATGGGAGGGGTGAAATCTAGGCAGCCTGGCCTAGTGGGAAGATTAGTTAAGTGACCCAGCAAGATCGGATCTGGTGAAGCATCACTTGCTACAGAGGAAGTATTACAAAATAACTTCCTTCAAGGCAGACAGCTTCTCCATAGCCAAGTGGTATGTTTTAGCAACGATATCCAACTGGATCCCTAAATAAAATGGGAATATGGGCAAAAGGTATTGAGCTATTGCTTGCCAGCTTCCAGCCCCCGCTTGGGCAGGGGGCATCTTGTGCAGCCATCATGATATGTAAATTTACAGGGCCGACGCTGGCCAGAACCCCTAAAGAAGTCCCAACCAAGCTGCCGCCAAGCCAGCTTCCTTTTCAGACACACACTCTGTGCAATGCAAAAAAAAAAAACAAAAACAAAAAAAACAACACACACTCCGTGCAGTGCACACACTCTCCATGCAATGCAACTACACACTCCGTGCAATGCAAAAAGCACGCTCTGTGCAATGCAACTACACACTCCGTACAATGCACACACAAAACCTCTGTGCAATGCAACTACACACTCCGTGCAATGCAAAACACACTCTCTGCAATGCACACACCTTTCATGCAATGCAACTACACTCCATGCAATGCAACTACACACTCTGTGCACTGCACCCTCTGTTCAATGCAACTACATACTCCGTGCAATGCACACACACTCCGTGCAATGCAAAAAACCAAAGCAAAACAAAAAACACTCTGTGCAATACAACTACACCCTCCATGCAATGCACACGCACTCCATGCAATGCAACTACACACTCCCTGCAATGCACACGCACTCCATGCAATGCAACTACACACTCCCTGCAATGCACACACCCTTCATGCAATGCAACTACACTCCATGCAATGCAACTACACACTCCGTGCACTGCACACCCTCTGTTCAATGCAACAACAAACTCCGTGCAATGCAACTACACCCTCCGTGAAATGCAACTACACACTCCGTGCAATGCAACAACACACTCCGTGCAATGCAACTACACACCCTCCGTGCAATGCAACTGCAAATCTCCTAGCAATGCAATGCAATTGCAGCCCGTGCAGCGCCGTGCTCTGCAACGCACAGAGCAAACTGCAATGCGGGCACGCAAAGGTGCTTTCTCCCAGTTGCATATTGCAAACATGGCGCCCATTACATCCCTCGCAGTGAGGTAACCACCAAAAGGACTTAAGTGTCCAGGTAGAGCATGGGGGAGCATGCAGCTGTCCCATACAGGGACCAATCCTGCAACCTAGGCATTACCGGCACTATGCGCTGACCCAGTGAAACCAATGCTTCATGGACCACATGGGGACACTATTCAGGCCGGAAACGCTTCCAGGCCATCGAATTCTAGGGCAAAGCCCTAGGATCACCTGCTAGGCCAGGCATAAATGTTTCCAGTGAAATAGCAGAGTTGAGGTAGCCCACAGCTTGTCCAGGTACCCCTGCTTGCCCTTTTAGAGGGAAGCACCCCTTCAAGAAACCCAAAGTTCTTTTATCACAAATGGGCCGAACTGCCCAGCAACAGAATAGCCCATAAGGAGCAGTTTGTTTTGTTTTGTTATAACAATGGCTAAGAGGGGGATATGAACTCCCAGGTCCTAGTCCTGCACTTTAGCCACTAAGCCACAATGGCTCATCTCAAAATGGCAGTCGCCTCTATCAGGGCAAAACAAACTTAAAGAAAATAAACTTGTTCAGAAACAGCATAGTTCAAGAGCATATACAGAGTGCTCATAGTCCTTGGAGGCACAGGGAGCCATAAAGCCAACCTTCGGGGATACTATAAACGAAAGTGATACCAGCTAAGCTGGGAACAGCCCTGACTAGCCCCACAATTTCAACAAGAGAAATGGGGGAAACCTTTTTGCGAAAGAAAGCCCCTAACGGGGGCTCTCTCACTATTGGGAAAGGCAAGCCACAGATACAGGGAGAATCTTCCTACAGGGCAGGGTAAGGGGTGGGGTGGGAAATTGAACAGGAAAAGGGGGGAATTAAATTATTTAAGGGACTAGAGAGGATTAAAAGAAAGGGGAAATAAAGAAATAAAGAAATGTAACCAGACAATGAGAAGATTGTCCCAGTGCTCCATGTGATCCGATGCAAAACGGCCAAGAGGCCGTGCCAACGTCTGGCCCCTGTATATATAGACTCTGACCCCTCCTCCGAATTGGCAACAATCAAAACACCCCAGCAACCCAGTTTAACCATTTAAATGGCCGGGATTCAACTAAATTTGCCTAGTCACTGGAGGGTGGCCTGTTCCCAACCGCAACACGTGCTCTCTGCTAGGGAGAACACGCTTTGTAAAATGTAACAGCAGATTCCTTGGGTGGGATCTGTGCTCCTACCTCACAAGCAGTTTTGAACGGCATGCGAAATACCTATCTACCAACTCAGTTTGTATCTCATGCAGTTTGTATCTCATGCAATTCACCATCCACCATGCTCATGTGGCATAAAAGGAGGTATTAATGAGAATATATTGCATGTATAAAGTTAGCTTGAAGGAGCAAAACGTTCCTTTAAAAGGGGACTGGGAATAAATTTTTAAAAACCCTTCAGTTTTAAAGGTTAGTGAAGTCCAAAAAGATCTAAAGAGCCACAGGTTCTCCATCACTAATTTAATTCAGTATTTATATGAAGAGTTGTTTTTAGACAAAGGTATCTACTTCTTCCATGCTGCAACCAAGGATTCTTTTATATAGAGATGTCAAGGACTGACATTGGGAACACCTGCATGCAAACCATGTGATCCTATGCACTAAATCTGTATCCATTGTAGTTTCCGGGTTTATTTGTTTGCTAGCTTGTGGAGTGGGAGACAAGAAAGAGTGTTGGAAAGTACAAATGAGAATTTGTACTTGTAAAAAATTAATTTAGACCAAGCAAGTTGAGACATGGATACAAGTTGAAAGATTCGGTTATCACTATTTCCCAAGGCTGTGTTTCACTGCACTACACATTATATTACTCTAGTGAAATCGAGATGCCATTTAATATATTTTTAAATAACATTTTCCATTGTTTTTTGGGGGGGTTTATTGCAGGTTATAAGGAAGGGAGAAGTAAGCTGCTGCTGGATCTGCACAGCTTGTAAGGAAAATGAGTTTGTGCAGGATGAGTTCACATGCAAAGCTTGTGACCTGGGATGGTGGCCCAACACAGAACTGACAGGTATTGCAACTGAGAGGGAGAGTGTGCTTAAATACAAAGGGGAAATGCCGTGTGTGTGTGTGTGTGTGTGTGTGTGTGTGAGGCCATTGGTCCATTGAGCTACGTATTGTTGACACTAACTGGGAATTGCTCTCCAGGGTTTCAGGGAGTGATGCTCCATTCCTGGAGATGTCAGGAATTGAAATCTTGTGGCTGGTGCACGCCTCTGTTATATACTGAGATCTTCCTCAGAGGCCCTTCTCTAGGTGCCCATGCCATCTATTTAAGGTGGGGATCAATGGAGAAGAGAGCTGTGGCACCTCACTCATGTAACCTTTTTTCTTAGAAGCTCATCTAGTGCCTTTGATCTGCCAGAACTTTTTATTTTCCCACATCTTACTTCCATATATTTATCCCCTGCTATTATTGTTTCCAGCATGGCCTTTTTCTGTTTGGGTGTGTGTGTGTGTGTGTGTGTGTGTGTGTGTGTATTGTTAACCACTCTGAAAATGTTGAATTAAAAGTGGCAAATAAATCAAGGGTCTTTAGGCATTTCCCCCCCCCCCCTTAAAGATGGCCTCCAGGTCATTAACTCAAGCTTGTTCCAAATGCTTGGAAATGTTGTATATTTTAAAGAATCTAAAACAGCAGGTATATTTACAATAGTTTATCACCACATGTCTTATTATGCTTGACTATAGCAGCACTGAGTCTGCTGGAACATTGTGAGGGAGTTAAATTGTGTGCGACAAATAATTATTTAAAACATCCAACACGTACATTTCTTGGAAACGTCTGTGCCTTTTTCCTGTGCACAGCAGGCACATAAAATGCAAGCATATACAGACATTACTGTACATTCCCATGCCTACACTTTCAAAACAATAACTTTTAGCTAATCAAATATGTTAGCACATGACATTGGTCAGTTAGCATAAACATGCTAAGAAAATAAAAATGTAGCTGCTTTTAAAATGATATGCAATACAAATAGGTGTGGTTTTCTGACTCTACAGGTCACACCACCAAGCCATGTTCTCAAATGATCATGCTGCTGGATTATGTCAGACAGAATAAGAACTGGTATACAGGTTATTAAAAGTGTGTGGTTATATTTAAAAGAAAAGCCATGACTATAATTAATCCTTTTATTATCTAGCTTTGCTTAATAATAGCAAAAATATTCCAAGTTCTTTCTTTCTTTTCTTCCTTCTTTCCTTCTCTCTGATTTAGTTTTTGCATAGAGTAAAAAAATTCTACCCTTCCAATATTGGGATGGAGGTATAGAGATAAACTATAATGATTTGTAAGTCATTATTATGTATGTAAGCCACCCCAGAAATGTTAGAGTTATTGGGTATAGACTTTAAAAATAAATTACACTTGATAAATAAATATCTGTTAATTCAAAGTTTCTCTTTGGAAAAAATGCTTTTTCTCTAGCTACACATTTAAACTTATCTGTCTTTCTTTTCTGTATCCTTTAGGCTGCGAACCCATCCCTGTAAAATATCTGCAGTGGCGTGACATTGAGTCCATTGTGGCAGTGGCCTTCTCTTGCCTGGGTATCCTGGTCACCCTGTTTGTTACGCTTATCTTTGCCCTCTATAGGGACACCCCTGTTGTCAAATCCTCCAGTCGGGAGCTTTGCTATATTATACTTGCCGGGATCTTCCTTGGCTACATCTGCCCCTTTACCCTGATTGCTAAGCCCACTGTCACCTCATGCTACCTCCAGCGCCTCCTCGTGGGGCTTTCCTCTGCCATGTGCTACTCTGCCCTTGTAACCAAAACCAATCGCATTGCACGCATCCTAGCAGGGAGCAAGAAAAAAATTTGCACCCGCAAACCGCGCTTCATGAGTGCTTGGGCCCAAGTCCTCATTGCCTCCATCTTGATCAGTGTGCAGCTGACCTTGGTGATTACCCTGATCATCATGGAGCCCCCTTTCCCCATCCTTTCCTATCCCAGCATCAAGGAAGTCTTCCTGATCTGCAACACCAGCAACTTAGGTGTGGTGGCCCCAGTGGGCTACAACGGACTCCTTATCATGAGTTGCACTTACTATGCCTTCAAAACTCGCAACGTGCCCGCCAACTTCAACGAAGCCAAGTACATTGCCTTCACTATGTACACAACATGTATCATCTGGCTGGCCTTTGTACCTATATACTTTGGGAGCAATTACAAGATCATCACTACTTGCTTTGCGGTGAGCCTGAGTGTGACAGTAGCTCTGGGGTGCATGTTCACACCCAAGATGTATATCATCATTGCCAAGCCCGAGAGGAACGTCCGCAGTGCCTTCACCACTTCAGATGTGGTGCGTATGCATGTTGGGGATGGGAAGACACCTTGTAGGTCCAACAATTTCCTCAGCATATTCCGGCGGAAGAAGCCAAGTACTGGAAACCCAAAGTAAGTAACTTGACTTTGTGCATCTGTCAGTCTTTCTACTTTCTTAGTCTTTTCCCATTTTCAGGAACCTTCTTACTTTTTCAACAAGGTTTGTGATTCTGCTACAACTTCATTACATGAGGAAACAATGGAGGAAATGAGATCTGAACTCTGGCATAGTCTACAAGAATAACCTGTTCTTCCTCTCTGCTTCTCCTGTGCTACGTGTCAGGTGCAACAGGCCTACATGCTTTTCTGCCATTGACCCCCAACCCTGCCTTTAACCTATTCTGCTTCGGTACACAGTGACATGCATACAAAATGGCGGTCACTTTTTACACTGTAAAATAGCAACAAATCTTGGTAGCCATGTTTCTACATTTGTTCAAAAATATTTTTTAATGCTTATCACAGTATTGCCACATATGGAGACGGTGGCCCCCGGCTGGTGAGCAATAATCCCTATTATACTTGTTGACTGGTTAAGACTGAGTTGAAATAACAACAACAACAATAACAACAACAACAACAACAACAACAACAACAACAACAACAACAACAATTTATTATTTGTACCCCGCCCATCTGGCTGGGTTTCCCCAGCCACTCTGGGCGGCTTCCATAGAAACCAAAAATACACTAAAATATCACACATTAAAAACTTCCCTGAAGATGTCTTCTGAATGTCAGGTAGTTGTTTATCGCTTTGACATCTGATGGGAGGGTGTTCCACAGGGCGGGCGCCACTACCGAGAAGGCTCTCTGCCTGGTTCCCTGTAGCTTTGCTTCTCGCAATGAGGGAACCGCCAGAAGGCATTCGGCGCTGGACCTCAGCGTCCGGGCAGAACAATGGGGGTGGAAACGCTCCTTCAGGTATACTGGGCCAAGGCCATTTAGGGCTTTAAAGGTCAACACCAGCACTTTAATTGTGCTCGGAAACGTACTGGGAGCAATGTCTTTCAAGACCGGTGTTATGTGGTCTCGGCGGCCGCCCCCAGTCACCAGTCTAGCTGCCGCATTCTGGATTAGTTGTAGTTTCCGAGTCACCCTCAAAGGTAGCCCCACGTAGAGCGCATTGCAGTAGTCCAAGCGGGAGGTAACTAGAGCATGCACCACTCTGGCGAGACAGTCCGCGGGCAGGTAGGGTCTCAGCCTGCGTACCAGGTGGAGTTGGTAGACAGCTGCCCTGGATACAGAATTGACCTGCGCCTCCATGGACAGCTGTGAGTCCAAAATGACTCCCAGGATGCGCACCTGGTCCTTCAGGGGCACAGTTACCCTATTCAGGACCAGGGAGTCCTCCACACCGGCCCGCCCCCTGTCCCCCAAAAACAGTACTTCTGTCTTGTCAGGATTCAACTTCAATCCATTAGCCGCCATCCATCCTCCAACCACCTCCAGGCACTCACACAGGACCTTCACCGCCTTCACTGGTTCTGATTTGAAAGAGCGGTAGAGCTGGGTATCATCTGCATATTGATGGACACCCAGTCCAAACCCCCTGATGATCTCTCCCAGCGGCTTCATATAGATGTTAAAAAGCATGGGGGAGAGGACGAAACCCTGAGGCACCCCACAAGTTAGGGCCCAGGGGTCTGAACACTCATCCCCCACCACCACTTTCTGAACACGGCCCAGGAGGAAGGAGCGAAACCACTGTATAACAGTGCCCCCAGCTCCCAGCCCCTCTAGACAGTCCAGAAGGATGTTATGGCCGCTGAGAGATCCAGCAGAACCAGGAAACAACTCTCACCTTTGTCCCTAGCTCGCCGGAGATCATCAACCAGCGCGACCAAGGCAGTTTCAGTCCCATGATGAGGCCTGAATCCCAATTGGAAGGGATCCAAATGGTCCGCATCCTCCAGGCGTGCCTGGAGTTGTTCAGCAACCACACGCTCAATCACCTTGCCCAAGAATGGAAGATTTGAGACTGGGCGATAGTTGGCCATACTGGCTGGGTCTAAAGATGGTTTTTTAAGAAGCGGTTTAATGACCGCCTCTTTCAGCGGATCTGGGAATGTTCCCTCACAGAGGGAAGCATTCACCACCCCACAGAGCCCATCGCCCAGCCCTTCCCGGCTTGCTTTTATTAGCCAGGATGGGCAAGGATCAAGGAGACAGGTGGTTGGTTTCACGCGTTGAAAAAGCTAGCCTGAACACTCCTGTCTTGGAAGAAATATTTAGTCTGAAATGTAGCTGTGCATTGATTTTCCCCAGCCTAGAGCTTAGGAGACAGCTGTTGCTTCAAGCAATGAAGCAGTTTAGACCGGAAGCTTAAATAGAAGCTGTCAGCCAACCCCTGATCTGAGCAGGTGCCTTCATGCACCTCCACTTCTCCCATGTAGCTTCGCATGCAGCTACCCAGGCATTTCATCAGTGGCTATGAAGTTCCTGCTTGGTTAGCTGACTCTTCTGCTTCTGAGGCCCACGGGGAGGTACGGAGATCTGAGAGGCAGGTGGTGTGGGGATCTCCCATTCTGGGGCAGAAGTATCTGTGTCCATTTGCTCCCCAGTGGAGCTCTGCTGGATGGTTTTGCACCCCCTGCTCCTCCTCTGAGGAGACCTCAGATTTGAGGTCTCGGCAGGGCAGAACCCCAGCAGTGCACTTTCAATGTAGTCCTATCTATGGCAGCTAAGTAAACTGGGAGGATTTCTAACTGCTATTCAAGATCCAGGATTGTCAGCTCTCTTGCTTAGCATAATATGAACAGCCATGATGGAGTGGCTACTCTCACCCAAACCACCTTGCAAGCTATTGAACTGTGCAGCACGTTTCTAGCAATCAGTCAAATTCAATTTAAACCAATGTAGACTTCAGCTGAATGAATATTTACCTAAGAAATAGTACGGTAATTCTCAAATTGTTTATGGATCAGGTTTCAAGGCTTGGTAAGGAAATTACATCTTCTTGCTCTGTTATATGAGAGTGACAGAGCCTTACAAAAAGGCTCTGTTATTATTTTTTTACACTTCAAGATGAGGAATCCCAGTAATTCTTCTGTCTAGAGATATAATTACATACAACCCTTACAAAGGAAATTAACAGTTAGATATTTATTGAGCTAGATAGAGAGGATGGGATGGGATGGGATGGAATGGAACGTCTAAATCTAGAAAGGGATTTCTCAACTAAAAAAACCAGAAGTATACACTCACTTTTATAGTACAAGGTAGATGGTTTTGGAGAGTTTCATGAACATCATCAGACTATTGCTCTTGTATTACAGTGGTACCTCAGGTTAAGTACTTAATTCATTCTGGAGGTCTGTTCTTAACCTGAAACTGTTCTTAACCTGAAGCACCACTTTAGTGAATGGGGCCTCCTGCTGCCGCCGCGCCACCGGAACACGATTTCTGTTCTCATCCTGAAGCAAAGTTCTTAACCCGAGGTACTATTTCTGGGTTAGCGGAGTCTGTAACCTGAAGCGTATGTAACATGAAGTGTACGTAACCCGAGGTACCACTGTATATGCATAGTTGATTAAACTAATAGGATTTTAGCCAGTCTTATTTAAATCTTGGACCTGTTGGCAACAGTTGTCTAGCTTAGAGTAATAGATAAAGATGAACTGGATCATCTTGATTAGCTCTGCAGAAGTTTCAACTCTACTGGATGTCCTAGTCTGATGTCACCAAGGTTTCAAATTCTGGATGGTTCTGAACCAATTTTCTGGCCATCTGTTTCTTTCACAGAGTGCATGCCAAAGAGACAGAACATTGTAAACTGCAATATAGAGACAGGTACTATTTTCCTTGAATGTAATTCAACGTAATTTTCACAGCTCTCAGTATATTTTCTCTCTGAAATAACTTTATTTGTTGGGTGAAGGTAATGGGTAATTGCTGTTGATGTTTCACAGTCAGTAACAGACTGGGTTCTAAGGATTCTCACCAAAGTGATTTTGTGCACCTTGAATCACGAGCAACTTCAGCCACTCTTTTTCTCCACTCTTAGCAACGATTTCAAATCAACTAATAACAGAACCTGGACTAACCCCTTCAAATGTAATTTTGAATGACAGGGAATGGAACTAAACTGGAGGAGCAATATTCGCCTTCTATATTGTTCATTCATAATTTAGACTTTGCACTCAGCCTTAAGTACATATTACAAGAAAACGTTTCTCTTCCTTTGGCCACTAAACAATCTGATGCATTTTGAAAAGCACTGAGCACATTCTTGAGATATTTTCCTTCTCTCTCTCCCGCTGGCTCTTCCCCACCCAGGAAGTATGTAATGACTGAAACAAACAAAAACAAACGGTCATTGTACCTTTACTGTGACCTGGAACTAAAAGCCAATTAGTTTGTTAATATGCCTTCTGTATTTTGTGTTTGTTCAGGGCACATGGATCATTAACACACCCAAAATAAAAGCAGCAATGTGACCTAAGTCTCCTAATAGGCTGTTGCTGCCAGCCTTAGCATTCACAAGGGCTTGCTTGCAAGGCACGAATATGCTGCTGCAGCAGCAAATCTGTTTTCAAGTGGGGGCACACAGCCATGCTATTATTATGCACCAACATAAACATGCTGATGGGCATCCCAGAAGATAACTTTGGCTTTAAAGCACTGCGTCAGCAGCCCAAGATAAGCTATATTTGCACTTCTTGAGAAGATAATCATAGAGTTGGGAGAACTCAATGATCATCTAAGGCAGAGAGGCTGGATTTGCCATGACTAAGCCATCTCTGACTGATGTTTACTCAGCTTGATGTAGGCAAGAAAGCCCACACAGCTTCCCCATCTATTTCCCTGGCCAGTAGCTCCCCACTAGCCTGACTATAATACGTAGTCTTATCTTTTCGTCATGTAAATCTGCTACCTCTTTATAGGAAAAAGGCACTTAGCCAGTTGCTGATTCCTAATGGAATAAACAAGGGAAACGGTTGCTATTCTGGAAGGATATCTGGGAAGATAAATTCAGAAAGAGAAGACTCAATGTCCTGAGGATGCATTGCAAATATATGACCATAATAGTGGAAGTATGAGTTGATTCTCTACTTTTTAAAATTCAATTTCAGAGAATTTATTTTACCTTTCTAACCTTTGTTATAGATACAGAAATGTGTATAGATAACTGGTTTCTAATTCCTGTGTCAAAGAATACTTATCAATAGATCTAGAGCATTAACCTCCTTTATTCAGGGTCTCATAAGTTCTGGCTAAAGACAGTTTCTTTGGAGCAGGACACAGAGCAGAGTTGCTGCCATCAGCCTTCAATGGACTGCTTCGTTTTCCGAGGCTAAAGGCATGTTGCAAAGCATCTAGACACTTTTTAAACTGTTAACAACAGTTTAACAGTAGTCCTAGAAATGTTAAATCAAGTGAGATACTTTTATTGGTGAAACACTGAGAGACAGACTTCAGTAAAAGGAGCAATTCAAAAATGGAAAATAAACAATACAACTTGAGATGAAGGTCAAGTGCTGGTGTTAAACATAACTCAAAATGGATTAATTCAGTGCAAACAGCTGTCCTTATTTGCTCTGTAGACACTGAATTCCTTTAAATTGTTGCTAATCTTCATTTTTCTTGAGCGCTCACCTGTCCAAAGCCTGATTTTGATTGTAAGTGAAAAAGCTGTTGGGAGGTCATTCTTAACTCACTTACTTGGAAGTTAAGTTCCACTGAAATAAATAGGGCTTATTTCCAAGTGATGATGCTTAAGGACATGTTATGAATTCCTGGGGAAAGGGGCTGGACTGTTGTTTTTAAACAACTAAATTAACAACCTGGGAAACAGAGAAATAATATGAAACAGCGAAAATAAGGACAGGAAGGAAGGCAGGCAGGATATGCAGCGGGGCAAAAAAAGAAGAGATTCATTCATGCATTACATAGAGGGTGTGAAATGGGTTATCCTCAGCTATGAAAAAGCATTTTTTTCTAGCTTAATCTTTCAGCATGTGACTCTGCCTAATAAATTCACTTAAAACTCTCCAGATTCTGCACTTAATAAAAACAATTCCATAAAGAATTTCTAGTTTAGTATTCTGAAAGATAGGCTATTTATTATTAAGTGATTTGGCCAACACCCCACACCGTTTGCTGGAAAGCCAGGGTGATAACTCACCCTTTAATTGCCCAACTCAGCTATTAAACCCAGAGTTCACCCTTCCTCTTTCTGTAGCTCCGTTCATGAAAATATATTTACCACAAATCATTCACCGTCCCATTTTGGAACAGACTAAAGCAAAGAGTCTAGAGTGAATACAATGTAATCAAATACCTCATTACTCACTGCTGTAGGATAAACACTTCTACATTGTAAGATGCCCATGAAGGAAGGAAATTCAAAGGTATCTCTTTACTGAGAATCCATAAATGTCCTCAGAAATCCTGTGGGATGGAAACATTTACTCCTCAGAAGCTTTGGAATGGGTCAGAGGGCCCCATATGTTAATAACCAGATGTTGTACTTTGCTTTGGGATTGATTTTAATTAAGAGTGGGCTATAAATCAGATAGATAGATGATAGATAGATAGATGACAAATAGGCAGGCAAACAGACAGACAGACAGACAGACAGACAGACACATAGCTGCTGTGGTCACCCCTGGGCCAGCACATCATCCCTGTCTTGTGGGTGAAAATGTGCCTTGGCTCTTACCATCTTTGCAGATGCCTCTTAATTTTTCTCATAGAAATATCTCCATCATAGGAAGTCTGTCTCCCACTGGAGCACTATGACAAGCCCTCAGAAGAATGCAAACTTGATCAGTGGTGCAGCTAAAAACATGTACACCAGCTCCATAACTAATGTCCCTTTGTCTTTTCAGTAGAGAAGACTGCCATACCTCTAATTTTGATCTCTGTAATTGCTATCGTTCATGCTCAGTGCATTTTTCAGCTATTATTTATTATTTCTTTGTGAAATGTATAATGCCCTCCAGCAGGTGACCCCAGGGCAGAAAATACATGGGTTCATTAAAACACAGCACAGTAAAAAAGAAGATGGAGAAGATAGAGGAGGAGAAGACACATAGGCATGTGGTACCCAATTTAGAACGGCTTATATCAGTGCTTCCCAACGGTGTGCTCTGACCCACTTGAAAAATAAGGCACCATGTAACACAGTGGCATAGCATGGGGGAGGCAGGGGGGCCTTGACCCCAGGCACAAATTTCTGAGGGGGCACAACCAGGCACCTCCACAACAGATTTCCTCATCGAGGCTGGAGCTGTGAAGAGGCAAGCTGCTCCCGGGTCGGGCCTTTGGGCTGGGGCTGCAGCGGTGCCTCCTTCTTCTTGTGGCCAACAAAGAGGTGCCTGTGTGCACCCCACCCCTGAGCCAGCCAAGAGGGAGGGAGGGGGAGGGCACCACCACCCACTGAGGACAAGGGGAGGAAGAGAAAGGTGGGGAAGCACTGTTGGAGCCACATGCGTTGCCCAGAGCGCCACACTACAAGGACAGAAGGGCAAGGCAACACAACACAACAGCATTCCTAGTTTCACATTTCTCTGCCTATCTCTGCTTCCAGGTTGGGGCTAGTTTGCAAGGAGAGACTCCCTTGATTAGCCGCTGGCCAGTGAAGGGCTTGAACGCTGCCCTGTCCACCAGATGGGCGCAATACTTGCCCCACCCCCGGCGCTGGCAACCCACACTGTGCCCCTGTGTAACAGTCACCCTGCCTGACAGAATAGGGATTGTGATGAAATTTCCTGATACAACATGGGTTAGTTACAGTTGATAGGTGAGGGACTTTGTCAAAATATTTTTGAGAGTCAAAGCATCTTCTACGTGATCAGCCCCATCCACATATTTGCCAACACTTCCAGAGAACTCTAAAAGGAAAGTCATGCTGATTCTTCTTCAGCAAGACTTGTTCTTCTACATGCTTGGTAATTCTATACAGTCGTACCTCGGGTTAAGAACTTAATTCATTCTGGAGGTCCATTCTTAACCTGAAACTGTTCTTACCCTAAGGTGCCACTTTAGCTAATGGGGCCACGCAATTTCTGTTCTCATCCTGAAGCAAAGTTTTTAACCTGAGGTACTATTTCTGGGTTAGCAGAGTCTGTAACCTGAAGCGTCTGTAACCCGAGGTACCACTGTATTGAATAATGCTTTCCATAAATTTACCAAGAACAGAACTGATTTCCTGGATTCCCAGATCTCTTGATAAAAATTGGTTTTGCATTGCTCTGTGAGGCACTTATATTTGTATCTTAGGCAGACAGAGGACGGGTTTGTTCCCAAACCCCCAAACTTTAGAACAAAATCATGTTTTATTCTTTACTGTTTGTTATTCAGATTTTACCAATTATTCTGACTTCGGTAAATGCACCTTTTCCCAAATACTGCAGGCAGGCGTGCAGCTAACACAAAACAATAATTAAAGATTTCAGTGCCAAGCATCTACCCCAGACAGTCATACATTTGCCAACATTGCTGGCTCAACTTCAGTCCTTTTGTAGGACACACAGGACTGTGACAAATAATGGCTGTTTTCCAGGTCTTCCTTTTGTGTGAGATGAATTTCAAGTAGGAAGTTCAACAAGCTTAGATGTGTTTTATATTGTCAGCTTATAGATTTAAGAGAATATTTAAAGCACCCACGAGATGCAGGGCAACAATTTTTTAAAGGAACTGTCACAGTTAAAATGGGTTTGTGGGGTGTGTGTGTGTGTAAATACAACGGAAACTAATGCAGCCAACGAGATCCGAATTAACATTTAAACCTTGATTGCATGAAAGCCGAAGGCCTGCTCAATCGATTCAGTCTCTCTATTTATACTTTGCCTCATCTCATTTGCATTTAATTTCACAGCGTAGGCTGCTGTGGCCCTGTCCAATGCAAATGAATAGGGACACACACTCAAGTTATTCCATATTACTCTATGTAGCCACGTTGCCAGGTATAGATTTCCGAGTCAGATTGGGATGGAATGAGCATGGGAATGTCACAGTTCTAGCACACATTTCAGCCAGGCAAAAGCACTGGAGAAGGACCAGGGACGGGCACGGTCTGGGCAGAGGGGGTATATCTGGAGAGAGTATTGAAGGCCAAATAGAGGGACCTGGATAGCCACCCTTGGCTCCCTCACCTGAGGTTCCTGACCTCTGATCCACAGCAAGTTAATAGAGCTTTCCCACAGCATACGTCATAGCTGGCATTCCAAATTGTGCATTTATCATTCTGTTCCTGCCTTCTTACATAGTCAGTAGCAAGATCATTGATTCAATTATGCAGTGTTGTTTTTCTGTAAAAAGCTATTATAAAATTGAAAATTTTACCTAGAGTTCCAACTTTCTCATCCATCTTCCTATTTTAATTACTCCATCCATGACGCAATTTAAACAAACAAAATAAGATAAGATGATTTATACGGCACAATAAGTGCCAAAACATCTTCCTCTACTCGGTTTTGGTATGATAAAGAAGTTGCCAAATGGATTATACTAAGCCAAGAAAGTCTTGCTGTCAGCCAAGGTCCTACAAGGAAGGGAAAATATTTGGAAACAAACAAGTTCCACAGTCTAGATTATGATTGGTAAAGAAAAAGCGATTTATATGTGTTGTATATGCAATATAACATTCTGCCACCATTCTGCACTGTGGAGTCCCGTTTTTCTCTTCTTGTTTTCCCTGTTTACATTTACAACACGTTTAACTGAAACACTTCTTTGATGTGTCTAGATCCAGCCTTTGTATAAAATCAGCATGTTAAATTAAGTGCTTTACCATCACCTCAGTCAGCAATTGTCTGCAATACAGATTAAGTGAAATAGCTTGAAATGAGTTTGGATAGCCCAAGAGGATCTTAGACTTTCCAGCTCCATGCCCCATGTCCAAATGTTTTGGAACTGCAGAGTGGGTAAAAATAAATATTTTGCTTTCTGCAATTAGTCGTGAAGGGGAAACTGTTCAACTTTTAAAAGCCAAACATTCCCCCAGGTTAACAACAACCCCCTGATAGGAACTTTAGCAATTCTTTGGATTCTGATTATAATATAAAACAAAACTGCATCTCAATATTGAGGAGGTTTTGCAATTTTACAAAACGTTCCATACTTCCCATGTTGGAGGTCACAAATGTATCCCTGTGGAAAACATAAGGCAATGCTTTCGTCATGGCATAACATGTCAGGAATAATCCACACACCAGTTACAATTTAATTTCCTGCTTGGCTGGATCTCATACTACGTTTTCTTGTATTGGTACCTTTGTGAATATACGTATATTTCATTTGAGCAATAGGAAGAAACTCACAACAATTCAGTTAGCCTGACATGGAGAAATGTCTCTATTTAAGAGTGAAAACTGTTCTCACCTGTATCAAGTGTTTATTTTGGTGCCATCCCATTTTGAAGTCCTTATATCCATATCAGAAGTTCCATTTCTCTTCTTATTGGCTCAGATAAAAGCTCAGCTTTGCAGATAAGTATCTGGTGCGCAAATGAGATATGAGAATCTTTCCTTTTTATGGAGTCTTTCTGGCAGAACTTGCAGTGACAATATCTTACTTAGGGTAGAACTATTCTGGGGTAGGGGACAAGTTTGCATTGTGATAAAACTGTTTTTCTTACTGAATAAGCAGAGTAGTAGTTCAATGGGTCATGAAAATTGTGTTTTCTAAATGTTTGTTCTCGGGGATGGGGTGTTTTGCCACTGCGCTTGAGGGATCGCTGCACGTACTCTCCTCAAAACAAAGATATATATGTGTCACTGTCCATCACTACAGAGACATGCTGCAATAAAATAAAATGCAAAGGAGAGTCATATTCTACAGCTCTGAACCGCTTCAGGTTTCTTTACACCTTTCACAGGAACATGGGATATAACTTGTATTTATGATCTAGAGTTCCTGAGATGCAAGAGTGTCACAGACTTTTCACCTAAAAATAACCCTTACATGTCTATTCAGAAAGGAGATCCTTATATGCATCTGTGGGCACAAGTACCTGCTGCTGGCTATGAAGATACCTAGCCTGGAACTTAAGATGCCCTGAGAGTTAAGCCAGTGTAGTGGTAATGCAAAACATAGAAGTCCAGGAGTGCCGGGCGGTGAAATTTTTCGTAGGTTAGGGCCAGAGGCGCCAGCTTGTGAAAACAATGGGGGGCGGCTCTTGGACGCCGTCAGACCTCCCTCCGTTAGCCAGGAAGAAGCTTCCCAGATTTTGGGAAGGAGGTGCCAGGCTTTAATGCTTTAATATTCTAATTTACCAGTGACATTTAGGGGACTAGCATAGTCTGACTACATGCCACTGAAGGCCAGGGTTCAAATCCAGACTCAGACATGAAGCTCACTGTGCGGCTTTGGGCCAGTCATGTTGTCTCAGCCTACCTCACAGGGTTACTGTGAGGATAAAATGGAGAGGGTGGGGGAGCATGTAGGCTTCTGCGAGGTCCTTAGAGGAAAAGTGGAATATAGTAGTAGTAGTAGTAACCATCATCACATTTCATCGAACTCGTTGGGACATTCTGTTACATAATGCTGACATTTCAACAATCTTATGAAGCCACCTCATGCACTATCGGCAACTTTAGGGCCCAGGTGCCAGTGCCAGGGCTGTTGGTAGGTGGAGATTTTTGTGATTAGTTCTATATCTCCACCAAGCACCCTACACTTGGGGAGAAATTTGAGGAATTATATATGTTCAAGTTTCTGTGATTAAGCTGTTCATCGCTGCACCGTGTTAATGGACAAACTACCCCAGGGTAATCGGGGCATGACCCTTCAGTTTGGCCTATGCAAATGAAGAAGTGGAAATAGGCAGATAGGATTCTCAGTCGCTTCCTTTAAACCATATCTGACAAACGAAATTGAGTACCGTGCATTAGGATTGGGGTTGGGGAGCAGCTCCAGCGGTTTCAATCCTATTGCATCAAATCCCTTACCTGAACATACTGTTCTCCCTAATTTGAACCAAGACAAGTAGATAATTAACACATAATGATGCATATCATTTTTCAACCAGGAGTCAAATGCTCACATATCAGGCTGCCTTTAAACTTGGACTAGTTAATCAGAAACATTGTGAATTTGAAAGGCCTAATAAAAAAGGCCACAGTTGCTAAGCTTCAGACTGTCATTGCATATATAATTTCTTGTTTTGGAGAGCCTCTCATTGCTGGTAAAGGTTTAAATTGTGAGTGAGACACCAAGGTGAATAGAATGAATGCAAGGAAACGACCCTGGAATGAGACTGACTTGCACCTTTAAATTACATCAAAAAATTCAAGTAATCATTCAATCAAATAATCCTTCATTTTCTGAGCCAAATGCAATCTTAATACTATGCATACTGATTATTTGGTGGAGAGCAAAAATTGCAGAGTTTTGTTCTACATGCTTTTAGAGCAAAACTTCATTGTTTGTCTTTTTGCAGAATTCTGTCTGGCAGAAGATCTGTGCCAGGAAATAGCAATGCTGATACTAGGTGAATAAATTTCCTTTGAAATCCAGGATCACATCTTCTGTGAAATACGCAACCTGCCAGAATGTCCGGTGTAGGGCACCATGTCCCTCCTTCTCATCAAGGTTATAGTTCCCTCTATTCTGGTGAAACCAACCAATCAGCTGTATGCAACAAAATCCTTGCATACACACAGAGAGCAATCCTAACACAACGACACTAAACAAAATATTCCCTGAACCCGCATATGTTCATCCACTCCTTGCAAGAAGCTTGCTCCCAGGGTCCCTGGTCCTGGGTAGAAAAAATGGTTCTTAAATTACAGTTTCTCGACAATTATAAGACATCCTCTCTCCCAAGGGCTTATTCTGCCTCAAGCAGTTCAATCCATTAAAACCCTAAGCCTCCCATGGGCAAATTGTTAGGCACCTCACTGTTGTGAAGCCTACAGCAGGGATAGCGGAATATGGCTTGAGGGCCACATTCCCTTGTAGACAGCCTTCTGGGGGCCACATGCCAGCTGTGGACAGGGCCAGAGGCAAAGTCAGCAGAGCAACAGATGTGACTCCTACCATTGTAGAGTACGCTCCATTACAGCTGCACAGAAGTCTAAAGGTTTTTACATACACACAGCTCTTCATCCAGTCAAGCAAGGTTCATTTGCTTGGTACAAAGACACACTTCATCCAGGCAAAAGCACTATAGGAAAGCATGGAGCTAGATCAGTGAGCAGGTGTGATCTGGGGAGAGTTTTGAGGACTGAATAAAGATCTCCAAAGAGCCATATTTTGCTCCCAGATCTGAAGTTCTCTGCCTCTGCTGAACAGCCTTCCTATCACATATTTCCAGGCACCAACACCTACCTCTTCTTCCTAGCTGGCAGATGCAAGAGAATTAGGCCTGGAGCAACTTTCTCATTATGGTGGCTATGTGGCCGAATTTAGAGTCCTCTCTTTGAAGACACTCTTTGAGGGACACGGGTGGCGCTGTGGGTTAAACCACTGAGCCTAGGGATCAGAAGATCGGTGGTTCAAATCCCCGCAACAGGGTGAGCTCCCGTTGCTCGGTCCCTGCTCCTGCCAACCTAACAGTTGGAAAGCACATCAAAGTGCAAGTAGATAAATAGGTACCGCTCCAGCAGGAAGGTAAACGGCATTTCCATGCACTGCTCTGGTTCGCCAGAAGCAGCTTAGTCATGCTGGCCACATGACCCGGAAGCTGTACGCCAGCTCCCTCAGCCAGTAAAGCGAGATGAGTGCCACAACCCCAGAGTTGGACACGACTGGACCTAATGGTCAGGGGTCCCTTTACCTTTACCTTTGAAGAGAAGTCAGAGGGCAGTCCTCTGTTTGTAGGACTGTCCAGCCCAAGTCAAGTTTAAAGACAAAGAACCATGTGAAGATAGAGTACAAGGCTTAGAAGTTGCCCTTCAACAGTTATCACCTAGAGAGCTGACTGAGCAATCACATAGATCAACTGGTCACAGTCTTCTCTTTTTTTAGTGACATGTAAGTGGCCACCCTGCTTTCCATAGTATGTAGTTTAGTGCCCCACTTAAACGGACACTTCAGCCCCCCCCCCAAAAAAATTCCTAAGTCTGAATGTGCTAATAGCACGTAATGCTATGTCGGCTTATGGCTGCAGTAGTTCATGGTCACTAAATCACCTCCTTCTAGCTGACATTAAAATCCTGATTAGACTTAATAGCTGGTCCAAGCCAGCAGAAAAGTAGCATTCGTGACTTTTTAAAAGAAAACATTTCCATTTAACTTTGGGAACATTGCATTGGCAGCTTGCCACTGCACAGTATATCAAAGAGAAGAAAATAGAAATGTAATGTAATGTAATGTAATTAACATATCTATAGTTATAGGATTCCAACCAATCGTAACTTCCAAGCAAGATACATTAAAAGGGAGATATCTATTTAACTTTACAGGGCAACTTTTGCATATACATGAGAACCAAATAGTTCCCCAGGAGTCCAAGAAACCTTTTGCAGTAAGATATTCCAACAAGTTTCTTCTAAATTCATTTATCCTTGCATCTTCACCCCATTCACACTGAAAATTTAGCCCAGAGTTGTAAGAATATTTGTAGCAGAAGTAGCAGTTTATTGTGAAGTCTTTGCAATATGACACAAATGTTAGCACAATATAACACACACCTATAATAAGAAATTAACATAAAAAGGAGGGAGGAAGAAGCAAGGTTTAGACCAAACTTAGCCCTCCAGATGTTTTGGGACTACAACTCCCATCATCCCTAGCTAACAGGACCAGTGGTCAGGGATGATGATGGTAACTGTAGTCCCAAAACATCTGTAGGGCCAAGTTTGGCCATGCCTGGTTTAGACAGTCTGTTCCGTCACTCCTACAGTTTGGTTCATTCTTGTCCACAAACTGAAACCAGGACATTTTGCCACTGAGGCAAAACAGAAAATGCCACCCTGCCGACTCCTCCCCCACCCCGATAACAAATCCTCCCCAGCCCCCAACCCCACTGACCACCTTTGCCACTCCCCCCGCAATGATGTCCATGAGAAAAAAGGGAGAAAAAGGAGACCAAATTGAGACCTGTGGAGGGGAGGAAGAGGGGGAAAGGCAAAGGGGGAGGGGTGGTGCTCTCCTCATGGACCCAGGTATGCTGTCCATCCCAACTGTCCCATATCTGCTGTCCCGATGCAACTGCCTCACTAAGCCTCAGGGGTGTGCCAGAAACTGAAACAAGAAACTGGATAATTTTTAAAGTAACAAATTTATCTACATAATTTTCACAAATATAACGTGAAACCGTGACCAGCCTACTATTCTAGCAAAAAAAAGTGGCGGTGGGGAATGGGGCAGGCTAGTAGTTCCTCTCTAGCAGCTCAGTAAATGAAGCACAGAATGTTTGTGAATATTCTTATCCTCACACCAGCTCAGGTAAGTGCTAGCCTATGCTGACTTCAGGTACTTTGTTTTTCCCCTCAAGTTCCTGTGACACTTTTGATGGTGACATAACTGCAATTTTATCAGTAAATTTACTGTGCTTTAATTTGTCATCTCCCTCATTACTATGGCCCAAAATAACACCCTTACCGAGACTCTGAGTTTGGAAACAAATTCTTAAAAAAAAATATAAAAAAATAAAAATTTAAAAAATCAGAAAAGCAAATAGTGACAATGAGTTTTATGGAAAGGCAGGGCCCGTGCACTGCGAAAAGCTATCAGCAATCCAAAAAAGGGGATGTAGAATATATGTGCCCTCTTTCCAAGCACTCAATCACTGGGAAAGGAAAACCTCCATATATTGTGCAAGTTCCAATATGAATGTGGCATATAGACCCACCTTGCAAATAAATTACTACCCCACAAAATTCCCCCCTAAGCCTAGCTATCCCTACATGTTGATTGTGCTAGTTACTTCTGACAATCAGTAGTCCAAGGGGAGAAAAGAACCAGCTGACTCTGTGATTGCTCAGAATCAGGTCTAATTCACCACAGGCAACCAAACAAATAGCTAATTACAAGCTATTCAAGCATGACTAAGAGGTGTTTCCACTCATGTGCAGCACCATTATTATCATCTGGAGGTTATATGTTATTTAGATTTCTTTCCTGCTCTCCTGTAGGAAGCTCTGGAGGACAACCATTATACATTTCTCTTATTTTAGCTCCAACATAGGGAAGGAAGTTATGTTAAGGGTGCTAGTGCATTGCCCATTCCATGAAGCACAGGGATTTCCACCTGGCTGCCCCCTATCCAAAACACAGCACTGTGTCCACTGCATAACCACCCTCATTTTTAAATGCATAGCACCTTGGTTGGCAAAGAAGAAAGGAATACCATATGGCGAATAGGGTAGATAGAACCACTTAAGTCATGCAGACCTGGAGAAGACACCTGAAGCAGCACAAGGAAGGCTGGAAGTAGGCCAGGGACAAGCACCCAACTGAGTGGTACAGCTGCCATGAATGTGCATGTGGATAACCACTCACTGGGTGTCTTTTTCTTTTCAATCCTCAGGAAGAGGCAGCCAGAATTCTCGCCCACCAGCCAGTGTCCGTCGGCCCATGTGCAGCTTTGAAAACCCCCAAACTGCAGTGAATGTGTAAGAGAAGCTGCATGACAAACAGTGGTGTTTGTTGTTATATCTTTTTTATTTCTATTTTTTACCCATTGCTTTCTCTTTCTCATGACTTTTCTCATTCCGGATAATGGGACAAATGTGGTGCATGCCATTAATGATGGAACAGTTGCTTATGTGTCCCATTTTTCACACTGCCTTGACTCTTGCTTGTCCATATATTCTTCAAAGGACACTGTGGAATAATTTTTGAAAGAAACTCTTTTTTTCTCCCCATGGTTGTCACTTCCAGCACCTGCTGGTCAAATTGCAAAACGAAAATACGTACTTTTCTTGTTCGTTTTATCTTAACCCCCGTCCTGTAGCCAACACTGTTTTCCCCTGTTCAGAGTTTGCATGGAGCTGAAGCCACCCTGCCTACTTTCAATGACGGCTTTATATTTTCTTTAGTGGCTGCTGCAACTTTGCTGTGCCCGATTCTTCTTGACAGCCTGGGTTGGTGAACTTCGGCTGCAGGTTTTCACAGAACACTGGTTTGGCGGAGTGTGCAAAACACAGAGTTTCATGCTGACGACCATTTATGAGCATACAGGAATTTTGAAGTGCAAACACTCAAGCAATGAGATAGAAGATTTTAATTATTACTTTTGAAAGTAATAATTAAACCCAATTGATTCTTCCCTTTCTTGTCACATTAACATGTGTTTACAGATTAGTAGGTGCTAAGTCACAGATTTGGGGCTGATGAAAACTGGTTAATAAGCAGAATTATGTTAGGAAAAGGAGAAGAAAATAGTCATTATAGAAGAGGTATGTTTTCCAACATGATGCTTGTGGTAGAAAGTGGGAGACAATTAGTTTTATTGAAGTTCAAATCAAGCTGATAATGAGAACAGCAGCATTCTGGTTGGGAAATTTAACACAGAGAAAGAAGGTAGTGACAGACAAAAGTAGTGAGAACATGAACCAAGTAGAAATAATAATGTGTCAGAAGCTGTGGAACAGCTGTTAGCCAAGAAAAAGCGACTTCACAGATATAGTGGTCATTTCATTGTTTTAACAGAGTTTAACTGAAACCCAAATTGAATCTTCAAAGCAAACCTTGACTTTCCTACTCAGACAAAATACTCAGTGAAGGAAACAAACAAAAACCCAACAATGTGATAAAATACTCTTTGCATAGAGGATGTGCATCCCCACCTAGAAAATATGGAAACACGCATGCTATTGACTGATAAGCTGTATTGTTGGCAAATTCAGCATCTCACCAGCACCACATACATGCTGGGGGTCCAGGTTTTCTGGGGAACCTCTCCATGCAGTTGACAAAGATCAAATCTCTGGAGTTAACCACCAAATTTAACCCACAGCAACATTCTGATGTAACTTCTTAGGAGAAACATCCTTAAGTTTAGACTCAACACTTTCCAGCAGTGGCAGGGAACCTGTGGCCTGCCAACTATTAATAGACCACAAGTTCCATCTCTCACAAATAGCCATGGTGATGGGAGTTGGGAGTCCACCAACACCTGGAAGGCCACAGGTTCTCCACCTCTGCTTTAGAGGGAAGCAAAAAGAGTTTCAACAAGGCTAGCCAAATTCCCAAGGCTTGTGAAATTTAGGCTGCAATCCTAACCTGATAGTAGGCCTCCTTGAATTCAATAGGACTTACTTCTGAGTAGACATGGTTGGGATTGCACTGTTAATCTCTGAATTAGACTGAAAGTCTAACAAACTCTTGTATGCAGTTTTTAAAAACAAATGTTTGGTATGCAGCTATTTCTGGTATATTTTATTAATATTTATTAAATTTCTATACCACCCTTCGTCTGGGGATCACAGGAGGGTTTACAATATAAAAATAAAAAAGGAACCAACGAAACAACCACCATCGCCACCCCAGCCCACGTTCCACACACAGTTTAAAAACCGTAGATTGTTTAATTAGCCAAAGGCCTGGGAGAGGAGGAATGTTTTTTCCTGGCACCTGAAGATATGTAACAAAGGCATAGTATGAATGAAGCAGGATTTGCAATATTTACTGGCAGCTCCCAGATTTTCAGCATATCATAAAGTGTCAGTTACAGTGACTGAAACACCATTTAGAACCATCTAACTGTAACTGCAGCACAAACCTTTATCTATGTAGAGTGCAAATCCAGCAGATCTTGCTTCTGAGTAAGGTGGATTAAAACATGATTTGCTAGGAAACAGGTCCTGGTGAATTATATGTAAGGACAGCTATACTGGACCTTTCCTTAACAGAAAATCATCCCTGCCATAATATCAAAAGTCCATTAGGATTTCCTATTTCAAAGCATGGTTCTGTTGTAAGCAGATTAAATTCATCAAAGCAGCCTTGTTAAAATGGAAATTAAAAGTGTGTTAGTTCTGTGTATATCATGCAGGCAGGTTTTCTGTTTGTGTATATATGTATTACGGTATCAGTATAACTATTCAAAAATGTTTTATAGTGTAGTGTTTATTGTCTTCCATTCTATACAAATAAAGAATTTCAGAACTTAGTCACACAAGTCCATGGACAGCTGTGAGTCCAAAATGACTCCCAGGATGCACACCTTGTCCTTCAGGGGCACAATAACTCCATTCAGGACTAGGGAGTCCCCCACACCCACCCGCCCCCTGTCCCCCCAGAACAGTACTTCTGTCTTGTCAAGATTCAACCTCAATCCGTCAGCCACCATCCATCCTCCAATTGCCTCTAGACACTCACACAGGACATTCACCACCTTCACTGGTTCTGATTTAAAAGAGAGGTAGAGCTGGGTATCATCCGCTTACTGGTGAACACCCAGCCCAAATCCCCTGATGATCTCTCCCAGTGGCTGCATGTAGCTGTTGAAAAGGATGGGGGAGAGGACAGAACCCTGAGGCACCCCACAAGTGAGAGCCCAGGGGTCTGAACACTCACCCCCCCCCCACTTTCTGAACACGGCCCAGGAGGAAGGAGCAGAACCACTGTATAACAATGCCCCCAGCTCCCAGCCCCTCTAGACAGTCCAGAAGGATGTCATGGTCAAAGGTATCAAAGGCCGCTGAGAGATCCAGCAGAACTAGGAAACGAGTGTGAGGAAATTAACCAGGAACTATCTTTATGCAGCAAAGAATGCATTTTATCACTGAGTTCCAATCATCCCCCTTCCTAGTTCTTCCTTAACTCTCCCTAAGCCCTTCCCAAATGGAAAAGCTCTCCATATTTTAGAGACTCATTACCTGAGAGCAAAATCCTGCCTCATCTCCTTTCCAAGACACAACAGATTGCCTGTGCCACAAATCTCCTTAGCATCCATACCTTTAGGACTCACTGTGTCATGATGCCTGAGTCCTGCTTAAAGTTTTGTGTGTCCCTTGCTTTTAAATTGATGTGGTGTTGAGTCTCACTGTTTACAGTGCCTTTGTACCCAATGGTCTCAATCTTCTGGCTGTTGCCATATTATTAGCACACCCTTGTTTCTAAAATATTTTTATATTTGGTTTTTCCAGGGCAACTGGTTGTTCCTGCGGCTAACCTTGCATCCTCCCCCATGCTTCTTGAAACTTTTTACGTACTTACTTACACACACAATTGTATTGAATAGTCATAGGTATCAAATATGTCTGCATTTGTATTTTATTACATTTTTTTGTCTTAGTGATTACTGAGGCTGAATTTGTACCATGTGTATTTGTTCTAAACATAATTGGTGGAGAGGGACCCCTTCAAACTTCTGTGTCTCTAATGGGCAAGATGAATGAATGAATGAATTCATTATGGTCATGGACATATACAGTGATAGAGAAAGATGGGCAAGATGAGTGACATCATGTCTGATAGGTAGAATTCCAATCGTCACATAGTTTGAGCCAATTTTGCCTTGCTGTTTTTATCAATTCCCATATCTATTCAAGTGATACAAATCAGATGCGGGCCAAATGCACACTGTAGATTTTTGCAGACTTGTGCTGGGTGGATGTACCAAGGCTACATTTAAATAATAATGCTTTTAATTTGCTATTTGTGCTAGCACATGATAACCAAGTCACTGGAAGCCTCCATCCCAATAGCCACCATTGAAAAAGCTCTTCTCTATGTGAATAGACTGCTAAGTCTTCTTCTGAGTTCACTCTAAGGATACTTCCAGACAGGAGTTTATACTGGGTAATTGGTGCTGCTCATGCACACAATTCTTTTTTGTAGCACCCACACAATATCCTTGTCAACAGAATGTCAGCCAATACTTTTAAAAATTTTAGTCCAGATTTCCCATTTCCATGGAAAATCTGATTCATAAAAATAAACCTTAGTGATCTGCAGTCACTTTTCAGCACATTAATTTAGTCTCGGTCCATGGTTTGTCACACATTGTGACATTTGGGTGGATGGATTCTAATGCCACACTCATCAAGCCATTCTGTTTTCAGTGGCTCAAATGATGCAAGTGTGCCTATTTCCAGAGATTGCCACATGCTGAGGGCACACCTGAATACAGCAAACCAGTTGCTATGAGTTTTTCTCAAAAAATCTCCTAAAAATACACATGGCAATTACCTCAGAGGTTGTATTCACAGTACATACATCTGTCTTTTTAATTATTATCAACAAAACCAATACAGTGATCTTGTGCAAGATCTCAGTATCACTCTTGTACTAGGCTTAGAGAAACATCACTCATAAGCAAGTCCTCAGTATTTTTTTAAAAAGTGGAAATGGATATTGCTCACACCCATCCCTCAAATCACAAATTCCCATTTTGCCTGTTCTGGCTGGTAATATTTCCTCTTGCACTCATGAGCACTTCCTGGGTTGTTGTTGTTTTTAAAAAAGTTGTGCACACACACAAAGAGAGAGAGAGAGAATACCATTGCACTTGCCCAACAACTGCATTGGAGGGCTGGAAATGAGTGATTGAGGGGAATGAGATGGGAAGCCCTCCAGGCACATTTCCTCAATCTTCACCCACTTGTGTAGACAGCAAACAGCAGAATAACAATGAATATCCATGACTGAAAAAACAGGAATGTGTGGAAGTTAATGTGCTTTGAACAACCTACTTGCAATAGCAGGCCCCTGTCTGGAAGCACCCAAAGATGGCTGGTATTAAGTCTGCTGAAAATTCCAACAAAAGCCTTTTAAGTAGAGATCTCCCCCAGTCTATGTCTGTATTGGAATGCTTTCTAATATGTTTTTGTTGTTTTTTCATTTGTGTGTTTGCCACCTCTGGCTCCTTTGGGAGGAAGGGTGGGAGCTGGGTTTAATAAATAAAATGAATGGGACTTAAGTCCCACTAAGCTGTTAGTGAGGATAAGAAGAAAATAGTTTAGTATATTGTTTGTTTGCAAAAAAATGTCTATAACCACTAATGTTAAGGGTGGGGAGACCAGCTGGTGAACAGCTGTAAATTAAACCCTGAAATTATGTGCATAAAACAAGTACAAAAATATCACAAATAAGTACATTAGCTTAATACATCAACATAGCTTGTTCACCCCCTCATGGGAAGCCTGGGTGAAACATGAGTTTTAAGCATGGCACCTAAATTCCAGATGCATGCCTGGTATTGATTTGGGAGTATATTCCAAAGGCTAGTGACACCACACTAAAGGCCATAGTGGACATCAATAACATACAGTACCTCTAAGAATGCCTCTCCTGAGTGACCAAGCAATTAAGGTGTTATTGGGGATAACCTGGTTCCAAATTCTTAAAGTTTTTCTACTTTTCAGAATGGAGTTAACATTCTGGTATTCCCTTAAAAACTGCCATCATGAGTCATAATTGACGTAAAACTATTTCGATGTCTTAAAGACACAATTAAAGCTCCCAATAGTAATTACAAACTGTATAATGGAACATGGTAACTGTCCAAAATAGCTAAAAGCATCATTTAAATAAAGGAGAAATCAACTTTTTATTGCAGGTTCCAGTTCTGACAAAACAGATTTACTCGAAACATCAATACACAATTCCTTCCACGGGACATGGAATCCTTTGAAATCTCTTCCATTGGTGCTTTTTAAAATAATAATAATAATAATAATAATAATAATAATAATAATAATAATAATAATAATAATAACCTGTATGAGGAACATTAGTCAAATTTAATTTGAATATAAGATTTTTACCATTTCAAGGGAATAAGCTTGATCATGAACCTCAATATACTTATTATGAGTGGACCAAACACTGATCATTATTTTTAAAGCATGATGGAATAAGCTGGGATTCTGTATACTAGAATTGCCTGAGAAATGAAATGTGGCAGAGAAAAAAGCATAATTCAAGCTTAGATGGGACCCAGAAATGCAAAGTGTATGGCACGTGGGAATATAACATTAAATATTTTAATTCTACTGCCATAGATTTAGACATGAGTTCTAATGATTATGGATTGCATCTTCCAAAACTTTCAGGTAAAGTGAATCTAACATTGATTAGCGGTTCCCTGTCCCTGCAGAGAACCTTGAAACCAAAATAACTGAAGTCATCCAAGTTGCCTGACCAGGGGGCACATTTGGAATTTTGAGAAAGTGCCTTTGTTGCAAGTCACAAAATTGCTGTCATAGGGGTGTGGCGTAAGACAAAATGGCTGCCACATCTAAAACAGATGGGCCACAAAATGGTGCAGGCGTACTCCCTCATCATTTCACAGTGAGGGGAGCACCTACAGCGGCCACCATACTTGCTCAAAGAGAGATGCCCTTTGCACTTCTTCAATGTTCAGATTGAAAGGGATAGTAAGTATCCAGTCCTGGCATACAATAAATTGTGGGAATGTTTAAGCAGGTGTGCTCAATGTAGGAGAATTTGAGCAAATAATCTCTTGTATATTGTGGATCTTTGAGGGACTATTTACTGAGTGACACAGAAAGCACTGGCAGGCACATTGGCACCTATGGGCGCCTCATTTGTGACCTCTGTTCTGCAACATGTTGCCCCCACAACAAGGAATAATTTGGTTTCCCTTTTATAAAAAGCAGAAAGTGTAAGATTTAAAAGTTTTTGCTGTTTCTCAGTGTAGTATTTCCCTGTAATTGCTTCTGAGTGGAGGCAATATTACAGAACAGAACTAAGGACAGTTTTGCTATTGCTGCCTCTCTTTTCCTGAAGCAAACGCAAACCAACCATCTTTGCTTTCTTCATAGTTCCAACGGCAAGTCTGTGTCCTGGTCTGAACCAGGTGGGAGAGACGTTCCCAAGGGACAACATATGTGGCACAGACTCTCAGTGCATGTGAAGAGCAAAGAGCCAGGATGCAATCAGACCGCAGTGATCAAGCCCTTGACTAAAAGCTACCCAGGCCAAGGCAAGAGCCTGACTTTTTCAGACATCAGCAGTAAGACTCTGTACAATGTGGTGGAGGAAGAGGAGAGCGGGCCAGTGCGCTTTGGCCAACTAAATAGTCCTTCCATGGTTGTGCATCGGCGAATCATGGCGATGCCTCCCCTGCAGGCAACAGCAGAGGAAACCCACCTGTTCTTGTCCGAGCAGAGTCCCCAAATCCTACCACCACCACCACCACAGAGATCCGTTATGGAGCAGCTGCAAGGCGTGGTCAACAAATTTGCCACTGGCATCCCGGACTTCAACTCTGTGATCCCCGCACCTGGTGCCGGGAATGGAGTAAGGCCTATCTATCACCCTCCATTATTGCAGCAGCAGGTGCTGCCACTCCAAATGGGTACATTCAGCAAAGAGATAGTTTTGTCCCCAGCTGAAGAAGAGGGGCAGGAGGAGGAGGAGGAAGAAGAAGAAAATGAAAAGTTTAAGCTTATCCAAGGGTATGTGTATGAGCGGCCAGGGAACCTAGAGGAGGATGAAGATGAGGAAGAGGAGCAGGCAACCAGCAAACTGACTCTAGAAGACTCACCAGCACTGACGCCTCCATCTCCTTTTCGAGATTCGGTGGCCTCAGGCAGTTCTGTGCCCAGCTCCCCGGTATCTGAATCAGTGCTTTGCACACCTCCCATTGCAACATATGCCTCTGTTGTTCTGAGGGATTATAAGCAAACTTCATCAACCCTGTAGAATGGAGGCTGTGGTGATGAAAGCAAGTGGACCACGTCTCCTTGGTCAGCTTTGGTTTGATGGGGCAAAGCAGCACAAGCCGTGAGAGAGCAAGGGAAGGCACGCCAACATGGTGTTGTGTATAGGAGGGGCAGCAGCAACAACGAACAAATGTGTATCCTGCACTAAATCTATTAGAGGGCTTCAATTCTTTACTTGTTGTGTGTGTGCGTGTGTGCGCGTGCGCGTGTTTTAAAGGGAAAGTATTGTATTGTTTTCAAAGTATTGTATTCTGAGAAGACAGTAGGCGTTTTGACAAAGCACAAATCCCATCAACGACTTCTATAGCAAAAACAAAATTCAAAGGGGTAATAAGTACAGTACACAACGTTTCACACACACTGTCACACACACTCTTGGCAACACTTGAATAGGACTCTGCATAACACAAACCACAGAGGAGACCTTAGCATCCATCTCACTGCTGGACATCTTCACTGAATGCAGCAACGTTCCCTTGGAAAGGAAGGAATAAAAGACTTCTCTGCGGACAGCACACCTGGGTATATCTTTTCTTATGCTTTCTTAAGTGAGTGACCTGGAAATAACAAGTTGTCATGTGAAGTTTGTGTCAGAGAAGCAAAAATAGCATGTGAGCATATAGTTTATAAGGAATGTTTAGAACCTCTGATTTAGTATTCCGCTCCCCCTTGCGCTGATTTTAAAAAGAGCCAGAATAAACACAGTGAAGACATGAAAGGGCTGCTGATGAGAACCAAGGCAGAAATTCCTGTAGTGTTGAGCCTTTGCCCTTTTGTAGATGATTGCAAGCCAGGTGGCTAAACTATTAACACTACATTTCCTGTAGCAAAACAATATTTATCAACTCGACTTTCATAATCTGATGCATCTGCCATGTGGTTACATTGTTTGTTTGTGTTACTATGGAAACAACTACATATGAAATAATTATATATTTTGAGCAACAGTTACTACTTTAAAGCAAAAAGCAATTCTTAACCGTGGCTCACTAGATTCATGGTAGAGGCAAGAGAATGAGTGTATGTTGTGTCTTTGTGTGTGTGCGTGTAACTGTATAGAACATGTGCTGTATAACATCTAATAACTGCCACTGGATGATCGTCCTACAAATATATTATCAATATTTTTATGTTTCGATCATGTTTTATATTGCATTGTTTAAAAATATACTATAGATCTTTGAAGGTTTGTAAGCTGTGCTGAAACATTTTTAATAAGCTAAGCCTTCCCTTATAATAGGGTGCTTGATTTTGCTGATATTTTTGCCATGTGAAATTATGCTGTTGAAAATAACCAGTGCTCCAATAATTTGTTATTTCATGTATTTTAAACAAATGTATTTAATAAAGGATGCATCTCTTTTAGAAATCTTGCACACAGCAGAATTAAAAAAAAAACTGTAAAGGCAAATTTGGAAAAAGTATTCAGACCATTTCTCATTATGGATAACTGAAAGACCATACCTGTGGCAAAGAAATTTCTATGGTGCTTGAATCTGTCTACCATTGTTGTTATTCCTCTCATGCTCCCCCCCCCCTTTCTTTCCCCCAGTTTCCGGATTTTGTGTAGGTTTCTTTTCTAATAATCAAAATCATTGTTCAATTATTATCATGCTGTTTTAACAACCTTTTTCTATTACATTTCTTTTCATATAAGGGATTGAAGGAAATGTGTAACAGAATTGAATTAGGAGAATGTGTAGCTGAAAAACATTGTATGCAATGGCGGCTTTGATTTAGCTAAAAATGCTTTGGCACGGACAAATGAAAGCATCCAGTTTTTAAATGATCCTACCAGTTGCAGCCCTCTGCACCATATCCCATCCTGTTGCTGTTGGATCTTTTACTCCTAAAACCAGCATTTCAGGCTGGGCTTCAATGGGCAGCGGGGACTGGAAACAGGCAAATATCTCCAGGGTGTATGAGTTCACTCCACTAAGACACAGATACCCATAGAGTTGTATCCAAAGATACACAAGTGTAAGGATGCTTGTGCAAAGGGAATTTACTGCTCTCTCTTCCTGACATCAGCCCCATGAGCCCCCTAAAAACCGCTCCTGACCTGAGATCAGGCAAAGCTCCAGAACAGCATAGGATGTAACCCAGATCCTACAGTGGGTAAGCATGGGCAAATCTGTCAGCTTCATTTTATTTCAGTTTCTATGGTTTTTTTCCCTGATCTTAAATTCAGTACTTCACATTTACACATCAGTTTGTGGGATTTTTTTCAGTCATGGTGAAAGTTCGGAATATACATATTTATATGCAATTTTGCCTAATGTGAATATTGCAAGGATTTTTTCCCCAACAATCATACATCACAAATATATGCATTTTATGCACACTTTCCCATAATTTATGCATTTTTGTATATTTGGTTGGAGAACTGCTTCACAAAATTTGGAGGAGTGCAAATTTCAAAGAATAGGAGAATAGCAGCATTTGCCCTCGATTCAGGTAGGTAGCCGTGTTGGTCTGACGTAGATGAAATAACTAAAAATATATATATATATATCCAGTAGCACCTTAGAGACCAACTAAGTTAGTTCTGGGTATAAGCTTTCATGTGCATGTTCTGAAGAAGTGTGCATGCACACGAAAGCTTATACCCAGAACTAACTTAGTTGCCTGTGCATCAGAAAATGTGGATTATGCAGGTCTGCTGAACTTAACTTCTCCCCATCCCTAGCAGTAAAAGGGGACATCGTCACATGTGCATTTATATTGTCCTCTCTTGTTTTCAGTTAACTCCTTATGCTTTCAGTGATGCCATCATGCAGCCAAATTTGATTGACCATATTTAGCATTGTGATGCAATTCCATCAACTATTTAATCCCTGATTGGCTTCAATTTCCCTGCTGTGCCAGGGTTTAAATTCTCCGCGGCCACCTCCACCCCCATTGGTGCTGATTGGTCACCAGGGCCCGCCCCTTGAGCAGGGCCCCATACAGCGCTGACGCCGTGGACAAGCAGCGGCGGGGAGGGTGCCAGTCTCTGCCCCTGGGACGGATCAACGCAGCACCACCCACCCAATAAGTTGAGCGGACCACCTTAAATCATCCCCATATGTAATCCAGAAGGAAGAAGCAGTAGCTGGAGAATAGGAAATTGCAAGCCAGCATGTTGGCACTGACTGGATGGTGATGGTAAATGTTTACATAGTCTAAAGGGATATTTGTGGAAATATTTTACACCATCAAAATCACTATTTTTGCCTGAAAAGGGCGAATATTCAGGGCAGCCCAAAGTGCACTCAGCTGTTGTAATCTGAGGGTTTGATCCACACTAAATTATTGAAATCAGTGGAATTTAAGTAAGACTAAATTTAATTAATTTGTAGTCCATCAGGTTGGAAAGGCTGCTCTGAAGTATCATGAAACTCAGCAAGTTAGAACAAGGCTGGGGCACTTTGCTTCTGCACTTGCGAAGTGCCTCTGCTCAGTTTTTGCCAAATCCCTTCTCCCATTGTAAAACCCCCCCCCCAAATCTCATCGCAATACAGTAGCCTGTCTTCTTGAGGCTGTAATTTGATAAAAAAGGCTGCAGCTTTCTTATTAGAGGCAGTCAGTTGACAGAAAGTATTCCTGGCTACTGCTGCAGTGTGGATGTCCAACGCTCCCATAAGCCTACCAACCTGAGATTGACTTCACTCTTCCAGGGCAAATGCTCCACAGACAGTGTACAATGAAAAAATATATAAAGCACAATAAAATCACATAGTAAATTACTAAAAACAGTAGCAAAATAGAAGGGATAACTGAACAACGAAACATTCATAGGACCCACTAAGACTCTGAAGTGAGGGAGACAAGCAAAGTTCTCATTTCACAACATGCAGCAAAAAGATAAGGTCTTTATACTATTTGGCAAATTTAGCAATCCCCAAATAGGTTACCTTAGTGAAATCATGCATGTTACACATGCAGTTAACATGTTCAGAATATTTTTTCTCCTGCCATGTACCGGTAAATATCACTGGTTACAAGTATAGAATGACTTTTTTTTAACTGGCCTGACTCCTCAGTTGTATATTACTTCAACACAGGTGATGAGACAGCATTCTTCATTGCACCTGAGACAGCAGAATACTGTAGTGGGGCAGGACAGTCCATGTCACATACACAGGGAATGGCTTGGGGGCTTAGAAGAATCTGCCAGGGGGCTACTGCTGCCATCTAGCCTCTGCTGCTTGAGGTGGTCATGTCACCTTGACTAATGGCAGGGCCGGTCCTACTCTACCACTGAAGAAACACTGTTTGAACAAAACCTTACAGTAAGCCTCTCTAGTTACTAAGAAGGCAACATTTAAAATGGGATAATTCACTGTTATGACTGATACAAAATCAGTACCACAGTGAGAATAGCTTTCATATTCAACAATAAAATGTGAAGAGGAAGCACATCATCTACCTGCACCTATTTTTGCGCCTGTTTGATGGTGGCAACCTGTACTCTGATCTAGCCAATCTCAACATAATAAGTAATCGTTTTACATAAATATCAATGAATATCCATTTTATTGAGGCTCCTTATATTAGCTCTTTGTTTGTAACTGGAAACTGGAACTGTGATATATGTCTCTAATGTTTATCCAAAGGTGAAGACCTTCACATGTGTGGTTGTACAAACTTCTAAGATTTCTGTAAAAAGGTATATTTTGGGCCTGTCATATGATTAATTAAAATTACCTTTATAACACTGTCTAATAAGTATTTTATATTTACTTTGAAAGACTATGATCTTATATTTTTACTCCGTGAAGTTATCATGATTTAAGATATAAACTACATATCTGAAAAAGTAACACTCCAAAGGTTTCCATATCTGCACATAGTGTTGTTATTCTTTAATTTATAAAAATATTTATATATTGCTATTCAACAATTATACATAAAACTATACATCAAAAACCATATAAAAAGTTTAAATCAGAAATAATCTTTTGTGAGCTGATCAACACATTACTTGATCACTTGATGAGTTATCTTCAAGCCCCCATCCCACAGTCACTTACAAAACTCAGCCATTTTTCTGGGCTCCTGTCCCATACAGGTGCGGTTTTTCACTAAAAGGTTGACCACAACCGCTGAGCATGCAGTTCCTTTCCAAATGAAAGTGGGCCTACCCATCAGATTGGCCCCTGGTATGTACTAGTGATGTTGAGGCATACCACAGCGGGTGGTGCTATGGTCTAAACCACTGAGCCTCTTGGGCTTGCTGATTGGAAGGTTGGTGTTCGAATCCCCATGACAGTGTGAGCTCCCGTTGCTCTGTACCAACTCCTGCCAACCTGGCAGTTCGAAAGCACACAGCTGCAAGTAGATAAACAGGTACCGTTGTGGCGAGAAGGTAAACAGCGTTTCCGTGTGCTCTGGTTTCCATCACGGTGTTCTGTTGTGCCAGAAGCGGTTTAGTCATGCTGGCCACATGACCCGGAAAGCTGTCTGTGGACAAACGCCAGCTCCCTCGGCCTGTAAAGCGAGATGAGCACAGCAACCCCATAGTCACCTTTGACTGGACTTAACTGTCCAGGGGTTCTTTACCTTACCATTTACCACAGCACATGGGATAGAATTACAGATACAGTAGTACCTCTGGTTATGAACTTAATTCGTTCCGGAGGTCCACTCTTAAGCTGAAACCGTTCTTATCCTTATCTTATCACTAGTGGGGCCTCCAGCTGCGCATGCGCCTCTGGCGCATGATTTCCATTCACATCCTGGGCTAGGGCAAAGTTTGCAACCAGGAGCAGTTACTTCCAGGTTAGCAGAGCTCGTAACCTGAAGCGTTCGTAACCTGAAGTACCTCTGTAAGCTGCTTGGTGAGTGAGAAAGAACTCATCTCAATGTGTAAACCGTCTCTGGAACAAACTTACTTGCTTGAGGGAATGTCACCACACCATTTTGCACAGGATCTTGTCTACTTAAAATCTCCTCCACCACAAAGTTGCTTTTCTGCTATGAGACCTGTATAAGGATTGCCTTTAGTCTATGGCATCCGCTTTCAGTATGGGTATCTTTTCAACCTCATGGCCCTCACTCCTCTCTAATACATTACCTAAGAATCAACTTGAACTGTGCCAATTTAGACCATTTAAAACAACAAAACTCATGTTTATTGCTAAGCACAGAGACAGAAGTATCAAAAGATACAAGCAAAAGATAAGCATAACATTTTGGTTCTTGTTGTGCTTGCCAGCCTTAAGACTTAAAAAGTGCCTACTTCAGCACCAAAATACATCTGCCTATGAACTATGGAGAGCAGCGCTTTCCGGAGGATGGTGATTTCTAAACCACCTTCATCTCCCGTCCCATTAATCACTGCATATGCATGCTGTGTGAATTCTGAAAAGAAGTGAAAACAAAGGTTTGAAATGTAATTCCCATCATTTATTTTTTAATTGTTGGCTAGAGGAAAATGAAATGTTTTAACAAAGGTCAATGGGGCACAACTTAATCTTTGCTGAGTGGTAGAACCAGAAACAGCCAATCCCGCCACTCCCCTGCTGAAGCCTTACTTACCACGCATGTGCTGCAGCTTCCAGATTCCTGTGAAATCTCATAAGAGGTCTGTAAGATCTTGCCAGAACCTGGAAACCACAGCCACTTCTCCTTGCTTCTCCAGTGGCAGCAGTGGGGGTGGGGAGAGAGGGTGCCTTTCAGCCATGGGAGAAGTGAGGAGAATCGGCGGCTGTGGCGAGATCTTCTGTGAGCTCTGTGAGATCCTGGAAGCGTTCCATGAGATCTCAAGGGATTTTGCCAGAAGCCGCTGCCGCTTTCCCTCCTTTCCCCACTGGTGCCACCCCTTGGGAGCCTGCTGCCCGAGGCGGTTGCCTCAGTCTGTCTCACAAGTGGGCTGGCCCTGGGTAGAGCATCTGCTTCACATAAAGAAGGTCCCTGTTCAGTTCTCAGGTAGAACTGTGAAAGACTCCCAGACTGAAATTCTGGAGAGATTCTGCCAGTCAATGAAGACAATGCTGAACTAGATGGACCGATGGTGTTAACAACCTCTTGAAGGGTATTTTTAAATAATTGGATCAGTAAAATGATACTTGGTAAGTACCAGCCTGCAAATTCATCAAGGGAAAGAAGCAGCCAGCCTACAGCATGCCTTTCTTAATGAGGTATTTAACAGACACTTCTTAAAAAACAAAAAAACATCCTGCTGGCAAGTGCTGTATGTGATTATTACATCATCATCTTCTGGAACAGAGCCCAGAGCCTTTGAGAGTCCAGCTACTTTTGCAAATGAGATGTTAAGAGCAGATCTCTTTGGAAAGCTTGCAAACTAACTAACAGCAGTTGGTCTAATAAAAAAAGATGCCCTTAACCACAGCATGTCTTGCTCATTGTCTGGGATGACTAATAGGAGTAGTAACACACTGTACAGTCCAATTTGCAGCATTAGAAAAGAAGCTGAATAATTCCCTTACGGATATATAAAGCTGCCTTATGCTCAGCAAAGCCACTAGCCCATCCAATTCTATAGCATCTGCTTCTGACCTGCACAAATTGTCCAAAGTATGATGTAAATAAAGGGACTGAGGTTCAAATGTCCAGTGTAGTCCTACTGCTTACAGTGGCAAGGCTGAAAACAACAACAACCATGGACTCCTGCAACCTTTAATAGTTGTGTAGGCTAAGCACACAATTTCAGCAGGTATAGCTTGTCATGCATTAAAGCTTAGCGTGGCTTATTTCTGAGAAAACATGCGTATGTTTGACTTGCATGATCTGTGAAATAGATATAAGAATGGTTTACTTTATAGTACTATCCTATTATAAAAGAAAAGTGAGTAGGATGGGACATTTCAAACTGAAGTAACAAAACAACTAACATCTGTACCACTACTTGCTGTATGAGTGCCAAATTGTATCTATGAGGTCAAAGTAGTTTGTTTCTCTTTTTTATAATATTTTTTATTCATTTTCCAGCAATTTTTTATACAATCAATTCACATTTTATCACACATTCATCTCTTTTTTGACTTCCCTCAGCTCCTCTGCCGATCTTTCGTTTACATCTATATTATTAACGCATTTCTTAACTTAGTATTGCCTTTAGATATCTCCTTCCCTCCTATTATTCTCTTTTTTACAATATTTCTCTATTTTTTACAGAGTCTCTTGAAAACTAACAAACGTTATCTGTTCATCACATATGCCTTTCAGATAATCTGTAAATCTTCCCCAGTCCTCGATGAACTTTTGGTCTCGTTGATACCGAATCTTCCCCATTAGTTTGTCCAATTCTGCATAAGCAGTCAATTTCAATCTCCATTCTTCCACCGTCAGTATTTCTTCCTGTTTCCATTTTTGGGCCAGAAGTATTCTCGCTGCTGTAACTGCGTATTGAAAAAGTTTACAATCTTTCTTACTTATCTCATTTCCTACCAATCCCAATAAGAAGGCCTCTGGTTTCTTAATAAACGTATATTTCAACATCTTTTTCAATTCATTATATATCATTTCCCAGAAGCCTTTCACCTTTTTACACTCCCACCACATATGATAGAATGTCCCTTCTTTTTCTTTACATTTCCAACACTTATTACATGTTTTATACATTTTAGCTAGTTTTACTGGCGTTATATACCATCTGTATACCATTTTCATTACATTTTCCTTTAACGCAGTACATGCCGTAAATTTTAGTTTGTTTGTCACGCAAATTGGGACTGGCTCAAAATATTAGTTTGAACAAGATCTCAAATTCCAAACAGCATTCATGAAAAATCAGGGTCAGCTCTAATTAAATACCAGTGGTTGCTGCTACAATACAAGTAATCAAAATATGGAATATATTTATTATATTGTTACCCCTTTGCATGAATGTCCCCTGATGTGGGAACAAAAGTTTTCAAGAGTTTCTAAACTGACTCCTTAAAGATGATAAACAAGGGAGAGCCCACAAACCTACAAGCAAACAGTAGCAATATGATCTCTTCCTTCTTCAGAAGAGCCCACAGAACCCAATAAAAGAGATAAAATACAAAAATCAGATTAAGTTTGTTTGCAGAGCAAAAGCATTTAAGCAGGCCAAATTACTGGTGTGGAACCCCTCCCCACAACTGCTTAAGCTTTTGAACTTTGCCTACAGGCAGTTGCAGTTATCATGAAGCCATGGAAAATGTACTAAGCCTCAGAAAAAATATCAAGACAATTTACAGAAAGTATTTCAGCACCATTTACTGTGACATTATCAGAGAGCAGGATATTATTAGCGGAGGAAGCATAAAAAGAAGAAGAAGAAATAAGTTATATTTGCTTTCAAAAATGCACACTCAATTTTGGGGGGGAAAGCATAGAGAAACTAATGGGTTGGCAGGGGAAGAGGCACCCAAAAAATATGTGCAAAAATAGCTGGACAGTTCAAAATATTTTTTCTTTTTGAATGACTGGCAATTATTCTGAAGGGGCTGGACTGACCCCTGAGAAATAGGCCTTATGACATTTAGCTCAAAAGCATTTTGTCTCTCCCCCACCCATTTTTTGTTTTTGCTGTGGTTGTCATGAGAGCCCTACACTGTACTAGTTTTTCAAAGTCTGTAGACCAACTACATTCGTAAAGATAAAGCGCTTTATATGTGTTATAACACTGTGACACCAGATGGCACTGTGGAGTCCCGTCTTTTGCCAATGGGATTTCCCTGTATGAAGTTTACAATGCGTTTAACTGAATCACTTCTTTGATGTGTCTAGATCCAGCCCAAATAGACTGAGTGGACAAAAGTATTGTCTGCTCTGGCTAAAAGTTGCTTCTGAGCATTTCAGAACAGTATTAGTCAGGTTGCACATTTCATGAAAATTGTGGGCCCCCTACATGGGCAATATCTAGTACAAAACTGATTTATGCAGAGACACCTGTGTGTCCTCCATCACTTTGCTCAGTTTTCATGTTTTTAGTTTGCATTTTTATCCTGTGAACCACCCTGAGATCTATGGATGAAGGGTGGTATAATTAATAATAATAATAATAATAATAATAATAATAATAATAATAATATCATTGTCAGTAGATTACCTCTCTATCATCACCACCAGCATTCTCCATTTCTCCCTAAGTAGCATGTAGACAGTACTCTATTTAAAGGGTTCCTTTAAAGATAAAGAACCATAAAACTAGGGAGCAAGGGCTGAGATTTATTATAAAGGTAATGGTAAAGGGACCCCTGACCATTAGGTCCAGTTGCTGATGACTCTGGGGTTGCGGCGCTCATCTCGCTTTATTGGCTGAGGGAGCCGGCATTTGTCTGCAGACAGCTTCCGGGTCATGTGGACAGCATGACTAAGCCGCTTCTGGCGAACCAGAGCAGCACATGGAAACGCCGTTTACCTTCCCGCCAGAGCGATACCTATTTATCTACTTGCACTTTGACGTGCTTTCGAACTGCTAGGTTGGCAGGAGAAGGGACCAAGCAACAGGAGTTCACCCCATCGCGGGGACTCGAACCGCCGACCTTCTGATCGGCAAGCCCTAGGTTCTGTGGTTTAGACCACAGTGCCACCCGCGTCCCAAGATGTATTATATTTCTATTTTAATCAACATCATTGTTTCTACATTTGTATTTACACATATGAAGTAGCACCCACACATTTTATGGAACTGTTTTTGACAATGCCCGGGTAGCCACCCTAACTTGAGCCCTGCCAGAAAAATACATTAATAATAATAATAATAATAATAATAATAATAATAATAATAATAATAATAATGTTATTATTTATACCCCACCCATCTGGCTGGGTCTCCCGAGCCACTCTTTTGATGGGACTCCTCTGTCTTCAATCACATATTGCCAGAATGAGTCCAAAAATGTATTATTTGTCATGAAAAGGTTGTCTTCACATCTCTTCCTCCAAAATCCTCACAGGGGGAAAAACCATGTTATTCCTGCTGAGAGCTGCTGACTGGAGACAGGAATGTGTGTGCCCTGGGTAAGACTTCTTGTAGTTTTCACCTTTACACAAACCTCAGGCTGATTCCTCAGCGTTTTGCTTCCTGTTGCCTTGGGGGTGAAATCCTTGGCAATTCACGCATTCAAAATATCTCTGGTGACATTTGTGATCTCCCAAGAGGTGGGCGCTTGTTGCTAGGGCACTTACAGTCAAAAGCAGGTTTGCTGGTACAGAAGGTAGCTAGATTGACACTCCCAATATTGAGACTGCATATATATTAGGCCTCCCCCCCAAAAAAAAACCTCCCCAGCTCTGCAAGGAAAGATTGGCAGGACTCACAAATCCCCAGAGGAATCAAATGAATAATTGACAATAGAAAAGAGAACACAGAATAGCTTTTTTTAGATAGACTTCTCCTCTCCCTCCCTCCCATCTAATCTGTTAAATAAGACCCCAATAGTTCGTTCTTATCCAGTTTTTAGAAGGCTGTACAACTGAAGCAAAATTCAAAAATACTATTCAATCAGATAAATGGAGTCTGCATCATTAATAATGACTTTCTAATTTTCATGGTTGCAAAATAATAATAATAATAATAATAATAATAATAATAATAATAATAATAATAATAATAAAATACTTCAATGATTTCAAGGCAGCAATTTCTGTTAGGATGTGGGAATATTCTCCATCTCTAAGCCAGTGCATCTTTTCATAATATTGTGCTGTATTTGAGAGGTTAACCATTCACAACTGAAAAATGCAAACACCTAGTTTTCCAAGCCCAACCCGTCACCTTTTGAAATATAAAGTCCAAAAGCATAGCAATAATCAGAGGCTATTGCAGCTGGTCAGTCATTTACGGTCCACTGACCAAAAATAGCAGGATAAAAGTTGGTTACATAAAATATGCACATAAACTATTGCATAAAATATCAGAAGAGTAGCCACATTAGAATCTTGCAGCAAAAGAGTGAAACAGTCTTGTGGCAGCTTAAAGACAAACAAATGTATTATGGCCTAAAGTTTTGTGGACTCAAGCTTGCTCCTTCAGACACATGAAGTGTTTGCAGGTATAAAAAGGAAAAAGATATAAAATATATTAAAACAAAATTTATAAAAAATAGAGTCGGCAAAACAGATCACAGCTGATAAAACTGAATTAAATCTCATATTAATATAAAAACAGAGGCTTTTGCAGAGAAGAAGGATCATCAAAATATTAATTAAAGGATAACCAGGATGATTTCCACCCCCTAAAGAACTTTGTGGTCATTATACATCTCCTGAAAGCCTAAGGTACAATTTGCTTTTCTTTGTATATTAGCACTTGATATATACTGGCTTCTGAATGCCAGCTGCTGGGAATCACAAGTGGGGAGTTTGTGCTCAGGCTCTGCTTTGCACCTGTGAGAATGGGATGCTACACAAGATGGTCTACTGGCTTGATATAGCAGGTTCTTCTTCTATTCTTATTAGGCAACTAGTTAAGGCAGTTTGACTAACATTGTCATCGGTTTTATTTTTGCCTCAAGGCATTTTATCACAGTTGCCTGCATATTTTCAGAAGAAAAGGATCATTCCTCACTGCTGAGGTTTCATTTATTGAAGTAAGATAAGCCCCAATATCTGAATTCAAACCAATTTGGGTTGTGGTCTTAAGGAGACTTGGGAAGAAGGCAGACAGGCAGGTAGGTAGGCATTCCAAGCGTGGGAGAAGTGGTTTTGCAGCATGTATATTTTCTGCCCTGGAAATAAATGGTTTTAGCCTAGTTCAGATGCCCCATATCTGTTTTGACTACAGAGTGCTCATGAGCAATTGAAAGGGAGAAGTTAGTAGGATTTGGGTTTCAGTTCTGGTCCAGAACTTGGGTGTTGGGGCTGCTTCCCATGCCCCCAAATATTGTTCCTGGCCCCCACCCCACTCTTTCTCTCAGAAATATACCGTATTTTTTGCTCCATAACACTCACTTTTTTCCTCCTAGAAAGTAAGGGGAAATGTCTGTGCGTGTTATGGAGGGAATGCCTACGGATGGCAGGGGGATCTGCTGCAGTCGTGAGCAGAGGATCCATGGTTCCCCTTCCTTCCCTCCTCCGTGGCTCGCTTTGCTCGCTTTGCAACAGCAAAGCGGGAGAAGAGCCACTGAGTGGGGAAAAGAGAGGGACAAAGAGCCTGGTTACAAAGCACGGATCCACATGGATCCTCAGGATTTTTGCACTGGGTCACCCCAAATTCACCATCAGATCACATAGCATGTCCATGGCTACAGCTTGCACCAAAAAAATCACGCATCTACTGTTGCCTGGGGCCACAGTGGTGCAAAAACATGGTTACAAAGCATGGATCCACATGGATCCTCAGGATTTTTGCCTTGGGCTACCCCAAACTCACCATCAGATCACATGTCTGTGGCCACAGCATGAACCACAAAAATCATACATCCACTGTTTCATTTAGAATATTTTTTTCCTTGTTTTCCTCCTCTAAATCTATGTGCGTGTTATGGTCGGGTGCGTGTTATAGAGCGAAAAATACGGTAGGTTCCCTGTATGAAATAGGTGCATCTCTCTGAGAAATTGATTGTGGAATATGTTGTGTAAAATGAAGAATTTTTGTATTTTCCTATTGTGAGTTCAGCACTTATTGTTTCTCTCCAAGTTATTTAACAAAAGGAAGTTATTCATCTGTGGTGATTTGACAGTATAAATGATGCTATGTTGTGTTCTTGTTGTCATTACAATTAATCAAGCAAGAGAGTCTGACACATTCCAGCATTGTTCATCTTGAAGTTGAATAACCAAGATATGGTATTATCCATACTCTGAAGTTCAAGATGGGCTTCTTCTACTTGGTGACAAAAGTTTAGAAGAATAAACAATAAATGACAATAAATATTAGAAGCTGTCTTTCTTGGTTCTAAGATATCCCAGCAATCAGACTGAGATGCCTCAAAGCTCTATATAGGAATTATAGAGAACCACACCAAATCGCCCAGGTCCATTCTTGACAAGAAATTGCTTTTTCAAAAATTCTCAAAATACCCTGTTCTGGAACATTGCCCCACCATCAAATTGAATGCCACATAGAACAGCATGGAAATAATGTGATGCGTCACCAAACTTCTGAATAGCTCACCTGTAGTAAATTGTTCATATGTTTTTTAAAAAAGAAATGCAGTCAGGAACACTCAGGTATCCCACAACAAATGTGACACGCCCCAAAACTCTAGACATGAAGAATAGACAAACCTTCCTGCCTATCTCTCATGGGACTTCTGGGTAAGGAGTACTCTATACAGACTGACAAGCAGAGACAGATGTCATGACAAGCCTCCATCTTGCCCAGCTAGAATATGGAGAGCCAGCCAGCATTGGCTGAAAGACTATCATCCCCCTTTTATCTGTTGTTATTGTCAGATGAGCACATGAACTGTGTTAGTATTGAGGAATACATTCCACTCCCAGTGTTATCTTCTTAGTGTTGTTGTTTTGACTTAGGCAAGGAGCTGTGCTTTCTGAGCTTAGTTTTGTTCCACCAAAGCGCCGACGCCATGGATGGTGTGGTCTGATGATATCTATGGCCCCACATTGGATGAGTGTTTTTGTCTCATAAACAGTCGTGGCCAATTCCATGTGCAACTGTTATTGCTACAGCTTCTCAGACATGCCCTGCACTTCCCAAACATTTAAATGCCCTCTTTGGCAAATTGCCTGGTAGTAATGCCTATTAATTTCATGAGAAGTGTATTGTTAATTAAAAGACTGCCTCCTGAAGCTATTAACGTTAAAGAGATTTCTTCAGTGATTGGCATTCCAATATCCTCTTCTTTCCTATTATGAGTTCCATTAAACCCCAGAGGTTACTTAGTCAGTAGTATTGACAAAAGCACACTTTGAATAACCCTGGTGTGTTGCTAAATAACATTGGAATATTTGCATAGAACAGAAATCATGAAAGTAGGTGTAATAGCCTCAATTTTTCATTAACTATATTGTAATAATACAAGTACTACTGACACCTGAGATACGTGTTTCGGGACCCACTCTATTCTTGTGAATGCAATATGGTTTAACTGTTTTTAATTCTGAATTCAAAATTGTTGTAACCTACCCTAAACCTGTTAGCCCTAGAGGGGCTTTGGGACATTACAAGTGGCGTATGTGGAAAACTACTCTGGGATGGGTACAGGACTTATCTCCTGGGAAAGCAGCTAAACTGAAATATTGTTTTGTCTACAGAGGTGACAACACAATAGAATTTTACTATTGAAGCAAGGTAGGAACTGGACATAAGTTTTCGTTCCTGAATAACAAACCTCTGTAGAGATACTAGATTTCGGAATAAGAATCGTTTTGCAGCTGAACAAGATAGAAACCTGAGAAAGTAAGAAATAAAAGAGCAAAGGACCAATTACGCCACGGAAAGAACAATGGGAGGAGCAACTATGACCAAAGGAAATTAAAGGCCTTTATTAGACTGGATTTTTGAAGTTAAACAGCATCAAAACAAGCAAATTTAAAGAAAACCGGCAAGATGGATTGAGGAAAATTTGGCTGTGGACTTGAGACCTCCAGGCCGACAACATACAGACTGAGGGACATGGGGAATCTAAACCGGGGAAGGGAGGGGGAACTCTAGAATCCAAAGGCTATGTAACCAACTTTTTGAATCTTCTTCTATCTTTTATCTTTTATCTTTCTATATAACTTTGGTATTTTGATTTAACATGTTTTGAAAAAAAGGGGGAATTCGTGGAAGGAAACGGGGTAGATCTTGGGGGAAAATTTTTTTTTCTATTTTGTTAAAGATGAGGAGTGATGTTAAGATTGTAATTTAAATTGGCTAATAGGCACAACATATTAGGTTTAAATTGGGAATGAGAACTTGTGGAACCAACTTAAAAGGGGAATACAGTCGGGAGGGGAAGGAGGGAGTCCCAGAAAGAAGGTTATGAAAATAAGGGTTTAAAATTGGTCTTTCTTTTTCTTTCTTTTCTTTATCTTTTTTATTTTTTCTATTCTGTCATTATTGGAAATTTTAATAAATATGATTAAAAAAAAATAAAAAATAAACCTGTTAGTGAAGGGTACATAATGTTGTTGTTGTTGTTGTTGTTAAGAAGAAGAAATCATGTTGCTGTTAACAATAGTCTACAACTTCCCATTGATGCTGAGGATGACACAGTAATTTATTACATAAATAATAATAAATTATGGCATAATTGAGTGAACTACACAGTACTCCACTCTCTACAGTTGTTGTCAATAGAGGAAAATCCTGGCTCAGTGCGCCTGTTCCAGGAACGAGTGCCTCTCCCTGACACTTGCTTATCTGACCAGATACTATACTATCCCTTATGTAATCAGAAAGATGATGTATGGGATGGTGCTAATGGAATGGGGGTGTGGATTCAATTAATCAGCTTCAAAACAAGAGACTCTGAACCAAGATAATTTTTAGAGGCATGTCTCAGCACGGTGATTTTTCTTGGCATTGGAAAATTCCTTATTAGCTAGAAGAACTGGTGAGCAGATGAAATGCCTCTCAATCCACTTGGAAATCACAGAAAGCAGCACCTAGCATACAGTGAAAAGATACAGCAAGCATGGCACGATGCAAATAACACACCAAAACCTCCAACCAACCCCCGACTTTGTTGACATGTTAAGCAGTCTTTGTTTGCATTGTTCCATTTTATGTTTCTGTGTTCCACATTCATTTGGGCTTAAGCCAATCTCTGTCTGCCAAGTCACAATGATTTCTGTAGAGCTTTCTCAGGAGTCCTTCAGGAACGTTTGGAGCACCAGCCCTCTCTTCTCTGAGCTGTATGAGACATTCCCTTTCTTGATGAAGTAAGTTGGCAACTCCTCAGCTTCCTCCTGTGGGTTACACAAGGAGACAGCTGTTATCTGAGCACAGAACATAGTATAAAAATGCTGGCTCCACCACCCCTGTGTCTTTCCTTTTTTCAACATTCATTCAACATTGCCCCTCTAGAAGCTTCCCTGCACCCTTCAGCACTGTCAAAATGGCCAGTCTATGAAGCAGAGCAACAATTTTCAGGGTCTGGGGCTGATGATGGTATGCCACTGTTGATTAATGGAGAAACCACATTTTAAATACATATATAGAGCATGTTGCAGGCATAGGACCTGTTCATGCAGAACGTACCTTGTGGGAACACTCAGTCAAGATGAATATGATACTGTGAATCCCTGTTTTAAGCAGAACTCAGCTTTGGATATGCGCTAAGGAAAACTTACACACGATTCCAAGCTAGACATGAATAGGTCTTTTCCCCATTTAGGTGGTCCTTTGCAATTTAGTCAGTAGAGGTCTACCCACTGCAAGTTCCATCTGATACATTAGCTTGATAGGGTTTTGAAAATTTCAGAAGACTGAAGAAGCAAAGGAGAAATCACAAATATAAATGGAGCAATGCACATACTGCACCACCATGGATCATACACAGCCTCAGTATCTGGAATGAGATTGATAGTAGTTCATAGACATATTCTCCCTTGTTTGTTGCTTTACATACAGTATTGGGTTGAGATGAGTGGAAACTGCATTGAGATCCCCAACATGGTGTCCATGGGCACCAGTGTGCTGCCAGTACCTCCTATGGTGCCTGCAAAAGATCTCAATACATATCCCATCAATACATGAAAGACTGTTTAGTCTTCCTACCTGTTTACAGTAGCCTAGCCCCTCCTACACTGAACGCATATCTTGAACATGCCCCAATTTCATTGGATGCCTGGACTGGTCTGGACAACCATTCTCCTTTCTACTGTGAGCAGAGAATATGTGCAAAGAGCTTTTTTTCCTGTGAGTGAGCATGTTGGTGGCCGATTTGGATGCCTTTTCCACCATTGACTGGCAGGCTGATGGGAAGGAAGTCTGCACCATTTTGTGATCCTGTCTCTCTTTCTGCTCCTTCAGACATGGCAGTCATTTAGAGTTATGCCATACCCTATGACAACCATTTTTTGACTGGACTCTGTGGCACTTTCCAAAAGTTCCAAATGTGCCCACTCACACAAAAAGGTTGGCAACTGTTTTCCTGTACCTGTTTTCCATTTAATGGGTTAGTGTAAGAAGTTCCTATATTGTTTAGGGGGAAAAGATTTTTTTTAATGCTTTATTGAAATAAAGAAAGAAAAACGAACAAAAATTCATCCAAAAAGTAAAAACAGTAATATATGTTACATCAGATCATGATGAATTCTTCTTATGTCTATAACGACTTAGGAAAAAAGATTTCAATGGTACCTTCCCACCCTCCTACTTCTTATTGCATGAGATCAGTGGCCCAAAAGAAGTTTCTGAGGCATCTGTTAAGATTTTCTGAAGCTTGACGAATCCAATTAGGCAGATTAAAGGACAGGGCAATTTATCAAGGAAGCTTCTGGAAATGAAGTCTTGCCCAAAGGCCCAGCAATGCACAATATGATGTGCTTTTAGTACATGTGATACTGTATGATTGCAATCAGTTTCAGCTGGTCAGGAATATACCAGACAGCAAGATTGCCTAATGTTAAAACAGCTTCCCCTGTCTCATGACAGAACTTTTCAGAACACAATGCAATTCAGCAACATTGTTGCTGAGTTTAGATGCTTCGGCCTGGGCAAAAACATTTGAGGGATTTTGGGAAAAGTGAAAATACAATAAAGTAGTGTGTGTGTGTGTGTGTGTGTGTGTGAGAGAGAGAGAGAGAGAGAGAGAGAGAGAGAGAGAGAGAGAACCAGGATTTCACCTAATGGGAAATATAAGGTGAAGTAAAAGTTCATTGCTTAGATAAAACCTCTGATAAACTTTAAGGGAAAGCTAAAAAGAGTAAGAGTTATGTGGAAGATGTACCAAATCCTTACATATGAGCATAAGAACTACTGGATCAGTCAAGCATTCAGTTCCCCACAGTGGCCAAACACTTCACGGTTCACCATGCATATTTCTCAGTACACAAACACAGAAAAAGGCAAACCAAATTATCAAAGGACTGGAGCAACTTATATATGAGGAAAGGTTCTATATGAGCTGTTTAGTTCAGGAGGAAAAATAAGTCAGGGGAGACAAGATACAAGTGTATAGCTGTATCATTTATATCATTTTAACACAACACTATACAAAAGTACATATGGAGTTTTTTCTTCCTGTCTCATAATACTAGAACTTGGGACCACCAGGACGGACAAGTAGTTTTTCATACAGTGCATCATTAATCTATGCAATTCACTTGCACAGAATGTAGTGGTGGTCACCAACTTGAATGGCTTTAAGAGTATTAGACTAATTCATGGAGGATAAGGCAATCAGTAGCTACCAGGCTCAGTTGCTATGTTGGAGGCAGGATGCCTCTGAATACCAATTACAGTGGTGCCTCGGGTTACATACGCTTCAGGTTACAGACTCCGCTAACCCAGAAATAGTGCTTCAGGTTAAGAACTTTGCTTCAGGATGAGAACAGAAATTGTGCTTTGGCGGCGCAGCAGCAGCAGGAGGCCCCATTAGCTAAAGTGGTGCTTCAGGTTAAGAACAGTTTCAGGTTAAGTACGGACCTCTGGAATGAATTAAATACTTAACCTGAGGTACCACTGTACTGGGAATCACAAGTGGGGAGTGCTGTTACACTCTGGTCCTGCTTGTGAACTTCCCACAGGCATCTGGTTTGCCACTGTAATAACAGGGTGCAGAACTAGATAGGGTTTTGATCTGATCCAGGAGGACTCTTATGTTCTCATTATTCCACACAAGATGTGCCGATGGTGATTTGCTTAGTGCTTATCTTATGTGATTCCCATTTCAAGTAGAGTGTCTCATCTCATTTATATCATTCCAGCTCAGAAAATCCATTTTCATATTTTGCAATGTTTTTAATGCTCCCGGGCAAGAAACTGAATGGACAACCAGTGAGATTGATTGAATGAATTCCAAGGTCACTGGACTTTGGTCCACAAGATAGAACACCAGTGGCTTTTGGCATCAGGACTGCAGCATGCTAATCTTCAGAATCCTAAAATTCATATCACCTTCCATTGTCAAGCAAGTGACCCTAATTAAGAATGACAAGTTTGTTCTTCCAATTTGTCCTCAAGTATATTTCATTCCCACTGTAAAACTAGCTCTTATCATTCTGAGTTTTATGATTATCCTGAACTTAATTGTTAAAATCAAATGCTGCTTCTTGTGGCAGGTTTGCACAAAACAGAAGTCATAGACAAATGAACAACATTGTTTATCATTCCAATAAGCAGGATGTGTTTATTAAATATGACACGTGCAAATTTTCTTGCTTGAAAGCAGAATCATGTACTCTGCTGCTAGAGGTTAGAAAGGACTGCAGCAAACAATAATGAAGAGAAATGAAAGTTTGGACCAAACATTCTGTTCCTATGTAAGCTAACAGGAAAGTTTCAGTTAACTTTATTGGGGCACTAATAGTTGCCTGGCAACATTTCCCTAAGTGTGTCATGTATCTGAACCTGAAAGTTTCAAGAGAAAGTTAGATGACACAAGCTGAGACGTGGTTTGTAGATATGACAGACCTTGCAAAAAGACATTTCCGGTCCTCACATATTATGTGGTGTATGAAACATTTGTGTGTGTTCCTGAGCAGTTTTTTTAACTTTGTTTCATGGACAATTGTAAGGGTTTATGCGGTGAGAAGAATGATAAGACAGACAGCTTGCCCTGAAATACTGATCTCCACTCTGCAATGCACTGAATCCAGGAAATAACATAGTTATTATTTATTAGGGTTATATGAAGCCTCCAGATTTGGAGGCAATATGCCACTGAACACTAGTTGCTACAGCTGGCAAGGACTAACATTTCGTTTATACTGCATGACCCGTTGCATTATGGAATTGTGGCTTTTTGATTGATATACTGCCATGTCAAATTTACTTTCATTCACACCAGTGGGTTTAGTGTGACACAACAGCAGGTGCCATTATACATGTCATAACTATAACGTGCATGCATGCTTTGGTCCTCCATGTTTCCCCTTGCAGGAAAGAGCTGTATACCAGAATACTGCCGCAAATTTTGTCACATGGCATGTTCCATTAAAGCGGGGGGGGGGGTGTTAATGGGGCTGTAAACAGATCTTTTTTTTCTGCAAGCAATTAACACAGAAAGGTGCATCAAATTTCTGCTAGATTTCCAGAAGCGACTTTTACATTGTGTGAAAGCTCACATAAAATGTAAACATTATCAGGTAAGGAAACGTCCGGAAAATGGAATAAAGTGCTGTCTAAATGCAGGTACAACACAATTAACATTTGAAAGTAAATTCATCACTTGGAAAATAGCTTAACTATGGGTGTGATTGATCAAAGTAGTTCCATTAGTGCAAGAACAACTGGCTGAGGAAAGGAACTTCCCCTCCCTCTCCTCTCCCCATGCCTAAATAAATTTGCCTAAGTAAATTTAAAATGACTTGTTAGTTTACATTGTGTAATGCCTTTTAATGTGATTCACACTGTGATTTAATTAAAGCAGTAGTTATGAACATTTTATTATTAAAAGGTGACAGTTGCTCACAATAGCTCCATTGACAGCTACTACCCCAAAAACCTGGTGGATCATGAAAGCATGCTGTGTACTTTTGAGAACCATCTCCTAACACTCTCCGCTCCACTATTCCAAAACGGTGGTGGCCTCCAAGGGGTTGCTGGGATGTATAGTTTGAATTCTCCAGCACCTCTGCTACTGAAGAGAACTCATTGGGGCATTCCGTCTGGTTCATTTCTGCTGAGAAACAAAGTAAACTCTATACTCGACTAAGAAGAAGAGGCATGAGCTGGAGTGGGACCGAGTTTAGATGCTTAATGTTGGAAGGGTGCTTACCTTTACTTACCTGCTAATGACATGCTGCTATCCTGATCAGTCAGGTTACATTTTGTTTCCTTAGTATTTATTTACATAGTACATTAATGCTCCCGTTTCCTTCCATCGTGGAACTCAAGATGGCAGACTTCTCAGGTAGTCTTTCATCCAAGCACTGCCCAGACCAGACCTGCTTATCTTCAACAAGATAGTTGCATCATATTCCCCCTGGCACATTTTATAGTCACCCTGAAATCAGTAACCTCCCAGCTCACTTCAGTCAATGCAATATTTTATACAATTGTACAGGGCAGATCTTATTGTGACCTATGTCTGATGAAGGCCCGCATTCCTGAGCACACCTGCAGACTGAGCATATATGCATGCTTCCTGAAAAGAACACCCCGCCGACTTCATTCCGCAGGAAGTGTCACAGGATAGTGGCCATCCTGTGGCATCCAAGCGGCCGCGACACATTAATGTGGCCGGGGGGGGGGGGCAGACAGCTTTAAGAGTTGCGTGGTGCAGAAGAGGGAATCCGGTACAGCTTCTCCGCGGCAATCTCCCCCTTCCATGCAGCCATTAAAGGCGCAAGGGCTCTTTTTCGTTTCGCCACCCTAAGCCCGAGAAGGCTCCCTACTATCTTTAGCGAGACCCTCCCTCTGTGGAAGAAGACGCCCTGTTGAATTCGGCGGAGCTTAGTCCCATGTCTGCGGGCGTTAGGCCAGCCTAACCAAAACAGGGCAGCAGCGTGAGGGCCAGAGAGCGCCAGCCTCCTTTGCGCCTTACAGCGTCGGGCTGAGAGGCGGGGAGGAGCTGGAGCCGAGGAGAAGGAGGCGGCGGCTGTTGGTGCTCCTCCGCCCGCGCTGCCTCCGCCCCTCCATGGAGTTTTATAACTTGCCGGGTTTCCGCGTCCTGTGACTCCGGTCAGGTGGTTCCCTCGCTCTCCAGAGCCGCCTGCAGGAAGACGCGCCTTCCCACCAGAGAAGAAGGAGTTGAACAAAGAAAGTTTGCCGAGCGGTCGCAACAAAGCTCTAGGAACCTTCCCCTTCTCGCCCGGCTCGCCCTGAGTGTCGCTGGCGGCTGGGGAGCTCCCGGGGGAAGGCGGGCAGGCAGGCGGGCGAGGGGCGCGAGAATGGCGGGGGGAGGCGAGAGAGGCGGCGGCGGCGGCGCGGGGCTGCCGGAGAGCCGGGAGCATCTGTTCAAGGTGCTGGTTATCGGCGAGCTGGGCGTGGGCAAGACGAGCATCATCAAGCGCTACGTGCACCAGCTCTTCTCGCAGCACTACCGGGCCACCATCGGCGTGGACTTCGCCCTGAAAGTGCTCAACTGGGATAGCAGGACCCTGGTGAGGCTGCAGCTGTGGGACATCGCAGGTGAGGAGGCGACAGGCGGGCGATGCCGGCTCTCGTATGGAAAAGGCGCTCTGCATGTGCTCGGAGGCCATTCCTCGTTATGCGGGCTTTATGCGGTCTTGAGTAGAAGCTTGCTTTTGGTTTTGCTTACTTGGATGGAAAGTCAGTGTGATGTAGTGGAGAGAGGGCCGGGCTTGTCCGGGGAAAATGCAAGTTCGTATTCCTGCTCACGGGGTGTATCTAGGTCAGCCAGTTTCTGTTTCGGCCTTAACTCGCCTTATAGGATGGGCATGATCAGTAGGCTAAGTAGAATTCATATATGCCACTCAGAGCTGCTTGGGGAGGGGGGGGGGTTACCCCAATGGGTCTGCCATTATTTACTTGTTGGGGAGGGGGAAGAGCCACTTTCTGCCTTTCAATTTTCTAAATGCATATGTTTGTGTTATGTGGAGATAGTTTGATAAAGTTTTTCATGTACGTATCTTACCTCTGCTTTTCCATGCACACAAGTTGTAGTCTTTTGTATATACCCACATGCAAGCAGAGGTACTAAGCCTTAATGTGTAAAGTATGTATATGTGTAAACTTTTAAAACATGGGCATAGGTCAAAGGTCTGCATGTGTGACAGCTGTGGAGGTTGTGGGGCTTCAAAGATGTTGCTGCTCTTGTGTTGCATTCTCGATTTTCCAGAAGTTATTAGTATCAGCTTAACTAAAATATTTCTAAGTATACTTTTTACATTATTCCAGACTTCTGGTGAAGTGTGTTAATAACTCTGGATTTTGGAAATGAGTGTTATTCTTTATGATTTATGGCAGTTGCTGTGTTGTTCAATAAAAGGTGTTACTTCTTGTTTTAGACAAACTTATAGTAACTGTAAGTTGCAGGGAGCTTTTGATGTGGCATTTTCTTCAGTTGCTTCACTACAAGGATGTAGTCTTGAAAGAGAAGTCTTCCCAGTTTTGCAAAATTCGTTGTAATAGTCTCTTCGGTTCCTCTTTTCCTTTGCTAGCTCCCAGTTTGCTCTACCTTTTAAGACTACAAACTGTTTTATATAGCAGTGGAATGCAAGAAGGATTTCTTTTTCATCTGCCAAGTTGACAACCTTCCAGTTATGGGATCAGCATTCTCTTCCTAGTACCCGCTCCCTCTCCACAACTGAGTCCAGCAACTATTTATCATAGAGTGGGTCAGTTAGGGGGAAAGCTACTATAATTGCAACCCCCCCCCCACTTAATTTAAAGAAGTAATGTGATTACTGCAAACCTTTTGCTCTTCTGTCCTTTTAGTTGGTTGAATTGATGTGATTGCAGAGCAGCTTTGAATTGGGGGTGATGCATAGGCCGATTTGCAATGACATATTTGGATAGGCCAGATTGCATGCAGCAGCATTTGAGCTTTGTAAGTGTACTTTAACCTGGGTGGCATCAGGCAAGTTGCTCACCTTCAAATACTAGCCTGTAAAAGTGAATCATAATGACTAACTTAATAAGGTTGCTAGGACTGTAAAGCAGCCTTTATATAAACGTACTGTTAAAAACTCCATTCTGATAGTTGATTAAAAATGAAGGCTGGTCACTTCTCTTTTGAATATTTGTGTTACCAAAGCAGCCACTAATATGGGGAGTATTTATATTGGTGTGATTTTTCCAAATCCGCTGGTAGCCTAGAAATGGTCCTTGTTACATATACTTACATTTACACAACCAGTACAATTTAACAGTGCTAACAAGCACCACCTGTAATTTCTCTGTTGCTGTTAGTGCCTAATTTGGGGGCGGGATGGGGGAGTGGGTCTGATGATTGATCTCAGAGTCATTTGTAATAGCTCAGCAAAGGTTTCTGACACCTAGTTGTTAAAGAGCAGCAGTAAAATGACTTTCCCAGCTAAATTAGGCTGTTGAATGAAACAAGCAAATCAGGAATGGATTTTTGTGTGAAAGAACTATGAACTTGGTACAGTTTGGCATGGAAAAAGAATTCCTGAACTCAGAATATGCTCTGAGGGAACTTGTTGATTAATTTTGACAGTATGTCCTTTGCATCTGATTCTGAGGGGTAGGTCTTTGTGTACTTCTAGTAAACAAAAGTACGTCCGACAAGCCTGCCCACCCCAGGTGTAATGGTTGAAAAAAACAGAACACCAGTGTTCAGTAACATATATATGAGTCTCAACTGACAGCCAAACTGTTGCGAATGTTTGTTTCAGATGCTGGGTTTCATCGAGTTCTATTGAAATTATCTTTTCAAGATGAGGTTGCAGATTGATATACTGATCTGCAGATATTGGGTGTTTTTGATGTAGTCTTTTATTTTTATTTCTCTTAAGGCTGTTCTACAACAATAAATCTAAATAGTGTTTATTGTTTTCCTCGATAGAACAACAGAAAATGACAACCTATTGGCAGTACTAATGAGACTGATGGTAAAGGACTAAGTTTCAGATAGTCCACATCCCAGCCTTTCCCAGACAGCATCAGAGATGGGAATAGGCATGACAGGGACAGAGATAAATGAAGATATCCTATAACTGCCTTCATTCAGCACTCGGCGTAACTTATGCCAGCAGAGTCACTGGTGTAACTGAAATGCACCACATAGGAGTCAGTGGAAGGGAAGCTAGTGAAGGTTTGTGTGGCCCCCCCACCCACCACAGGAAAAAACAAAGCAAAAACATGGCCAGAAGCAGTTAGAATGTGCCTTATGTCACACCAGAGATACACGGGCATATCTTCCTGGTTAGAATTCCTTTGTGACTGTTGTATTTTCATCACATCAGGATGAGAGAATTGACTAGTTTAAGTCTCTTGTCCAGTTAGTTCTGAAGCACAGTGTGTGAAGAACCAAATTCTGGTCTCCAAAGCTTTGTGTTACTTAATGGTCTGATCTTTCTGTGGTCTGGCACCTTTCAGTTTTCAGCTAATCAGTGCCATGAAATGTACTTGTAATTGGTTGTGCTTCATAAGTTAATGAAGTTCAAGTCAGTAGAGCGAAACATAACAATGCAGAGAATGCAACCTACCTGGCAAGGAGCCCGCTGAACCAGTGTGTTCCTTTTGTCAGTCCCCTAGATGTTTTGAAGTGTGTCCAAAACAATTTTGCACTGCACTTTCTACAGAAGTGGTTACCCCAATAATAGAACAATATAAACATTGCAAGATACAAACACAGTGATCACGTGAAGTACTGAAACCATACGTTCTTGGAGAAACTGCCAAAATGGAAAAAGCTGAAGTTTTACTAAGGTGGCTGTGTAAATTCTGATTATTCCTTTTATGAGCAGACAGTCTTCCACACAGCGGTAGAAACTCATATATATGTAAACTAGGCACCAAATGGCTCCTCAAACCAGGGTCACAGTCACCAAAATGGAATGCCTTGTTCCATTTTTGGGCCAGTCAGCTCGGAAGTAGTATTTTTCAATCGATTTTTTTTGGTTCCTGAAATTCATTCTGATTGTAGATAAAATATAATGGATAGAATTCTACAGGATGTGTTGCTAGTGTAAAGATCCCCAGGCATGTACCTCCAGATGGTGGAGACATCAGGTGCCATCTGTTGCCAAGAAGTGGTCAATAGCCAGGTGCAAAATGTGCCTGGCAACCTTCAAACTCTGCTTCCATGCAAGCAAGTCTCCCTGTCTGCCCATAGAAAGCTTCAAGCCGTTCAACCTATTTGTACTTGCAAGATGCCATTTAAAATCTTGTGACATACAGCCATTACTAATGTAACTTAATTTCAAGTGGATTTATTGTTACATGCTGAATTTTAAGGCCAGGAAATATGTGTGCCCAAATTAGGTTACTGAGGCATCTGAGTTGATGATTGCAACCAGGGAAGCTAAAGCACACATGTCTGACAAGAGCCACTCTGACCCTAGAGCCGATTATCTTCTGAGAGAAACAAGTAGGATCTACAACAAAATATTGACATTGTGGACTGCTCTACTTCTATTTTCCTGCCAATGCTTTCTTACAGGATACTCCAATCCATTAGTAAAGAGACCCCTGACCATTAGGTCCAGTCGTGACCGGCTCTGGGGTTGCGGCGCTCATCTTGCTCTATAGGCCAAGGGAGCCGGCGCACAGCTTCCAGGTCATGTGGCCAGCATGACTAAGCCGCTTCTGGCAAACCGGAGCAGCACACGGAAATGCCGTTTACCTTCCCGCCAGAGCGGTACCTATTTATCTACTTGCACTTTGACATGCTTTCGAACTGCTAGGTTGGCAGGAGCAGAGACCAAGCAAAGGGAGCTCACCCCATCGTGGGGATTCGAACTGCTGACCTTCTGATCGGCAAGTCCTAGGCTCTGTGGTCTAACCCACAGTGCCACCCACGTATTAGCACACTAATGCAAAACTTGGAGTTGCTTAAACAGTTGCTTAAACTGATGTTCCCTCTTTTCCCCCTCACTGACTGCACTTGAACTCCTGATGATGCTTCCCAGCTGAGTTTGCTATAAGAGGAAATAATGGAGGTTAGAAGTAGAGGTTCCAAGAATATTGGGGGGGGGGTGAATGTTGTGTGTCCCCTGCAATGGGGCAAGCCCTTAACTAGGCTCTAATCTTGGTACATTCTAATGTCAGTGTCTCTGTGTATGTGCATTACAAAACCTCATGCTAGCACAAGTTGCCCAGGATTTCCTAGTTTACTATTCCAGCATAATTTACATTGCCATCCGTTTAAAATTGGGAACGAAGTTTTCTATGGGCTCTTATTTCAATGTTTGTTGATTTCAACAACTTTGTTTTTGTTTTTCATGATAGTCAGCAGGACCCAACTCTTTTAAATGTTAAATCATGAGGGGTTTGGGGTGGGAAGGTGAGAAAAGCATTTAGAAGCAAATTCTATTAAATTCAGTGTGACTTTCAGTGTAATCCTCAACATGACTACTCAAAAGCAAGCTCAGATCAACTCAGTGGGATTTACTTCCAGGTAACAAATTATAGGATTATGGCAGTGATGGCCAAACTTGGCCCTCAAGCTGTTTGGGGACTACAGTTCCCATCATCCCTGACCACTGGTCCTGTTAGCTAGAGATGATGGGAGTTGCAGTCCCAAAACAACTGGAGGGCCAAGTTTGGCCATCACTGCCATAATCCCATTGCAGGGGACGCATACTTGTAAAGGAAATGGTGTGGTGATGCATACAACCAGCAGAGTGTCTGGGTGCAGAGATCCCCTGCAGGGAAAGAGACTGTTCTGTGGCAAGAGAACTAATAGTGTGAGCAGTAATGAAGAGCAGGCAGGCTGTGAGAAAGTTATAGTAGGGATATGAGGCTGCTGCTCAACTGTTTGCTAGGCTGAATATGTGGTGCCTGGAAGTTGCCTCTCCAAGGAGAGTATCCACCATAGGCTAATGAGAAGTGGTTGAGCAGCTAACAGGAGTGTTTGAGCAACAGGGTTTTTAAAAATTAAAAGTACATGGCAGTAGACTTCTCTTAACTTGATGAAGATAAATGAGACTCTATTTTATTTTACAGTAGTCTCAAATTAAAAATGTTCTTTTTCACTTGAAGAATTCAAAAGGAAGAAAGCACCACAATGATAATCTCTTAACCATTCCTCTGACAACTCACCTAAAAGAATTGTAGGCTGCAGATGTGTGTCTATTCGGCAGAAAGTGAGGAGGAATTAAAGAACCTTTTAATGAGGGTGAAAGAGGAGAGCGCAAAATATGGTCTGAAGCTCAACATCAAAAAAACGAAGATCATGGCCACTGGTCCCATCACCTCCTGGCAAATAGAAGGGGAAGAAATGGAGGTAGTGAGAGATTTTACTTTCTTGGGCTCCATGATCATGGCAGATGGTGACAGCAGTCACGAAATTAAAAGACGCCTGCTCCTTGGGAGAAAGGCGATGGCAAACTTAGACAGTATCTTAAAAAGCAGAGACATCACCTTGCCAACAAAGATCCGTATAGTTAAAGCTATGGTTTTCCCAGTAGTGATGTATGGAAGTGAGAGCTGGACCATAAAGAAGGCTGATCGCCGAAGTATTGATGCTTTTGAATTATGGTTTGGAGGAGACTCTTGAGAGTCCCATGGACTGCAAGAAGATCAAACGTATCCATTCTTAAGGAAATCAGCCCTGAGTGCTCACTGGAAGGACAGATCGTGAAGCTGAGGCTCCAATGCTTTGGCCACCTCATGAGAAGAGAAGACTCCCTGGATAAGACCCTGATGTTGGGAAAGATGGAGGGCACAAGGAGAAGGGGACGACAGAGGACGAGATGGTTGGATGGTGTTCTCGAAGCTACAAACATGAGTCTGACCAAACTGCGGGAGGCAGTGGAAGTCAGGAGTGCCTGGCGTGCTCTGGTCCATGGGGTCACGAAGAGTCGGACACGACTAAACGACTAAACGACAAAAGCTACCAAATGAATGTTTCGCAGCAGTAAATATGTTCAATATTTGGGGTGCATGCAGATAGTAAATGGAAGGGTCACAATGTTCCTACAGATGAGTTCCAGTTGTCAGATGCACTCATAAACTAAACGTGCAAGTTCTTAGTAAAGCTTGCCCTTTAGAAAAAGGGAGTGACGGTCCAGAGTGAGCATGTGATAGTCATTCTCTTTAATTTTTCATATTGTCTGTCTTTGCAGTATTGATGTGTGGCGACAGGCAAAATAATTCTAGGCTTGTTTTGTTTTTTAAAATGAAATGTGGGTATCTGAAGCAAATAGGGAAATGACTCATCTACATAAAATCAAGCTTAAAATCAATCAAAGTTGGTATTTATATCATGTATAAAAACAAATTGTATTTTCAAATGGAAATGCGTGGCTAACTGGGGGTAGAGAATTTAATTGCAAGAATCAAGAGTCAGTTGAGACTGTTTCAATATACATATGATGGCTGCTGCTGGTGTATAAGACTTGGTACATACTTCCATGCCTTTTCTTTTTAGAGCTTTGGTGGGCGCAAGTGCTGCCCGCAAGTAATTTTTTGTAGCCACCCTTTGGTTGGCTGTGAGTCTGCCTCTCAATCTAAAGCCCTTTCTGAATTGGCTGACTGGGAATCCATGGATGGTGCAGCTGAAGTGGGGAAAGGAATACGAAGGCTACCTCGTCTCCGTTGATGGCTACAAGAACATGCAGCTTGCAAATACAAAAGAATATACTGATGGTGCATTATCTGGACACCTTGGTGAAGTTCTGATAAGGTGCAACAATGTCCTTTATAATACAGTGGTACCTCGGGTTACATACACTTCAGGTTACAGACTCCGCTAACCCAGAAATAGTACCTCGGGTTAAGAACTTTGCTTCAGGATGTGAACAAAAATCGTGCTCCGGCAGCGGGAGGCCCCATTAGCTAAAGTGGTGCTTCAGGTTAAGAACAGTTTCAGGTTAAGAACGGACCTCCGGAACAAATTAAGTACTTAACCCGAGGTACCACTATAAGGGGTGTGAAAGAAGATGGAGAAATGACAGAATAACTATTTTGGACTGTGTTAATAAATTTAGCTGTCAGGTTTTGTGTTTTTGTTTTTATATGAGAGACTTTGTACATAACTGCTTTGGCCATTCTTCAGCGAGTACTAAGTGCAGCTAGTAGGATAAAACTACAGCATTAATTTAGGGCTCATCCACACTTTTTGCCCTGTGCTTTCAAGGCACAAGTCTGTGTTTTAAACCTCTGTGCCCAAGCACTTCCCTCCCCCCACCTCTTTCCACAGGAAAACCTGCTCTTTAACATTGAATCGGAATTAATGGAAATTTAGGCTTTCAACTAATTGCCATTTGATCCGATTCAGCAGTAAAAAGCTGGCTTTTGTGGGGAAAGTGCTGGGAGGTAGGGAGTAGGGCTTTAAGTGTGTACCTGTGCCTAGAAACCCGGCAGAAACGAAAGTATGGATGAGCCCTTAGAAATGCAGAACTGTTGGGAAAGATACTTGACGGAGCATCAGGCTTGGAATTGATTATGACAGCATATTCCCTCCAACAAACCCTAAGCACAAATCTTGAAGAAAGCTTTTCCATATTTATCTTTTGCTGGTATTTAGCACCCTTAAGGCTTAACAGGGTAGAGAGGAGAACAGATATGCGCTGAAGGTGTTAATTGTGAGCCACGCTGATATGTCTGGTATTTTTGGTTCTGCCTGAAAATTTAAGCCTTCTGCAGAGTCATAATAAATTAAATCAAACTTGAAACAGAATTTGACTCTTCTGAACACTCATTAATCTTGTCATTTGGCTATGCATGATTTGGTTATGTCAACAGATATAGGATTGTTACTTCATTTATTAACAGTGGCACATATGGCAACTTGTTTTAACTGGGGGGGAAACTCAAGGACTCCTTTATCAGACGAGTGGATTTTGCAGGTCTGGGATTTTGCAGGTCTGGGAATTGGCAAATACATTCTACTGTAACGATTATATGACAGTGAGGGAAGGTGGACAGTCTAATGATTTGTTTATTGAAAAATAGAATTATGCTTATCCTGTACTGGTGCAATAAAATGTGACAATTTCTGTTCGCATTTAGGAACACCATAAAAATATATTGAATGGATTTACTACTGAGTATTTGGGAGGAATTTATGGATAACAGAAAGTTTTGTTTACTCATATTGTGATAATTATTTATCTGGCTATTTTGTCTTTATAATTATTTTGTGACATCTTTTACTATACTTTTCATTGTAATAATAATAAAAATTTAAAGTAAAGTAGTAATTGGTAAGTAAAAAACATGCCTGAGAGCGAGTGGAGTTAGGGAATGTGCATATTCTGGATAGGATTGTATTCCCTCCAAAGATATGGGTATGCAGTCTGAGGATACTCCTTGATCCATTTTCATCACTGGAAGCCCAAGCAACCTCTGTGTCTAACGAGTGCCTTTACCTGTTTCAGCCAGTGCACCAGAAATAACCATTGTCTACTAAAGCCTGGCCACAGTACATTAGCAACCTCAAGACTAGGCTACTGCAAATGAGTTTTGTGTGGGGTCGCCCTTAAGATTAGCTCAGAAGCTGCAATTGGTGCACAATGCAGTGGTTGAGTTGCTAAGTGGGCCATCCTATTGTGCATGTGTAGGCAAACTAAGGCCCGGGGGCCGGATCCGGCTCAATCACCTTCTAAATCACCGCGGACGGTCCGGGAACCAACGTGTTTTTACATGAGTAGAATGTGTGCTTTTATTTAAAATGCATCTCTGGGTTATTTGTGGGGCATAGGAATTCATTCATTTATTTTTTTTTTCAAAATATAGTCCGCCCCCCCCCCAAGGTCTGAGGGACAGTGGACCAGCACCCTGCTGAAAAAGTTTGCTGACTCCTGCAAGTATTGCACGTATATATGACTCCTGCCTTAAAAAAAAATTGCATTAGCTGCCAAGCTAGTCTGAAAAGGCTTCATATGCAGGAGCTGTTGCAGGAGAAGTCCTCGCCACAACCCAAGGCACTGTGAAACTAGGTATATATTTACAAGGCAGTTGATCCTTGAACAGCAGTCCCGTATGAGAAATCACACATTTTAAAAAAAAAATGGTGGGGGGAGGGGAGAGAATTGGGACCGAATTGGGAGAGAAATGCTACTGTATTTTTTGCCCTATAAGATGCACCAGACCATAAGACGCACCTAGCGAAAGCAGCGACCCCTCTTGCTGTTCTGGCTTCTGGGATAGCTGTGCAGCCTGCATTCGCTCCATAACACACACACATTTCCCCTTACTTTTTAGGAGGGAAAAAGTGAGTCTTATAGAGCAAAAAAATACGGTAATTGCTGCTGGCTTGCTTGTCTCCTCAATTTTAAAGCAGAATGTTTTGTTTAAAAGTTGGAATAAGCTGCTCTTGGGTGGAGGTGGGTAAACTTGCCGCTCACTTGCATACACAACTGTTTTCCCCTATGCTTCATCCTGGAAAGAAGACTTAAACATATAAATAAATAGCCTTTGGAAGATCGGTTGGCAGGAGTAGCAGTCCAAAACAGCTAGAGGATAACATGTTGACAAATGCCGAATGAAAGCATGTTTATTTCCCCTTTTGCAGTAGACTTCCTCCTATGTATGCACTATGAGTGTTTCAGTATGGCATAGGAATCAGCTTTTCTGGGAAGGCAGGCTCCTCTTGATCCCGGCCCAAGTATGTTACTTGCTTAATACAGGGTGTAGATTGCAAGAGCAGATCACAGTGTCCCAGTTCAGACACAACTGCCACAGAAGGACTTCCAGAAATGAGTAGTGTGTGCTAATGCAAGACTTAAGCAAAAGTGCCTGAGGTCTTGTGGCTTGTGGCTTTAGTTTTGCTCTTGTGGAAAGACATGGTAAAATGTAGAAGTGACTATTCATTCTTTTTATCACATGAGCTAAGTCTTGTGAATGGAGATCCATTAGCCTGAGTTTTAAGCTTATTTTCAAGACTCCTGATTAAGCAAGATAATAAGGAAGTGCCGTTTTGTGTAAATGTGTGGTTTCAACTGGATTTTGAATTAGAAATTTGTTTTCTCTAAAACAGAATAATATGTTCAAGCTTGTGCCGGTGTGCAAGTCTAGGGACTGGGGGTTCAAATCACAGGCCGCCAGAAGTTGATGAACATCTGAGGCTAACTAGAAAAACAGGAAAAGTTACAGAAAATAGCTGCAATGCTTGTGTCTACCCACTAACCTTTCCCCAGTTGTTTTAAAAGATTATGTCTTGAAGATACTTTGTCCACTTTTCAAAACGTATAAACAACATCACCAGAGTAGGAGGTAACAAAACAAACAAATAAATTCCCCAAAGAAAATTATAAAGTTGCAAATTAAAATGGCTAAAAATGAAAAACACAGAAGCGGGATAAAATCCAGATCTCAAAGCAGCAGGATGGAATCACTTGGTATAATTTCTAGGCACTGACATGAAATCAGCTGGGTAAATAAAATAGTCTTGGCATGACAGTTGAGAGGAATGGTGCCAAGTGGGTCTCTGTATCCAATAATAATATCATGGAGGCCCAAATGTCCACTTGGCCATTAAGGCTTCTGGGTGCCCTTGACCAATATATCAGGTCTGGGAAAGAAATAAGAACCTTCTTGAAAGAAAAACACCATGGTGGATCTCACCGGTAGAGGTCTTAACAATAAAAAAAACCAACATGGAAGGGAAGTTAGCCACTTACGAAGATTTGGTAAGAAAATCAGAACAAGGGCTTAAACTTAAACCGTATGAGGAAATAAAGGATCAATTCACCGGTTGGCTACAATATCATCAGGTGAATGATATGTTAAAGCAAGATAAAAGAAAAATGGGCTTTGAGGACAAGAAATCAAAATTCAATATAGAAATAATAGAAGGTAAAAACAAAACATTGTCTAAATTATATGACATATTACTGGAATGGCATACAAAAGACGAGGAAGTCAAAGAGGCAATGATTAAATGGGCAATTGACTTCGGCTATAACATCGACTTTGAAAAGTGGTTGAAATTGTGGAATAGAGATATTAAATTTACGGCCTGTATGAGTTTGAGAGAAAATGTTTGGAAAATGCTCTATAGATGGTATCTTACGCCGGCAAAATTGGCTAAAATCTATAGATCAGAAAATAAGACATGCTGGAAATGTAGTGAAGTGGAGGGAGACCTCTACCATATGTGGTGGCAATGCAACAAGGTGAAGGTTTTTTGGGAAGCAATTTATAATGAACTTAAAAAAGTTTTTAAATATACTTTTCCCAAAAGACCTGAGGCCTTTTTGCTGGGAATTATGGGTAAGGAAATAAAAAATGAAGATAAAAAAATATTTCTCTATGCCACCACAGCCGCAAGAATTATGCTGGCACAAAACTGGAAAACAGAAACTATACCTAACGTAAGTGACTGGCAGGTCAAGATGATTAACTATGCCGAGCTAGATAGATTAACAGGCAGAATACGAGACCAAGACGACCAGAAATTTCAAAAAAATTGGAGTAAATTTTGGAAATATATTTGAACGGATATATAGGAGGAACTGGCGGTATTAGAAAAACTTTATCAGCTAATAATTATAAACTTTAATAAACTAATTACGTAACCCGGGATTTATTTGATACTTACCAAAAGGGTGAAGGGAAGTCAAAGGCTAAGTAGAGCCTAATGTTTATATTATTTTTTTGTATGATTGTATGCTTACTTTTTGTATAGCATGAAAATAGGATGAATAATTTATGTTAAAATGTTTATTTTTGTATTTGTTTGTCCTTTTTTCTTTTACAAATTCTGAATAAAAATTTACTTGCCAAAAAAAAAAAAAGGCTTCTGGGTGCCCTTGACAAGTCATCCATGGTGGTGGACTGGTGATAAGTGGACTGAAGATGGTGGAGCATAAAAGTCTTAATCTCAGGGCCATGGTTTCAGCCCCATGTTGGCAAAAAGATTCCTGCATTGCAGGGGGTTGGAGTAGATGGCCCCTGGTCCCATGGTGCACAACCACCCTAGGAAGGAAGCTGGGAGGCAAGCAGTTGCAGTGCAAATTAAGTTACTTCCAGTGCAAAGCTTGCCAGGACAATCGTAGAAGGGCACCATCTTGACTGTGAGCAGAAGAATCACAAGCCTCCAACTGTAAATCTAAAATGAGAAACAGAAGAGACTAGCAAAATTAGACGGGGATATGAGTTTTAAAGCCATGTCAAACGGCTCCCCAAGTCTGCTTAGATTAGGTAGCAGAAGGTGTTGAAAGGATACTGAGGTAGAAGGGGTTTCCTTTCAGATATTGTTAGCAACATAGTGTGCACGTCTCTGAGTCAAGTGGAGCTCTTAAGTTTAGTTTATGCAATTTCTTAGATGTCATTTCCAAAACAAGACTCATGGCATTGCAGAGCAGTTAAAATGCACTAAAGTTCAAAACAGTGCAACCCCACCCCCATCCCAACACACTAACACACCAGGGATAACATGAGTGGAGGCCAGTACAGTGGTACCTCTAGTTATGAACTTAATTCATTCTGGAGGTCTGTTCTTAACCTGAGACTGTTCTTAACTAGAGGTGTGTTTTCGCTAATGGGGCCTCTTGCTGCCGCTGCGCCGCCAGCACACTATTTCCATTCTCATCCTGGGGCAAAGTTCTCAACTCGAGGTAACTCTTCCAGGTTAGTGGAGTTTGTAACCTGAAGCGTTTGTAACCTGAGGCGTTTGTAACTCGAGGTACCACTGTATGTATGAAATCAGCCCCTTGTATCACATTTTATGCAAATTCCTGACTTGCTTGAATTCAGTTCCCTGGATTCGTGTGTGTGGCTAAGAAAATGGTAGCCTGGAGAGAAGAACAAGCTGCATATGACTCTGGCCCTGAAATTTCTCTGCTAGACACAAATAAGTCAAATAACTTACAGAACATTTTAGCAGTTAGTTCAAGTCTCTTAAAAGGAACCGGGAAGAAGCACGCACCAGAGGTTACAACACCTCCCTCTGTATAAATTGGGTCATTCCTCTAACTGTTTGTGTTACTTCAGATGATGAATGGCCTTTAAAATTTCATAAGGCAGAAGAGATGATAGAAGTGTGGTGTGGCAGGTCTGCCAGTTCAAGAGGTTTCAATGTGTTTAAAACCTGTGCTAGTTGTTAGTTGTTGGCAGAGCAGAATAATGTGAGAGCTTGCTTCAGCATGGGCTGTAAAATGCCACACAGTATTGTGCAGAGATGTTAGGCTGGCTTTGTAGCCTTGGCTGCTTTCCAGACAAACTTGTGGCAAGCAGATGGGAAAGGAGGGAAGAAATGAGAGAAGAAGGTGCTGTCACACCACTTGCTATGTTGTAACTGTTTCTCATTGGGGCAGACTATCTTTCAGTCAGGGTCTGGCTAAAACAAGCAGGTAAAATTTAAAATGGCATAGGATGTAAATCAGATCAACCAAAGGCCTGGTTAAAAAGGAGCGGTTTTGCCTGGCGCCTAAACGTGTATAATGAAGGCACCAGGCGAACTTCCCTGGGGAGACCATTCCACAGACGGGGAGCCACCTCAGAGAAGGCCTGTTCTCATGTTGCCACCCTCCGGGCCTCTTGAGGAGGAGGCACACAAAAGAAGGCCTCAGAAGATGATCTTGGGGTCCGGGTAGGTTCATATGGAAAGAGGCGGTCCTTGAGGTGTTTCGGTCCTTAGCCGTTTAAAACAAAAGGAAATTGTATACTTTGCTTGTAGTCAGTGGTGATCAGTTGGGGTTTCCAGTATGCAACTTGTTGCCATTTGTTTTTGCAAATATAGAAACCTCCATTCATTTCTTCACACTTGGATTCTATACATGGAGAACCACTGAACAGGGCTGAAGTGTACATGCTGTATGAAGCATTGAAGCCCCTAAGACAAGGCATGGTGACTGTTGAAACTGGTTGTGAGCAATCATCTCTTCAGAACTGACAAGTGCATTATGTCTTCCTTCTGTTAAAGGAAGTGAATTTTCAGTATCCACAGCTGTTTTAATTTTAGATCAACTTTTACCCTTAGGATGACGGGAGAAGCAATTAAAAATATATCTAAAACAACTATAGCCTTTTAAAAAAACATACAATGGAACATACATTTCAGGGGGCTAAAACCGGTTTGTGACTTCCTAACACACTTCTATAAATATACATATAGCCCCATCAAACATTGTTTGGTAGAAGCTCAACTTTACCATGTACCTGCAGCATGGGAAATGTTGGAGAAGTGCCCAAGATGTAAGCAGGATGTGGTTCACCAGAACTTGTAAAAGAAGCATGAATGGTTTGGGGAAAGAATAATGAAGGTTCAGAAGGCAACAGTCACAGAAGAGAAGTGAGCTGACATGCATGGAATAGGCGTTCAAGACTGAAGGGTTCTGGCCTTGGATGGGGATCTGTTTTTTTACTTTTTCAGGTGCAGTAGCAGTAATTGGATTCAGCGACTAGAAATAGTGGACCAGTGGTAGGGAACATGTTGCCCTGGATGTTGTTGAACTCTGCTTCCATCAGCTCTAGCCAGCATGACAACGGTTGGGCCTGAAAGGAAATAGCAATCCAGCAACAACTGGAGGGCCACAAGTCCTCCACCACTGGGGTAGATGGGTGGTCTCATCCTACTTACAAGTCACACCCTACTAATCCTATTGTGTGCAAGCTAAAGAAACTTTGAGGTCCTGACTTTTCAGTTCTGTGTTGTGCTTGGCGGAAGACCATGTTAAAGGGTTTCTGTCATGTTAAACTTCAAAACTTTTGCCCAGTTTTGAACACCTACAATCTAACAAGGATAAGAGTAAGCTCTTGTTACTATAAATTTTGACAGAATTTGCCTTCACCCTCACCATTACCTCATTGACTTGTATAAATATCCCTGGCTTCATCCAATTACTGGTGGAAGATGCTAGTTTTATTACCATTGTCCTAGGATTACGGTAATTCATGGTAAGTAAGAGCAGATATGTCCATTAGATATGGTAGACGTTCTGAAGACTAATTAGGCTTGCACAATGCTGGTGCATGTGCAGAGTTCCAGTTAAAGTAAGCTTCTCGGTAACGGTACAGTGGTACCTCGGGTTACATACGCTTCAGGTTACAGACTCCGCTAACCCAGTAATAGTACCTTGGGTTAAGAACTTTACTTCAGGATGAGAACGGAAATCATGCGGCAGCAGCAGGAGGCCCCATTAGCTAAAGTGGTGCTTCAGGTTAAGAACAGTTTCAGTTTAAGAACGGACCTCTGGAACAAATTAAGTACTTAACCCAAGGTACCACTGTACTTGCTGCTGGATTTGATGCCCACATGAGTAGTGTTTTAACAGGCACAGTGTGCAATAACTAACTTTGTGAATTGAGAATTCCACTTTTCTCAAACGTGATGTTGCAGAGAATACCAAAGGATTCATGGGGCAAGGTGTTTTGTGTGTTTGCCCTTGACTTGATCTAGGGATGGATTAAGGTATATTCTAGAACTGGTGTCAGCTTCACTTTAGCTGATGGACCTAGTTTCAGCAGACTACAGAATGCTGTGTTGTAGCCAGGTATGTGTGACTTCATGGGAAGCTGAAAATTGCACTGATTTTCCGGTGCCGGATCCATCATCTTCAAATGTTTTATCCTAGCACCTGAAGTATAGTTTTATAATGAGTTTAGTGAGAGGCTTTTATGTCATTAACTTGGCTGGTTAATATTACAACAGTGCCTACATGAACAAATTACAAGATAAAATGTGGAATAATGATCCAATTTTTCATTACTGTGCTGACCCCAGTACCATAGAAACAGCCTCCCCGTGCCCTGTTTAATTCTATTGCAATTTTTAAGATCAGCATGCATAATCCTCTTTTTGACTGTGTGATTTGTCTCTACAAAAGATAAAAGCCTTCCATGCAAGATATCCAAGATAACTTGGATAGTTTATAATTATACAGGTTTTTAGAAACTTGGCATATGTGGTCAGAAAGGGCGAAAGGGAGGACTGGTTGATATAGTGTCTTGCATTGTTGCAAAAATCAGTTGATGTGGGGAGGAGGGGAAGAAAAGCCTTGCATAATAGGAAGTCTTGTGGAGCCCTTACCCAAAATTGCTGCGGCTACTGCCTACCTAAATCGACTCAGTCAAAGCAATTCTCTGACAGTGGAAGAAAGGTGTGTTCTAAGTCCTAGCCCAATGGCTTCGTTAAGCAGCCTGCTCTCAACAGGCCAAAAGCCAATTAAATCCCCACACACACCTTAAGTGGTATTGTAAAAATTCTAAACATAGTAGCCATGTTAGCAGAATTGTTCTGTAAAACACACATGCAGTAGCTGTTCACAGTACTACCCATGAAAAGTTGGTTCATGTTGGGCTGGCCAACCTATCATGTGACAATGTTGGCCTGAAAACAAGAAGCAGAACTAGATGAAGCATTGCCCTGATCCAGCAGGCTCTTCTTATGTTCTTAAATGATAGAATTTCATATTGTGGCATAATCAGGAGTCTGAGCTGTTCATGGTATGTCAGCTAATTCAGATGCCAACTCTGTCTACCAACAACTTGCCCAACCTTTCTGTCAACATCTTCTGGCCTAACTGTGAGCTATTAATGTTTTAACTGAAGTCCCTGGCACAAATTTGATAATTTTGTGGCGAAGTGGTTAAACTATGGAAGGGAATCCTTGAGTATGGAGATGGATGGACTTTGTTCTGTTGCTAGGTGGGTGGGTGTTGCAGTGGGTGAAGCCAGCAGCATGTGGTTTTGATTGATCGATCCAGAATTTGCTTCAGTTTGCAACATGGCCACCTCTCATTACAATTCCCAGTACCATACAGATCTCATTGGAAGTAAGCCCTATTGGTTTTAATGGGATCCCCTCAAAAAGTCTACAGGGGGTTTTGTACAACATTCCAATACAGCTCCTGTTCTGGAGGTTAAGTTAAAGTCATTCCTTTCTGACTTTAGTGTGCTATATACAAATACACACACCGACATATATAATCATAGTAAGCAGTTAAGTGGCAGAAGACTAACAATTGTTCCCAGACAGCCAGGGGCAGAGGAACGTGGCATTTCCCTAACCAATACATCCAGGACTAAAAAAAACCCAAAAACCCTGTTAACTTTTATTCTCTTCCTTTCTACGTGAAATGAGGGGGGATGCAGGTCAGGAAAGTCAGGAAAAACTTAAGAAGAAACAGGAAGGGAGGACCTCTGGCATGGAAGAACAGGGTAGATTCAGAAGGGTGCAGAGGACACACAAAACGATGTCAGGGACTTCAGGTTGGCCACCTTGGCATGTGCTCTGGTGGGATCTTTAAAAACTTGCTCCTCCTTTCTACCTTGTACACAGGGTCATTAGGCAGATGACCTCCAGCACTTGACAAGGGATCTCAATCTTCTGTTCATCGAAAGACGTCCTAGCATTCTTAGTACTTAATGCTTGACCGTTAAGCAACTAGAATTCTTTTAAGTTATTATCAATGTGTAAATGTTAGTTTAATCCCTTGGAAATAGGGTACATGAATTTTGCAATAAAACGTGCACACCTTCAGCCATGAATGATGGCTTTTGCTTGAATGACTAATCCACTGTTAAGCTGAGTAAAGCTATTGCTTTGGGGATTAGCTTGAAGGTAGATGTGGCCAGGGTGTGTCTGTGTCTCAAGCCTACTTTGCAACAACAAGGGGTTGGGCCAAAGGTTATCTGAAACAAGAATGGGTCCCCCAACATCTCAGGACATGCACACACCCCTGTGCAGACATCCTAGGCTCTAGGAACATAGGAAATGTCTTGCACACAAGCAGAAGAGCTTGATGCATCAGGCCAATGGCCCATCTAGTCCAGCATCCTGTTCTCACAGTGGCCAACTGCATTTATATTAAAAACCTGAAAATAGAACCTGAGTGTAACAGCACTCCCCACTTGCAATTCGCAGAGTCAAACCACTGGTCTATCTAGTTCAGTATTGCCTACACTGATGGGCAGCCACTCTCCAGGGTTTCAGACAGTGGAAATTCCTAGATCTATATGGAGATGCTGATGACTTTCTGCATGCAACGCGACACTTTCTGCATGCAAAGCACCAACTTATGGCACTTCCTCCAGGCTCTAGTGCATGTCTGTGATGTCCTCTACATATCCCAGACTTCTGCAGGACTCTGTTCACCAAAGATGGACAATGTGTTCAGGACCTTGTACAAATCGTATTCTTCTCTCTTCCAGTTGACCCTTCCAGAGTGCCTGATCTGTGCTGTGCAGGCCAATGGTGTTTGGCCAGATCAATTGTTTACTGTTGGATTCCCTAAATTCTGTAGGGGGCGGCGATCCTCAAAGTCTTGTGCAGGCAGACTTCATTATTTCACTCATCTCTAGCTCTTCTGAGTGCTAGCTCAATTGGACATACATTTTGCCATATTCACATGATCGGCTGCCAGCTGCCACATAACCTGATTATCAGTACAGTGGTGCCTCGCAAGACGAAAAGAATTCGTTCCGCGAGTCTTTTCGTCTTGTGATGTTTTTCGTCTTGTGAAGCACGGTCTGTCGCAACTGCGCCTCTTCAAGCGGCTTTTTTAAAAAAGCGCAAGACATTTTCGTCTTGCGAAGCAAGCCCATAGGGAAATTCGTCTAGTGAAGCAACGCAAAACCGAAAAACCCTTTCGTCTAGCGAGTTTTTCGTCTTGCGAGGCATTCGTCTTGCGGGGCACCACTGTATTGAACAACCCCGTTTTGCTTTGGCTACTTTAAGAAAACAGTGCCTAGTGCTGCCCTTCGTAACATTTGCCCTCTTGTCTTTCAGGTCAAGAACGTTTTGGCAACATGACCAGAGTGTACTATAAAGAAGCTGTCGGTGCTTTTGTAGTATTTGATGTCACAAGAGGCTCAACATTTGAGGCAGTTTCCAAGTGGAAACATGACTTGGACAGCAAAGTGCTTCTCCCAAACGGCAGCCCAATCCCTGCAGTTCTAATTGCCAACAAATGTGACCAAAAGAAAGACAGTGGCCAAAATCCTTCTCAGATGGACCAGTTCTGCAAAGAAGGAGGTTTTGCTGGGTGGTTTGAAACCTCTGCAAAGGTAAGAATATTCTTAATCCAGGGTAAGCTTTAAAGCTTATGTGTACATATGTGAAAAACAAAAGCTGTGCAAAGGCACACTTACAAATTGAATTACAAAAGTTTCTGGCCTAAATAAATGTTTGTTATCTTATTTCTTTCATATATCGGTCTGATTTTGTCTCAGATACAGTTTTGGGGAACAGCTATTATTATTATTATTTCAATTATTATTAGTATGATTACTTGTGACAAATTCTGTTACAAAAGAGAAAATTTGAATACAGCTCTAAAATATGGCATAATAAATTGGAAAAAAAATCTGTGTTTGATCATGTAAGAAGCCAAATGTCCCAAAGCTTATTGCCTATCCTTTCTTAATTTCGATGTGGTTCTTAATTTAGTGTAAATAAATCTTCTTGCCATGTAATTATGTGGTATGATACTTATTTGTTTTAGTCATATGAACGGTGAAGCATTCAAATCCAGGAAATGAAACTTTAGACCAAACTTTGTAGTTAATGGCTGTGCTTTTGATCTAAAGAGCACATCGCCTGAAACAGTAACGGCTTCTAGGAAGCTCAGACACATGTGACTCTTAAAAGAAATGGCAACCCCACTGCTTCTGGCTTTGAGCAAACATTTGAATAACTAGAATCACAACCCATTTCTCATGATAAATGTGTAAGGAAGCATAGCTCATTGGCAGAACATTTGACTATAAGTTCCAATTCAGTTCTGGGTGTTCACTCAATAGTGGTTCTTGAAAGGAAGACGTGTAGCTCAGTAACTACTGTAAGCACCGGTATATCCTTGATGTTTTAAGGGGGCCCAAGTTCTAAGTTTCATGTATCTCTGCTGCCACACATAGCTGACTAATTGGGGCAAAATTGCAGATGGGAGCTAGTATAATTTCATCCTTCTGAAAATCACGCATTCAGGTGCAGATGTTGTCCATCAGTAGCATATTACTTTTGACGAGGAATGGGCATTCAGATCTAAATAGGCACCCACATTCTGCCCCAACTACTTAACTGAACCACACATATGTAGATGCGGAGAAATCTTGCCCCATAGCAATGGTGGGCAATGGAACTGCTTGTACAGCAAGATAGAGAGATGTGAATAAGGCACTAGGAAGTAATCTTGATTAATGTCAAATCTCAACATGTTCACTGTCTGATCCCTGCTTAGCTAGGCTCATGCGGAGAAGAAGCAAGCTCTGGAAATGGTAGTGATGCTGCTACAGGAGTGTATCTGTGCTGCCAAAGCAGCCCCCCCCCCCCAAAAAAAGACAGGAAACTAAATTAAAAGCTTTTTAATGCAGCAGCTTCCATCCACCTGGAGATCATTTTTCTGTGTAGAAAATGAAATTCAACAGGGCACTGATTTTGCACTGGCCTTAGAAAGGTAAAGTTGCAGACTTTAACCTTAAACCAATTGCATGGAAGCTGAAATAGCAGTCATGAAGTGCTTTGCTTGTAAACTTTAGTTCTGAACAGTTTTCCTAAATGGTTTGAATCATTGTATCAAAACACCTTTTACACATATACAGCAAGTCTTCAACTTACGCAGGGGTTACGTTCAGGGATCGTACCTAAAGCCAAAATAGTGTATTGTCAAAACCCATTGAGTGCATTGGTGGATGGGATTGCTGAAGCCTTTTTTTCCTGGATGCCCACCCCCTTTTTGCCCCCTTTTATTATTTTTTTTAGAAAAGATTTGCCGAGCATGTAAAGCTGAATGTGCATTAAGTTGTGGGCTTGTTGTACAAGGCTTGCATGCTGAAGAGGTGGCGTTCTTAGATTCTTCTACACACGAAAGCATTAACTTATTTCCTATGGTTTCCTCCACAGGATAATATCAACATAGATGAAGCTGCTCGGTTCTTGGTAGAAAACATCCTTGCAAATCTCAAAACCTTTCCTAGTGAAGAGAATGATGTCGGGAGACTAAAACTGGAACCGGGTCCCCTGACAGCAGAAAGCAAACCTCAGTGCTGTTAGTTACATCCAATCTTGCAGTGACACACTATGTCAGAGCAGCGAGGTTCCTGCTCCTCATGTTGGACTGCTGCTATGGTGCTTCATCACGACAATCCTAATGGGGAATTGTGTTTTGTAGAGTTGATCACACTCCAGGCGTTTACACACTTTTTTTCCTTGTTGGGTAGGACTTCAAATTGCCTTCTACACTATATCATTGTCTGGTTGTGAACCATTTAGCACAGTTGAAAGCTGCCTCCAATACGAAAAGGCAGTATTTATCCTACAAGTCAAGGGTCAGTATGAGTGACTCAATTCCAATATTTATCTTTCACAGTGCAATTTCAGAACTAGAATAGGAACATCTGTCTATGAGTGAAATTGTTCATTTTGATAAGTGCTATTATCGTTTGCTTATATCCCCTTTAATGCATACAAAATCCTGTAGCTGCCTCCTTTTGCTTTTCCCATGATGTCTCCTCCATTCGTCTTGAGCACCAGGGCCACCAAGCCTTTAGGGACACTTGGCACCCAAGAACACTTCATTTCTGAATAGCACAAGACAGATATTAAGCAATGGTAATCTTAAACTCTATTGCTTGGAAAGTCGGGATAGGAAGATTATGCTGTTTGAAAGGGAGTGATAAGGATAAGTCAGTGCTGTCCCATCTGACCAATGAGTAACAGTCCATTTCTGACTCAGATAACGGAAACAAACATTCCAGTACACTTGCATACACTGCATCTGTGCACAATTAAACTTTTAAGGAAAATCTCCCTTCTTGCACAAGCACCATTTCTGTATGTTCTTATGGTATCTGATGGGTTAAAAATGAATAATGTGCCTGATTAAACTGTCTCAATATTTTTTTAAAAATGAAATCAGATTGCAACACAGAACTGTCAACTTCGATCTTTTAACTGATAGGTGTACGAGTAGAGACCTCTTCTTAATCATGCTATATTTATAGTACCTGTATTTTTCCACTTTTACTGTTCTACACAAGGAGTCACACGATTCAAGTCTTGCACAAGAACAATTTGCAAATGTGGAATATATTATTGGTTTTATTACTATTGCTATCTGCTAAAGCTGTGTGTGCAAAAATAAGAAGTCTGAAGTATCTGTTCAAAAACTGCCTTTTTCTTATGGTGTGTGTGAAATGGGGTGACTTCTGTAAAATATTTAACGCATTGCATATTACAATCTTAAAACCTGTTAATCCTGTTTTCTGCACCTTACAGCTATATAACATAGCATGCCAGCCACTAGACATCTTGAAGTACTTTTGACCTAATATTTCTGAAGGCTTAAACTGGGTCACAAATCTATTTTTGTGACCAAAGATGTTGTGATATGATTTAAATACCAGGCAAATATTTTTATGATGTAAATGCACAAGCCTAGAGTTTTTAGAAGGTATGTTCAGGCACTTTGTCAAGAATCCAAAGAGAGCATCTCATGTTCCTAGACTTCTGTTCTAGGCTTGCACTAATTTTGTTTAATTCCACAAAAGTCAAAGCCCCTTTTAATCCCGAATCCCCTAACCGTTGTGGTTTTCACTTAGTTTTCTAAAATAAATAAAAACATTTGGAATAGATTTTAATACACATCAAGTGCAATCTCTTAATGTGAGCTTGAGTAACTCATTCTGTTTTTAAAAAATCAAAATATGCTTCCTAATGGTAAATGTAATGGTAAAGCATCCTATAGTCACCTTCTGCACCCCAAACTTGCTGCATTGGATGTGGAGGGTGTGGGTAACTGTGTTTACATTAACAGATGTGTGCAAATGAACATGTTTATAAAACCTCATTGGAGATGCGGTCTGCTAGCCTCCAGCACTTCTGAGTAGGGCAATAGACAAGAGACACTCTTTGGGGGCTCGTTTTTGCCAGGCTTTCAGTGTTCTGCTTAACATGGCAGTCCTTTGAGCAGAAGTAATCTCTGCTTGTAAGGAAACAATCTTATGCACAGGTCAGCAAGACGGATAACATCACACTACTTGTTGATACTTGTCCAATGCGATATCAATTTACAAGAAGAAGAAAAAAAGGTTTTGTATACTTACCGTGAGCTCATGCTGTCCTTGAGAAAGCATTGCACCACTTTTTCTTAAGAAGGAGCTCTCACTTCTGCAGCTTTTTAATTAAACAGTTTAGTTAAATATTATCTTTCCAGTTACACGTTTTTGAATATTTCTTCCCAAAATCTAAGTGAGAAGTTTACATTTTATTTTGACAGTGGGTGTTTAGAGCTCTGATATCAGCAAGCTGCTCTGATCACTTACAGAATTCTTAGAACCTTCAAAAGTGAAACTTCATTGCAGCATATAAAATAGGCTGAATACATATCACATGATTTATCCTATGTAATGGTAAAGCATCCTGTAGCCACTAGAAATGTACCAAAGGTGGGGAAAGAGACATCTGCTAGCTTGGTGATAGTAGCAAGGCATTAATTCATGCTTACCAAATATTTATTGGTGTGCCTATTTAACTATTCAAAGCACATTACTGTTGATAGGGGGGTCTTCCATGGATATTGTATTGTTCTAAATGGGAGCAAAGCACTTGCATAAAGGGGCATGGTGGTGCATTTTGGCATAGGGGCCATAGAGTACTCAGTGTTGCACCTCAGTCTATCTGTATAGTACAGAATGTGGTATTAGCTGTAGAACTTAGCTTAATTTAAGAAAACAAACAAACCTTTTGTGCCTCTTAAACTAGCTTAAAGCATGTAGGCAATGCTTGGTGGAGCTCAAAAGCCAGAGGCAGTATTATATGTAATCTCTATTTTTTTTTGGGGGGGGGAGCATTAGTGCCTTCTATTCTCTGTGAGTAGCAGAAAGAATGTTGTAAAGTAAGTTGTTGATAGCTCCACCTCCTTTCTATATCTTTTAATCTTAGCAGCATAATTGTATAACTTGACTTCCATGCATGGCTCTTGAGAAGTCACTATTGTCCAGAGAAGACAAGTCCAACAGCAGTGACCCCCTTTCTCCCTTTGAAGTTCATTCAACTCCTGTCTTATAATTGTCACTCTTAAACCACATTTCATTTACCCTTCAAATTTATTCCCTGGCTTAGTTTCGTGTTTTTCTCAAACTGCACAGTGACCTTACTGCTCCCTGATGAGCGACTGAAGGGCTAATGACTCCCACTGTAGAATATTTAGTTAAAATCCCTACACTATAAGGGCTGGGAAATATCTCTGCTATGTGCTTTGACAGCTGCTGCCAGTCAGAGTAAACAGTACTAGGCAAAATGGAATGATGGTCCTGGTGTGTGAAGCCTTTATATTTGTATTTCTAAGCTAATATTCTCCCTTAACAGCCTTGTCGTGAGGTTAATTTTGACATGATTGCCAGGGCTAATGATAGTTACAGTCCCATGACACCAGAAGGGCCAGGATGGAGTAGGCTGGCCTAATTCGAGGGTTTCCTGAATGATGGACAAGAACCATGTTCTGGCTCCCCCCCCCCCTTCATTTTGCTGTGGTGTGTCCTCTAGCTGAGATGAAGGATTCTGTAACACTATACATACATGTGTGTACATGTACAATCACTGTTGCTTTTCATACGTCTGTGTTGTCCACTAGCTCTCCAGGATTAAGAACAATTTCTTCTCTTGGAATAATTTTTCTTCCTGAAAACTAGTTGTTTCAACTTACTTCTGTGTCCTTTTCTTTGTTCCTAATTTACTTGCTCCCACATAAACAATCCACCTTAAGTTTTTAACCATACTTGGGGATGGTCAAAAGTTAGTTATGAAACTTTGGCCTTCCCCAATCTTGAGTCTCCAAATATTGTTGGACTACAGCTGCCATCATCATTCCTGACCATTGGCCTGCTGGCTAAGGATGATTGGAAATTGTAGTCCAAAAATATCTGGTAACCCAAAATTGGGGAAGGCTCACCTAAAGGATCCTTGCCACAATAAAGCTTGAGATGTATTGTATATATGAGATGAATAAACTGAGCCAGCAGGTGTAAAATGAATGCTTAGGCTATATATCCAAACCGCTTGCTCACAGTATATAACCCATGACATACTGGCAACAGTTGGTGTCCTTGCATCATCTTAGTTGTTAACCCTGTTTGGGACTCTTGACTGCTTCTGTATTTTTGGCTCCTGGTTGGAAGTGGCTCTTTAAAACCATACAAGTTCTAAAATATTTCCCACATTAAGGGCATAATCTGCTGCCTAAGAGTTATATAGTGCACTCCAATTCTCATTGTTCAGTTGAGCTGTTTTCCTGCTTAGCATAAGTGCATAGGTGCATGAGCAGGTAATGAGACAAGGCAGTTTGGGGAATGTGCAGCCTGCATATTCCTTCCACATCCAGCCTGTGCCACCCTCTGCATCAGCACTAACTAGGAAGATGGGTCTCCACTGAACCCTTTTGGAATCCAACATGTGTTGCCTGTGTCTATTTAGGCACTAGAATATGTACTATATATTTCTAAATATTTTTGGAAGAAAATATATGTTGATAGTTTTTCTACTTTGTACACCAAGTTTTTAATACGAAATCCAATTGTTTTTGTGTGTAAAAGCAAAAGCAATTGTCTACTTTGATTTGCTCCAATACAGTGCTCAGGATCTGTTCTCTGTTCTCATCCTTGCTTTTTTGACACTATTTTTGTTTTCTAAAACTTTAAAGTGCTCTTTATATTTTGTATAAATAAAATTTGTAGTCAATACATTGTGTTTCTCTTCTCTTCAGTGGGAGTCAGTCAAGAATTATTCCATGTGGGTTAAGTACTGTACTGGGAGATGATGTTTTGGTAGAAACAGAGTGTGGATTAACAAACGTCCGAAGTAACTGAGTAATTCATTTCCCCAGAAGATCCATTATTTCCTTAAGTTCCAGGAGGCTTCATGAGCTTTCGTTGGACAGGTTTTAGAAGATGCAATGATCTGTACATTCCCCGCCCACCCTGTAACTGCAACTGATACTGTAAAAAAGAACCCCAAGCAAGTCAAACAGTTCACAGGAATGAGTCAGACCCAAATCTCACCAGTCTTAATAAGAGAACCGGATAGGCTGCAGCTCTCTGTTGTGTACATTCAAGGCTGGTCCACATATGTAGCAGAACAAAGCTGTACTACAGGGGACTAGGGGACTGTGTATTTCAGACTTGTTTCGCTTTTTCCCAACACTGCTCTGTTAAACCTCTCTGCAAACAGAAAGCCAATGCAGTTGGACAAAAAACTTTCTCTCCGATGCATTGTCTTCTGCTTGCAGGATTTTTAGCAAGTACTCAAAAGTGACACCACTCACTTCTTGTCTGAAGTGGTGCATTCCATTCTGCTGTATGTATAGACCAGTCCTTCAGACGTAGTCCAGCTGGAGGGCCACAGGACCCCCAATCCTTGTAAATCTGAGTTACTTGAAAATCTGTTGCGTTTTAATGCCAAACTCCTTCCCCTGTAATGTTTTCTTTCCCTTATCTTGTTTCCAAGAACTATTTTGCTTTTACTCCTGTTTCCTTGAGTGTGTGCCTCACTGCTTGTACTGAGCACAACAGTTCATCTGGTAAGGTACTCCCAGGGCAGGCCCAAGGCATTTTGGCACCTGATGCAAACTGCAAAGCGGTGCTCCTTCCCTGCCAAGAAAGAAGAGGTGAGTGAAGAGCTACATCAAGAATAAGGGTGGGGAATAAAAATCTACCTAGGGATCTGCTGACCTGCAGATCCTGCTACCTGAGGTGGTCACCTCACCTTGCCTCATGGGTGGACCAGCTCTGGGTACTCCAGTATCATTATTCTGTACTGTAGGTCATAAATTTAAGAGTGGCTTCTGACACCCTTGTAAAAAGTAAAGGTACCCCTGACAGTTAAGTCCAGTCGCAAACGACTCGGGGGTTGCGGCGCTCATCTCGCTTTACAGGCCAAGGGAGCTGGCGTTTGTCCACTTCCGTAGACAGTTTTTCTGGGTCATGTGGCCAACATGACTAAGCCGCTTCTGGCGAAGCCAGAGCAGCGCATGGAAACGCCGTTTACCTTCCTGCCAGAGTGGTACCTACTTATCTACTTGCACTTGGATGTGCTTTGGAACTACTAGGTTGGCAGGAGCTGGGACCGAGCAACGGGAGCTTACCCCGTCTCGGGGATTCGAACCACTGACCTTCTGATCGGCGTCCCCTTGTAATGGGGCGTCCCCTTGTAATATTGCCACAATGATAGAGAGACATCACAACTATTCCGTCTCGAGATCTTCTACTTCTCAGATTAGGCTAATGTTAACAGATAAAATACTTGCTTTCAGTAACTCCTCTGGACATATAACTGCCTCCAGCAGAAAAGATGTACACCGTTGGGTTTTTCAAATTGTTTTATTTCTCGGACATTATATATGTTTAAGTTGAACTCCGCTCCGCCACCTAAATAAACAAACATTAATGCAGATTTGAAGAGCCGTCCCCTTCTCACTCTTTGTATTTATGAAGATATTCAACATGTTATCAAGATATGGACAGGCAGCGGAAGCACGATTTACGCAAGATGATATACAGATACTTGATTTTGTTCAGTATGCAATTCAATTGTATCTAAATTCCCTGAAAACACAAAGCCACACCGTCCTCTCTGCGCTCAGCTGCGCGTGAACCCCTTGCGCCTCCGGCTTTGTTCACTCGTCGGGCTTTTCGCCCAACAGCGTAAAAACACAAACGATAAATAAAAACAGGAAGTCAGGAGGCGCGTGTTATTATCTCTATGAACTCAGGGAGGCGTCCGTCTACCCGGCGGCAGCTCTATGGTAAAGAACATTCCCTATCTATTGTGCTTTGGAGGGAAGGTTCCGGACCGGAAGTGGGCACTGATGATTGCGAGGTTGGTGTGGGCGACTCAAACTTTCCGTGCTTTTTATTGTGCCGGAAGTACGGGATGCGTGTCACTCTATCCCCGTTTCTATCTCTGCGGCTGAGTCGGCGTCTCTTAGCAACGAAATGGACGCCGACGCGGCCGACGCCTGAGGGAGGCGAGCTAATGCGGCGGCGCTGAAGCTCGTCTAAGGGAGCCTGGCATGTCGAAGTTAAGCAAAAAGAAGGAGCCGGTGAAGAGCAACAACGTTCTCCAGACGCCCTTCCCCGCTAAAGAGTAAGGCTCCAATACCCTCCGCTTCTCAGGCGGCCCCCGTTCCTTGCGGGTTGCGCACAACTCGCCGCCTCTTTCAATGCATTTCTGTTTCTAAGGTTAAGGACTCGCTCCTGGAAGATGTGAAGCGATAATAGCTGGGAAGAGTGTTTCTGGGCGTGTGCAGAGTGCACTATCCTTGCCAAAGCAGTGTCTGGGGTCTAGGGAAAGGTTGAGTGTATGATGATCAATTTTTTTCTTCCCAGCTGCAGTTTAGCTATATCTAGCCATCAGCTACTCAAGTAAGTCTTGCCTGTGCTAAATGTTCTTGATTCTTGTGTACTTTGCGGCAGTCGGTGGCCTTGTTTTGATGCTTGAGGAACTGCAGCACCTGGGATTGGCTGGGACTCAAAACCTTAAATGATTCTGCGTAGATTGCTCATTTATTATCTCTCCCTTCCTTCAAGAAACTTGGGAAGGAGCTCATCGTGTGACATACACACTTCCCTTTCCCAGTCCTTAACAATAGGTACAGAAATCGGCCTTGGTGAGTGTGAAGGCTGAGCAGAGACTGAAGCTGGGTCTTTCCTCTGCAACCAGCCTTCCACTTTCTACTTTTCCTTAAAAAAATAGGTACTGTATCTTAGAAGTGTCAGATATTTTCCTTGTCTGGAATATGCAGACTTGCTATAGAAGTGTTGCTGTGCACCCAGAAAATGTAGTCTGGGTGGAATCCAACACAGGCAGGTTAGAGGCAGCGAGAGCAGTAGGGGTCAGGTAGAGTCAGCCACACTTAAAAGCAGTAGCTGTGTTTCCTTGTTTGCACAGATGTATGTTAAGGGCAGCATATAAAGTAGGAAGGAGAGGCTCCTAACTTCATTGAAATTGACTGGCAGTAGGCTCGGGACAGATGAAAGGAAGGACTATTTCACTCAAAACATTATTAACTTGCCGAATGTATTACCACAGAATGCAGTGATGATTGCTAGCATTGGAAGCTTTTTTATTACTAAAATTCATGGAGGATATGTTTATCAGTGGCTATTAGCTTTCATAGCTAAGGGTATCCTCCATGTTTGAGGAAAGTATATCTTTGAATATTGGACACTGATGAATTATACACAACAGGGAAGAGCTATTGCTTATACCCTCTGCTTGTGGATTCCAGGAAGTATTTGGTTGATGAACCTTTTGTTTAATGCAGCAGGGCTTTTTATGATTTCAGAACACTTGGGGATACATTTTGGGAAGATAAGGTTAACTGCACCTCTCTGTGTCTGCTGCATGTTTGCAAATAGGCTTTCCTCTTCACATGTTATGTGCACCCTGTTGGTACACAGTAAGCATACCTGCCGCAGTTAAGAGTGAATTCATACAAAATATGGAAGAACTGTCATCAGTTAATGGTGTTAAATGAGTGCTATTGAGATTCTGGGTACAGTACCAAATTGCTGGGTATTGTACTGTCTCTTTGGTTTAGTAAGCCTTGGATTTTCTTTGTCTTCAGTGATGTCTGTTTGCCTCTCTCACCACCGCTCCCCCTAATCAACTAAAAGAGGAGATTCCACATCAGTCTCCAGGAACTTCTGAATGAGCATATCAAGCTGTTTCAGCTGTTTCCTGGTAACTGGGAATTAAATAAGTTACTATATCAGAAAGCTCTCATACTTTTTTTGAGCCTTGAATACTAACGTCTTCTGATGCAGAAAGAAAGGAGTATAAGACTGCTTGTGTGGCCAGAAGACATGTCATGCCTACCTGAGAACTAACCATATTTACTGTTTTTTGGAAGGGCTGGAACAGGATTTCAACAGAAGTTGGCTAAACCAGTAGCTGATTGGTAATAATAGTTGTGCAGGGTCATGCTAAAGAGCCATCAATTCTAGCACTGTCAATTTGATGGTGGCTAGCCACATGCCCCAGCACAAGATAATGACAGGTATTCTCAGCAGCTGAGAAGTGTCAAATACACTTACAGCCATCATGGTTAGTGGCCACTGATAAGCAAGTCTTTGGGGTATTTATCCACTTTTATCCAGTTCATTTATTTACTAATACAGTGGACGTTTGGGTTGTGAACGTGATCTGTGCGGGAGGCACATTCGCAACCCGCAGCGCCACATCTGCGCATGCGCGGATTGCGATTTGGTGCTTCTGCGCATGCACGAGCGCTGAAACCCAGAAGTAACCCATTCCGGTATACTCCTGGGTTTCGGCTCGTCTGTATCCCAGAAACGTGCAACCTGAAGCGTCTGTAACCCGAGGTATGACTTTATAGCATAAAGAGGCCTCACCTATTCCTCTTGAAAAGGGTACAAAGGGGAAACCTGGGAATGAACAAGAAATAAAATGTAGTACCAAATATAATATAATTGTCTGCTTTCCAATTTTATTTTAAAAAGTAGAGCACACCCCACAGCTGGGCTCTATATATGTCCTGGGTCCCTTAAAAGTTCATCAGGCAGAAGTTTCTAAGCTCAGTTTCTTTGTTATAGATGGATAGTTTTACTGTCTTGTCTAATATGAAAGTGGGGAAGAAACCCTTAAACAAATAACCTAATGAATTTGGAGAAGTGGCAGGCTTTAAGCTGAATATAACAAAAACAAAAATGCTTGTTAAAAATGTAACCACAGAAGAAAAGGACGACTTAGAAAAAATATTGGGCCTGAAAATCTCTTCAAAAGCGAAATACTTGGGTATTTGGATCACCCCCAAGAACATAAACTTATTTCAGGATAATTACACCAAAACTTGGTTAGAGATTAGAAAAAACTTGGTAACCTGGAGTAAACTAAAATTAACATTTCTGGGTAGGATTTCCATTATAAAGATGAACGTGCTTCCAAAATTAATATTTTTATTTCAGATGATTCCGATACTGGGTGAAGCAGGTTGTCTCAAGATATGGCAAAGAGAAATTTCCAAATTCCTGTGGGAAGGGAAGAAACCTAGGATTAAACACCTGATCTTAATAGACATAAAAGAGAGAGGAGGCTTTTCCCTACCCGACCTAAAACTTTACTACGAGGCAGCCTGTTTCACCTGGCTAAAAGATTGGTGCACATTGCAGGATCCGGACCTCCTGGACCTGGAAGGTTTCGACAACCGTTGGGGTTGGCACACCTACCTAATATATGGAAAAGCGAAAATTCATAAAATTTTTACCAACCGTATAATAAGAAACTCACCCTTTGCTGTATGGGAAAAATATAAAGACCTGATGGAGCCTAATGTCCCGTGGTGGACTTCTCCAGTAGAAGCCATAGCAGTAAAACGGAAAAATACTCAGGAAAGCTGGCCAACATATAAAATACTTCTAAAAAATGAAGATAACCAAATAATTTTTTTTTAAAAATTGAGGAAATAAGAGAACACATTTCAGACTGGTTCCAATACCATCAGTTATTTGAAAAATTTAAATCTGACAAACAAAATGGGTTCTCAGTAGAAATTTCTCAATTTGAATCTGATCTTGTAAATTCTAAAAGAAAAACTCTTTCCAAAACTTACCGACTCCTCCTTGACTGGACAGTCAAGGAGGAGGAGGTAACAGTGGCAATGGTGAGGTGGTCCCAGGATATTGGCCATTCAATAATCATGGCCCAATGGGAAAATTTATGGAAGATCAGTTGGAAATTCACAAACTGTTACACAATTAGAGAGAACTTTCAAAAAATGCAACATCGATGGTATCTAACACCATGGAAACTTTCAAAAATGTATAAAAATGTGCCAAGTAATTGTTGGAAATGCGGAGACTCAGGAACATTCTACCATATGTGGTGGATATGTAGGAAAATACAGGTATTCTGGGAGAGTATCCATGTAGAACTGCAAAAAATGCTAAAGATCTCTTTCAATAAAAAACCAGAGGCCTACCTCCTGGGAATAACAGATTTGGATATTCCACAAAAGAGGAAGGGTATCTTTTTATATGCGACGGCGGCAGCAAGAGTTTTGATCACAGCAAAATGGAAGAGTAATGAAATCCCCTCTATACAAGATTGGATCCAAAAGCTGACAGAATATGCCGAATTAGATGGTTTATCAGAAAAGATAAAGAATAAATCAAAACAGGAATTTGTTTCTAAATGGGAGGTTTTTAAAGAATATCTGAAAAATAAATATAGTAGTTTAAATTCTGTTGCAGCATTCGAGGAACTTCAGTAATAGTTGCTAGGTTGATAGAAGAAATTAGATTTATTGAGAATAAGTTTAATTATGAAAATGTGTTTTGGCAATAAGTATTATGAATTTGAAATATGGAATAGACGGGAAGTTGGGTCTTTAGTGTTAAGACCAATAGATGTTTTATTGTTTGCCAAGAAAATTATGTGTCTATGGTTATTTTTGTACTTTGTGTGTAATTTTGTATTTGTGTTTCTTTGTGTGTGTTTTTGTTGTCATATAAATAAAGATTTTTTAAAAACAAACAAACAAATAACCTAATGACAACAACAACCAATCCTAACATTGTTCTGCAGATTGACCTTAGTCAAGTCACTGCTTATATATCCCAAAGGATATATATATATATATATATATATATATATATATATATATATATATGCAGGTTTTGGTGTTTTCGGGTATCTTCCCGTGTAAGAGTTGGGGTGTCTAGGCGACGTTTCGACGAGGTCTCACTCGTCATCTTCAGGCTGGTGCTTTCGGCTTCTTGTTACTAGAACAGAGCAGGATCTCAGTGTTTGAGTTCCTATAAATACTGTTGAGGGGGTGTGGTGTATAGCCTCCAACGTTCTGGGCAGAGAGGAAGTTCCCAGGTTATTGTGCCTTTTCTTCTTTTGTTCATTAATTACTTGAGGGATATCTTGAGTGATTTCTTGAGTGATATTCTGAGTACCACTTAGGAGGGTCATTAGGTGTGGATTAGTTGCTAAAGCTTTCGTGTCTTGACCTCTTGAGCTCAAGAGGTCAAGACACGAAAGCTTTAGCAACTAATCCACACCTAATGACCCTCCTAAGTGGTACTCAGAATATCACTCAAGAAATCACTCAAGATATCCCTCAAGTAATTAATGAACAAAAGAAGAAAAGGCACAATAACCTGGGAACTTCCTCTCTGCCCAGAACGTTGGAGGCTATACACCACACCCCCTCAACAGTATTTATAGGAACTCAAACACTGAGATCCTGCTCTGTTCTAGTAACAAGAAGCCGAAAGCACCAGCCTGAAGATGACGAGTGAGACCTCGTCGAAACGTCGCCTAGACACCCCAACTCTTACACGGGAAGATACCCGAAAACACCAAAACCTGCATTCCTGTACCCGTGAAAATCTACGAAAGCAAATATATATATATATATATATATGAAGTCTTTTACGAAGCTGTACTCGAAATAGCGTCAGGTAAGAGCAGCATATCACTCTTCTACTTTGACAAACCATCAGCTAAGCCTTCTGGCCCCAGCTGTCAGGAAATATTTAAGTTTAGTTACTGCTGAACTGTAGCTAGTATTTAAATCAAGAGGTTGATGGCAGCTTGTTGTCGTCTATTAAGTGACATTTTTAACTATAAAACTTTCAAAGAGGTCAGTTTCTTTCTCCTAGCTTGTTGGCATACGTCTGTATGCATAATATTGAATATGTAAGTCTGTATGTTAAAAATAAAGCTAAAAATTGGACTAATGAACACGCTTTTCCATAAGTCTGAAAAGCCCCAAATGCTGTAACCTTTCCTCTTAGAGATGTGGTTCCAGCCCTATGAACATTTGGTTGCCCTTTTCCACACATTTTCCAGCTCTACAGTATGTCTTTTTGAAGTAAATAAAGACACAAACTGTTATCTAAGGAGCTGTCACAATTCAATATAATAAGAGGAAATGAATTACCACCACCCTACAGACTATTACACAATGGGAAAATAATGGAAAATCTGCTTGTCTGCTATCTTGCACTTCACCTGCTTTGTTAATTTCTCTTGATGTTTGCCTTAGAGGTACAATAATGAAGACATGTTGAAGAAAGTAATTACTATGGTCTTTATAGACATTTTATGGAAATATATATACAGTGGTGCCTCGCAAGACGAAAAGAATCCGTTCCGTGATTCTCTTCGTCTAGCGGTTTTTTCGTCTTGCGAAGCAAGCCCATTGACGGATTAGCGGATTAGCGCTATTAGCGCTTTTAGCGGCTTATCTGCTGATCGGATCAGCTGATAAGCGGCTTAGCGGCTTAGAAAAGGGGGGGAGGGGGAAAAACCAGCAGGAACTCGCAAGACATTGTCGTCTTGCGAAGCAAGCCCATAGGAAATTCATTTTGCGAAGCACCTCCAAAACGGAAAACTCTTTCGTCTAGCAAGTTTTCCGTCTTGCGAGGCATTCGTCTTGTGGGGCACCACTGTATATTTTTATAGTAGGTACTTAGAAACTGGGATGCGGGTGGCGCTGTGGGTAAAACCTCAGTGCCTAGGACTTGCCGATCGCATGGTCGGCGGTTCGAATCCCCGCGGCGGGGTGCGCTCCCGTTGCTCGGTCCCAGCGCCTGCCAACCTAGCAGTTCGAAAGCACCCTCGGGTGCAAGTAGATAAATAGGGACCGCTTACTAGCGGGAAGGTAAACGGCGTTTCCGTGTGCCGCTCTGGCTCGCCAGAGCAGCTTCGTCACGCTGGCCACGTGACCCGGAAGTGTCTGCAGACAGCGCTGGCTCCCGGCCTCTAGAGTGAGATGAGCGCACAACCCTAGAGTCTGTCAAGACGGGCCCGTACGGGCAGGGGTACCTTTACCTTTACTTGGAAACTAGTCTGAATTCAACTAGTAAAATTCAATTGTTGGTACATTTGGGTTATTTTTTAGTTTTATTTTTTATTAGTCACTTGCTACCAAGGTCTCCAAGGGACTTACATTTAGGAACATAAACATAAATACATTATACTGTTAAAAAATCATATAAAGCATTAGCATTCTCATACATTCTCCATACCTTCTCATGCAGACACCTACAATTAATGCACCCTCCCATCCCCTGGATAACATCTGCAGGAAACTTTCAGCAGCACACTAGCAGCAGAACAGAATCAGCTCAGCTTTGGAAAAAGTGTTCACCTAGCACCAAAAATATGTCATGCAGACCTCACTGGGAAAAGTATTCCACAGATGGGAAACCACAGCTGAAATGGATATTAAGGTCCCATTGACAGCTCCTCAAAGGGTGAGGTGGTAGAAATGCAACAGCAGTGCAAGAGCAAAGTTTACTTCTCTGTGTAGGTGCAGACATTTAGTCGCAGCCCCAGTGAACATTTATATTATGTAAAGGATTCATTTGAGCTTGGTGAAGGGGTGATGTGCACTGTTTATCAATAAGGCACCCTTGATTATCAGACTGGCACAACGCTGAACAAACAATCTCACTTTGAATGTCAAACAGCTCAGAGGTATATGGCTCTTCAATTAGATGCTACTACTAGTAGAGTTTTCACTATTTCCCTGCCAACTGGCTAGTAGGCTTGGACAATAATGTCCCCCTCATTATTTGGGGTCATTTGTCTCCACAAAAGTTGCAGGCATTTTTTTAAGACTGGAGGGGGAGCAGTGTGTGTTTCAGGCGGGTTTCCTGATCACGCAGTAGAGCATTGTGATCTGTCTTGTTGAAACAAAACAACAAACAAAAAAACAACTTGCTGCTACTTCAAGTAGTGGCAGAGCTACAATAAGCAGCAGCCCAACAGCATTCTTCCTTGGGAATGACCAATGGGAATTGCATTTCATCATAGAATCTTTCCCAGGGTCATTCTAGGGAAAATAAAGATTTTTAAAGAAATGCTGTTCCCATTACTACAATACTCTTGTTTTGGTTGTAGAAATGATAATTGTTTATACTTTTTCTGAGGGACTGTGAGCTGTGTCAGTCATAAGGCACATATAATAAGCTGCTCAAATGATGTATTTCTTATCTCTTCATTTTATTTGAAGTGATAGTACTTGCATGGGGTTCAAAATGAAGATATTGTGCTTGCCAACAGTATGAAACTGAAATTAGAATAAGAAAATTTGGAAGTTGATTACCATGTAACTAACAGCAAGTTCTCTTCTCGTGCTCACGTTTTATTTCAGCCTTTGGGGTATTACTGGATCAGTCTCTAGTGTAAACCCTCAAGGTCCTTTGGGTGAGTCTAGGAAACCAAGATTTCCTATCTGGCCAGAATGGAATGAAGCAGATATCAATGTAGAGAAGTGGGATGCAGGAAAAGGTGCAAAGGAAAAAGATAAAGCTGGAAGAAGTCCTATTTTAGTAAGTTTTCTGTAGTAATCAGAAAAGTTCTTTCAGATTCATCAGTATTTGAGAATATGTATTAACCCTGTATCTTCTTAGGCACACCTTTTAAAGATTCATCATTGAATGAGTGCTCGCCATTCTAGTAATGCAACGAGGCTTTTCATTAAACTAATATTAAAGTTAAAAGTGCTTAGCTGTTTCTGAATCATACCTTAGCTCAAGCATTGCCAACTAGTGGTCACATTTTGCATTTTAAGAGAGTGATGTGGGCACCAGTCATAACACAGCTGCTGGTGGAAGCCAGCAAAAAGACAACCTCAGTGGGTGTCTCAGCACCCTCTCCTCCCTCTGTGTGCCCTCACGCCTCCCCTGAAACCACCAGGAGAACTCCCAGAGGATGTAGAGGAAGGGGAGCACTTCCCTGATAGAAGGACCTTGTTAGCACCTTCTGATCAGGATTGTGCAAAGTTACCTCTCTGCTGGTATCTTTCACTAAGAAGAATCTGCCTGTTGGGGAGGCTACATTATGGTGATGGTCCCAACTTTGCCTAGGTGGGCAGACAGCTGCTGCTGGAGGTTTTCCCACCAGCAGTAGAAGGAGAAAGTCTGTAAATGAGGCATTTCTGAGTGGGATCACCAGTAGCTTTGGATATGCTCATAGGGTCCAGCCAAAGTTAAGCACTTTTTGGTTGAACTGCTCAGATGTGTGTACATCTGTGTTATAACCTATATTAAAATCAGTAAGATTTAAAAGTTGAGCTCCCCAATTTTTGGCTGACCTTCATGGGCAACCAAAATATTGTGATCTCTGGGATCATACACCCTCCCCTAAGGGCCAAAGTCTTGTAACTGACTTGGTGCTGTGCTTTGAAAACCCAGTGTGAGGCTCTCAACGATTACTATCTGCTGTTCTCTCCCACTCCAAGCTATGAGCTGGAAAGCATTGAGAGGGATTTTACACATAGTAATAATGAGCTCCCACCCCATAACAGCTCCATGCAGAAGGGGTAAAGAGCCTTGTGCAACTCTGTGCTCACCAAGTGCTCCAAGTGACTGGCAAGCACAAAGCCATGCCAACATCCTTCTTCCTCTATCTCCGAGCTGTAGGGTGGAGGCAGAGACTTGTTTTCCAGTTCTTCCTCCTCTCTTCTCCCTCCACCTGCCATAGTTCCAGGACTGAGAAGAAGCCTGAGACCCATCACACTTCCCAGATCTATCTGTGTACTTATCTCAATGTGAGCAGCAAACAAAATAGTTTACTCCTGCTTAAAAGTATCAGACTTTGACTGGTACATGCCCCAGATTAATCATGATCATGATCATGATCGTGATGCTGGTGTTGATGATATTTTTCTGAATGGCCTTTTGCATGCGTCTCAAGGCAATTTACAAACATCATAAAACAGCGAAAATAATTTTGTGGACTGCACAAAGAATAGAAGATAGGTTTTAAAACAATTCAACATAAAACCCTAAAGCATCTGGAAAAGCTTGTCAAAACAAAAAATGTCTTCAGTTATTTCTGGAAAGTATAGATAGTTGGTGTCCTGAGTTACTGTGGAGCTATTTATGCTCTTCTAATGCTAGTCTTTTAATGCTTGTCTCTACAACACACATTGTTGCTTTCCTTATATGATTGTTGTTATGCTATCTATAAAAATTCAGAATTAAAAATAATTGATAGTTTCCATTTCATACAAGTGTTCTTTTATTTCTCTCAGTTGTTTAAGCTTTAGTTCTTGATCACTATTAGAATATTAGATATGCTCCTAAAAAAAGACTTGCAAGTGAAAAGTCTTCAACTTTTCTTTGAATTGTGTGTAATTGAATCTCTTCAGGATAAGCATAATATATATATATATAGTAAATGAATACTTTTTACAGCATGTCTTTGAAGATCCAGAAGGAAAAATTGAATTGCCCCCTTCTTTAAAAGTGAGTTTCTGGAGAAGGCCACAAGAATTCTTAGTCACTAAGGTGAGAAGATGTTTCTTATTTGATGTTTATTTTATACAGCAGAGTTGCTAACCCTGCACCCATTAGTACCAGATTAAGACTTTAGAAAGAAAGAAAGAAAGAAAGAAAGAAAGAAAGAAAGAAAGAAGTGTTCCCCTTCCTAGAAAGACAGTTATGAAGCAAAATATGCAGATAAGCAAAATATGCAGATATAATCAATTTCTGTGAAAAGAGCCAGCCTGGCTCTCTTGCCTGTCAATACTTTTAGCCAATGAGTGAAGTCAGAGGTGTGATTGATAAGTGAGTTGTTTGGACACCAGACAGCATGAATCCATTGAGTCCTACAGAGTTTCTGTTTCCTCCTGCCCTTTAGTGCACTTTTCCAGCTTGTGTGTGTGTTTTTTAGCCGCTCTGTTTATTTTGTTTTTCTGCCTGCCAGCCACATGGAGCAGGGGCTACTTGAAAGGCTCTTTTAAAATGTCTCTGTTGTGGTAGTAGAAAGAATGTGGGAATTGCCTGTCAGTCATTTTGCTGCCTGCAGAGTTGTAGTGGTGGGGGTTAGGGGGTGCCCATTTCAGAGTCATCATTATGATCATCACCATTTGTTCCTGCCTGTTACCAAGTTGTTTGAGTAGGGGAGAGCATAGTGCAATGGTAGAAACATAATTACAATCATATCCTCATACACCTCTAATTTTGAGACGCTTGTAGATGACTTTCCTCCTCAAACTTTGTCCAATCTGGGCCAGTATTATTTAACTACCCACCTGTTATCTATATTCAAAGGTTTTGCGGGTGTTTGCCTTCAAAACTTGCCTGACCAGTGTATAACAGTGGGGGGGGGGCATGGGAAACAATGAGAAATTGTATGTTATCCACTGATTATTTCACTAATGTCCAAACTCAGTTCAACAACAGTTCATCGGTCTTTTACAGAATTTTAGCACTGACTACTTTAAATTACCTTTCTTAACTTTCGATTAACGTGTTGTAGGCACTTATAAGTTATTTTAAGATTTTGAACATTTATAAGCGTTCATAAACATTTTAATAAAATAATTACAATTATCTTTTTAGGTGCCTGTGGTAGTGAAAAATGAAACATGGTTTGACCTTTTTTCAGCCAATGAACATTTAATGGGCAGTGAGGTATGTGTATGACCTCTTCTTAATTAAGAAAGCAAATTAATTGTGTAGATGAATGGAGGAGACTTTTGATGATGTCATAAAACAGGTAAAATGCCTTTGATAGGGCAGGGATGGCTCTACCATGCAAGGCGAAGTGACCTGTTGCAGGTGATGCCACAGAAGGAGGGTTAAATGAAGGAAAGAATGAGCACACTTACAGTTTCAAAGTGGTGTAAGCTACCTTGAGCAACTTTAAAAATGAACTGAGTTTAAAAAATCAGCTTGGGGGTAGAGTGCCAGCTGCTGAAGAGGTAGCTTATATGGAAAAAAAATATGATAACACATGGATTGAGAAAAATTTCCATCCATTTTAACAAGGGGTTTGGTGTTATAGGGAGCTACTGAAAGGGGAAAGTGGGGAGATCCAGGTGAATTTAAGCGCGTTGGGGTCTCATTGATGTCATTGGCTTAAGCATACGTACATTTGGATTGCACCTTACCTAGGAGTATGTTACCCTGAACCCAGAAAAGCTTGCTTCTGAGTAGGTAAGAATAGACTTGAACTGTTCATTAAGGAAGAGCTACATACTAGAATACCTTAGGCTGTAGTTAAAATTTACTAATCTGTTACCAGGCTGGATATCAAGTTCTTGGCCTCAGTCTAGAGACTGGATGCTGTTCACCCCCAACAACGTACAGGATCTTCCACTTTGTCCCCATGCACATATGATCCATGCTGTCAGAGCTGCTGCTGGTGAACAACTGTGTGGTGACAGGAGAGGAAAGGAGTCGTCTGTTTTCCCAGATGACAGGGTTCTGCTCCTTTTCCCTAACAAAATTCTTTTGCAAATGTATGGCCACATTTGGTTCCAGAACATGCTTGCTACTTTAGGGTGTATTTGTTTCAGATTATTTAATACTGACACACCACCGGCTGTGTGTGATCCAGGAAGAGATCCCGCAATAAATTCATCTGGAAAAGTGTTCCCTGCTTTATTTTGATTTTTCTTCTGTTGCATTGATTGCCTACTTTTATAAAGGCCTGGTGTATTTCATTTTAAAGTAGAGTTAGGCTATATATGTATATGTGTATGTATTGTGAACAAAACTGACTTCTGTTATTTCCTCCACCACCCAAAAAAACCCCTGACTTCAGCTGATAAGATGGATAATAAGTGAAATCTATGCAGTTTGGAAATTGTATAATGCACCTGCTTTAAGTCCTGATCCTAAAGCTAATGCAAATGAAGCACCTCAGCATTTGTGGAAGCCATGGGAACATATATATTCATTATGTAAAGCTATCAAGGGACATATGCCATTGTACAATAGCTATGGAAAATATGTGGTAAAGCTTTATTGGATGGTAAGTATGCATCAATCTTTTTGGTATATATTATGCACATCATTTATTTTACACAGGTTGCAGTCCTGTTGTGGGGAGGGGTGGTTGAAGGCTGAAAGCCTTTGAGCGGCCTCATCCAAAGGCTTAATGATCTTTCGCTGGAAGGGTGGAAGTGAGGTTCTTGCACTCTTATGTCCTTCTCCAGTTTATTATTTTATTTTACAGTTTTCCTTTCATTAGTAGCAACAGCTCCAAAACTGGCCTGGTTTTCTTGGTTTGCAGGGGTGGGTGTGCCAGAGAATTGGACAGGCTAAGAATCCTTGGAATCAGTGCCTTCCCCCAGCACACACCCCTTTCATTCCTTTCCACACAGAGGCTGTGGACACTTCTGCAATGACAGGGAGGGGCCATATAGGGTTGGATCTTTCTATGTCTCCCTCAGATCTGACATGGTCTGCAGAAAGGGAAATCCAGTGCTTCCTATAGCCTTGGGTTGGGGAAGCTACAACTCTCCAGGTGTTACTGGACTGCAACTCCCATCAGCCTCAGCCGGCATTGCCAATGATTTTAATAAATGAATGACAAATATTGAACCAAAATACTGACCAGTATATGATGCATGAATATAAAGAGATAGCACAGGCTGAAACAAATTTCTATCTCTTCAGCAAGAAATTATACATTTTAAAATTTAAGCTGTGCCCACAAGCTATTCTAAACCCAACATTAAAGCATATAAATTATAGTAACATTTGAAATAACTAAACCATTTGATGTTAAGGAGAAACCACACTTAGGTGAATGTAGATTCAGGCCGATACAATCCATGTATTGAAAAGGAGTGCAATCCCATATGTGAGATGTCCTATATATACAACAAGGAGGAAATAATTCTCCCTTGTGCCAGATGCTTTGGAAAGTTCCAGAAAAGTGGATTCCTAATATATTGCTATGGAAGCATAGCAAGCCATTCCCAAAGTACCAGAACATTCCAATAACATTCTCCTTCAATGGTTGTTCAGTGGCATCTGAGTAGCACACTTTGTCCCACCCCATATTTCCACTTCATATGAGTAATAACGATAGATGACAAACTGCTTTTATCATTATGCTTTTATAAGATGAGAACGTTCCAACTAATCCTTTTAAGTTCTGAGAGGATAGTTTTGCATTGGTGAAAACCACGAGAGCTGACAACTGAGGAATAGCTCATCAGTACCCTGCAAACAATTTCGAAAGTACTAGCTGTGCTGCTTTCCATTGTGCAGACGGAATCTACTGGACTTTCATATTTGCTCTCCCTATTTATTAAAATTATCTATAATGAGGGTCAAGTTCTTGGAAGGTCACACAGGTTTTCATGCTGACACAATTTTTCATTGCCACCTAATCACATTTAATTTCCTTTTTCTTTTGCAGGGGAGCTGGCGAAAGATCATTGTGGATGACAGCATACCTTTCAATGAAGACAATGAGATGCTGCTTCCAGTAACAACCTGTGAAATTGAACTTTGGCCATTGATATTATCCAAAGCCGTAATTAAACTAGCAAACAATGAGTATGTTTTCTAAGCTTTGTGTCTGTTTTGAGATCAAAATAGAGCGATGGGCAACAAAGCTAGAATTTAATACATAGGGTGGATGCTTGTTTGTTAAGAATGAATGAATTGATAGGGGTGCTTTTTGAACCCTATAAAATATAGTAAACAAAGGAAGATCCTCAGCTGCAGCCAAAGTCAGTGGGTATGTTAACACATAATATGCTAAGCCATAGTTTAATGCTACATGGATGAGCCTGAAATGTCTGACTTCAGCATTAGCTTACATCCTCCCTGCTTTTCTCCTCTTGCACATCTGGGAGGAGGACTTTGCCAGAGTTTAGTCCTACTTTTAAAGAATCCCAGCTTATTGTTAAACCAAGATCACTGGTTTAAAACAAACTGGTTAGTTTTAAGAACTGAGCTTCATAACTCATGGTTTGAAATTGTTTTCTTCTGAAACTTAACCAGAGTTTGTTTTAAACAGGAACTCTGGTTTGAACATTATGATAAACTGGGATTCTTTGAAAGTTAAACTTGGCTCTTTCCAGCTGTACAGGAGAGGGAGAGAATGCAGTGCAGTAGCTTAGATCTTTTACTCAGACTTGTTCAGGCTCATCCACATAGCAATAAGCCATGGTTTAATGTCACATGTAAATGCAACTGGATTAGATTTACATTAATGAACAAACACTTTCATTTCAATCCCACAGAGGCCCAGGGTGTCCTTGATTTTCCCTTCCTTCTGCTGCAATCTCCTGTACCCCACTGAACACCTTCAACTGTCACATGAAGCTTTTTGAAGTAGACATGAAGTTGTAGTAGGAAGAATGAAGTGGGGAAACCCTATTCCATTTTTGGAACTCATTTTGCAGTTGTAGATTCTAAGGCTCTGTTTTGTTAAGGAGGTATTTATATTGTACCCTTCAGTCAAAAAGGCTGCCAAAAGGACTCTTTAAAAAAACAACTTTAAGATGGTCCCTGCCCTTAGGTTTATGATCTAAAAAGATGACACATGAGGAAAAAGGAGTGGTCGGGGAGTGAGGTGGAGTGGGAAAGCAAACTGGAGCTCAATTTGTAACATTTCAGTTCTTATAACTGTTATAAGATTCTGTTTGTGTAGAAGAGCAGCATCTACTCACAGGTGTCAGAGGCAGTTATGGCCAGGGCTTTCTTCACCAGAAGCACTCCTCTCCTCCGGTCCAGGAGCAGGACTGCTGAACAATATGCAGGACAGAGCAGCTTCTGCCACCGTTCTTCCCTAAGGAAGCTGCCGTAACTGACTTGATGGCAGTTGGAATCCTCTCGGGAGGGGGCTTGATGGAATTATTTCCCTCTTCAGCCAATGTCTGTGGCAGCATGGGGGCTATAGATCTGGTTTCTCAAAACCCAAGGCCACCCAAACAAGGAAATGCTAGGAAGGTTGGGAGGGGGGGCGGGAAAGATTCAGGGTTTTAGGAGGGCATATGTTATAGAGCTCACTGCATTGTAGATCATGAATTGCGTTGGCAGTTGGAAAGCTAACACAGCAACTAACAAAGTACATTTGCATTGCAACCCTACATATTGGTCTGTTTGACCAATAATTCTATAACTTTGTGTCTAGCACTTTCAGTTGCATAGCTTTGGAACAAATATAATGAAAAAATTAAAGAAACGTAGATGTTATAGCAGCAGAATTCCACCTCCATTGTGAGAGGGCAGTATTCCTCTGAATTCCAGTGTGCTTCCCACATGCTTCTGAATGGCCACTGAGAACAAGATGATGGATTAGATGTGCCATTGACCTGAACAGCAGGCTCTCTTTGTGTTCATACGTTAAAATTTTACTGAGATGTAGAATGGCAATTTTAAATAGATTTATAGATGGACATTTAATATGGAAGCATGTCTTTATTGTCATGAAAGTTTATGGCTCAAGATAAATTTTCATTTTTCAGACTAGCTAGCTAACATAAGTTTTCCTTTGGAATTTGTCAACTGAATTTGTTCACTAAGTTACAGCAAATTGTGTTGCCAATAAAAAGTTACTGGCCATGGTTTTTGTTCTAATTTCTTCAAACCAGGCTTCCTCAACCTCGGCCCTCTAGATGTTTTTGGCCTACAACTCCCACGACCCCTAGCTAGCAGGACCAGTGGTCAGGGATGGTGGGAATTGTAGTCTCAAAACATCTGGAGGGCCAAGGCTGAGGAAGCCTGCTTCAAACCTTTGAAAGCTTGAACTGCTTAATGCTTCATTCCTATCTGATGCTATATTTTGTTTCTGGGAAGATAAGATAGGAGGCCTGTACCCCTCTGACTGCAGCTGTACTGTGAATTGATTTGTGAATATTCTTGTTTGCTTGCAGTGGAAATTATATATGAAATATGAAGAATTTGGAAGGATATGAGTGACTGTTGAGACAGAATTAATATCTGAATAGAATACTGATCTGCTTATATGCATATTTGTATTTGTTTTAGCATAAATGATGTAGGAAAAAGGGAGCTGGGGGAATTCACAGTTCTACATGCACTTACTGGATGGATACCAGAAATTATTCCTCTCCAGTAAGTTCCACTTTTATATGCAGTTCCTTCAGCTTTGCGTCCCGTATACTTGGTTGATCTGGTGTTTGGGGTGGGATGGGGTGAACAGATACACAGTATGACTCAAAACTTAAAAGCAGTCAAAATCAACTGAACTCTGTGATTTTTAAAAAAAAACACTTAAAAGATCATAAGTTGATTGTTGCTGGGGTCTTTTTCTTGTCTTCCTTTCTGTGTGCTCGATACTCACTCGCTATTTAATCACTTTATGTCTCCTTTAGTGAAATATTATCTTTTAAAATGGTTGTACACATCTTTTATTTGTTGGGTTTGTCTGGTAGTTAATGGTGACTATAGGATTCTAGCCTAAATGAATTTCAAATTCACACTTACCTGGGAGTTAGACCTGTTGAACTCAGTAGGGCTTTCTTCTGAGCTAATATACATTGGATCGTGCTGTCCAAGGATGTAGGGGGAAACTATGTTTCATCGTATCAAATGATCCTTTTAAATATCTAATTTTGAAACTGCTTGGTTTAGTGTTTTTTTGTTTATGTTATTTCTGAATGAGTTTTACAGAGTAATCCTAACCTTCTGATCTGTGCTGCTAGAGAGAGTTAAGATAAGATGATGTCCCTCCACCAGTGGAGGACTCCATTGCTGCCAAAAGTGCAGGGGGTTGAAAGGCTGTTTGCAGCAGTTAGTATAGGGCTCCAAAACATAGCCTTATAGAATCATTAAGAGCGTGGGGCAGGTATAATGCAGAACCAGCCATAGATCCACTAGATGTAAAGCTGCTTTATCCCCTGAGGGGAGTGCCAGCATAGAGTCCCTCAACAGTATCAGCCTAGAGCCAGCATTGCAAAAAACAGATTGACTGGCTCAAGTGGCAAGACTTGGGCATATGGCCATTGTTCCACCACTTTACTCCCCTGGTTGGGGTTGCTTTTGCTTTGTCCCTTACCTTTTGGCAAACTGTTATGCTTGTCTTCGTTAGTTATTTTCTCAGTACTCTAGGGAAAAAAAACTAGGTTGCATTTCTTTTCAAGGAGTGGATACATTCTAGATGACACTAGGTTCCAAGAGTGACTAGAACGGTTCCGGTGATAACCAGACTATTTAAATGGTAGTAATGACCGCTCCCCGCTTAAAACGGGGGGCGCCCTTTGCGTAGACGCGCGCAGCCCTGGATCTGGAGCGGCCCCATCAGCATAGGCTTGGCTTTGCCTTCCCTCAGGTGGGATACCTGGAGGTCCCCGCCTACCTCAGTCAGTTGTCCAATCCCACCTGGGGGAAGTGTTGCCAAGGAGACCAGGCCAGGTAGGGGGAGGGATTACCTGCCCACACAATAGAGGGAGGATCTTACCTGGGAATCCTCACTTGGCTCCAGAGCTTCTCCCACCCTACCCACCCTCAGTTAATGTCTTCCTTTGCAGGTTAACTTTTCTTCATAGGTTTTGCAGGTTAACTTTTCTTCACAGGTATGCGGGCGCTGCTACAATAAGGTCGCTGTTAAAGGGCTGGAAAGGAATTTCCCTGCATTGGCAGGTTTCGCCTTTCCCGTAGCAAAACGTCACAACTTTGGCGGTATCAGGCCTTGGGCGGAATCCTTTAGTCCATCTTCCTCTTTGTGGCGGCAATACCAGGGTTCCCCGTTAAAGGGGTTTCTGAAGGGAGGCTTTGACCGTATGCTTCTCCCCTGCGGCGGCGGCGTAACGGGGGCGGCTATCTCTGCTTGAACATATGTTCTCCAGAGCCGGCCCATCCCCCCCACACACACTGGATAACTCTGAAGCTTCCTAGGTCCCCGGCTGGGGACTGGGGAGGGAGAACGCCCAATGCCTGAGCCAAGGTCTACCCACATTTGAAATTTAATAAAGTTGTGGCCAATTTAATCCCATAGCACGTTGTCTTGAGTCGTTATTCCACATGACGGGGGGGGGGACTGCTTGGGATCTGGGGACTCCGCCTGTCCACGCAAAATTCAGCATGGTTGCTTGACTTGACTTCTATAGATAAAAAAAAAATAACTTGAGTAGCATAATGCAGATGCAGTAAATAAAGAGCAGACAGAACTACATTTCAAAGTAATGTTTATGTATATTTTAAAGATCTGGATATTTGGATAAAGTTTGGGAATTCTTAAGAGAGACATTGCCAGAATTTAAGTTACCAGAAGAATCCGTTCCGGAACCTAAGATGTCACTTCAAGACACTAAAAAAGATCTAAAATCATCTGACATTAAAAATGATGCCGTACCTACTGTTAAGCCACCAGAGAAGGTAGAGAAACCTGAAAAAACTGCTAAAGGTATGAAATTATAAAGACTGTAAATGATATGCAACAAAGGACACCTTCTGGACAGAGAAACCACATCTTTATTTCTTTGCACTTTTCTGTATAGGCGTCAAATAATCACATTAAACTCCAAGGAGTTACCAGACTTGAAGGTGTTACATGTATGTGAGAGAGAGAACTGAGGTTCGATGTAAGGTTGCAATCCAGTGTGCAATAAAGTACCTTTAAATCGCATTGAAATCAGTGCAACAGTGTGCTGGATTGAAAATTTAGGACTGCCCTCAGATAACTCAGCACCACTGAACTTAGTGAGACTTACTTCTGAGTAAATATACAGTATACTGCCACAGTAAATACATTAATCCTTAGTGAGACTTACTTCTGAGTAAATATACAGTATACTGCCACAGTAAATACATTAAGCCTTACTGATTTCAGTAGAATTAACTGTACACAGGATAGTGATGTGTAAGTCTAGTTGTAAGTACTGATCAAATAGAATACAGGAAAAATACTCTCCACGTAAATATTTTTTAATCAAGTCTTAAATATTATCTCGGGTTTTCTTCTTTAAATGACATAGTTTAGAGCCAAAAATATTTGCTCCAATAGCAATTGCATGATTTTTTTTTATAAAGTAAATAGCAGGAATCACAGAAAGGTAAAGGATCTCTGTGGCCCGATTCCTGTCATATTCTCTCTCTCTCTATACTGTGTGTGTGGGTGTACACACATACACACAGTGCACTTTCTAATTGCATGGATTGGGGTCATGTCAAGTTTGGCCCTTAGAAACTGAGGTGAGCTCTACTTTTAGCACATAGCAGCTTCAACCAGGAGTGTTGTCTTTTTTTGCTTAGGTCCTGTGAGCCAGCTGTGCCATTCCCTGGAGAAGGCTGGCCATCCTCACACATTCCGTAGTTAGTTTGAAACTGGATTTTTGCAGCAATTTATATAGGGTTGCCTTTGAAAAGTATCCACAAACTTCATCTACTGCAAATGGTGGCAGAAAGAGTTTTACTTAACCTGATTCTTTAAAAAAATCAAATCAAATCATTGGACTCTGCTGCTTCCAATTTGTTTCTGAGCACAATGCAGGTTCTGGCTCTCACCTTTAAAGACCTGAAATGGTTGTAATCCTGCCCATGCCACTTAGATCTTTAGAGGTTCTGCTCCATGACTAAGTGTGGTTGATCAGTATGTAGTCAATACTTTTGTTGTTGTCATGCCTTACCTCTGGAATTCCTTCTTACAAGAAGCCCAGATTAACTTATTATTTTTGGTGAAAACATTTTTCCATGGGCCAAAGCTACTGGGATTTGTAATCTTTTTTATTTCATCCCTACTGTAATTTTTATACTATAATGTTCTATAATATTTTATAGTTTTGCATAAGCATATTTTTATTGTATATGAATAGTCTTTATCAATATTGTTAAGTGTCTTAAAGGTTCTTTAGAATGGAAAGTACAGTGTAAAAACACTTTAAATAAGAAAGAAAGGTGACTATTAGTTATCCTTTGTGCTTTGTTCTGCTATAAAACCGCTAGGCAGGCCAGTAAACAGGCATCGTGTTAGTTCTTTTCCAGAGAGACTCATATTATCTGCTCACGAAGCCCCTGCGTTGGCATTCCAGTCTTTGCTGGGGCTTTGCATGGGGGCATCTGTGAAGATCACAGTCTCTGCGTGGGTTATTGATTCTCATAGTTGCTAATGGGTGGTGCTGGACTATGGCCTGAGAGACCAGGGTTTGAATCCACACTCAGCCATGAAGCTCAGTGGGTGATCTTAGGCCAGTCACCATCTCTTAGCCTAACCTACCTCACAGGGTTGTTGAGAGGATGAAATGGGGAGGAGGAGAACCATACACACCACCTTGAGCTCCTTGGAAGATAAAGGTGTTATATAAATTCAATTAATTAATTAATTAAATTAAAATACGTGGAAAGGTTATAGACAAGATATGAGTGGCGAGCCATTTGTAAAGGTTGCCTTGAACACAGAATCATGATTTATCTTGAACTTAACATTTATCTAAAACAGAGGCATGAATTTTGGTTCATGGTTTTCTGCACTACCCATTGCTTGAGACAAGGACCACTGGGTGTTGTGTGACCATGTATGGTAGTATTCACACGTGCGTTGTCTTTCTTTGGTAGAGAAGCAAGATCAAAAAGATGTTGGAAAGAAGAGAAGCAAAGATGGTGAAAGGGATAAATTTAGGCCAGGGCCTCATTCTGGACGCGTGTCTTCTGACTTTCAAAATTCTCTCCAGCTGTTTCTTGATGGTAAATTATAATTGTTCCTAGATGTATGTAACAACTGATCTCAACAGCGAATATTTTATTGACTTCTGCTCATAATTAAGGATTGTAGGCTTTTCCTCAGCTAAATGAGACTGCAAAAGATCACACCAGCTTGCATGAAACAGAAATTAATGTCAAAGGCAGGCAGAAAGTACTTCATAGTTGGTTTCAGCCTCAGGGAAAGTGTATATTGCCCCACATTCCCATCTTCTTTTAGGTGGTCTGAAGAAGTTAACCTCTTCAGGTAAACTGCAATCCTGAACACGTTGCTAAAATTTTGGGTTTGTTGTGGGAAAAGCAGGAAGGTACATGGAACAATTCGCTTGGAGGTTGCTAGTTCCTTCCATGGTTTGGCTAGCTCTTTTTCTGCTCTAAGCACAAGAGGTCACGTAGGGGCAGATCAGTCTCTAGAAAAAAAAAGTGAATAAAATGTATGCCGTTTAAGTGTAAAGCCCTAACTGATCATGAAACCACTGTTCTGAAGTTGCTCCATTCATCTGTGCCTGGAAGGTTACTTAACTTGAACAAAATTGGTGAAATCAAGTTTCATTTCTTGTCTTTATAGCAACATAGCACCTAACAAGGTCTATAATAGTTATGATAATATTGAGCTATTATCTGTGGCAGCATTTCAGGGGGGTTTTGTTACTGTTTTGGAGTTTTTTTATCTTGTATTTTTATCTTGTGAACTGCCCTGAAATCTTTTGATGGGTGGTATATAAATCTAATTAATAATAATATGCAATGGGTTCTTTTTAATAGGTTCTGCAACACCACTGCAACCACAGATGGTGGTATATGCTTGCTATATGCCTCTTTATGTGTCTGAAAGAAAGATATTTGTCTTAGGGAAAATGGTAAGGCTTTGTTTATTTTGCCTTCAAAATATGAACTAATAATCGAATAAAAACAGCAAATATATCAACAAAGAACACAAAACATATTTGTGAAAAGGGCTGTTTGTAGACCAATTTTCTGCCTCCGTCCAGCTCAGGTTTGGGGTTGGTTGGTTTTATACCTTAAGTGCTTTGACTTGTTAAAAAGAAATGTATGTTTCATAAAACATTCCTCCTTGGTACGACAATGTGCAGTTAATTGGAATCCTGGCATGTGGGATATCTTCCCAATGTTACTGGAGACTTTCCATATAGGTCTAGCCAAGAAAAAGTTGCCCATCATAGCGAAGGATAATCTAGAAATAGACAGGGCTGTAATTATGCTAGTGACTGGCCAAGCTTGCCAACAGTCTTTGAGAGAAATTACAGCTCAATTACAGTACAATATTTTATTTCTACTCCAAACCTGTCTTATTGTTTTTACAGGACTGTGCAGAATATATATTCCTCTATATTCCCCTTCTACCTCCTTGATACTCTGTCTTGCCAATGGTAGGATTGGAGCACTCAGATGGAGTTTAGGGCTGTTGATGGCCCCACATACAGAGGCAGTGCGGTGCTCTCTGTTCTAGAACAATTATGATAATCAGAAATTACATAATTGTGCCAAAATTACTTTCCTCTTGGTATTTTTATGTGTAACACAGCCTCCATTGTGCATTTTATTCCTCTTTCTTTTGCAGGCTGATTCATCTGAGCAGTTGCGGCAATATGGTCTTTCCCACATATACAGTCACCCTGCACTGCTAACCAGAACAAGGTCCGGTCCCCTGGTAGCCCCTCCCAAACCACCACCTATTCCTCGTTGGAAACTTATCCGCCAGAAAAAAGAAACAATTGTGACTGATGAACCCCAAGGTTTGTCTTTCCAGGCTTTGTGGTATATTTTAAACTAACAATAAGCCAAAATGTAATACTTGTCTCTTGATTTCACCCACACTGCCATTTAGAGGATCAAAAGGATTGATATATGAAAATTCAGATGCTTTTTACTTTACCTAGTAAGTATTCTGTGCTTGAAATGAATACTGAAAGTAGTACTGTTGTGTAGTTTTTGTTGTGTTTCCCTTGTCTTGACCACGTTTGAGACATAGGGATATATTGTGACTTCTGAAAGCAATCTGACCCACAGCAATACAGTGGTGCCCCGCAAGACGAATGCCTCGCAAGACGGAAAACTCGCTAGACGAAAGAGTTTTCCGTTTTGGAGGTGCTTCGCAAAACGAATTTCCTATGGGCTTGCTTCGCAAGACAACAATGTCTTGCGAGTTCCTGCTGGTTTTTTTTCCTCCCCCCCCCTTTTTCTAAGCCGCTAAGCCGCTTATCAGCTGATCCGATCAGCAGATAAGCCGCTAAAAGCCGCTAATAGCGCTAATCCGCTAATCCTTCAATGGGCTTGCTTCGCAAGACGAAAAAACCGCTAGATGAAGAGAATCACAGAATGTATTCTTTTCATCTTGCGAGGCACCACTGTACACATACATACACAAAATATAGTATAGGACACTTCTCTGGTTTTGCACAGAAACTTACAATGTGGAATGTGTTATCATATTGATGGGAGGAATGTTGACTTTTTCTTTGTTTGGGCCAGACTAATGAGAAAAGAGAGTGGCAGAGAAGAATATTACTATCATATTATCCCTCCCTCGAGCTCCTAATAGTCAACATCTGTCTTTGAAGCTTTACAGCTGTGGCAGAACCAGCTGGAGGACTCTAGGCATCTGAGCCTCTTTTCCTGCCCACAGGGCAAGACTGCTGCTGGTGGGCTGACCCCAAAAGGGTGACATGAAAGGGGATCACCCGGTTTGGGTCATTGTTTTGGTACTGTCATGAAGGTGAGGCTGATGTTCTGTACAACATTAAGAATATTTTTTCTTGTTAAATCTGTGCTGTTAACATTTTAACATAAATCTGCTAACCATGTTTGTCTGTGTGCACATTTCACCTTTCTGAATGAAAGGGAGTCTAATTGTATAGAACCTGCAGATAATATACTATTCCCTGGATTCAGGTTGTTATTTTTCAATGAGAGTCGTTTTTTGTGGAGGGTTTCTTAAACTATGAAGAACTCCTGCTTTTGTTCTGTACCTTCCAGAACCTGTCATTAAAAAGCCAGAACAATTCATTGAACTTGCTAGCCCGTTTCTGAGCTATAGACTTTCTCCAATACCAATACCAAGAGACACGTAAGTATATGAACCAGTGGGCTTCAGTGAATTATATTTGGAAACCTACAATCAAGCGTTACATAAAATTTAATAAATAATGATATTTTGTGCAATAAAGGTTAATTTAACAACAATTTAACACTACAAAGTATTAAAGGGGTGTGTTTATCAATAGAGGAAGAAAGGGAGGAAAGGAGAGGAAATGTGCCACAAGTGATTTGTATTCATAGAAGTTCATGGTAATGCTGTAATTTAAAAAACCTGAACTTCAAAAATCCCATTAGACATATATAACTTCCTATATGTCCAAAAGACAATGTGTTGGAATCAGACTTGCATTCATGTTAGAGGAAGGAGAGGCACTTTTCTCAGATTCTTTTCCACCCCCTGAAAAACTGAACCAGAGGATTTGGAGATTCCCTAGAGCAGCATGAGAGGCAGCATGCATGTGCGAGGGGGGTGGGCTACATAAGGAATTGGAGATGATGATGATTTCATTTCTAATGTGTATTTCCCCGAAGGTCCCAGGGCAGGTTGCAAAAAAATTAAATACAACATTAAAAACAGATTTAAAAACAAAAAAGACAATCACAAAAAAATAACTACCAGAAATGATGGCTTACAATTTATGCTTCAAAAATGCAATGGATGGTAATCAACACAATGCCCTTGTTTTCTCCCAGGCAGTGGTTTCAGCCAGGAGACAAGGTTCTTGCCCAAGTGGTAGCATATGCTAGACCAGGCTTCCTCAAACCCGGCCCTCCGGATGTTTTGAGACTACAATTCCCATCATCCCTGACCACTGGTCCTGCTAGCTAGGGATCATGGGAGTTGTAGGCCAAAAACATCTGGAGGGCCGAGTTTGAGGAAGCCTGTGCTAGACCCAAATTCCAGGGACTCATTGTCACATATTATTAGCTCCCATTCAGGAAGCCAGGCCCAGTAAGGCACAGCCAGACAAAGGAAAATGTAGGCCTAGATCAGTCATCCCCAAACTTGGCCCTCCAGATGTTTTGGGACTACAGTTCCCATCACCCTGACCACTGGTCCTGTTAGCTAGGGATGATAGGAGTTATCCCAAAGCATCTGGATGAGGCAAACCGGCAAGGTTGTTAGATAAGTAGCACCCTGAATAGCTCCTAGTAGCACCTAGGTTGGCAGTGAGTCAAGGAAAGCTTGAATGTAGCTCCAATAAACAATGAACCCAGACTAAGCCTAAAACAGTCCTCCCACTTCCTTGGAACAGCTAGCCCAGCCTCTGGTGAGCAGAGCCTCTGCTCTTAAAAAAAGTCTACCTTCTTTTATAGAACAGGTACCAGGATTAGAAGCTTCATTAGTAAATCTCACCTCCTCAAAGTGCAAGGAAGTGTTTTTGATTTCTGAACTTAAATTAATTTTCCTTGGATATTCCCTATTTTCCAGTAGGACTTCTTTTTATGGTAACTGCTAATGGAGTAGAGTTACTCGGCTGGACATTTTAATATATACATTTTATTTAGAGATGAATTTTAATTTATCTGTGTTTTATTTAGCCATTTCCCACCTTCTACATTCAAAAAAGGATCTCTTCCAGCATCCAGTCTTCCTGCTGTCACTGAAAATGATGAAAGCGTAATTGACTCTTCTGGAGATTCAAATTTAACAAGTACAGAAGAAATTTCTCAGGTGAAGATTTTACCCTGCATGGGTTGTTCTCCATTCATGCTAAAAATTGTGTACACTACTTCCTGTATGATCAGTTTTTTGAAAAAAGAAAAATGTTGCTGAGCTTTTTCTCTTTGCATTTGAATAAATCAGAAGACTGTGATTCATCTGAAGTTTGTAGTAAAAAAGTGATGTTCACAAATCATTCTAGATCAGTCGTGCACAACTTGCCAAGCAAGCACAACTCAGCCTACCAGCCACGCATGTATAACCTGTTGGGGTTTGAAATTGGCCCTGTTTTTTGTTTTTTTTTTGCAGTCCCAGGTAGGCAGCAAAAACAAGATGCTTATCAAGCACAAAATGCTGCTGGGCAGGTTGTATAAACCTCTGTCCCATTCACCAGTGTCTCATAAGTCCCATGAGAGGCTTTAAGGGCCTGTGTGGATGAGTTGGGAAATTCAGCTTCCACCATCCGTCTTCTGGGGGCTATACAGTCAAACCTTGGAAGCCGAACTCCTTGGCATTCACATGTTTTGGCTCTCAAACACCGCAAACCCGGAAGTGAGTGTTCCAGTTTATTTGGAAGCCGAACGTCCGGCACGGCTTCCGATTGGCTGCAAGAAGCTCCTACAGCCAATCAGAAGCTGCACCTTGGTTCCCGAATGTTTTGATAGCTAAACAGGCTTCCAGAATAGATTCCGGTTGTCTTCCAAGCTATGATTGTACTCTGGATTCCAGATTCTATCATTTTATAACCTTTGTTGAGCATACTGTAACGTGGAGGACACAATTTGTAAAAATACAGGAATATTCCCTTAAATTGGACTACCAGTACTATATTGATCTGAGAGCAGAACAGTTGTCCTAGAATGGAATTGGTGGGCATGATCCTAAATCTGCCACCATGCATAGAGGCAATTTGGTAGTAGAGGGCTGAGCATACTTCTGATTTAAGAGTTGTCCCTAGGGACGAGAACAGAGTTGTTTTAAGCATTCAGTTATTGTCTCACATCCTGCAGTGAAGCCAACACTAGCACACATGTGTGCACATGCACACACAGTCTCATGGAAATGAGTGTGTAGTGAGGTTTGCCAGACTGTGGACGTTTGCTACAGATAACTAGCTTTCTATGACACTTCTAATTTATGACACATTTAATTTAATTTGCTTTTTGCTATTTTGTCAGTATTGTTCTAAACAAACTTTCCCCCACTCTGCAGGAATCTACTTTAGCTGCACCACATACTATGGAAGGATCCACCAAAGGTAACTAATATGATTGTGAACAATGAATTCTCTATTGAATAGGAAAATATTTATTCATTCATTCAGTTATTTAGCTATAAATGAAGTAAAAATTCTATAAATAGCTAGTTCCAAGGTGTCTTACAATGCAAAATTATAGGGGGAGAACAGCAACAAAAACTTGCCAGAGAAATAAGCAGTTGGTAAAAAGGAATTTCTAATATTGCATCACATTAAACTAGTATTTCCCTCCAATAATTTTGGACTATAGCTGACATAATCTCTGACCATTGACTTTGCTTATGGGGGGGTGATAGGATTGTAGTCCAATACATTTAAAGAGCCTCAGTTTGGGGGAAACTATGCTAAACCATGGTTTGGTTTACATGTGAACCAATCCTATATCACACTCCCAAATGCTAAAGCTCTGTGTTCTCTGAAGCCCTCTTAATAATACCTAATCTCTTTTAATGCTTCATGAACTTTGTCAAAACATGCACAAAGTACATGAGTGCTTCTCTCTCTCAAAAGAGCATGTGTGTTAATATTTCACATTGTGTTATCATATAACTACAGAAATTTCTTAACTTGCTTTCTCTCAAAACACACATTTAAAAATGTATTTCAATACTTTGAGCCAAAACCTGCACCAAACACTAGTGAATTGCAAAAGTCGGTTAACTAAATTCAGGTTGTCACATTGATCCGGGAAATGTTGTTCAGCTCCCTTCTTCTCAGAGTTAGCACAGACTGGCTTCTTGGAGCACAATGCTTCCAGAACTTCAGTTGGGCTTGTCTCTTAAAAACAGATTATTTTAAAATATGGTGTATAAGATAGTTTCAAGGATGTGCATTGACAACCCTGTCTTCGGCAACTTCTTTACTAGAGATTAGGTAAAACAGAGAAGCATTCGTTGCCAGCACGCTTCAGGGCTAACCTAGAGAGCCCTCTAGAGGTGAAGCATAACCATTATGTTTTCATTTATTCAGTTTTTTTGTGAATTGGGTTTAAAGGGTTCACAGCTTCACAACCTTCATTTCAATTCACAGTCTTCAAATAATTTATTTCTTCTTTTTGAAGATGTATGAAATCTTCAGTATGCAAGCAATATGTTGGTTTGGGGGTCCTGTTTCAAGGGGTTATGGACAAATCCTCCTTGATTCAGTCATTATTTTGCAGCTGTCTTGGTGTATATTCAAAAAAATGCTTCTCTGCTTTTGAGAATTCTCTTCTGATGTAGTGATAGTTCATCTGTGCTTATGTTGCTAGACAAACATGCCCTTCCCAACCTAGTACCTTTCAGATGTTTTGTACAGTGTTGCTGGCTGGGGCTGATTGGAGTTGTATTCCAAAATATCGGAAGGGCACCAGGTTAAAGAAGGCTGCCTTACTGTGCTGCTTTCTGGGAGTTAGAAATTCAATCTCTCTCCTTTCTTTACCTTTTTAAGAGAAGAAAGAATAGTTCAGTCCATTTATCTTCAAAGCATTTGCCTTTGTAGTGCATGCAGCTTCACAGCAATCAGTGAGGATTTAGGCTGTTACGGGTATACATATACAGTATTGCTAAGTTGTTTTATGATAAATTACTAGGATAATTTTGCCCTGTTTATGTTTCTCAACTTTACCAGTAGAATATAGTCTTTCATTTCTGAGTGTAAACTTAAGGACATCTTTTTTTCCTCCCTTATCCGTGCAGGGGAATCGACTGAAAAAATGAGTAGTGAAGCAGCTCCAATGCCAGAATCAACAGAACCTGCTAATAACCAGTTTGGAAATAAATCTCAGGAAGAGATTGAATCAGAAAAGAGCCCTATCTCCAAGGAAATATGGATGGACTATGAAGATTTCTGTGTTAGTTTTCAGTAAGGCATGCTTTTATTATTGTTACAGAGGCTATCTCTTCTTTTGTGGACTTTTCCAAATTATCCTTCAAATTTGCGTAGGTGACTCATGGCTGCTACACAAAAGGCATCCTCAGTTCCTGTGGTGCATACTAGAAATTCAGCAGATTTTCTTATAAATCTGCCATCTGATGATTCCTAGCAATTTTCTGTATTTTCTTTAAGACAATGGATGGTGTCCAGTGGTGGCCACCACTAGGAGAATGGACTTCTACTGGTGTGACAGAACTTCCCCTTCCTTTCCTTCCCTCTGCAGCCCCCTGCATACATTCAAAAGCTGTTCTTGATGGTTCAGGGACCCCCCCTGGAGTAGATTTGGGGAGCATATGATGGCAGAGAAAACGGGGAAGTCCCATTGTGCAAGCAAAAGTCCGCTCATGCAACAATGGATGTTGCCCAGTAAGAGATTTCTGTGATGTCTGATAACCTTCTTTAATAAATGTAACATCAATTTTCCAGAATAATTGTCTTCAAAAGCAGTTGCCAAACTCCTAGCATCCCCTCTCCATTGTTCCTTAGAGAACAAGCTGCACATACCCAATTGCTACACCCATAAGGTCACAGATGTCATTTCATCCCATAGGTCTGTAGGCCTGTCTGGTCGGTTACAAAAACACCTTTGCAAGCTCCATTTTACTTCCTCCACGCAGAGCTCTTGGTCCCTTGCAGTTCTTGCCATTCTGCCTCTTGCTGCCCCATTCCTAAAACCAGGTTCTTTGAACTTACTATACATGCTTTCACATTGGTTTTTGGTTCTATGTCTCCTAGACATAAGAATGACTCACTGGACACATTCTTCCCTCATACATAAATGACTTGAAATGCCAAATATTATTTTATTTATGAAAACACAGTTATGGTGAAATGAAAAAAATGTACAAGTAAAAAGGTCTTTTCACATAACTTTTTAGCATTTAGGAAAATCTTAAGCACATGGTTATATTTTTTACATCAGATTTGATGCTCATAAACATCCTAAATTCAACCTGAACATGATAAAGGTGTAATGGAAGAGTTCTGTCTTGGCTGCAACCACAACTACCAGTGCAATCCTATGCACATCAATTAAAAAACAAGTCTCATTCAATTCCATGGGGCTTACTCTCAGCAATGGAGTACAGGATTGTAGCCTAAATGAACAATGGAAACTTAGACTTAATTACTACTTGCAGTTCAGAATGGTGACAGATTATTCACATTTTCAATTTCAGAAGCTGTCATGTAATTTGGAAGTTAACTTCTATTGCTAGATGATAATAACATACTGAGTAACTGTTCAAAGAATCCTGATGGTTTGTTTCAGTTGTCTTATAATTCAGTAAAATGTGATGCACAACGTGAGGGAGAGGTTTCTGTATAATTAATGCTAAAATAATAATGTTTGCTTTCCTTAGGAATTTGTATGTTTTCCACAAGCCAAATACCTATAGCTACACCTATCAGAAGTCAGATTTTAGAGTAAGTGCACTGACTACATGATTTATTCATCTCTTTGTAAACTATAACAGCATTGTGAATCCCAGTTGTGTATCCATTCTGTAAACATTTGCATTCTCCAGTAAAATGTTACTGTCTACAAAAACCTAGCACAGAAATAATTGATACAAATCCTAAAATATAAATGACAGACATTAAAAACAATGTTATCATGATACTTTGGGATCAGAGATACTGCAGAATTTCAGTTTGGATCTGACAGGGAAACAAGTTCCCTTAGCCTCATTTTGTATAAACACAAGTTTAGATAATTGTATTTTTTAATTTTTCCTCTGCCATCAATTCACTCAGAATACTTTGAAACCTCTTTGTAGTTTGTATAGTATAGTAGGCTAACATATGAGCTGGACAACAACACGAGAGATATGATGAACTTTTAACTAAGATCATTGGTTAATTAAAAGGGATACTGTGCACAAAGGAATACTAATAGTTACATCAGGGTCTTAAAGGTACTTGATAAGTGACTTTTACCTCAGGCCAAATCTCTAAACCTCCACCCCAGTCAAATGCAGCCACAACCCAGTCCAGTTACTTGAGTCAATCTGCCTCTGACCAACCAGATTCCTCTAGTTGCTTAGACAGTTTAGCCAGCTTAAAAAACCTGCTTGTGCAACCTTCCTCTGTTAAGACTTTTACATAGTGCAGCCTCTCAGACCTACTCAGTTACCAGCTCCCTTCTCCTGGTTTTCACCAGATGGAGTATTAAAAACACACTGGGTATTAATATTCGGGACTCAACTTTCCCTTCCAATTTCCCTGTCTTTCCCCAACTCCTTAACTGACCATTTTTCAATTCCTTTCCTGACTATTGACACCCCCACTCTAGAATTTCTGTACAATCAGAGTCTTCTATCACCCAGTCCAATCAGAATGAATTTACATGATTTAGGCCCCGCCTAATACCTTTTCAAAGTGATCACCTCTCTTCCCTCTCAAAGCATGTCACCAAGCAACTACTATTATAGAGGCTTTCAACATAATAACATTATTTATTTATACCCTGCCCATCTGGCTGAGTTTCCCCAGCCACTCTGGGCGGCTCCCAATCGAGTATTAAAACAAATCCAGCATTAAACTCTGTCACCAAATTTATATTGAGTTGAATCCAGATAAAAGCCTATAGAAACGCAGCTGGCTTACCCCCAGCCATCTCATGGAAGATGCTACTGTCTGGTTTGCTGTGATCTCCCTCCCCCCTCCCCCCACCCCATGCCACAGCCTACTCCATTTAACTGGGTCCCCTGATTCTCATTATAAACTTTCTGGGAGTTGGAAGCTGCCAGAGGAATGGGGGTAGGAATATCAACTTATCCCAGCCCACTGATGTGGAATTTTCTGTGGATCCAAAACATTTTGGAATACAGTGAAATAAAGTTATTGGGCATTCAGCCAGTTCAAGTACCCCTTGTACCCTAAGGCCTAGAAGAAATTGAGGAGAAGTTCATTTGTTCTACATTTTTAAAGCAAGTTGCACATTCTGGACCAATACACGGGAAAGAATTCAGTGTTGTACTAAGGTGATTGTTCCAGCAGGACAAGCATTTCAGCCTGCCAGATGGAATGATCCCTTTCTCCTCTCACTCATACTGTTCTGGGATTCTCCTGACCCCCTCAGGGCCAATTTTGGGGGGCAAATGGAGAGGAGACTTGTGTTGTGTTTAAGTATTTCGTGCTAATTAAGTAAAATATAGTTGCAGAAGTCCTAAACCCATTGCTTCATCATATTAACTAGCTTTTGTGTCTTCTCTTTTAAAATATTTAGACCAGTAGTTTACGAAGAGCGCTCATTAAAGATTTCCCCTGATGTACTTCCTATGGACTGAGGCAAACGAAACTGGGCACAGTTATTAGTCCTTCTCTACATAGCTACCAGCAAGAGTCACACACTTCTCCCATCGCTTTATGCAGCTACAAATTACCACATTACCTATGGAGAGATGTATACATGTACAATTTCATCTTCCTACGATAACAGAAGTGGGTCAGGGAAAATCTTTAATGAACAGCCCTTGTAGGAAGCCATACATAAAATTATTCTTAGGATAAACTTAACTTTTTTCAGTAGATTAAAATAGAAACTAAATGTTATGGGGAAGCAAAACCTAAGGTTTTGCTTGATGACCTTTCATTGTTCACTTTATATCATACACTGATTTGAAAAACGGTGTTTAAAATATAACTCAAATGCTGTCAAATACTACCGTAGTTGCTCCAACACTAGATAAATAATAAACATGGATACTCTTTTTTTCCTTACAGATGGTGGACGATCGTATTGTATATTATTTATCTGTAGATAGTTTGAAGCCTACTGATATCCTGGTTAGCTTTTCTGCATTAGTACACTGGGGGGAATCAGGAGGTAAGATCAGTATCAAATAGATAGGTAAGGCAAGTATTGATTCTTGTGATTTTCTTCACAAAGAGGTATTCAAAGATAGAACTCTGTTAGAGCTGCAGTATTTGTGATCTTCTCCTATTTTGACACACAACTTTCTCATTTTACGAGTGTGTGGTGAAAGTCTTGGATGCAATTAATTGGTCTTAATCCCAGAGTCTGTAGTAGAACTGCACATGTTATTAACAAACAAATCAAAGTTCAATCAACTTCCATCCTCTTCATAATAATTTGAGGCTGCTTTTATGGTTTGCCATAATTTGCAATTGAAAACAGCCTCAAGGCATATGTCAGAATAAAAATGCCTTACATGTGGCTCAGTTGTTACTGGAGTTCTAGGGTCTGCAGCCCTGCTTTCTCTGTTCACCACTGTCCCTACCATTTGCCCTACATTAATCTCCTAGAGCTTCCTTTCCCAGTCCACACAACTATTAAGCTTTCTGTTTTAGGTTTTAAGGAAGGCACATAGAACACATAGTCCCTTCAGCATTAGTACAGTGCACACGAGGCTGAAGGAAACCTGTGAAGGACCAGTCTACTCTGTCTCCTATCATTGCCTTGGGTTTGGTTTGTTGTCCACCACAAGAGGCATCTCATTACCTGAGACCTAGAGAGAGTAACATAGCATGTTCCTCACTCCTTGCATATTCAAGATTTTACCTGTTCAAGAAGTGTAGAAGAGAAACATGTTAGACTCTTTGTTCATGTACCTGAAGTAAGCCTCTTAGTGGTAGGCATATGTAGGTGTCAGGGAACTGCCATCAGCTCAGAGGCGAGAGATGGAAGGGCAGTTGTGTTATAGGGAGCCTCCGGAAATCTTGCGAAACAATTCCTCTTCCGGTGAGGAGGAAAGCCCCACCTCCAGTGGAGAAGAGGTGCAGAGACCAGGGGATGCTAGGGAGAGCCTCAACACCGAGCCTGAGCAAACCGGAGAGGCCCTTGCCAGCACCCATTCTGTGCAGTAGGTTTCGGCGCAGGGAGGGGCGGAAAAGGCTGGGGGTGACGCGACTTTTATGCTGGGGGAGCTACAAAAACCGACCACTCCCAGATTCTGCTAGCGATTGAGCCAGACATGAACTTACGACGCTCTTCACTGTAAATAGTTTGCACCAAGAATAAAGCCTGGAAAAGACAGGTCGGAGTCTTGCCTGTTTACTCTCGAGCAACCACACCAGCATCTGACAGTAGGATTTGAGTGTTTCATTGTTTCTTAGTAGAACTGCTTACAAATTTTAATTATTTGCTGTCCCTGGCAACTTGACTTAACATGTTATAGGCAGAAAGGAAAAGGCTGATGAGCTTCCTCCTTTCCTTTTGTTTTATTGTCTAATCTCTTGAAAGACTGCCTGCTGATATTTATAAGATATAAATCATGTTCTATGAGGTTTACAAGCAACAAACTACAGGTTACATCTAAGAACAACTTTCAGAAGACATCTGAAGGCAGCACTGTATTGGGAAGTTTTTAATGTTTGACATTTTTTTATGTTTTATGTGTTGGAAGCTGCCCAGAGTGGATAGGACAACTCAGCCAGATGAGCAGGGTATAAATAAAATCCTCAGCATATGCAAAGATATTGGAAATGGTTACATTTTGGTGATAAAAAAAACAAGTTATCTGTACACTTTTATTTTATAGCAAGTGCACAAAAAGAAGGCCATGTTTTGCCTAAGGGATTACTCATGGTTGAAAAATTCTCATGGAAAAATTTGGCGCCAGGACAATTAATCCTGAAGATCCATACATATGCCACTAAAGCTGCTGTGATAAGTCTTCCTGCTGGGTATGTGCTAGTCTGCTACACCCTTTTGATCCAGGAGTTAGAGGCACAGCAATAGTGCTTTACAATAGTGCTTTAAATAATTCTTTACACACCTCAGATTTTCTAATCCTCACAGCAATCCTGTAAAATAGGTCAGTGCCATTGTTTCCATGGAGTTACTGAGGCTGAGAAATAAGCATTTATTTTTACGCTACCTCAATATTTAAATAAATAAACACACCTTTATGCTTTTATCAAAGCTATTGTCACTTTGTATGTTGTATACCCCCTTGCTGTATCTTTTATGAAAAAAACAGTTTTAAATATTTAAATAAATTAATTCATGGTAGGGCTAAGCCTCAGCAGAGGAACTCTCTGTTTTCTAGTGGGCAACAGGACACTTCCAACTGGGATCTTGTTCCTCCCTGTGCTTGCAGACAGGAAATGTTGACATTTTCAAAGAAGTTGCTGTGTGCCTCTCCCTTGGAAAGCCACAATCTGATTTCTTGGTTTCACACAGCTTGTGCTGCCTTTCTGGCCTCTTCTTTCCAATCCATTTGTTATTTTTGTCAGTTGTGTATGTGTGTGTCTTTCTAAGGTGGAGTGTCTTCGTGGTAGTTTCCCTCCCTGGCTGCCATTGTTGTTGTCTCACTAGTCCCTCATCTCTTCTCATGTGCCTTGCTCTGAGCTCAGCTTTATACCAGGAACTCTCTGATTCTCACCTCAGTTTCAGCCACAAGGGAGAGCTCAACTCCCACCTGAGGCATCTGTTCTTGCACGAGGAAGAAGATGGCTATGGTTACTTACTTTGCAAAATAAGCTACATATTTATTTGCTAGTGGGTGGATGAAATGCCAACAAGTCTTAGCACTTTTTCACATATAACTTTTTTCAAAGTGTACAAACACATGTGGTCCACCAAATAGTCTTAGAGCCTTCTCTTTCCTTTATACATTAAATGTTTTGAGAACCAAGCAATAAATAATGAAAGAGACAAGAGGGTTTTACTTACACTGACTGTTTAGAATTTCTGTTATGTTTTAGTTTCTTTGTTCATTAGTGTGCTTATTTTAAATGTAGGCGCCATGTGTTACTCTTCACTGCGAGCTCTCCTGTAGGGCACCATATCCATCTTTGTAGCATGGTCCCATGTGTGTTTGGTGAAGAGGATATTGTCCTGCCAAATCTTGAAAAGGTATTTGTTACCATAACAACTGGAGCTATATTCCCATTGGGAGAAACAAATTTCCATTGTCAAGTTTTAATTCCTATTGAAGTTAAAGTTTTGTTCGAGAAGTACATAGTCTGTTTCTGAATGGAAAAAATCACAGATCCATAATAATCCTACAATTTAATTTTAAAATGGGCAGAATCTGGAAGACACTTGCATCATCACAAAATAATGCTAAAACATACAACTGCTTATGCAATTTTGAAATTGGGTTGCAAGCCCCACTGATGGCCAAAGGTAAGTGCCCAGAATTTTTTCTCCAAATCATACAGGGAGAAAATTCTGCAAAATGTCTACAGACTGAGCTCCACGAGGATCTCACCTAGCTCTTCAAAAAAGTAGTTGTGGTTCAATTTCTGCTGGATTTTCTTTCTAGAGGATTTTCTTTGTAGGTTTAATAGAGCTAGCAAATACATTTATACAAGTGGAGTTACAGGGTAAAGTCCTTCTGTTCATGGTTCCAGACATTCTATTCTATTCTCATCTCCTGCTTTACTAAGTTTTCCTCTAGCAGACAGACAGCATTCCATACCCACTGAGCATGCTCAGTCTTCATTCACTAGTTTCCCCCCTTTTGTTTCTTCACTATATTTAGGTTTCTGTGGTTCCTGATCTGATCTACTGTATTGGCCCCAAAATAAGCCACACTTTTTTTCCAACTTCCGATCGTGAACAGTTAAAGTGCGGCTTATATTCGCAACCTTACTGCACCGACAAAGCAGCACGGCTCCCCCCACCCCCCAGAGCAGCCTGGGAGCACGGGGCAATGGCGCCCATCGCGTCCGTGGCTCCCAAGCCTCTCCCAAGCAGCCAGATTTTAAAGGTGCAGCTTATTTGCAAGTGCGGCTTATATTCTGGCCAATACGGTATATTGAATTCATAGATTTTTCAAATGATTCTTTATGGGGAACTCTCTTTCCTCTCCCCAGGGACATTAAAAAACCCCTCATAGTAATTACATATGAATGTAATAGTCACTAGCATAGGTTTAGTGCTTCAGTAATTCCTAATGAATTGACCATGTGCATGTTGTTGAAATAGTGATATATTTTTAATATTTCTGACTAATGGTAGTTTATGTATTTTCTCTTCAGGAAAGCTATCGGTTCATAGAACAAGCCACCACTATCATGAAAGCCATTGGAAATGTGATACTGAATTTTGGAAATGCAGAAAACCTTCCCGCAGCCATAAAGACACTGGAAGCAACACATTGTCCTCCTGGCCTGTGTGCTCCAGGAACAACTAGAGAACACTTTAAGGTAAAAAAACAAGAAGAATCTTATCCTTCTGTTAACATGCAGAATATATTGTGCTTTCCAAATGATTGTTTTCTAGTGCAGCCCATTAGCTGAAACTCCTGATAATGAAAGTTTAGGTTGTCTCCCATGAATTCCTGTAAACATGCTCTTGTGAATTTCACATCAGATAGTTTGAAAAGTCTAGATTTTCCTCAGTGTTGACAAGAAATCTAACCCCGTATTCTGGATGGTATGAACCAATAATCACACTGATGCCTGTTCTCTGGCTCCTTAGTGACATAAGAGCATAGAATCAGCAGCTGTGCTGTTGGACTGAGGTGATCCTTGGACACTCTGTAAATGAAATTATGGTCTTGTGCCATTTTTCAAATTATGCAGACACAGTGAAGAATGGATGAGATCAACAGCCTTGTCTTCAGAACAGATCTCCACTCCCTAATTTTCAGTACATTATATAAATAATGAGAAAGTGAAGTATGAGTTTTAGAAACAATTACAATAAGCTCCACTGAGCAGCTGCGTTCCTTTTATCTTAAAGGACTGCCCTTTAGCTATGGCTGTGCAAGCCTTAGGATCATTCTGCCCATGTTGCAGTACCTAACATGTTGTTGAACTGCCCTTTTCTCAGACAAAATACTTTGACTTTGGATATAGCTTTCAGCTAACTGTTGTTGTTGTTGTTCCTGCTGCTGCTGGGTTGTCAGTTGTTCAAACACCACAATGCCCCCAAATCTGAATTGTCCCCAACCTTTGACTGATGTTGAAAAGATACATTTGTTTGTTCTGGTTGCTTATGCAATTAAATATTTTGGAAACAATAATGTCACTAGGCAGATATCTGATCCTCTGAAAATATACTGTTTATATGCCATCATATCTTAAGATAGTGATCACATTATGTGGCTGGTTTGAAATATCAAAAGGAAAACTCATTTAGTTGGAGTGAGCCATTTTATAGATTCTACAAATCCACTCTATCTAGTAGTCAAATATACAGGTTGGGGTATGTGTTTGGTAATATTTTCCTCTGAAAATCATTAGTAGAAAATATTTGAACATTTATTTATAATAATTTACTGACCATTTCTCTTTTACATTTTAGGCTTTCAATAATGCTTTTTGGCATTTGATAAAACAGACATTGGGGAATGTTCCTCTCAACTATAAATTTGCTTACAGATGTTTCACTTTGGATTTTAAAGACAGTGATGTGTTTGTTGAAGACACAGACTCCTCAGGTATACGGAAAACATGAATAATGTACCAGCAATATTTATTTTTAAATAATCTATTAAGAAGATGCCATTACAGAAAAATTCTGCTGAATGTTGAGATGTCCTGCCATTTTTAACACAACAAACCAGACACCAAATTCTTATGTGGTATTCTCTCATATAACTGATGGAGCCTACAGATTTTTTGAACTTCATACATCAGAGCTAACATGATGCTGCTAACTTTAATTCTGTATCAGCACACCTTTATGCCATTGAACTTGTTTGGTTTTTGTGTGATACTCTTGAAGTTTACCCATCTTTGATCCCAACTTTTGGAGCACTTGAACATTGTTGATTCTCTAGACAGACCATTGTTCCATCTAGCTCAGTATTGCTGACACTGACTAACAGCAGCTTTCCAAGATTTCAGGCAGGTGTCTTTTACATCTGTACGTGGAGATGCCAGAGATCAAACCTGGCAGCTTTTTCATACAAAGTATATGCTCTAGCACTGAGCTACATCCTTTTCCCATTTCTACAGCACTTCAATCATTCAAAAGCTCTGCAACACCTACAAAAAAAATCAGTCTTATATATGTTCTTAAACTTTAATTGGATTTCAGTTTTAATTAGCATTTGACACTAGGAGAACAGCACATCACTTACCTAAGCTTGCAAGACATAAGTCTAGCACTCAATACAAAAATCAATTTGCATTTTATGTTCCCAGACTTAAAGTGTAAATGCATTGCATCTAGTGTGGAGGATGAAACTGTCCGTGCTGTCTGTTTAAGGTCATCCTGGACCAAAACTAAGTACTTTGTTTAGCTAGTGCTTTATCTCCAATAGTTGCCAGGCCAAGCTCCGGGAAGTTACAAGCCACTACTGTGGTTGGTGCCTGAAGGTAAAGGTAAAGGTACCCCTGCCCGTACGGGCCAGTCTTGCCAGACTCTAGGGTTGTGCGCTCATCTCACTCTAGAGGCCGGGAGCCAGCGCTGTCCGCAGACACTTCTGGGTCATGTGGCCAGCGTGACAAGCTGCATCTGGCGAGCCAGCACAGCACACGGAACGTCGTTTACCTTCCCGCTGGTAAGCGGTCCCTATTTATCTACTTGCACCCGAGGGTGCTTTCGAACTGCTAGGTTGGCAGGCGCTGGGACTGAACGATGGGAGCGCACCCCGCCGCAGGGATTCGAACCGCCGACCATGCGATCGGCAAGTCCTAGGCGCTGAGGTTTTACCCACAGCGCCACCCGCATCCCGGTTGGTGCCTAGCATCTGGCAATTAGCAGTCAATTGCCTCTGAAAATTGAGGTTCCATTTTTGGCAATCAGGATTAACCAGGACCAACAGTAGATATTGCACCACCTGAGATGGCAGCAGATGCCACCACCGTTTCTGCTGCTCCCCTCCTCTTCCTCCCCTCCACCAACCATTCCCTCCCACTCACGCTCTTCCAACAAAAGACTCGTTTCTTAAAGCAAGACATCTCAGAGATGCTCTGGGCTGCCATTTTTCTCCATTGGCAGCAAATGACTGTTTAAATCTTCCTCTTTTTAAAAGGCAACTTAAGCAGTAATTTTCAGCTGTAGTACAGACACTATCTAGGAGATTTCACTGACATTACCTTACTCTGGGGAAATACCCCAGAGCAAGTCATGGAGTACATGCCACCACTCTTGGCAGCAAATAGGGAGCAGGAGGGAGCAAGGGCAGAATGAGGTGGCAGCAGGCAACAGAAGGGAAAGGCAGTCAGCCAGTTGTGGGCTCTGTGGGGGCGGGCACATAATCTGCCAACCATTCTGATTTGCTGACTGGCATATCTGGGTTTTTACTGATATATGCAGCACTAAGCTTGCTGACGTAAGGTCTAATAAACATTCATTAGATGAGAAAAATGTTTCAGATCTATCAAACTGATCTAAATTCATGTAAATGTCCTGCAGTATCCAGCTACCTGAAAACATTTTGCAGGGAAACAGTACATAACCATATATTTTCATCAGAAATGTTGCATTAGACTGCTTTCTTTGGGTTCCTGGATTGTAATGAACAAATGGGAACTGCAACCAAATGTTGCAATGATCCCTCTTATGTGTGACTACCTAAGAATCCACACTTGTAGATGTGTATTAGTATATAGGATTTCATCATAAAACAATAAAACACTCCATTGTTAGTTTTTGTAGACACGACGTAAGTATTGTAATCTCACAGGCAGGTAACTTTTGTATTAATTTCTTTTTAGAGCTGACAGAGGTAAATGTTTCTGCTTGGCAAAGCAAAGATCCCACACCTGAAGAGGAGAAAGTTGCACTTAAACTGCAAGCTGCCTGGAAAGGGTCTTATGTGCGGCTACTAATGAATGGCAGAAAACCAGGTCAGGATTCTTCTGAGGGAAGTGACAGTTGCTTCCTGACACAGCCCCTACGGGACGGAGCAGGGTGGCGCCTTCCTCCTTTGCAGGCAGCCATTTGCTTTGACTTCAACCAGCCACGGAGGATGATGGGATAGCCCACCAAAACTCTAAATTTAAGTTAGCTAATGGAGGCCTACATGTAGGGCAGGTTGGGGCTTCAGAAACAGACTGAAGGAACCAAGGCGTCACTCCGGTCCACCACTGATGGTGTGATATATCAGGTGTGATATATCTGGGTATTCCTGTAAAGGGATCTAGATGGAAGATTTTGTACAGAAGCCCAGATGAGTGGAAAAGACATAGAACTTCCAAATGGCTGCCAAACACAATTTTCCTGACTTTCGGATTGGGAGGCCAAGGCCCAATCTTGACACCTAGAATCTTGAATTATTCACAGAATGCCATAGGAGTCACCACAGTGCTCGTATAATGCAGTTGGTCATTATATCATAAAAGCTATTTATTTGTACAAAACATGGCATTGTTGGCTACAGATGTCCTCAGTGTTGGGATACTGCCAGGGAGACAAAGTCCATCATGACTTCACGTCGCCTCCGTTGCGATCATCGATCTCCCGTAGACACGCAGTATCAGCAATTAGTGACACGAGCTCCAGAAATAACTTGCCACATTCCAGAGCTGATGCACGCTCTATCAGCAGATAATGCACAGCGAAAGATGCACGCAGGAGAGCATTGTTTAAGTTTATTCAGCGTTGGTCAGAACAAAGAAAAAACATGACTGCCTGCTTCAGTGTCCAGGCACAGAGAGAGAAACGAAAGCAATAGAAAACATAAACTTCCTGTGAACAGGAAATACGCAGACTCTGTGACTCACAAAGCCTGCTCCCGTTTAAGGTGGAACGGAAATATCCTAACACTCAGATGATGTCTTGCAGAAGTGTTGGTTAGATAGTCTTTTCAGCTAGACATGCTTTCATTCTGCTTACTCTCAGAGCTTTATATTTTACCTTATTTCTTTATGCCAGTATTTAGGAATGATAACTATGTTGAATATTTACTAATAGCCAAATTTGTTTTTATTTGTCTTTTTATTTTTCAGGTACTAAGGAGAATACTAAAGTCAAAGACACACTTCAAAAGTTGTGGGCTCTAATAGAGCCAAATTTTGAACAATGTTCTTTGACATTTTTGAGGTAATACAAAGTATGGTTTCTGCAGGGTCACGTATATAAATCCCATGTTTTGCCTCACAACACCTCCCCCGCCCCCCTTATTTTCTCTCATAAAAACTGACCTGACCCTGAGGAAGTGCTATAGGGAAAGTACTGAAGCCCAGTTTTGGGCATCCCTATATTTAGTTTTTCAGATGTAAAAGTGAAATTTAAAGAACACCCTGCTTAACCATTGAATCAATTTTTATTCTGCTTTATATTCAGGATTAAAAAAAATCTATGAATTTTACATCAATTTGTTACTGAAGAATTAAATATAATGTATCTGTCAGGGGTCCTTTACCTTTACCTTTATGTGCAAATTGGCAAATGGGGCAACATCTCTTCTGTTTATTGATCCACATTCACATCTGTATCAAGGATACCAGATTGTTGTCCCAGATAAATGACTGAGCCCTGCATGAATAGATCTACAAATCATGGGCTATAGTCTGACTGAGCAGAGATGGTTGTCTTCAAATTGTGTTAGTTGATAAGGTGGAAGCCAAGTTTCTTAATTTTTTTAATCATTAGAAAAGGATTATATATTTATAATTTTATTTATTACATTTCTATTCTACCCATCATCCCAAGGATCACAGACTGGATTACAATAGAAAAGCACAAAAATACATAACATAGTAACAAGCAAAAACAAGCCCCCCCCCCCCAGTTTATAATGGTGTAGATTTGCCAGGCGCCTCCCTGGGGGGAGCATTCCACAAGTGTGGAGTTTACCACAGAAAAGGCCCATTCCTGTGTTGCCGCCCTCCAGACCTCTCATGGATGGGGCACACAAAGAAGGGCCTCAGATGATGATTGCAAGGACTGGGTTGGTTCATATGAGGAAAGGAAACGTACTTTGGTCCTGAGCCATTTGAGGCTTTATAGATTTTGCACCACTCAGTAAGAACAGACTTGTGACTTGAATCCACAAGAGGTTTCTTCTTGCTCACAGATTGAGACACTGCCTCTCCAATGTACACATCTGTTCTGTGTTGACAGCTCAGCTTCAGCCAGCAATAAGGTCTGAAACAGGGTACTGCAGAGGCAGACAAAAGGTAGCCCTGGACCCGCTGGATCCAAAGTTCCTTTGTTTTCCTGATAGGCCCCAGAATTGGATCCCTAAACTATGCCAGCCTGGAGGTAGCATAGTTATTACACTGATACAGAGAAAGTAGTTTTTAAAAGAATGTATAGAATATATTACTTGTGTCCAGTGATAAAGCTGCATGATCATATCTTAATTTCCCTTTGAACTTCTGCTACTCCTCAGGGCCACATTAGATGTGATGTGAAAGATTCAGAAATACAACTCCCGACATCTTATTCTTCTCCAAAAACAACCACAGAGAGGGGGTAGGGCTAGATTTGGGTCACACTGCTAATCTAAATCCTCCCTGTGGGAACTGCTATTTGTTTCAGACAGTAAAATACATAGAAACAGTATGAGTTTCACTCTCCACAGCACACTTTCCTTTCACAGCTAATAGCAGCTGGTGTATGTGTGAATTAGATTGGCCGTGATCCATAGTGGGGGCGCCACAGCTGGTTTTAGCAGGAAAAAAGATGTTGAAAGATACATTTGAGCATCTCCCATGCTATTTCCAGTTTGGCCAGCTCTTAAAATCTAAAAAGGTAAAGGGCCCCTGACAGTTAAGTCCAGTTGCAAACGACTCTGGGGTTGCGGCGCTCATCTTGCTTTACTGGCCGAGGGAGCTGCCATTTGTCCGCAGACAGTTTTTCCAGGTCATGTGGCCAGCATGAACTATAGGTCTGGCTAATTAAGCATAAAGCAGAAGGAACAAGGGAGGTCTGGCTTTAAGAGCAAAAAAGGTGTGTAGTGAGGCTTTAAACCTGAGCTTATTGCGGTTTTTGCTCCAGCTTCTTTCACCTCCCAATTAGATTCAAGCTGACAGAGAAGTGAAATCCCAGTTAAACAGAGGTAATCCTCAGATTGGGGTATAGTTCAGCACCCTTCATCCCCATATTCCTTTTGCCCTTTAAATCAGACTCCTACTGTTTATTCTGGTGTGGGGAAGCCATTGGCCTTGCTTGCTGGGGCTGATGGGAGTTGTAGTTTGGCAGCATCTGGAAGGCTTGATCCCTCGTTTGTGAGATTGAGTAGACCCACACGTAAAGTGTTCGATATGCCTCTGCCACAAGTAATTTGTTGCTTGTTGGGGAAGGCATTTATTTCATAATACAGTAGCCACTGCTTAATCTTTGGGATGCTATTATATCTTATGTATATATAGAGTGGAGGCAGCTTGAAGCTCAGTACTGTTGGTTATGATCTCAACTGATTATTTTATATTCTTCTTGTTGTGTTTCACAGAGATATGTTCAAAAGTAAATGTAAGTCACTTGAAAAATACCGTTGTGCTGAAGATGAGTGGACTAAGACATCTTTTGCTGATTATACTGTAACATATGCGGACCAGCCAGCAAATTTTTGGTTTGTGGTCTTCAGGTGAGGTTTGTTATTGATGAGTCACATACAGACCATCTATATCATATTATAGTTTAACTGCTAATTCTGTTTGTGTGACTGAAAGCCAAGTGACCACATGTTGAAACATTCTTGTACTTGTTCATGAAGGTCATGCTTCGTTAATTTTGATATGAAATTATCTGATCACCATCTCTAGAACTGACATGTGGATCAGAACTTTGATATTCACTAGATTGCAACCCTTCTTTGAATGTTGTGCAGGTCTAGGCAGTTTAAGCATGTCAAAATCTGCCCGTAAATAGGCATTTTAAACCTATTTTTTAAAAATTAGATTCATGGTGGAAGTGACATGGAAATGCAGTGGTACCTGTTTACGAATGATTCAGTTTACGAACTCCGCAAAACCAGAAGCAATGTCCTAGTTTGCGACAGGAGGCCTCATTAGGGAAAGTGCACCTTGGTTTAAGAACAGTTTCGGTTTAGGAACAGATTAAGTTCGTAAACTGAGGTACCACTGTATGGGTAAAACCTGCAAAAATGGCATGAATTGGAGATAGACAGATCCCCTTATCCTTACTTTACACTTTTCTCCCTTTTATTATAGAGAGGTGTTTTATGTTCCAGAAGATATGATCATAGCAGCAAAATTTTATTCTTCCATACCTACATGCTCATTGCATGTCGTAGACAATGATACATTGGAAGAAATGCCTCGGATCTTTCTCAGGGTTGCACCCCATCTTTATACAAAGAATAAGGTGATAAATACAAACATCTTCATTGTAATTACAGTACTACTACCTTACTAACAAAATGATACAAAGGACCTGTTACTACACACTGATATAAATAACAATGATTTTCCCCAGGTACTGTGAATGCAACAACACAACCTGTAATTCTTCATAATGTACAAGTCTTGAATATTGTATGGCCATTTTGGGGTATACAGTATTGCATCATCAGCAGCTATAATATTTACTCTTTACTTACCATTACTTATTGTATCATATTACTTGTGTTAATAGCTAACAAAATTAACTTTAATTTCAGAGAGGATATACTTTTATGGCTGAAGTTCAAACTGGTGAGTCACCAGTGTTGGCTGGGAAATGGAGGCTTCGACTCATAGGTTCCTACAGTCCCCTTCCAGTTCTTTCTCGTGAGACTATAAACAATGTATACTCCATTAAAGAAGTTAAGGACTATTATGTACCAAATGCTAAGAATATTATATTCAGGTAAAATTGAGGAAACAGCAAGGTATTTGCATATGTACCCTATTTGAGTGTTCATATGTTACTTTGAGCATATTACTTACTGAAGCATTAATGAGTAGTAATCATAGAATCATAAGATTTTAGAGTTGGAAGGGACTGTGAGTGTCATTCTAGTCCAACCCCCACAACGCATGATTATTTTTGTCAAATGTGGGGCTTAAACCCACAAGATTAAGTCTTATGCTCTGGCTAACTGAGCTGTCCCAGTAACGCTTTTGTATCTTTCCCCAAATGCACCTCGTTGGGCATTCTAAAATGCTGGGTCAAGTCCTGGTCTTTCTGAAAGTCAGACATGAAAGTTGTTTTTCTATCTCACATTCATCTCAAGACATTTGCATGATCCAGGAAATAAGGTTTATATTCTAAAAACATGAAGGAGTAAACCACACTGAACTCAGTAGTGACTCACTTCTGTGCAAACATGTATGTGATTGTTCCTAAGGTACTCAGGGCTTTGCACAGGCCTCTTTTTTATCATTTGTCTAATGTTTGTTCAGAAAGTTTATTGTAGTCAATCTTGGCATTTTAACTGCAGTTTCATTTTGATAACTGGTTTCCATAGCAACAAATGGACTGTTCTAAACATATGTCTTAACTTCCATCTCAGAGCTTGGTGAGCTGGGGCTAGGGTGCCTTCTTGAATAACATTATTTTAAGGATTGAGATCTTAGACTTGCTGAAAATAATAAAATCTGCCTCAGTTAACTATATATCTTTACTCCCCCTTCTCCTTCAGGTATGCAGTAAAAGTAACAACACCACTTATGGCTACTGTGCAAGTACAGACCTCCAAGCCAGATGTAATCATTAAAGTGCAGGTTCTGGACTCTGAGGAAGAAATGGTGCATTCTGTTGGGAAGGGTCATGCTGTTGTTCCTGCGTTTTATTTCATATCTAATGAGCGGCCTCTAAGTAGCATGTGTAAGTATGGTAAACTGAATTGCTATGATTATTGTGGACAAAGAGACTGCCAACACATTTGCATGTGCACCTGCCTTAATAACTGCGTTAATAATTTGTGGCATACGCTAAGACCTCATTTAAGGATTACTGACTTTGCTTTGTCATGCTTGCTGCTGAGTGATCAGGCTTGCATATTTTGAATCGGTTTCTGGCATATAGACCATCAGAGCATGCAGAATGGGTATACCATTCCTTGTCAAGTGAATCAAATTCTGTTTCCCCTCAAATTACCCTACAGTGGTAAGTTAGGTGTTCCAAGAGAGCCATATCTCATATGTTGCTACACCACATCTATTTGGGCATTGTCTCTAGAGATTTCCACTAGGGTGCTATTAGAAGTCTCACAGCAGCTAATAGCAGGAATAGCAAAGTGATACTTCCTCATTCTGACAGTTAAGCTTCACTTAGAACTAACAAGCTTCCAATCAAGCAATTATTTTGCCAAGACTAATTGACATTTATAAGCTCCTTATAAACAGTTCTGAGCTGTTTTTCTGGATTAATTATTATTCAGACGTGCATTATTCAAAAGAATAAAGAGCAAAGAGACCAAATTCCATTTTAAAATATGAATTATTCAACTTAAAGGAGTGTGTGTGTGTGTGTGTGTGTGTGTGTGACCACCAATTTCCATATGGGCCTGCCTGTTCACTGAAATATTATTTGGGACATTCTGCTATTATAAATTTAATGGGTGAAAAACAGTTTGGGCCTTTTTGGTGGTGGTACCTAATTATTACATGCTGTCTTTGAAGAGACTTGGCTCTCTCAATTAGGTGTCAGGTGAAGACTTCTTATTTTTTCATTGCATTTATATAAGTATTTTATCTAATTTTTATACTGTTTTATATCAGCATTTTGGAAGTTGTGGTTATCTGTATTTTAGTATTATATTATTTATTTTACTATATTTTAAAATTCCCTGGGAAGGTTTATGAAGGTTGGGATGTAAATCCTTAGAAAGAGTCAGTAGATAAGTAGGTAAAGCAGGAGAAGGAGAGAATTACAGAAGTAGATATAAAACTGAAATTAGTAAGACAAATGACTAAATGCTAAAATACTCTTTAAAATGTTATTGCCTCTTCCAGCAACATCAAGTAAAGGTGGAGTTGCCCAAAGCACTCCCAAAAAGGAACCTGAAGTAGTTGCAGTCTCTAAGAAAAAAGGTACTGTGGCAGCTCAGAAGAATGTCAAGTCTGCAGCCAAGATGTCACAGGAAGGCCCAACTTCAACAGAAGAAGAAACTATTGTTACCCCTGTTCTTGATGAAAATTTATTTCAGCAGGTGAGAGATCTTAAATATATTTGTGGAGGAATTTTGAGAATAATTCCTACTACATTGCTTCTTAGTGTAATAAACATCGTATCCTAAAGTTCCTGTGGAAGGTTGAACAAAGCAGTTCCCCAGGAGTGAACTCTTAGGTATTGTGTTGCCTAAGGGGAGCGTTATCTAAAACAAGAAGATGAAAACAAGGTTCAGGTAATTCAAGATTCCTGCTAAATGTGGGTTTGGAATTGGATGAAAAGGAAGAACAGAACGCTTTGTGCAAAACAGAACAAGGCACCACCAGCAGTGGGGTTATCTTGCCAAGTCGCCACTCTAGCTTGTTAAAATGGTACGCTTGTTCTTCCCAGGGCTACTGAATGGCCAAATGGAGGCACATACTTGTGGTGGCTGTATTCAGGTGTAACACAATACACAAAGTGCAACAAGCTGAATAATAATAACTGTAAACATTTTATTGGTTATTTCCTAATGTAAAGGTCTAGCCCAGTATGTGCAACATATACAGTTCATATGTACGGTATATAACCTATGAGACTAACTACAATATTAATACATTTCTTCTTTACTTATCTTTTCTTATTGTTTCTCCTTATCAGTTCCTGTATAACACAATCCTTAGGCTTTCTTATTGTTTGTTCCTGTAAGTTTCTGTATAACACAATCCTTAGGTGAAAATAGAAAAGTCCTCAAGGTAACGAGAACAACACAGCTGATATAGACTGCTGGCACTAGCTGGCTGGTGCAGCTGCAAACTGCTAACTTGGGCAGAACAAGGTTTCCGGATATCTCCCTTGTTTCACCCCGAAGGGCTTCCTCAGCTGATATTAAATCTATACAATATAAATAAACACATGGTAATACAGTGGTACCTTGGGTTACATACACTTCAGGTTACATATGCTTCAGGTTACAGACTCCGCTAACCCAGAAATATTGCTTCAGGTTAAGAACTTTGCTTCAGGATGAGAACAGAAATTGTGCTCCGGCGGCGTGGCAGCAGCAGGAAGCCCCATTAGCTAAAGTGGTGCTTCAGGTTAAGAACAGTTTCAGGTTAAGTACGGACCTCCGGAACGAATTAAGTACTTAACCCGAGGTACCACTGTACAATATTTGGTATCCAAGGTACATGTTCATATTATAATGTATTGATGCTTATGTTTGTAATAAGCTGCAGATTGTTTGGAGACCTCTGTGTAACAAGCGACTAACAACTCGAATATATAAGTAATATGTGCAAGTTTACCTGTAACAGAGAGGGCAGCTTTTGTATGTCATGGTTTGCTTCCTCTCTTGTGCTGACCCATGCCTTTGCTGGGCACAGTCACCTGCAGAGCGAACCTGTAGGAAACAAGGAGTTACGGGGCATGCTCAAGTTGTCAAAGAGGCAGCCCAATAATGCCTTGGGGTGTGCTCTGTCTTTCCTTGCAGGCAGCAATAGGGCATTGAATCCGCTCTTTCTCTTCTGCTCCTCCAAACCAAGCCCCCTTGTCTGGGGCATAGAGTTGGGCAAACCCCATCATGGTATTTCTTGCCTCTTTTACCCATAATCCCATTCCATTTCTGCATTAATTTGTGCATTTCTAAAAATTATTCAAAAAGTCATTTCAATATACATATTTAGGTGCACATTTTGATACTAAACAGCCTAGAACTGAATCTTAGCATTCAGAGAAGTGAAAGAACTGGTGGCTAGTTAAGTTTCAACCTGCATTTCAGTCTGAGAGGTTTAGATCAGGTTGTTTTATACATGAATTCAACACATTCAGATTCTTCAAGCACCTTATTTGACCCTTCTTTCCTTCCCTACAGAAATCCAAGATAGCAGTCAAGGGGGTGATGGCTAAAAGCAAGGTTTTTTAAAATATTAAAATAAGAAGCTGTGATTATTTCTGAAAAAAGTAATTTACTGCATTTGGCTTTTACAGCCTCACAAGTATATTATACAAGCCTCAGTGTTGCATAATAGTTGGCCACTTACTGAGAACCAATTGGTATTTGTTCAGGCACTGAGAGAACTGGAAAAAAATGAAATCAAAGGTGAGTGAGTGACTATATGCTTATTTTTTTATTAAAATGCGTCATAACTGAAACACCAATTTCTTTGATTTCAGTTAGCTAATTATGTAACTTACATTTAACAGAATTGTATGAGAACTTACAAATAGCAAATTATTTCTGATAAATGCCTTTAATACCACCCTGAGAATGTTTTTACTGAATGTTAGCACAAAACTTTATCAAATAGAGAGAGAGAGAGGTCAAACCAGAAAAAATCAATTATGCTCAAGTCCATTAAAACTATGGTGCTTACGTCTCAGGGCAATCCTATGCATTTTTACTCTGAAATATGTGCCATGAATTTCAATGGGACATTCTTCCTAGTAGGTAGTTTTAGGAATTCAATAAGTCTGGAGTGCAAATTTCTCTGGGAGTAGCTTTTTTCTTCTTTAGTATGCTAGTGTACCTTATTACCTCTCTTACAACAGTGTACTGAAATGAACAAATATGAACATACAATTGAAGATGAACTGTTGCTCTGATACTACGAGAATGATGTCACAATTTATTTATTTATTTATTAGGTCTTATTTTTCCAACTTCTACTTTGGAGTGCCATTTGTTTTGAATCATGCCCCAAAATGATAACTTTTTTACCATCCTTTATAATGATTGAAATAGTTATGCATGTCAAAGGATATGAAACTGGGTTTCTTTAGGTGGTGATGGTTCTATCCAGGGCTGAGTGTGGCCAGCCCTATTTCCCTTGTGGCTGAAGCTATTGGAAGAAGCTGTTGCCTGTGCTTTTTATTTATTTATTTTTTTAATTTTCTGTGTACGATGGACTATGTTCCACCTGGGCCTGTGTGGGATCAGCTGGCCAGCCCACCTTCTTTGTGACTGGCTGTTCTTAAGACCACTCACTGTTATCCAACTAACTGTTCTTAAGATCTAAGTTGTTGCTGTTTAGTCATTTAGTCATGTCCGACTCTTCGTGACCCCATGGACCAGAGCACGCCAGGCACTCCTGTCTTCCAGTGCCTCCTGCAGTTTGGTCAAACTCATGCTGGTAGCTTCGAGAACACTGTCCAACCATCTCGTCCTCTGTCGTCCCCTTCTCCTTGTGCCCTCCATCTTTCCCAACATCAGGGTCTTTTCCAGGGAGTCTTCTCTTCGCATGAGGTGGCCAAAGTATTGGAGCCTCAGCTTCAGGATCTGTCCTTCCAGTGAGCACTCAGGGCTGATTTCCTTAAGAATGGATAGGTTTGATCTTCTTGCAGTCCATGGGACTCTCAAGAGTCTCCTCCAGCACCATAATTCAAAAGCATCAATTCTTTGGCGGTCAGCCTTCTTGATGGTCCAGCTCTCACTTCCACACATCACTACTGGGAAAACCATAGCTTTAACTATACGGACCTTGGTTGGCAAGGTGACGTCTCTGCTTTATAAGATGCTGTCTAGGTTTGTCATTGCTTTTCTCCCAAGAAGATCTAAGTTACTTTTAATTATTTTTCATTCAAAGATGCTGATACAGTCGTGCATCAAAAGAACATGTCACTTGATAATTTCCAGAAAACGCTATTGTGTAAATGGAAAAATAGAAAACCACTTCTATAAGCTTTCATCTCTCATCCTCATATTTCATAATGTAAGACAACAGTGCCATCTAGGGTAGATTTTAGTGTCCAAATTAAGTAGCTAGGACAGAACATTTTACTTTTAAAGTGAAATTTACATCAGTTTATCATAAATAAGGGAGATTGCATAATTTTTAAGACCTGTTTCCTAAAAGTAAACTCTTTGGTAACAAACAATTATGTAGCTCCAGAAGCATAAATGGAAAGCATAAATAAACACTACAATGAAATTTACACAGCACGTCCTACTGAAAAACATGAAGAAAGTGTAAGCGTCCTAAGTCCAGACATTCACAGCAACATGGAAGGACAAAAATCTGCAGGCTCTTCCAAAGGAGGTCGAAAAGTGAAGGAGAAAATAACTGAGAAGGCAGAAAAAGCTGCTAAAGAAAAACCCGTAACTGTTGTTAGGCCCGAATCACAGGTAATAATAAATAAATGAGTTCATAAAGCGAATTTTCAAATGATCTGAATGATGTTGTATAGGGTAAATTTCTTCTTTATTTTTCCAGGTGTGAAGGGGAAAGTAGTAAAAAAAAATGTAATATGTTCACTCTCTAGTAACCTCCCTCTTAGTGCTATGGCTGAAACACACTGTATTGTGCTATATTTCAGCTCTGCCTGGGTAGGCAGCTGTCTTGAGATCCTGTATAATTGAATGGAATGCAAATTGAATTGAATTCAAATTCTATTTGAATTTGCTGAAGCAATGAAATATTAATATCGCAATTTGCATCACTAATGTCATAGTTGTGACAACTGAGAGGTTTCACAACTGGTTCTGCCCCTCATACACATTTCATTCACATCTTCCACTATCATAATTATCATCGTCTTTATTTTAATGACCCTTTATTTAATGTCCCTTAATATTTTTTTATTCCCCTTCCTCTACACCTCCACTTGAGGGTGGAAATACATTGCCACACTTTTTAGGGTGTTCTCTTCTGTCTATCTACTTGGATCAACTCAAGTGGCCTCTCTTGTTTATTTTCCTTAACTTGTTTCCATCCACATTTCTTCATTTTACATGGTGATGGCCTGGATAAGCCAAGTAATACTAATTATCCACAAGAGCCCCCTAGGCAACTTGATATCTTAGCTATGGCAAATAACAACCATCGTCAAGCATTTGTAAATGGAAAAAGAGTCCGTCCCCCTCCTTTCAGGCCATTGATGTGCTGCAAATGATTAGCGCCTATGATAAACATAGTGCTACTCGAAGACTTCTCATAGTTTGGGTAGCAGAATCACATGCTCTCTTTCCTCCCCAGCAATTACCCCATTTGTACAAATTTCTCTTGGCAGTCATATGCTAGCCATGAATAGGGGCATTCCTGAACCGCAGTTTAGAAACCAGGTTTTAAAAAACTCACATTGGGGTTCACTTCAAATCCAGCCCTCCACTGACCCATTACTGCTCCTGTCTGCTAAAGAAGATATTGACTGAAAGCAGCCTTTGCTGCATGTGTGGGGGAAACAGACTAGTTTTGGGGATGGTAACTCTTGCGGGTTCCCTTGCAAAGTTTAGCACACATACGTCAAATGAGACCAGAGGGTGGCATTTGGCATTATTTGACAATAACAGTCTATCACGGACAGTGCTTCTCGATAATGAATTGGCTCTTTCATTCATTTGAGAGTTTCAAAGCAATATGTGCTCTTCTGATTTTGCTTTGTGCATTTCATTTCCAGCAATCTGATCCTAACAAACCCTCCTGGATCTTACGTCTAGTCGTTGAACAAAATGAAATAGAAGCACTGGATTTGAGGAAAGACACTGAGAGAGCAGATGAGATCAAAGCTATGAAGCAAGCATGGGAGGCTGCGGAGCCAGGGAGAGCTGTTAGGGTAACCAGGGCTTATCGTTTTACACATGCATTTAAAATGAGTTCCAAGATTCAGCAGGGTAGTGTGGAAATGCCAACCAAAAAGTCAAATCCCTGCAGAGATTTTTCAGTATCAAACTCCTGTTTGAAGAGTGAGTGTTGAGGCTGAACTGAGAGATTGATTTGAATAAATCACGGTAGGCAGCTAGGCAGTGAAAGCCCTGAATTTTCATCTATGCTTTACAGTGCTGGCTAGTAACATTCTGACTTGGTTATGGCTGCAATTTTTAACATTGCTGTTTTCATCACAGTAGCCAACATGAGGTGGCTTACAATGGGTGCAATTAAATTTTGTGCCAAAGCAATTGCCCTCTCAGCAGAAGCGTTTCTGCTTGTCCACACATGCCAGCTTCTGAATAAGATTTTTTTTGGGGGAGGGGGGATGCACAGTGCATGTGATGTCAGGAAGTCAGAGGAGCTGGGGGCGAGCTCAGCACAGTGGCAGCACAGCTTCAATGGCTGTGGCTTCTCCTGCTGCTGCCGCCACCGGCCTGGGCCTGCTTCCAGCCTCTTTCCCCTCCATAGCAGGAGGAGGAAGAGGAGAAGGAGCCATGGCTATTGAGGCCACACTGTGCCCAGCTCCGTGCTTTGGACTTGGGGGGGGGGGTGTTCAGCCCCTAGGAGATGGCACCCCTGTGCTGGCCAGACAGAATGATTTCCCACCCCTCCCACTTTTCTAGGGGTTCTCCTGCTCCTCCCAAGCTGACTTGGGAAGAGGGGGGAGCAAGGAAGTCCTACAGTGGGACTCATTACTCGTTGCACTGGATTCTGCTAGCACAACAACTTAGTTTACCTGTCACAGTTGGACTCAGAATGCTCCATTAGATGGGCCTTTGATCCATTCCAGCAGGGCATATTTTATGTTACTAACTGAGCATCAACATGACTGCAAAAACAAAACAAGGTGTTTTTTCTTTTATACGCATTAATCATCTCCCCTTTTCAGTTGCTTTTAAAAATATTGTGCTTTATTCAGTGCATTTTCCATGTACCCAGTTGTTTTTGTTTTTTAACAGCTAGTAGTCAAACAGCTTAAAATTGCATAATTTAAGGAGAAAATATTGATTTTTTGTTTCTGTTCCTGTCACTCCAAGCACTGCGGTTGAATGTTGTGACATGAGTCATTTACCCATGTGTGTGCTTTAATTCAGTGACTCATCATTCAGTTGTCAGCCAGACCTCCATCACTTATTAAAATAATTAAGCCACTCGGCTCAAAATTTAAATGATACTTTCTCTTGGTGTGCAATGATAACATGCTACTGATGTACAGCCAGACCAAATCTGAAGAGATTGTTGTTTCGCATGCCACTGCAATTACATGCATGTGCCTATGTTGCTATGGTAACATCATAGGCAATACAGGAAGCTGTCTTATGCCATGTCAGGCTTTTTGACTATCTATCTGTTGCTTGCCCTAACATTGACTATGCCTGGTATATTGTGGCCATCTTACCAGCAGTGGCTCTATTATGGGGCAATGGGCAAAGGATTGGGTGAGAAAATGCAAGCTTATTCTTTGTTTTTGTTCTCTAAGATAGTATTCAGCTCAAACACAAACTAGTGGTCAGACAGGGGAGAAGTGGGCATGTAGCAGACATGCAATGATTTAGACTTCCCTGTCTTTCTTAGAAATGTATTCATATAAGTGCCTCGCATGAAGTAGATGTGGTAGTAGATACAGGGCCGTCTTTACCCGTGGTGTGGGGCACTCAGGCGCTGAATTCTGGGGGGTGACAAATGTGTGCCTACTGCTGTACACCGGTCCCTCTTGATTGGCGGCAATGAAAAGCAATGGAGTGAAAGTCCCCGCCCCATTCCTCTGTTGCTCTGCTACCCTGTAGCATCAAATATTCTTGATGAGTTAGGAAACAAAAGCAGCTTTTTCCACTGTGTTGTTGTTACAGGTGAGTGATTTGCCCTTCCCCAAAAAAGCTCAATAAAAGTTAATTTGGGGGCAGCTAAACTAAATTTGGGGGCACTGGGCAGCGCAGATGCTAAAGACCGCCCTGAGTAGATGTGTCTCCTAACATAACCAGTGAAGTGTCAAATCCTGGCTTTCTGTAGCATGCCTTTTAGTTTCTTTCTCCATACAAAGTCAGACACAATAGCTGCCTTTTGGAGTTGAAAGAAGACAAGCACCCATCACCTACTCATTGGACCTGCCTCCCCTAATTTTGAACTGTGTATTTAGCTACTCCCCGCCAGCTTGCCTCTGGTTTTGGATTCTGCTCCACTGCTCTCCTGTCTGAGAAGCCGGATCCTCCCCCATCCCATCTGGATGACAATTATTGAGATCATTTCTCTAATTGTGACACATTCTTTGTTGTTGAAAATTTGTGCCTCCAAAAAGAGGTAATCTCCTTTCCCCGAGTTCAACTTATTTGAAGGGGGAAGGAAATAATAGCTTTCCAGATTACTTTAAGAAAAATGGCATGAGTGGAAGAAAGGGAGTGACCACCTACTCATTCTCCATCACAGACAACAAGGTTGTGGATGACCTTGCTTTGTATTGCCTGGCTTTTTGTAGATCTGCCTCAAGGACTGTTTTGTCAGTCATTTCAAAATTATAAAATATAGGGGAGCATTCCTGCCTGGCAACCTTTTCCTGGAGACTGTCATCCACAAAAGACCTCCTGTTGGCAGGATTTGATTTGGAGCAAACAGACATTCCAAGGCTACAGTGTGTTAATTTGGACTCACATTATTGCAATAAACATCAATATTATGTGGGAAAGGAAGGGAGGGTTAAAAATTGCTTCCCCAGTTGTCGCTGTATAGAAGAACCCTATTTCCCGATGTCCCAAGTCTGTTTGCAATGCCAACCCAACAACAAACAGGCCAGGCCAATCTTGTTTGTTTACATTTGAACTGGGAATCATAAACAAGATGTTGGCTTTGGAAGCATCTTCTAAACAGACTTGAGGGTGGGACAACTATTATAATTGCTTTTAGATATCCATGCTAGATACATGTTGGTATTGATAAAACCAAGAGGCTTTACATCCATGTTGATAGCCAGTGCTTACCAGTACATGGATGCATAGAATTTTTATGATCATATTAAGCTTTTAGCCTAAAATTCTGGCTTTTGCATCTATAAAATTCATGAATTATTGAATATATCTTTTGCCAGTGCTAAAAATGTTCCTATATAAAAATGGCTTGATAATTAATATAGCATGCAGTACTTCAAATATTTGCAATAAAACTCTCTTTGCAGGCTGTTCTGGAGCGCATGCAGTTTATTAATAAATGTGCACGGAAAGGTTTTGTTGCGTCTGAGGCCGACAGTGTCAGCACTAGAGTGAGTTCAGGAGAAACAGGTATGTGTATGCCTACATAAATAGGGTTGCCATATTTTGAAGAGCGAAAAAGAGGATGCTATGATGGCTATAACAGCCACTCAAAGCAAATAAATGCAATTTATCTCAAATTTTACCACTGAAAGGTGTCCTGGAAAAAGAGGACACATGGCAACCCTAAAATAATACAAGCTTTCTTACCTATGAAAACCTTGAAGAAACTGTTTTCAGGTGTAGGATTTGTGGAATGAAATAGTAATTTCTGTCCGCCATAAAATGGGTGTCATTACCAACCAGGCTGTGTTGGTAATAGGCAAAATATTCTTTACTTCTATCATATGCTGCTTTTCAAGTCACTTCTGAATATACCTTGCTTTTGGAATGCATGTTAGCAAAAATACTGCAGTCCAAACTATTATTATTTATTATTTTTTATTAAATTTGTATATCGCCTTATACCTGTAGATTTCAGGGTGGTTCACAACATAAACAACCATGCTGCACAGGCCTCTGATCCAAGTCAGGGGCAGCAGCTTGGAGGAAGGATGTTTCCCTCGCTATGTTTTCCTAGTGAAAATCCTCCTGGCAGTCTGACATTTGGCCCAGGAGGGAGGCTGCTCTTTGTGTCTATATCAATTCCCCCCCCCCCCCCGGAGCTTCACTGGCCATTTTTGTTGGGAGAACAGCATGGAAGGAAGGATTAACATCCACTGTGTGACTCTCAGTCAGAAGGCCTAATGGCTCTTGTATATACACACATATTTAATCATGCACTTAAGATATCTGTCTTTCTGTCAATTGCATTTGTATCATTTGTATATTACTCATACAACTAAGTTCTCTGGGCAGTTTACATAAATTACAAAATATAATTTACAGTTGAAACACACTGAAATAAGATAAGCTACAAAAACAAAAAAAGCTGAGCAAAAAAGCAACTAAAGCAAGCAGAAACCTAGAATTTAAAATAGTTAACACTAGCTTAAAATCCCTTGCACAAAAGCTGAAGCACTCAATGGGTTGTAATTATAAAAACAAGGAGGTCTTCTTTTGGTGTCATAAACACCATAGTGAAGTGCCAGGCAAGCTTTTGGGGGGCGGGGGAGACATTCCATAAATGGGGAGATACCACCACCTTTCCTTCGTAGCTGTTTTTTCTCACTTAATTAGGTAGAAAACCTGGAGGAGGGCTTCCAAGGAAGTTGCAACGTCTGGCCAGATATGTATGGGGGATGGTGAACTGTCAGGTAACCCAGCCCTAAGTCATTTTAGGGCTTTAGAGGTTAAACCCAGCACTTTGTATTGGTCCCAGAAACATAGCTGTCAACGTTTTCCTTTTTTTAAGGGAAATTCCCTTATTCCACATAGGATTCCTCGCAAGAAAAGGGATAATTTGACAACTATGCCCAGAAATGGAGTGGAAGCCAGCTAATTAAATCTGTAGCCTAGTGATTGGAAGGATATAGGAAATATGGCACAAGGAGAAAGGTTCACACCTTGCTGTGCAACCAGGGATCTCATACATAGACAGACATGGTCTGGAGCTGCAGTTTCATTCAGATGGGTAAAAAAATGCTAACTTTGACAGTACTGACAATATGTTTCTATAGACTGGGATAGAGCCCAAGCTCTTCTACCAGGCAGCAGTTCGGTTTAGGTAAAGGTGACTTCACTGGCCATCTGATCATCATGTCACTTTGCAAATATACATGCTGGTGCATATTTATATCTTTGGATCAGGTCAATATATAACTATCATGTATTCATAGTCTGGGATAATTTGGAACTAAAGTTTTGACCAGTTTCTTTTTTCTGGGCAGGGACTGCTTCTCCTGTTTCTGAACTAGCGGTGTCCCCCGCTGGAGTAGTTGCTGAAACACAGCGGAAGGAATTCGCTTTAGACCTCTCTCCCTATATTAGGTAAATTGCAGCAAGTGTTTAAAGTTTGGTTACAACATATATATATTTTTAATGTGTAAAAGTTAAGAAATGTAGGGTTGCCGTATTTCAAACAGTGACGGAAAAGTTGTTGAGCTTTTTGGTTTGGTTTTGCAAAAAAATGACTTTGATGGAAGTTTGGCAAAATTGACACCGCCAGCATGGGTTGCCATACATCCCGGACATTTTGCCGATTTCCACCTGGACACTGTTGCCAAATGCAGTATTCCATATATGGCCAGGAAATTCCAGAAATATGGCAACCCTAAGAAATATTTTAAAGTACTCATCTAGCTCCTATGGTTAGTTGTATCCCATGAAGTTATCCCATTAGCACAAGAACTCCCACTTGTGTGACGGCACTTCCCCTCTAGAGGGTTGAGAGCACAACATGCACTTGAAAAGTTCATTCCACTCAATCAAAAGTCCTTTTGCGAAAAGGATGGCTTCCTCGGATACAGACCTTTATATGCCTTTATATTTAGCAGTACACCATGTTGTCGCATTTGTGCCTAATCCCATTGTCTAAGCATGTCCTGCTCATAAAGCTATGGAGATGGAGTGTATCTGGTTCTGAGCACCCTGGAATCAATTCTAACTAAGCAGCACATCAAAGGGAACTATTTAATCTCTGCTTTACCCACAGAAAAACACTACCTGAACCTGTCTTGAAAAATGAAGCTATTATTCAAGAGCAAGAGATGCGTAAGGCAGAAGAAATAAATAATTTTAGACAATTTCGAGAGATGGTTGGAGAACACAGAGGGCAAGAACACACGGCTAGGAATCGGTTGAAGCAAAATGTACTTGATATGTATGACCATCTTCAGGTAAGTATGCATAATTCTGTTAATCATTTGAATAAATGTCTATTTATTTATTTATTTATTTATTTATTTATTTATTTATTTATGCTTACCTGTTACGTTTTTGCTCAGTTCATATTTTTCCTGATTTTCTTTCACTTCCTTTTCTTTCTTTCTTATCATCAATCCAAATCTGGCATGCTGAGGATGGAGAGGAAGTACAACATGCAGTTATAGTGACCAGAAATTGCAGTAACATGATCCGGTGCATGTTTACTCAGAGAAGTCCTGCTGAGTTCAATGGGGCTTGCTCCCTAGGCAGTTTCTTTAGTATTGCTACTTAGAGTTATGTATGAACAAGCAGCCCCTAGACACACATCTTTAAAAAACCTTCAGTATAATACATCTATGTGGTCATTAGAAAAATAAAAACTTCGTGAGAAAATATACATGAGCTCTAGGTAACTAAAATATTCATAAAAGTTGTGCAACCCACAGTATTGAAGAGATAATACTTAGGATTTTTTATTGCAGTACCTTCTATGCTACTACAGACTTCTGGGAAATAACATCTTGTAATAATCTGGAAATCAAACAAATTGCATACACATTTGATGTGTCTTATACTTTAGAACATTTGTTGCATTTTAACATTCTTGTATCAAGATGCAGAATTTTTCCATAGGTAGAAAAGGCCTGGTGTCACATAATAAGTAAGGAATTCTTTGTGCAATTTTCTTGGTTGTGAAGTAAGTGTTACAGAGTTTTAGAACACTGAAATCTGCTCAAAATACAGTGGTACCTCGGGTTAAGTACTTAATTCGTTCCGTAGGTCCGTACTTAACCTGAAACTGTTCTTAACCTGAAGCACCACTTTAGCTAATGGGGCCTCCTGCTGCTGCCGCACGATTTCTGTTCTCATCCTGAAGCAAAGTTCTTAACCTGAAGCACTATTTCTGGGTTAGCGGAGTCTGTAACCTGAAGCGTATGTAACCTGAAGCGTCTGTAACCCGAGGTACCACTGTATTTGGTTGTTGTTTTAGGTATACACCCAAGATATATAAGTATACACTTGAAAAGGTAAATGATAGTTTCTCCCATTTGATATAATTAAACAAAACTGACAATTAAGCCATGTAATTGAGAAAAGGAAAGGACCCACATATTTATGGAATAAATGAAGTACTTAAAATATTACTAGGCACTAGATTTATACCTATAGGTTTAATTTTGAATAGAGTGGATGTGTTTGTCTTTGGATAGGCATCCTTAGATGAAGCACGAGGCAGGGTGCTCAGCGTCCGGGAAGCATACAGAGCTAAGCTATTAGAAGCTGAGCGCTTAAGATTAGAAGCACTAGCAGCTGAAGAAGCCGCTCTTCGAGCAGAGCAAGAAAAGAAAACCCCAGATGTGCAGAAGAAGAAAAAGGGAGGAGGAAAAGGAGGAAAAGGAGGGAAGAAAAAGTAAATTTGCTTGAAATAGAAGCTGGGTAAACCTCCTTACTGGTCAGAAAAGAGCACCAGTTTTTGCAGTATTTTGGAATGCAACTCTGTCTTTTTTCCAAGTGTTATTTTTGAAATCCTTTTATAATCTTTAAATGATATTGATTTTAAAATTGATTTTAAAATTGTAACTGTATGCCATTACTTTGGCATTATATTTTTATGCTTTAATTGCAATAAATGTTTGCAACAGAATTACCAATATGCATTTCAGTATTGTCAGACAGTTTTTAGAATAAATGAACATCTAAATCAAAGAAGTCTAGTGGAATGGAAAGGAGGGTTACCTTGGTACCACCCTCAACCATTCTGCTAGGCCAAGAGGTGGTGATACAAGTAAAAAAAAATCCTGAAAAAGAACATTCTGAGCAAAACTTGACCACGTGCCTGCTTCTGGTTGCCATTTTGCTATATATTTATGGATTTTATGAAGTGCAATAACAGCTCTAGAACCCCTTGTTGTAGAAGTTACTATTGGGGGAGGGGGGAAGGATATATGAATCTAGACACACAGCCTACAAAGTACATGACACAGCAGAGTAACGCTAAAATATTCTTAGGAATCTCAGTATTGGTATTTTGGGCTGTCTTTGTTCTTCACCTTTTCTAGTGAAGAGAGAGAGTTTGTGAAAGGTTATGCCTAGCGTTACAAAAAAATGACAAAAGATAAGGATGCCTCATTCTCATCTGTGATAACTAAAGGAACGTTTACAAATCATGCTCAGAACATTGTTCAATGATATATTTTTATCAGCTTACTTTCAATTCTCAAGGAGCTAGTTTCATCCAAATCCTACACATAACCTATCATTTTTCATTCTTGTTTAGTTCTCTACCAACTGAGAGTATTGTTTCCCTTTGCAACAGTTAGTACTTTAAAGGAGTATGGTATGTTCTGAGATTAGCTTGAACAAATGCTCTGCAAAATCCTGACATTTAAATTAGAAGGATGGCAAGATAAATAATTTTGCTTGGTAGAAATGCAGCAGACTAATCTGTGAATCCAAATTCCTTTAATGACACAGGTATTAGATCCCAGAACCTTTCTCACACTACCAGGCATTGCTTATTGGCAGTGTGTCCTAGCCCACGTAGGCGAGCACTGACTAATCTCATTCTGTGGCATTGCATCTTCACTGGCCTTTGTTTTGTCCAGCTGGAAGATGTTTCTCCCATAAGCACCCTAGCTGGATGATGAATAGAAAGAAAAGGACGCAACAAAATACTTTTTGTCCAGGAAAACACTCCATTCTATTACTCCAAGTAGGAAAATTTGTTGCTTAGAAATAAATACTGGGGGATTGGCAATCATAGGTGGTGAGTGTTTTGCAGGCTGGGATGGTAAATAACTTCTGAAATTGGGTTGGCTCGGGAAAGAAGCTAAGGTATTTCAATTTTGTAAAGTAGTTTGACTTATTTTCCAAGTCAGTCTGATGTTGGCTGATGGGAAATCACCCATCAGTACTCAGCACTCACTTTCCTGAAAAGTCTTTACTGAAATTCACCTTTTAGCTCCTCTGCTACATCCTTTCTGTCACCAGTGTATTTCTCAAAGTTAGTACTTTATTTTCCATCCCTATTTTCTCCATCTGTCCTCTGTGAATGGCCGCATGCGAAAGCCAATGAAGTCTTCCCCCATGCACACAATAGCAATACCACTTGCACAATCACTGCATATTTGTCAAGCATCTTTTTCAAGACTTTAGAGAACTCCTGTGGCAACAATATTGAGGCTGGTGCATTGCTTGTCTGTAATCTCTCTTCTCTAATCAGCAGTAAAAACTGTTGTGTTTTAACCTAAGGGCCAAGGCCCAGCTCTAAGGTTCAACAACATCATCAGCACAGATTTTAAGCAGCTGCCTGTGAATTGAGAATTCTAGTACTCTCCTGGTCTTTGATAGTTGTGTGAAGCAGTCCTGTAACTACACCAAGCCCCTGTTTTTTACTCAAGTTGTACTGATGGAGGATGGGCCCCATAGTATTTATCATTTTCTCCTTTGATTGCTTGCTTGCTTGTGGTGTTTCAAAGGAGGTCGGGGTGATTAATGTGGGTTCTCCCTCACTCCCCTCCTAATACATCACGTTTGCATTCTGAACCAACACTATGGAATCTTGGTACTTAATAAATATTAACTAGTAGCAGTAGCAAGAGGGTTGTGAAACCCTTGCTTCCTGCAGCATTACAGTGGTATCTTGGTTCTTGAACGGCTTGGCTCCCGAACAAATCGGGTCCCGAATGCCGCAAACCCGGAAGTAAGTGTTCCAGTTTGCAAATGTTTTTTGGAAGCTGAACATCCAACGCGGCTTCTGCAGCTTCCAATTGAGTGCAGGAAGCCGCACCTTGGTTTTCGAACGGTTCCGGGAGTCGAATGGACTCCCAGAACAGATAAAGTTTGACAACCAAGGTATAGGGTTGTATAGGGATCGCTCAGTCAGTAGAGCACGAGACTCTTAATCTCAGGGTCATGCCTTCAAGCCCCACATTGGGTGAAAGAGTCCTGTACTGCAGGGGTTGGAATAGATTAGGGTTACCTTACGTCCAGGAAATCCCAGACATGTCCTTTTGGGGGGGGGCCTACACACCCATCTGGGGGGATGTTTACATGTATAGCAAGTGTCGGGTTTGGGGGGTTCAGTTTTGGGGGGTGCAGGCAGCTCAGGCGTGGGTGACTCAGGCTGCTTTGCATGCCGTGGCTGCTTGCAGCCCAAGCCAGGGAAAGATGGGCATGGGTGCTCTGCACACTGCAGCCACTGTCAGCCCGAGCCAGGAAGAGAAATGCACGGCAGCCCCACACACCCGCGCATCTGCCTGCCTCTTTCCCTGGCTTGGGCTGGCAGTGGCTCAGGCTGTGCTCTTTTTTGCTCTTTAAGATGTGACAACCCTAGACTAGATGATCCTCATGGTCCCTTCCAACTCTGTAATTCAACTTCAAGCACATTGAGTAATGATGCTGTGAGACTCTGAATGGGAAGTGAAGAACTAAAAATGTGATTCTCTTTGACAGGCATGCATGCACACACACTTGAAAAGTCTGACCTTATTTGTATCAGGTGTAGTTCCTTTTGACCTGGCCCTGACTTGAGGTGGGATTTGAACCCTGTGCCCACCACCACCCAATTATTCCTGAACATTTGCATGGTGGGGGTGGGGGGAGTAATGGGAATCAGAGAGGTCTCACTTTCATGTTGGAGAGATGCTGCAAGGCCTATTGTTTAATGGGAAATAGCACCTGTGTAGAGCTTGCAGCTTTTGCAGTTATATATTCCATAATGTCTGGGAGGAGGTGAGGCTCCATTCACAATTTCCAACTAAGGGGAAGCCTTGCAGGGCCTCTATTGATCATTTTTCTTAGTTTTTGTTTGTATTTTGAATTGCTTTCAGTTGTATGCTATGTAATTCTGTTTCATTCACCTTTGTATATTTTGTTTACTTATTTTTTGTTGCTTCTCTCCCTTGTTATCTATTTGTGTTAAATGTGTGATATGTAAAGGCTGCAACATTCATTGAATTAGCCTAATAAATTAATCAATTTAGAACATTTCGCTTGACTAAAGGTGCCTCTAATTAATCAGGCCACAGGTTGTTTCTTTATAAAAAAAAGTATTTTTAATGCACACAGTTATAAAAACCGCAATGTGTCTGTTTAGAAAGGAGGCACGCCTTTTCTACCATGCGGCAACTTTTTTGCTGCTGTCTAAAAGCAAGACTTTTACAAGCACAATTGTATTATCATATGCAAATTTATGCACAAAAGTATTGACTAAATCTTACAGAATTAATCAACTACATTTTTTATTGAATGGCAGCCCTAGTAATAAGACTATGAGAAATAAAGTGATTTTTAATAAATGTAGAAATTGCCTTTTCTTATTACTCATGACAGATATGAGTCTTACAAAAGCCTGAGGAGTAGGGGTGGTCACTCTAGGCTGACATGGTCAGAGTTGTGGTCACAGGAAACTGCTTCCCTTCACAGATGCACAAAGCTCAGTGTCTTACAGGTGTGCCAACTTGAATAAAATATTGAAGTGCCTAGGTAAGCCCTACCCCACATAAGCAATCACATCACATGGTGCACACACACTATTTAAATGGCAAGGCCCATAAACTTTGGGAGCCCCTGGCCCCCACAAATATTTTATTGGAGGGGGCATAGACCCCCTTGGCCCCTAGAAGTTGGCTCCTATCTTACCATATTTTTAAGTACAAAGCTGTAGAAGCACAACTACGCAGAGACCCAGTTTCACTATCATTACACAACAGAACAGTTGATAGTTACAGGTTGGCAACAGGGTGTTCATGAAAACACCCCTTGCATATTGAGGAGAAAGTGGGATTGTGCTGGCTAGGTCGTGCTTCTCTGATGGTTCAGGCTCAGTGGTAATGGGCTCTGCATGTGTAAGGATGTACAGACGTATGGCTCCTCCAAATGATGGGAAATCTTGATTGGCCGGGACTTCCAGGAGTCCGTGGAGGAATGCTGAGTTTATAATGCCCATTAAGGCTGAGCTTATGACTGTGGGCTGCAGGGAGGGCATATCTGGCCGATGCAAAGGGCCATGGCTAGGCAATGCAATTCTCATGTCCCCTCATATTGTGGAAAGGGGTTGTGTGTATTCCCTCCCCAAATACCGTAAGTATAAGCAAGGAACCATGCAACATTAATCCAGATTGTGTCAGGCTTAATTTAAATAAATGTGCTTATTCTTTTTAAGAAAAATAGGAAATACAGATCAACAATGGAGGGTAGAGGTGCCTATCAGAGAAAAAAGAAGCTAAAAAGAAAATATCAAACTAAGGAAGACCAGACCACTATCCATGCTGAGCTAAGAAAAAGAAGAGCAAAACCCACGGTTGAAGCATGTACAGACCACCGCACCTACTGACTTTAGAAGGCCTCTGCTATGGCATAGACCCAGCTATAGTCAAGCTTTGTGTGACTAATGGGCCAGGTGTGTGCTTGCATCCCTCCATATCAGAAGCATCCATTAGACTCAATGGAAAGCAGTTCACATCTCCATCTGGACTGACCATCTGCGTGACCGATGTCTTCAGCTCTCAGAGGATTTGAGAAACAGAGGAACTCACAATCTCTTAGCTTATTAATATAGTGGTACCTCTAGTTGCGAACTTATTTCGTTCCGGAGGTCCGTTCTTAACTAGAGGCGTGCTTTCACTAATGGGGTCTCTTGCTACTGCTGCGCCGCCGGCACACGATTTCCGTTCTCATCCTGGGGCAAAGTTCTCAACTCGAGGTAACTCTTCCAGGTTATCAGAGTTTGTAACCTGAAGCGTTTGTAACCTGAGGTGTTTGTAACTCGAGGTACCACTGTACTTGACTTTACCTTCACTTTAATGCCACATTTAAAATGCTCTAGTGCAATGTTAAACCGGAATGATACAATGAATTATTGGTTGTAGCCACCTATTTATTTCAAATGATTGAGAGGTATCATAGAGCAATGTTTGTTCATTTACCACCCTTTTATAGTTCAATGCATTTTAGATAATATCATTCATCTGTATGTCAGAGGCTTTTCTCTGTATTTATTTATTTTTTAAGCTGGAGAACCAATCATACTATGTTGACATTTGTCAAGGTTATTCACTGTATACAACTTGAGCCTTTCCAAAAGTATTGTTACAAATATTTAATGATTTGGTTCCCACTATGGCAATGACTTCTTGGTGGTTCTACAAATGGATTTCATTCCCCCCCCCCCAGTCAAATGGCACTTTTCCCTGGCAAAGCCACTGCAGAAGGGAGGGCTCACCTGGTGCTGCTTGAAAAAGATTTGGCAGACACAACTTTTCTATCTGGAAGTCTTCTGAAGTTCTGCCACTCATGCTAGAATCCATTCTGGATTCTGGATGTCCTGTTCCACCACTTACTTAATTGGCTTTGTCAGCTCTGATACTGTGGGCTACAGCCTACAGATGCAAGAGGCTTCAGTATTTGTGTGGGGTAGGTTTCACTGAAGATGTAGACCATATATTTGCAGAGGCATCTTGTACTGACAACATGTGATGAATGATATTGTGCCCCCATGGAACATGATTCTGTGCAAGTGCAACCTAGCATCCAGGCAGCCTTCCAGCTTTGCAACAAAACTCGCCAATTCCAAATCCCTATTTTTGGTGGCTTAGTTATGCTGCAACCAGAGATGTAAATCACAGCCAGGGTGCTGTAGTGGTTGTTGTGTTGGGTTATACCTACAGATACCTGGGATCAAATCCCTGCTTGGCAAGAAAACTTAGTGTGTGATTTTGGACCAGGCAGTCTCCCAACAATACAGGCTTTTTGTGAGCTTGGAGGAGGATGGAAGAGAACCATGTATGTCTGAAAAAAGGCCTTGGGGAAAGCACACCTCTACAAATAGGAGAGAGCATGGTGTGTGTGTGTGTGTGTGTGTGTGTGTGTGTGTGTGTGTGTGTAAAATAACAAGTTATATATTCCTTAACTAACACCAAAGCTGGAGCAAAAAGTTGAAATCATTCCCATTCTTTTCAAGAAGCCCAGAGAAGTGAACACCACTCTGAAAACCTGAATGGGCTGCTTATTTAGATGGTCAAATTAGGGCTCGGGAGACCCCACTGTAGACCCCCCCCCCAACCCAGCCATGAAGCTCACTAAGTCACCTTGAGCTGGTCACTACCTCACAAGGTAGTTCTTTGGAGCCAAATGGGTATGCCACCTGGCACGAAAGTTGCAAAGTAAATGTATCGTATTGGCCTGAATATAAACCTCACTCCCCCCCCCCTTACTAGCTTTCATTCTTCATCCACTATGATAGTAATAAATATGTTTCATGCAGAAAATGCTACAGCAGCTGCTCAGCAACTCCTTCTCCCCCAAAATATGTGTACCTATGATAATAAAGCATCCAAATTAGTAGGCTGAAATGAGTACATTATCAGTATACCTCTCTAGCATACATCACTTCCTGAATTATAAAAGCTTTAATAAAATAACAACAACAACTATTATTATTATTATTATTATTATTATTATTATTATTATTATTTATACCCCGCCCTCCCCAGGCAAGGCCGGGCTCAGAGCGGCTTACAAGCAATAATAAAAACAAGTTGAATGATTACAACTTAAAAACAAAATTAAAATACAACATTAAAATATTGAAACATTAAAATATTAAAATGTAGCCTCATCGCAGGAGGAGAAGGAAAAGAAAAAAGAAAGAGAGGGAGGGAATCAAATTGGCTCCAAGCCAAAGGCCAGGCGGCACAACTCTGCCTTACAGGCCCTGCGGAAAGAAATCCGATCCTGCAGGGCCCTGGTCTCATGAGGCAAAGCGTTCCACCAGGCCGGAGCCAGAGCTGAAAAGGCCCTGGCTCTGGTTGAAGCTAATCTAACTTCCTTAGGGCCCGGGACCACTAGGGTGTTGCTATTTATGGACCTTGAGGCTCTCCGTGGGGTATACCGGGAGAGGCGGTCCCGTAGGTACGAGGGTCCTAGGCTGTGAAGGGCTTTAAAGGTCAAAAGCAGCACCTTAAATCTGACCCTGTACTCCACCGGGAACCAGTGCAGTTTGAAAAGCACTGAGTGAATATGCTCCCATGGCAGAGACCCTGTGAGGAGCCTTGCTGCAGCATTCTGCATTCCTGGAGTTTCTGGGTCAGCTTCAAGGGCAGCCCCGCGTAGAGCGAATTACAGTAGTCAAGCCTGGAGATGACCATCGCATGGATCACTGTGGCCAGGGCGGGGAGGGAAAGGTAAGGGACCAACTGCTTAATGCGGTGAAGGTGGAAAAATGTCACCTTGGCTGTTGCTGTAACTTGCGCCTCAAAAGCTTTGTCACTTTAAAAAAAAAATCACATCTTGATTAAAATACAGTAATCTTCATTATGTTCTAGATGTGAGTAATTGGCTATAATTGATGCTCTCTAAAGGTATAATTTATCCCTGTTACATCTGAGAAAGATGCTGTGGTAGAAGAGAATAATTTCTAGCAGAAATTCAGTATTAAACTGTTCATCCACCTAAGTGTGCTACAAGGCTCTCATAAGTGCTATCAGAGGAGAGACAAGTTGATGGCACCATTTCACAGCTCCTGAACCCGGTACTGGGCCCAACTGCAGTGTGCAGGACTGACATCATCTTCGTCTGCCCTCATGCTACGCTGGTAAGATCCAAATTTCATATACAGTGGTACCTCGGGTTAAGTACTTAATTCATTCCGGAGGTCCGTTCTTAACTTGAAACTGTTCTTAACCTGAAGCACCACTTTAGCTAATGGGGCCTCCTGCTGCTGCCACGCGATTTCTGTTCTCACCCTGAAGCAAAGTTCTTAACCCAAAGTACTATTTCTGTGTTAGTAGAGTCTGTAACCTGAAGTGTCTGTAACCCAAGGTACCACTGTAATATGATTGCAAAAGCAGGGAGCTGGGAAATCCACACCTCACCTCAACCATGAACTCACCAGTAAGCGTTTGACAAACCACTCTCCTCTGGAGCAGGGCTTTTTTTCCAGCCAGAACACGCCGGAACTCAGTTCTGGCACCTCTCAGGTGGGCGCAATTGCCATTCTAAGAGAACAAGGGAGGTGTTCATGGTGAGCTCCAGCACTTCTTTTTCTAGAAAAATAGCACTCCTTGGAGGTCTCAGCCCACCATCTGCAATATGGTGACAAAGATACTGCCAGCTCCACACACAGTCCAAGGCAACTTTTGATGCCTCCCCAGCCCTCAAACTGCCTTCCCAAAGCTGAGTAAATGAGGTGCTGAGCTTTGGAAAGGAGGCACGAGGGCTCTTGTGAAGTTTTGCACCAAGTTTAGTTAACCAAGTTAAGCTGAAGAATTTTAGCCTGAAATTCTTTATTCTCACAGGGGGCCTAATACAGTAGCTTAAATTTAAGCGCTTGTGCATAATTTTCTTCGCCTGAAAGGTAAAATCTACAGCAAAGGCTTAAGGTTGCCTATTGAAAGAGGTCACAAATTACCATCTTTAGTCACTAGAGGGAGGTATTTCTATATCTGCCTAATAATATTGAAATATTTTTGTTTCCAAGGCATTTTTACTGCATCAAATACGGGTTTGTTTGCAGCTGAACAGCTCCTGCATTGGGAGCTACTTGTGACAATGAGGTTTTGACTTTGTTAGGCTTGAATGTTGATAATACACAAAACAAGGTTTACACACACACAAAGAGAGGGGGGGAGTGGAACGTGTACTGTCCCTCAAGACTGCTTAATAAAAATAAATAATAAAACAATAATCATTTTGTATAAAATATAGGGTTGTTGCTTATGTACAGCTGACAGAAAGGCTTGTTAGGGGTTTTAAATTTTTATTTTCTTATTACTATTGTTATTAGTGCTTTCTTCTGGGGGGACACAGGGGTACGCATTCCCCTAAACATTTTGTGAATCTAAGTTTGGCCTCATTGAGGGGCAGTATTTCAATATGGGTATGAAAATGAGAGTACCCCTAAACATTTTTTTTAGAAAGAAAGAAAAAAGCACTGATTGCTGTTGTTATTAGTAGAGGTAAAAATAGAAAAAGTGGAATAGGAAACAGACTGACATCCAAACAATCATTACAGTGGTACCTCGCAAGACGAATGCCTCGCAAGACAAAAAACTCGCTAGACGAAAGGTTTTTCCGTTTTCGATCTGCCTCGCAAGACGAAATTTCCCTATGGGCTTGCTTCGCAAGACGAAAACGTCTCGCGGCTTTGTTTCCTTTGTCTAAAAACAAAGACATGTTTTGTTTATAAAATTAATTTATTTTCCCTTCAATTTTTGAACTGCTCTTTACAGTATGTGTGACTTTAAAGAGCAGTTAATAAACTGTTGTTGTACCAAATTTGGCTTTGTTTCGACTTTTTTTGACCATAGGAACGCATTAATTGATTTTCAATGCATTCCTATGGGATTTCGTGATTCGCAAGACGAAAAATTCGCTAGACGACAAAAATTGCGGAACGAATTAATTTCGTCTTGCGGGGCACCACTGTACCTGGTTTACAAAGATGTATCGGATTGTAAGTGAACTTTAAATAACAGTGATTATTATTTAAATCCAAAATATAAAATCAACAAAGAAACAAATAGAAATAAAAAAGAACACCAAAGGAGTGAGAAAAAGAAAGAGAAGAAAATAATATTTATTTTCCTTTTGCCTTGTCGGACCCAAAGCATCCAGGTGATTGTGCTTAAAGTTCCAAAAGTATTACTGTATAAACCTTAAACAGGGGTGTTCTCTCCTCCCAATATTTTGCATACAAAATCCTTGCTGCTAGAACCATATGATATAAGAATTTCTCTCTGTCCTTGGGGGACTGCATCTTTAAAGAAAGGCATTAAGTACGCTTTGGGGTCTAAGTGTACCGAGTGCTTGTATTGTTTATATTAGACACAGTTTCATGCCAATATTTCTTAGCCTCAGGATAGTTCCACCAGCAGTGGATAAAATCTACTCTATCCGCTCTACATTTAAAACATCTATCATTTCCTGTCTTGTATCTTCTAGATACCCCAGATGGTGTTAGATACCACATTATCCAAAGTTTAACAGAATTATCTATCAATGCTAACAATGCAGTATATTTGGTAATATTTCCCCATATATATTTACAGATATTTATTGATGTCCCAGTCATTTCCTCCCATTTTTTGTGACATAGTCAACTTGTGTACTGTCTCCCATATGAATAACAGATTGACATATGTGAGGCAACCATTTTTCTGGGTTTTGACAAAATTATCTGGCTGCCTTACTGCTCCTCTGTATATTGGCAACTATTAATTTTAAAAGCCTCTAACCTGAAAATATTTGTATAGCATAAATTATATACCGCCCCTCACTTTATCTATGGTCTTTATCTGATTATTGCCAATCCAATCAACAAAATGTTCAAGCCCTCCTTTATGTCAGCTAGCAAATCACCCTACAGTTCCATTTTATTGAACTATTGATGAAATAGCACAGATGTGATTGTTAATGTTGATAGGCACAGTTGGTTGTTGTTTTTTTTAATTTATCCTATATCCTAAATACTGCTGGAATCTCTTCCCTACAGCAAGAGCTGTACTCGGTGCTGAGTAGCTGCTATAAATAAACAGCCCAAATCAAAAGCATCACTGAAAAGCATTGGCTGGCAAAACAGCAAAAAGTCTGATGCTATTCAAGCCACAAAAAGCTGCACTCTTATCTTGGCCAATAGAAAATCTTGACCTCCTAGACAGAAAGCATCAGCACTCAAGTTTCTCTGTACTATGACTGTGCTCTTTTCCTTTCACCTTGGGCAGTTCTTCTTGATAGAAGGATGGATAAGGAAGTGAATGCCTTTCTTTCCTTTGGAACCAAGCCTTGGAATCCTGCAATCAACACTTTTTGTGTATTTGCCGAGGCGAAACCTGCAGCCAACGTGATTGCCATAAAACATGCAGAGTCGCTCTAACATGCGTGTAATTATTCTTCTACATGCAAATAGCCAAGATCTATTATATCAAATACAAAATGTAATTAACTTTCCTGGTATGAAATATTATGGCCCTCAAATCTAATTGCTGTGGACTTTTGAGATCTGAAGGTAATTAGAAGCTATATTTTGTTTTGTCCTCAGGCAGTGTAACGCCTTAGATGACCTCCCTGCTCCTGACCCGTTAGGCAATGATACAAGGTATTGATCACACTGCAGTAAAGATTCATGCTGGAATATCGATAGCCAATTACCTTGTGCAAGAACAGTATACTTGGAAAATGCAAGTTTTTGTGTGGAGCAGATCAATTGTTAGTTCTTCTCAGCGTCTGTCGGAACACTGGCCTGCCGCAAATGTGATATGATTTTATTGATGTGGCCTCAGGACACAACACAGCAAGAAGTTAGAAAACTGGGTCCAACTGCTGACAGGAAGAGCTCCTGCTCCTGTTTTAAACAACAGTGCTGAAGGTTTTTCTATCACTTCTATTAGGACAAAGGGTTTCAAAATTGTTTTTAAAATTAGTGTGAATGTCTAAAGATTGTTAGCAGGGCAGCAGGACCATTTTAATGAATAGACACTTTCATAGAATCAGAATTGTAGAGTTGGGTCATCTAGTCCACCCCCTTGCAATGCGGGAATTTGAACGAAAGCATGCACAACAGATAGCCATCCAACCTCTGCTTAAAAACCTTCCAGAAGAGAGAGCCCACCACTTTCTGAGGAAGCAATTTCCATCTTCTAACAGTTCTTACAGCAGAAAGTTCTTCCTGATACTTAGTCAGAATCTCCTTTCTTGTAACTTGATTTGGTATAAAACAGCTCCCTATGCTTTTCACTGCTTCTACAAATGAAGAAAACAATCAACTGTTACATCACGTGAAGCAGCCCAAAGCTTTTCTTTATTGATCTGTTTTGGCCAGAGCACCAGAAAACTCTCTTTGATAATTCAGAAGCTGTGGAGGAGAAGGGGAAACACCTGGAGAATTAAGGGTCAACCAGCATAAATAAGGGCATGTCGTCATCACTGATAGTGGCTTTGGTATGTCAACATTAGTCATTTTTGCACTGCCCTCAGGTTTGATGCTTTCTGACAGAGACTCTGTGCCTTAAATATCTGCATGACAGCCATAAATTTGATAGGAAATGTTCTCTGCTTGGAGCATTTCCATGCTGGGGGGGGGGGAGAGAGAGAGAAGACCCATTTACTGAATGTCTCTCTGTCACACAGCTTAAAGCACATCATCAACAGCAACCCTGAAGAGTTGCGACCGCACTTCAATATGCAGTGATGTGCAAGGGTGTGTGGCTAAAGCACCCTCAGGTTCCCTGCTTGTATAAAGAAAAATGGTTGATTCAGAATCAAACCCTGTTTCAGCAGCCTCAGGCACCATGTAAATGAGCTCTGAGTTTGCATTCCAAGTGGATTATTCCTATGTAAGGAAGAGTGATTGCTTTGAAGATGCTTAACATTTACTTTGGCCAGATTCTGTTCAACTTCACCAGCAATGTTATTTCTCTAACTTAAACTCAGACCATACAGCTTTTCAGTTTTCTTTATGAATCTGTTTGGTTTCAGTCTTTAATTCCTGTTGAGCCTTGCTATTTGATTGGCATCTTTCAGCCTTGAGCGCACTGTGGTGTCATGTTCCTGATATGATTGATTATTTATTTATTTATTTTTACATACCCCACCCATTCTGGACAGCTCCCAACAGAATTAAAAGCACAATAAACATCAAACATTAAAAACTTCCCTAAACAGGGCTGCATTCTAAAAGTCAGATAGTTGTTTATTTCCTTGACATCTGATGGGAGGGTGTTCCACAGGGTGGGTACCACTACCATGAAGACCTAAAGGAACAGGCTCCAAAAACTGTGAAGACTTTGTGAAATATGTCTATCTCTTGATTTGGGTGATGTTTATTTTCTCCTTCTGTTGGTTGATTGTATTTTTAGTGATCCTGTTTGGTTTTAATTGTATTTTGATTGGGATATTATTTTCTTGTAAGTTGCTATGGGAAGATGGCTTGTAGGGTCAAAAGGAGGACATAAGCACCCTTATATTAATTGGTGCTCATAGAAGCTTATATTTGTAGAGTTGAAAGGGACCCCTGGGGTCATCTAGTAGAACCCCCTGCAATCTCAGCTAAAGAATGCCTGACGAATTGCCATCCAGCCTCTGTTAGAAGCCTCAAACGAAGGAGAGTCCACCACCTTCTGAGGGAATCTGTTCCACAGTCACACAGCTCTTACCACCAGAAAATTCTGTTTCATCAGAATCTTAATTCTTGTAACTTGAATCCATTGGCTCGGGTCAAACCCTCTAGAGCAGCATAAACAATCTTCCTCTGTCTTCCATGTGACAGCCCTTCAGATATTTGAAAATGGCTACCATATCTCCTCTCAGCCTCATCTTTTCCAGGCTACGCATCCCCAACTCCCTCAACCGTTCGTCGTAAGGCTTGTTTTCCAGACCCTTTATCATCTTGGTTACCCTCCTCTGCACATGTTCCAGCTTGCCAATGTCCATCTTAAATTGTGGTGCCCGAAACTGGACATGGTACTCCACGCTGAACAAAGTACTCACCTTGAACAGAGTGGAATTATGACTTCCTTTGATCTGGACACTATACTTCTGTTGATGCAGCGTAGAATACCAGTTTTTGGTAGATGCGCCAGGTGTTTTATTTCTTTTTTGTTCTTATGACAAAACTTCATAATGTCAAGAGCTGATCTTCCAGTCAAGGATGCCATCCCAACCCCAGATATCTGAGAGTACCCCCACATAACTCAAAGGGACTTGCTTCTGAGTAGACATAGGGATTATAGCCTTGAATTAATATGAGAGGTTTAGTAGGATTTCTGCATCGTGGTAAGTTTGTAACAGGTTCCGCCAGGCACCCACAATAGGACTGCCATCTATTTTGAAAGAAGTTCCTGCACAGTTACAAGAAGTTCAGCTGAGAGTGTTTGCTCAGTTGCTTAAACCTGTGACTGGGGGGGGGGGAATGTTACCTGTTGACTTATTTGCAGCCATGTTACTTTTAAAGAAACAGGCACCTTTGTCAGGAAAACTTTCAGCAACCCTGACAGAAGTAAATTGCTATCTATCTATCTATAACTAACTAGGATTACCAAGCTGCATTCCAGAAAATGAAACACGTTCCTTTAAATGCACCAGTAAAGAGGCGATGAAACAGCTGTGGCTGCTCAGGCCATATTCTTAGTCTTCCCACCTGCCAGCAACAGGGAGAGCATGGAGACTTGCCCTTCTGTTGCCAGCAAGAGGAGAGGGCAAAATGAAAGCCTGAGGAGAGGGAAGGTGGGAGCAGCCACAGGTAGGGGTAGACAGCATATTCAATTGCATCTGCTTATTTGTTTCTTTGCTTGCTTATTTGAATTCACTTTGTGTTGCAATGGATGTATCTTGAAATGAATAGATAACAAAAAGTATCTTACAATTACTCAAGTTTAGACATTGTGTATATTTTCTCAAGGAAATTATACAGTAGTACAAGAAATGACTTTGGAGTGACATAAACTTCATTTTATAAAAACACTGAGAAGCCATAACGTGCGCTGAGTAACCACTTGTACATCCCACAATAAGTTTTGTCCCATTTGTCCTTATTTTATTTTCTGAATCTGATAGAGGATTAATTCATCCAATAAAACATAGTCCCATGTTTCATCATACCACTTTTTAATTGATAATAACTTGCCTGCATATCATTCTGTTTCCATTCCATGTCAATTTGATAGGCACTCCATCATAGATCTATGCTGCCCCATTTTTTGTGGAAAAAAATCACAGTTTAATTGCATGCATTTTGTATGCATTCTTGCCCCCCAAAATACACTTTTGTAACCTTATCATTGCATTTCCCCCAAAGTATATATTTGGTATCTTTTTTTCTTTTTCTTTTTTGGTAAAAATATAGGTGTTTCTGACTACTAAAAAAAATAGACTGGTTTGCTTTAAAATGCAAATTGAAGCACCCCCCTCCCACCACATCCTTAGCAGGTAGAGTGATGTATAATGGTTAGAGTAGCAGCCTAGTACTGGAAAGACCAAGGTTCAAATCCCCACTTACCCATAAATCTCACTTGACCCTGAGCCAAATCTTAGTCAAACTTACCACACAGGTTTCGGGTGTTTGTGAAACCCTGTTTATGCAGGGCAGATTGGAGGAAGGGCAGAATACAGATGCAAGGAAAACAGAAATATCATGCTGCTGATCAGCGCTGACCTTTCTTCCTTGAACAACAGAACTAAAACAACTTGCTCGTGAGTAAGAAACCTGAGGCTCTATCTGAACTTAATTTGGCGAAATTTGGCTGAAAGCAGGAGACGCTAAAAAGGAAGTCAGTCTTCCGGCTCTGTTTAAAGTGTCGAGCAAAGACTTTTCTAAAGCGGAAGCATTGAAAGGAGGTTAAAAGAAGTTGGAATTTACTTTGCAAATTCGATCTAGACTGTTTAAAACTCAAAAAAGTTATAACAGCTTTGTAAGTGGATAAAGACTGTGGTTCCTCTTTCTGTTTATCAGTGGATTACAAAGTTACGAAACCTGGCTATCGGTCTGCCTGGATACAAGTAACATCGGACTGCGGTAACTGTATATAAAGCTATATTGGGCCACCTTGTATCTTTAAAAAAAAGGAACTGTTGCATGCACCCTGGTTAAGAACTTTTATTCTCTGCAGTTAAAATTGAATGGAGGGTTCCCCCCCTGTTCTGGACTTTATTTAATTTTTTTGTGTGTGAGGGAACTTAATGGTGGAAACTTTTCATCCTTCCTTCCTAACTTTTTTTTGGGAGCTCCCCCTACTGGATTGTAGAATTATTAATCTCTGAGAACTGCTGGCTTTTATATCTGGATGTTTACTTTCTTTTGGATTGTTTCCCATGGGATTTACAATTTGACCTTGACTCAGGGACAGCTGTGGAATGAGTGGCGCACCAAAAACAAGGGCTGGAAAGAAAGCAAAACAAACTGAACTCTTGCAAACAACTTTGCCTGTGCAGCTACGTAGATCGTCTGTTCCAATTGTGACAGGCCTGCAAGAAGGACAACATATACAGCCACCTCTTGGGGAGATGGCTGCAGGAGGGTTAGATCCTGTCTCGAAAGAAATATTGGACCAACTGGCAGCACTGAATAAGAAAGCTGATGAACAAGCAGCTAGATTTGATGAACAATCTGCTAAATTTGATCAGGTGACTGCTTCTATTGATAAATTGACAGACCAGGTCACTAAGAATACACAGGCAATAGGTAATATTGAAAAGACTACATCAGAAAACCGAAAATTAGTCGAAGAAGTAAACACAAAAGCAGAAGAAAACAAAAAGAGGATAGAGGAATTAAGAGGGGAGGTAAGACCACTGAGTAGACAGGTTACTGAACAGCAAGCGTACCTGTCCCTGGCAGAATTGAAGAACAGGGAAAGCAATCTGAGGCTTAGAAATATCCCAGAATCAGAAAAAGAGGACTTGATCGGTTTTTTGACAACAGAAATATCTAAATTCTGGGGATTGGCAGAAGATAAGGACTTTAAAATCGTCACCGCCTTTAGATTAGGAAGAGTGGTCAAGAAGGATAAACTAAGGGATTGCTTGATCATTTTGAGATCCAAGCAAGAAAAAGATAACATACTCGGCCTGCACTTCAAAAATTCATTGGTGATTCAGGGAAAGACGGCAGAAATCTTCAGAGATATACCAAAACAGCTGTTGGATTTAAGAGCTACATATAAAGACCTAGCAAGCTTATTGAGAAACAACACAATCCCCTATAGGTGGGAATTCCCTCAAGGATTATCTTTCACCTTGAAAGGGAGGAAGGTAAGAATCAGAACAGCAGAGGAGCAAGAAAAGTTCCTAAACGACCACGGGGAGGACCTTCGGAAAGGAGTAGCAGGAGCTTGGCCACCTCCTTCGTTTGGCCTCAACCCGGTTCCACCTCCAGATAAAGAAGACAAAGGAGACACCCCTACTGGTAAATAAATTGATCCAGGATGTCTCTGCAGCTTCTTAGTTGGAATATTCATGGCGCAAACTCTCCCGAGAAAAGGAAAAAAATCTTTCATATATTGAGAAAAGAACAACTGGACGTCATTTGCCTTCAAGAAACACATGTGACTAGGCTCCACAGGAGAGTGCTAATTAATAAGAGACTAGGCCAAGAATTTATTTCATCAGACAAGGTCAAAAAAAGAGGAGTAGTGATCTATGCAAAGGAGAGCCTAGCACCAAAATTGGTTTTTAAAGATGAACAAGGAAGAATTTTGGCGATTGAAATACAATCACAAGGAGAAAAATTTTTGATAGTTGGAATATATGCACCAAACGATGGGAAATCGGAATTTTATAAGAGGCTGCATGAGATAATGCTGGACCACATTGACTATACCAACATCATCCTGATGGGAGATATGAATGGGGTAGTCTCCACGTACATGGATAAGTCACAAAACCAAAATTTGAACAAAGACGGCAGACTTCCAAAGACTTTTTTTGAACTGACAGACAATATGGACTTGATTGACATCTGGAGGACAAAGAACCCTCTAGGTAAGGAGGGAACATTCTTTTCTGAGGCCCACCTATCTTGGACAAGAATCGACCAAATCTGGATATCTAGAGGACTGGCACCTAAGACAAGAAAAATAGAGATCTGCCCCAAAACTTGCTCCGACCACAACGCTTTGAAAATGGATTTGAGACTCACACCAGCTGGATCCTTCAGATGGAGAATGAATGACCACTTGTTTAGAGATCAGGAGATCGTGAAGAAGGCCCAAAAAATGTTGAAAGACTATTTTGAAATAAATTTGAATACCTCGGTGGAAAAGAAAATAATCTGGGACGCGAGTAAAGCTGTTATGAGAGGGTTCCTGATACAACAGAACACTATTAAGAAAAAACTCTGGAATGGTAAAAAGGACAAGATTTTGGACAAAATAAGAGATGGAGAGAAAAAGCTGAGACTAAATCCAAAATCAAAAGAAGTTTTAAGAGAAATAAAATTCTACCAAACACAATATACGAAATTGATAAACCAAGAAATTGAATGGAAAATTAAACAGATGAAACAAAGATCATTTGAATCGGCAAATAAATGTGGGAAGCTGCTGGCATGGCAGCTGAAAAAGAGACAAAAATTGAACTTTGTTACCAATCTGGAGGTCGAAGGTGAATGTATCCAGAAACCAGAAGAGATTAGAAAGTGTTTCCAGAGATATTTTAAAAAACTTTATACCCAAGGACCTCAAGCAGAGATAGAAATAAATAACTTCTTAAAAAGTCATGGCCTTCAAAAGCTAACACAAGATAAACAAACAGCCCTGAACTATAAAATAACACAACAGGAAATTGAAAGTGCCATTCAGAACATGCAAACAGGCAAATCCCCAGGCCCAGACGGACTTACCTCCAAATACTATAAGACACTGAAGGAATACTTGATACAGCCACTAATGGAGGTATGTAATCAGATTTTGGAAGGGAAGGGGGCACCAGAATCGTGGAAAGAGGCATTCATCACCCTGATACCAAAATTGGAATCTGAAAAGACTCAACTTAAGAATTATCGTCCCATCTCACTCCTAAATGTGGATTACAAAATTTTTGCTGATATTTTCGCAAATAGACTGAAAAAAGTTTTGAATGAAGTAATTCATAAGGACCAAGCAGGCTTTCTCCCTGGTAGACATTTGTCTGATAACACTAGGAATATTATTGATGTTTTGGAGTTATTACAGATAAATATGAATACGAAAGCAGCTTTGATTTTTATAGACGCGGAGAAGGCCTTTGACAATATATCTTGGAAATTTATGAAGAAAAATTTGGAAGGGATGGGAGTGGGAAGGGCGTTTCAAAATGGTATCGAAGCAATCTATTCAGAACAAAAGGCTAAATTGATTGTAAACAGTGTGGTGACAGAGGAGTTTAAAATTGAAAAAGGGACACGACAGGGGTGCCCCCTATCACCCTTGTTATTTATTTCTGTCCTGGAGGTGTTGCTGAATTTGATTAGGAGGGATCAGCTGGTGGAAGGAATCCAGGTCGGAGAAAAACAATACAAATTGAAGGCCTTTGCAGATGACTTGGTTTTGACATTACAGGAGCCAGAAGCCAGCACAAAAAGAGCTTTAGAACTAATTTCTGAGTTTGGTCGGGTGGCGGGATTCAAGTTGAACAAACAAAAAACTAAGGTTTTGGCAAAAAACTTGACACCTTCAGAAATAGACGGGTTCCAGAAGGAAACAGAATTAAATGTGGTTACAAAAGTGAAATACCTGGGGGTTAACTTGACTGGGAGAAATTTGAATCTATTTAAAGATAATTATGAAAAATGTTGGTCGGAAATTAAAAAGGACTTAGAAACTTGGTCAAGATTGAAACTTTCCTTGTTGGGAAGAATTGCAGCAGTTAAGATGAATGTATTGCCAAGAATGTTGTTTCTGTTTCAAACCCTCCAGATCGTGGACAGAGTGGAATGTTTTGGAAAGTGGCAGAGGGATATCACGAAGTTTGTCTGGCAGGGCAAAAAGCCCCGAATAAAATTTAAGATACTAACAGATGCAAAGGAAAGAGGGGGGTTTGCCCTGCCGGACTTAAGATTGTATTATGAAGCTGCATCCTTCTGCTGGATGAAGGATTGGTTTCTGTTAGAAAACACTGATGTCCTAGATCTGGAAGGGCATAGTAATGCTTTTGGGTGGCATGCATATTTGTGGTACGACAAGGTAAAGCTTCATAAACTGTTTAAAAACCATATTGTCAGGAAAGCTCTATTCATCGTCTGGACTAAATATAAGGACTTACTTGAAAGTAAGACCCCGAGGTGGTTATCACCGACGGAGGCTAAAGCCATTAAACTACGTAACATGGGGAGTGGCTGGGCAAAATACTGTGAGTTAATTGAAAGAGATGGTGATACTTGGAGGTTGCAGAGCTTCGAAAAATTGAAGGGAAAGGTGCGAGACTGGTTTCATTATGCCCAAATTCTAGAGGTGTTTAAAAAGGATAAAAAAATTGGTTTCCAGGTGGAAAAATCAAAACTAGAGACAGAACTACTTGAACCTAAGACGAAAGTGCTTTCAAGAATGTATAACTTGTTGCTTAAATGGAATACTCAAGACGAGACAGTTAAATCAGCTATGATAAAATGGGCTCAGGACATTGGGTACAACATTATGTTTGAAGACTGGGAAAGGTTATGGACCACCGGTATGAAATTCACGGCATGTAGTGCCTTAAAAGAAAACATTATGAAAATGGTATACAGGTGGTACATGACCCCAGTCAAACTTGCAAAGATATACCATCGGTCTGACAATAAATGTTGGAAATGTAAGGAGGCTGAAGGAACATTCTTTCACCTCTGGTGGACATGCCCGAGGGTGAAGGCTTTTTGGGAAATGATTTATAATGAGTTGAAAAAGGTGTTTAGGTACACCTTTCACAAGAAACCAGAGGCCTTCCTCCTGGGCATTGTGGGCCAGAGAGTGTCAAGGAAAGATAGAACTTTCTTTTTATATGCAACTACAGCAGCAAGAATCCTTATAGCTAAACATTGGAAGGCACAGGAGTTACCCACGCTGGAAGAGTGGCATTCGCAGCTGATGGACTACATGGAATTAGCCGAAATGACAGGCAGAATCCGAGATCTGGGAGAAGAGGAAGTGGAAGAGGACTGGAAAAAATTTAAGGACTATCTACAAAAACACTATAAGTTATATGAATGTTGAGAATTTGCTAAGCCCTTGGAAAAAACATGCTTCAGTATTGAGATTGGTAAATGATGGAAACCAAGTTATGATCTAGAAAAGTATAAATTGCAGACTATATAATCAAATGAAAACACAAAAACATATGAAATAAGGTATTAATTTGCTGTTTATTTTTATTGTAAAGAAAGCAGGGGATGGAGGACGTGGGGAAGTCCGGTTGATCATGAAAATTGATTTGAAAAAGTGAACTTTCTTCTATAATTTCTTTTTTCTTTCTGTAAAACCGCTTTTGTTGTGTTACTGACGATGTATTCTGACCTTGGAAAAAAAGCAATAAAAAATTATTATAAAAAAATAAAATAAAATGCAAATTGAAGCACCCCCCTCCCACCACATCCTTAGCAGGTAGAGTGATGTATAATGGTTAGAGTAGCAGCCTAGTACTGGAAAGACCAAGGTTCAAATCCCCACTTACCCATAAATCTCACTTGACCCTGAGCCAAATCTTAGTCAAACTTACCACACAGGTTTGGGGTGTTTGTGAAACCCTGTTTATGCAGGGCAGATTGGAGGAAGGGCAGAATACAGATGCAAGGAAAACAGAAATATCATGCCTTATCAATGCATTAATTGAAGATGCCTGGCCTCTAGGTGTTGCAGTAGTGAATCTTTCTTAAACGATCAATGTTGTGCTTTTAGCCTGCCTGGAAACTGTACCCTCAAATGTTCCGCCATGGGATTGCTGTGAAATTACTTGTTTCCAAGACGGTCTTATTTACGGTAATATTGGTTCAGAAACAGATACAATTAGTGAAAACAATTTGTGACTGTGCACCTCTCATAAAAAAGTATCATTATATAATCCCAATTTGGCTAGGAATGGCTTATGCCCATCACACTTTAGATGTGAAGGCCTCATTAGCAGGCCTCAAAAAATACAGGTTTTTCTTCAATGTGAGGATCATTTCTAAAGACTAGTCTGACATCTAGTGGCTGGAGAGAAAAAGACACTTTCCTTAACTCATTAATGCTTGCTTTGAAAATTACGGTAATAGTGAAATGTAACGAATGTCCTTAAGTTCCTATTTAGTTCCTTTTTGGTGCAGGAATGTTGGGTTGTGATAAAAACTTGGTTTAAAAAAATATTTTTCTGTTGCACTTTTAAAAAATGATTTCAATGTGACTGCTGCAAAGCTGGGGGAGGGGGACGGGGTGCGGGGACTCCTATGCGCTGCTAGGCCATTATGGTGTTGCTTTTCCAACCTTTCGTTCTGCTCCAACTTAATATGCACACAAGCCAAGCCAATTACACCTTTCCTTTTTTATAGAATGGAGATAACTTGCTCCAGGCAAAGTATGGTGTTCAGGGGGTTCTTCATACATTGTATGAAGCCTGTCTCACAATAAACTGCAAGCCCCCTGAGCTGGAAATCATTCAGGCATAAATGCAACTATTTCTGGAGAGAGCATTGATTGAGAATGGGGGCAGGGAAACAGGTTAGCTATAACTACCTTTTCCAACAGTGGGATGGTAGGCGTTCATGGGATATTTTGCCTCAGGTGGCAAAATAATTTGGTGGCCCTTGGATGTAATAGACACCCTGATGAGGAAGCAACAAAACGCCATGGGCTGCCCCTGCTGTAACATCAGACAGAAAGGAGGATGGGATTTCCTGCACATTCCTCTCCAGCTTTCTTCTTCCACATGCCTGGACTGTGCCCAATAGTGGAGTTGTTGTTTTTTCAAATGCTGGCGTCCTGAGAAGTGGCAACCCCTTTCTTTCCTCATTACAAGGTGAATTCAAAACCAGTACGAAGCCTTTTCCCTTGAGTCCACATATATTTGGACTGGCTGTGTAGGTACTGCATTCAGCTCGCCAAACAATATGCTTTTGGAGTCTGTCAGTTTCCTGTTCTGCCTCTTTACACGCTCAATTTTCCCTCTTTGCTGCTCCTGTGATTGCTTTCCTTCAGCCCCTTCTCTCCCCTCACAAGCAGGCCTCTGCCTTTCTAATTTCTCCCGAGATTATATCAGCAGGGATGATCAGCAGCTGAGTTCCTTTCATTAATGCTGATGCAGGCGGACTGGCAGACTCAAGCTCCCTGCAGAAGCCCCTGGGTCAATCCCCCCCCCCTCTTCTAAAAAGAGAGAATGAAAGGCAAGCTGACAGATAGAAAAGTTGGCTCTTCTTGATGCTAGCTTCTTTTGTTGCTTTCCACTGAGAGTGATGCAAGGGGAATCAGTGGTGAATTACAGTTGCTGGATTTTGCCAAAATTATAAAGCCAGGGTTTATAGGCCCCAGCTTTCTGGTCTATAAACCTCAGCAGCTCTGAACATCAGAACCCAAAGAGTCTTGATTTTCCTCTTTTTCAAATCAGCAGCTCTTTCTCATCCAGGGCTTCATCCAGTAAAAATACTGGATGGAATAACAGGAAGCAATGCACACCATCATTGCCCTGGGATATCCTGTAGACTCCGCTGAAGCAAGAGGCATTGCTGTAGGAGGTCTCTTGACATTGCTGGACAGGCAATGCCTCAGACATCCTGCCTATACCTTTAGAGGGAATGGGAGAGGGAACCACAGCTATGTTTCCTACCATGCTTCTTTGTCGATCTCATCTGTGGAATCCATTCTAGTCCTCTCTACTAAAGAGCCAGGGTGGGGAGCCTCCAGATGTTGTTGGACTCCAATTCCCATCAGGCCTAGTCTGGGTGGGACATGATGGGCATTGTAGTCCTGCATGAGTAAAGGGACCCATGGAGGAAAAGGGCAAGAAGTGAGGTGAGACTCTCTTCCCACTCTCTTTAAATGTTTGCAGACAAAACCTAGGCCAGTTTACTCGGAAGTATTCCCCACTAAGTATGCATAGGGGCTCAGCCTCAAAGGTTTAGGTAGGAACCATAGACTGGGATCTGGTCACCTTTTCTGTGTGTGGCAGATTGATGGTGGGAGGAGAGTTTGTGGGTGCTGCTTATGCTAAGACTAGACAGACATGGGTAGTGACTGATTGTGCTAGCATTGCCTATGTGTTCTTATCTGTCATTTAGAAGGATATAAAAATCCCTTCCTGTGAAGGCCACATGGTTATATGAGGAGCTATGTTGAGAAAGCCTTTTATCCTCCCACCTCTCTCACTTCTCCTACAGCAAAAGGTCCACGCTTGCTCTCCCTATTCCGCCGGCCCAGCTCCTTGGACCATTTCCTGCACATAATGGTTGCACTTCTGCATTTCCCCGTGTAATAGTCACAACCACAAACCCCTTTTGGGAAAGGAAAGATCGGCACAAAAATTGTGAGCATTACACAGTGAAATTCAGTATTCTCAGAGCTTTTGGTGTACTGTATATTCTGTTTAAAAATGATTCTCTTTGCTCGCTGTCTCACATTGAATTTTTGGCAAGCTACTTACCTTAGAGCATTGTTGTTATTTAAAATTTAAAAAGATCAGGCAGGATAGATAAGTTTTAAATTAACCAATAAGCAACACTCAAAAGCAGTTTGTTCTAGGTTATTTGGGGCTATCAGCATCCCTTTGGGTTCCCACATCAACATGGGTTTTGTTCCACAGGGCAAAGTGTGAAATATAGAAGTGTTGGAAGAGCTGTAAAGGTTGAATACTTGGACAAATATTGCCCTCAGACTGTTTGCACAGCACCCAGGCAGCTGTTCTGCAGATCATTTCTGCCTGATGATCCAAAGCTTCATGAAAAACTAATGCCATGTTCCTGCAGAAAAATCAACCTTTGTTGTTTTATTATGCACAGAGAGTGAGGTGGTGGTTGTGTTTTGTTTTTGATTTCTTGTTGCTAATAAGCCTGGAAAAGGGGGGGGGCTGACTCAGACAAGCTAAAGATTGTCTTAAGGACTGTTCATTTTTGCAGAAAGCATTTCATGCACTCTGGGGAGAATCATAAACCTAAACCTGCCTGCTACCTCATAAATTATCCAGCCACTACTACTCAGATTATTTTCCTATTTATATGAATATTTATCATGACAGCTACCTGTACCATGGATTGTACCACACAGCTGTTTGATCTGTAGTGCTGACAAACTTCATCAGCACGTATGTTCGGGGCAGGGCTTCAGAGCTTACCTCAGTCCTGTGGTTGGGAAGAGGCTTTAAAGAGAAACATTCTACAGTGAACCAGAACCCAGTATTATGTTTCTTCTCACTTCTATCATTTTGTATTTTTATGTGATGATGGACTGTGTCACCAAGGCTGGCACAGTCATCCTAGCAGAGGTGGCAGCTCCAGTTGAAGGCTCATTTCAAATTCACATGTCCCAGGCCCAGATCTATGCTATGGTACTTCAACAAGGGTGGGCCAAAAACACTGAGCCAGCATTGGCTTCATAGCAAGTATGGCTAACCTGCCTCCCCCCAAAAAAGCCATATTTTTCTGGTTCCCTATGACTCCACCAGGGACACAGGTGGCGCTGTGGGTTAAACCACAGAGCCTAGGACTTGCTGATCAGAAGGTCGGCAGTTCGAATCCCTGCGACGGGGTGAACTCCCGTTGCTTGGTCCCTGCTCCTGCCAAATTAGCAGTTCGAGAGCACGTCAGAGTGCAAGTAGATAAATAGGTACCGCTCTGGCGGGAAGGTAAACGGCGTTTCCGTGCGCTGCTCTGGTTCGCCAGAAGCGGCTTAGTCATGCTGGCCACATGACCCGGAAGCTGTACGCCGGCTTCCTCGGCCAATAAAGCGAGATGAGCGCTGTAACCCCAGAGTCGGCCACAACTGGACCTAATGTTCAGGGGTCCCTTTACCTTTACCTATGACTCCACCAGTTTTGGCAAGGTAAAAGTTAAAGCAGACACAGCACTGCAGTGGGCAGAGACTAGTGCGCTGGCGTGCAAAGAAATCACACATACACCCAGTAGGGATGGGCAAATACCTCAGCTTTGTTGTCTGTCTGTTTTTCATTTGTCCAGCCTGAAATTCAGCTCTCTATATTTCTGCATCAATTTGCAATTTTGAAAAATCCTCATGAACATTTCACCTTTGTAGGGCAGCCTAGTTTTTACACATCCCTCTCTAAACTCCATCCAGGCTCCATCAGGGTTCACCTAAGCAAAAGCTCTCGGGGGACAAAGCAGAGTGAGTGATAGGTGGGGATGTGGCTTCCAGAAGGTTCCAGGGGCCAGAGGTTCCCCACGTCTGCTATAGAGTCTTTGACAATGGCTGCTGCAGGAATAACCTACTTAAGGAAAACAATGAATCTCTTTATTGGAAAGCCCATCATTATTCCTCAGTGCAGCTGATGAGAGAGCTCTTCAAATGACTCAGAGTTTTGTCTGTATGATTCTTACCTCCAGTTTTAAAGTCCCCCTCAGTGCCCCCTCAGCCACCATCAAGAAACTACAATACTGTATTCAAACCACTTTCTCTAGTGTAATGCCATTGACGTCAATGAGGCAGTGCAGCTGTATGTTGCTTCAGAGTATCGACCTTCTCTCTGCGCCCAACTTTGTAAAGCATCATTATCTAAGCTCCACAGGAGGATTTGTAGAATGATGAGCTCATTTAAGATGTAAGAAGAAACTATTATTTTTTTCACCTAGCAGAGTCCACGAGAAATACCAACTTATTTCAGACAATCATATACAGTGGTGCCCCGCAAGACGAATGCCTCGCAAGGCGAAAAACTCGCTAGACGAAAGGGTTTTTCGGTTTTGCGTTGCTTCGCTAGACGAATTTCCCTATGGGCTTGCTTCGCAAGACGAAAACATCTTGCGCTTTTTTCTTAAAGCCGCTTGAAGAGGCGCAGTTGCGACGGACCGTGCTTCCCAAGACGAAAAACATCGCAAGACGAAAAGACTCGCGGAACGAATTATTTTCGTCTTGCGAGGCACCACTGTATTTATTGAGGTATGTGGGTTACTGAGTCATAGCCTCCAAAAAAAGAAAAAGGTGGAGTGTTGTCACCTTTTCCTCCTAGAACTGCCGTACGGCACACTGCAAATTAATTATTAGAATTTCCCTTGTTTTCTTCACCTTCTTTGACTTTGAGCTACTATATTTCAGAAATACATTATTTTTTTACCCTTTCTGAATGAGGAAGTGTGGGGGGGGGACTGTTAATAGACCCAAACTACAGCTTTTTATTTCTGTAATAAAAGATTGTACCCTTGACTGATGAGTGAAAATTAACCAATAAGCAAGAAGCTTATGGTCCTAATCCAGAACACATTAGTCATGCTTAAGTGCCATTGAACCAACAGGGCTTAATTGATCATTTATTTCTAGAGAGAGGCTAATACATTTGTTTTGCATCAAGGAATGCACCCAGCCAAATTAAAGGTATTTACTCCAACTTAGCTGTGTATGCCTTCATGAGCATCCCTGCTGTTGAAAAAGTTCAGTACTGTTAACTCTGCAGTCTTAGCTTTTGTGTTTTATTATATTGTACTTTTTATTGTATGCGGCACTGAAATCTAATATCATGAAGTGTGGCATGTACATAAATGAAGCACAAGTCACCTAGCAGGGAGAGTAAATGAGCTAAGCTCAGTTCCCCTACTTTCAAACAAGTGATCCAGCGATCTCACCTGCCTAAATTGGACTATGCTGACAGCATATTCACACCATACAATTAAAGCACATGGCCTTCCCCAAAGAATCCTGGCAACTGTACATTGTTAAGGGTGCTGGGAATTATAGTTTGGTGAGGGGTATACTACTGTTCCCAGAATTCTTAGGGTGGGAGTAGATGAGTGGTAACCACTTATGTGGCGTATGTTTGTCCAGCAGGGGTGTATGTGGAAGTCTGCATCAACACCCTCATTGCCATTAGAAATAAGTGAGAAGCTTTGTGGCCATCCCAAAATGCATTGGGCTCTTTGAGCATTTCAGGCAAATGCTGGAAAAGACCCTCAAGGGTTTTCATTGTGCCCACAGCATCTTCACTTTCCAAAGAATTGGAGGAATGTAGATAGGCAATTTCCTTATCCAGAGTCATCTAGCTAAGCGCTGTGACAGACTGATGGGCAGTGTCACTTTCCAAGGTGCTCCCAGCTGTTCCTGGAGATGGTGGGGATTGGACCTGAAACCTTTTGCATGCAAATCATGTGCTCTAGGATTAGCAGGCCTCTCTGAAGCCTGCTGAATGTTTGTTATTCAAGGGATAGAGGAGCAGGTGGTGGAGGGCAAGCAGAATCCAGGCTAGCACAGTCTGCTCCCAGCAGGGCATGCCTGCTTCAGTTCTGCTTGCAAGAATTTGAATAGGAGCCTTTGAGTACCTCTGCTCAAATTTCAACACTCCTAATTGCCCTGGCTAGAGAGAGGGCCAAGCACACACCCTCCAACATTTCTCTGATGAAAATAGGGACATCCCATCCCATAATGGTGATTTTACTATTTATATCCCACACATCTTACTAGGTTGCCCCAGCCACTCTGAGCAGCTTCCAACATATATAAAAATATAATAAAACATTAAACATTTTTTTAAAAACTTCCCTACACAGGATTGCCTTCAGACAGCTCAGAGGTCGCATACCTCCATACCCTCCAAAATTTCTCAAATGAAAATAGGGACACCCTAAATCATTCTCTGAATCAGGGCTGTCCCTGGAAAACAGGGACACTTGGAGGGTCTGCAAGTACAGTTCAGTAGATGGCAACTCTTTGCTACAAGAAACAATCAGACATATTTCCCCCTTAATCTGATTCTACCTGATCTGATTAAAATAATACATTTTTATCAAAAATCTGGATTCATTAAGCAGACAGATAATATACTGCAGATAATGATATACAAACAATGCCAAAACATGTTACTAATTACGTCAGTCTTCCTGCCAGCATAATTAGGATTGTTCCCAAGCTAAATCAGTCAAAATCCAGTGTAGTTAAAATCACTGAACAGTTATATTGGATCCACAGAAGCTTTTTGCTCTAATATTTGCCGTAGAGAAAAATGAGATAGTTAATGAAGGTACAACATTAGTGCTTGGAATTAGCCTTAATTAGGAGAAGTGATTAGGCATGAGCACTACAGACAGGTAATGCCACAGTGACATTTCTCTTAATGATAGAAATCTGAGGAAGATCTTAGTGTCTCCAGGCCAGCTGATTCATTGGGAGGAAAGGGGTATCCAAGATACCATCTGTTTTTGAAGACTCTTATAGAATGAAACAAACAGATGTGTGGGTGACAATATGGCACCTGGCACTGTTTAATTTAAGCCTGCTATTGAACAATTGGGGGGGGGGGAATAGTCATTTTCCTGCCACTTGTCTGTGTGCCCTGAACTTAGAACAGAATAAAGACTTAGAAGCTGGAAGACTGAAAGCATCCTTCATGAACCTCAACCAGTGAATCTCTGCTTACCCACAAGAAAGCCTGTGTAAAATTTATATGAATTATTATGCATGCATTATTTTTTCTGGGACCTTTGAATATTTTATTAAAACTCAATATTACTAGGCCCTCTTCACTCAGCACTGGGCTTGATATTGACTCACAGCACATTCCTATACATGCCTCTCTAGAAGTGAGCCCGATGGTGCTGATTTCACTGAACTCAATAAGACATATTTCCAAGTCGGCTTGTACAGGACTGTGCTGTTAAGTGTTTCTACCAAATCAACTGTTGCCTTATTTTAGGTCCATCTATCCATTGTATACAGAGGTCCGTCTAGCCATTGTATACTACATGTTGCTCACAATCCATTCTTCCTCCACTCCAGCATCCTTTCTTGAGCAAGGAACCCATCCAGTATAGGATCTAGTAGTGTTATCTAGAGATCTGGGAATGTTTATAACTCACTTAGCATGTCAGAACATGGGTTACTAAGCACATGGTGAATGTTGAATCAGCAAACATTTTTTAGATAGGTAATCACACCATAAGATGATAACAAGCCCTTTGTGAGTGGGTTCTTCTTCTCTTGGCTCAGCTGGATTTTTCCAGCCACCATATGGCAATGGTGGAGTCTCATTAGCTGTTTTTCATTGCAAGGTGACTTTTGTGCTCATCTCATGAGGCCTCTCCTCCAAACTCACTACACAGGATTGAGCCAAAAACAGAACTTAATTTGGGCTCAATCTTGGTATGCCAAAGCTCAGAAAATAGATGAAACTGCCCCTGAGGAGGCAGAATTTTCCCCTTCAGCACAGAATAGCTGTAAAAGCCAGGATAGCGGATCTTTGTTAGGAATGAGATTACAAGGCGATGGTCATGACGAGCCTTACCATTTCTAGTTAGGGAGCTACAATAGTTTGTTGTAGCAAAAAAACCACAGAGCCTTGTTGCACCTTATTATTGTTTATTAAATTTGCATACTGCTCTATATCCGCAGGTCTCAGGGCTAGAGTCAGCAGTCCTAATATAGTGCTACAAGACTCTTTGTTGTTCCCACCAGAAGTGTCACTGAGGGCCACGGTAGACATTCTCTTACTATGTTGTATGCAGTTACAAACTTTGTTTTCCCTTAGAAACAAGATCCAAGGGATTCTGATTCTAATTGGGAAGGAGCATATGGGAAGGGAGGTTACCTCTTCACTTTCCTACCATGATTGGAATGGAGATTGTCCCCTACAGAGCCAGGAACCTTAATGGGGGTGGAGTCCCATGAATGACCTTCAGCAGTGACAGGCATGTTCTGAAGGACTTCTTCTATAGTAAGTTCATTAAAAATGTGTGTCATTCAAAACTGGCCATTCAAAATATCCAACATTAAAGGTAAAGGGACCCCTGACCTATAGGTCCACTCACAGACAACTCTGGGGTTGCGGCGCTCATCTCACTTTACTGAGGGAGCCAGCGTACAGCTTCCGGGTCATGTGGCCAGCATGACTAAGACGCTTCTGGCGAACCAGAGCAGCGCACGAAAACACCGTTTACCTTCCCACCAGAGTGGTACCTATTTATCTACTTGCACTTTGACGTGCTTTAGTACTGCTAGGTTGGCAGGAGCAGGGATCGAGCAACGGGAGCTCACCCCATTGCAGGGATTCAAACCGCCAACCTTCTGATCGGCAAGCCCTAGGCTCTGTGGTTTAACCCACAGCGCCACCCGCGTCTGAAAACATCTTCAATTTAAACTGATTCTAGTTCTGTCTAGGTATACTTCAGAATTCTAGCACCCAAATCCATGCAAACAATAATTACTTCCAAGTAAACATGCTCAGGATAGCAGCATCCTTGAAATTCTGCTCAGGACAGAAATAAGTGAGATGGCATTTATTCAGATTCAGTTGATTCACTTCTAGCTCAGAGCAGAACAACTTATGAGTGAACCAAGCTCAAATGTGTCACCATTTTGAGTGGCCTTATCTTTTCTTGAAAATGTCACAGGCATAAACTGTGCCAGAAACTAGCAGCTGAAAAAGGAAAAGATTCCAAGGGAAGTGAAATGCATGGCCTTGGTATGCCTCTCAAATCTCTCTCATCGGGCAGAAGAAAATTAAAGAGTCTCCTCTTGTTATCGTAGGAAAGGTTAACAGTTAATGAAGGCAAAGGGATCAGGACAGATAAGAGCAGAAGCAATACAGAATTCTGCAATAGCACAGTCTAAAAAAAGAAAAGTCCCTAACAAAACACAATAAAAAAGTGTTATCAGTCAAAGAAAGTCTGTTGTTTGCAATATAAACTCAAATTAAACACACAAAAGGCCTTGAAACACAGTTCTGTAAATCACAATTTAATTTTATGGGCCTCCTAAAAAACACAAATGTTCCTCCTTATCCCCTTGGCTCACCTGCCCAGATTGGACCAGCCTAAACACACCATAGTTGAGGTATTAAACTGGCACACTAATAATGTGTATTCACAGCAATAACTGCAAAGAGACAGAATTTCTGAATATGTCTCCTGAATTTGTACTGGACAAGGTCACTGTTTGAGAGTTCATAGGTGGGATAACATCCTCATCAAGGTTCAAGATGTGGTCTTGAATATTTTCAAAATTAATTTTTAAGCATATATTTGAAGCGGGGGAAACATAGCATAACAAATACTAGGAGAACTATAGCAATGTTTTCAGGAGGTTTAATATGATCAGTCAATATATATCAGCTACCCCCTCCCCCTTAAAAAAAACCCCAAGTAAATAGGTTTATACCTTTATTGTGCATGCCTATCAGTGTGCATAGCAATGTCCATTGTTTATATTAATCTGTGTGTGACCAGTTGCCCAGAAACAGAGGAGTCCTGAGAAATGATAGGTAGTCTGAGCTTGGGGAAAGCGAAACAATGTCTACTCTCTCCTGAACTCCCCAAATGGTATATTTTGAATTGGTTCTGCACAACTCAATAGTCTTCAGCAGGATTTCAGTTGAGTCGAGTTAAACTAAAACCAGGCTCTTAAATAGGTATACTCAAAACCCTTTCTTCAGTGTCTGCCCCCCACAGCACCATGCTCACCTCCAGTTGTGGGGATTGGGGGGGGGGAATTGGATTCATTTCACATTTAAAGGCAAACCTCACTAATTCACACTTTCTGAAACAATGCACAAACTGAAACACAGCCACCCTTCAAAAATCATCCTTTTCTGAATTTTGCATTCAGTTTCTCTAGCCAAGTAATGACTACATACTAGGGTGAAGTGTGCACACAACTGCATATATGAGTGGAAAAAAAACATATACAAACATATTGTGTTAGGGCACTAGGCAGGTTGTGCTGCATATGTGTGTATATTAGGCCAAACTGCATATAAAATGTGTATATTGGGATAAATCCACACTAAAATACTGATACATTTTCATGAAGATGTTAGTGCTTTTCATTGCAAATTGATGTACAAGTGTGGAGAACCAAACCTTAGACTGGAAAATGGAAAACCAAGAGAAGCTGCAATTGGCAGTTTCACCCATCCCAACCTACAGATTATGGTTTTCACTTGCTGTCTGAATTTTGCCCCACCAGACCCTGGCATTATCTCTCCCACTTTGTACTTGTGACATTGAGGCACAGATAATTAGAACCATCACCCCTCCCTGTTCAAAACTGCTGTCACTCACACTGGTTATATCCATGCTACCCAGAGAAGCTTTTCCCCCCTTCTCTTAGCCTGAGCCGCTGTAACATCCTTGCTCCAACAGGGTGTTTTAGTATAACAATAAATAAAGGAGGTCAAATATTTGCCTTTCTTCTGCTGTTTACAGTGTTGGTTAATCCATGCCAGTACAAATGCTGTGAGAAAGGCAGCTCCCGCCATCTAAATGGCACATATGTACTGCCTGGAAAATAATAGTTCTGTGCTCCCGAAATTACAAAGGTCAGATTAATTCCCTCTGATGTGATGTGATGACTCGGGGCACTCTGTACATTTTATAGTATCGGTCAGGTTGCTTCATTTCTTTACAAAAAAAAAAAAGAACTAATAAAAGCTACTTGTGGAAGAAAACATTTCTTCTTGTAGTTGATCTGAGGTAGTACTGTCATATCCAAAGAAGCAAAGGCCTTCAGCTCCCTGCTCCATAGCAGGGCAGGACTTTGGTGCCGGCACAATTCAGCAACTCAGGAGCACCATTTAGGGCAGCACAGCTGGCTGGGGCTGATGACAACAATAGACAAAGGCTGATTTATGGGGCACAAGAAGGAAAGTTCAGTGGCTCTTCTTGAGGAACACCTAGAAACACAAGAAGCCGCCTGATGCCATGGGCTTCTGCAGCACTTTTCTCTCTGTGTGTGTAAATTAAAACACTGAAAGGAGGAGCAGGCTGATTTCTGCCAAGAAGTTAAGAAGGATAGCATATGTACATTTTGTCTCCTGTCTCAGGTTCTACAAATGCTACAAACTTTCTATTTTTTAAATGGAAACTAGGTCCGGGAATTACGGTTTATTGGTGATTTCTAGGAAACTTCCTGATTTATATCCATGCCTAATACTGAGCCAGACCATTGGTCCATCTAGTTCAGTATCGTCTATTGTGATTGGCAGAGTCTCTCCAGGGGTTCAGATAGGAGACATTTCACACCCTACATGGAAAGGCTGGAGATGCTTTAAGCATCCTTTCACATAGTCTTCAACTATGGAGATCTGTAAAAATTCACAGGACAGTAAAATCTCCCCTTTCCTTTCAAGGAAGGGCTTCCTCACACTTCTCCTTCCATTTTTCCTCACTTCAATATGCTTCTCAATACTATGCTGTGGCAAGAAACACAGCCTTTACACAAAATTCCCTGAGGCTGCTGAATAGACTCACCCCAAGGTAAACAACTCCCCTTCTCTATTCCCTTTCCTCTGGTGAATTTTCAAAACACATCCTCTCTTTTCCGCTGAGGAGCTTTAGCCTTTAGCTCAGCTGGCTAGTTTGCTTGTTTGGTGCTGTTTATTCCCTTGTTCTTATTTTGCAGTCTTTTTCTACTTTCCGTATGCTGCCTTGAGTGTGTGAAAAGCTGGTTAAAAAGTTCTTTAAATAAATAAACAAATACAATTTCCCTGCTGAAAGGACTGCTTGGGCTCTGAAAATGCACACCAGTCTTAACCCAGCCAGAATGGGTGGGGTAAAATTATTATTATTATTATTATTATTATTATTATTATTATTATTATTATTATTATTACTATTACTACTACTAATTTATCATTATTATTATAAAAATTAATTATTAAAGCCCAGTTCCCTTTTCTTTCACAAGTGTCTGCCTGCTTCACTGGCTGAGAGGGATGAGCGTCAGGCACAGCCCTGCTCTCGGTTTCAGGGAATCCCTCTTGGTGATGTAAGGAAATGGCCTCTTGTGGACTGGGGACACATGGGCATGGAAGGAGATGGGCAGGTCAAATCAAGCCTTGCTATGAATATTGCCTCCCCACTCCAAACCTGAACTGCCACTTCTTGTCACTTCCTTTAATAGTTCTTCAGAAGCTGGCACCTGCAAAAATTGCCAAACCTATGCCATATAACGTATATTGAACCACCCATAGGAGTCAACTCCTAAGGGCTGAGGTCCCTTTGTGCCTCCCCATAAAATATTTGAGGGAGCCACTCCCAAGCTTATGGGCATTGCCACTGTGCACTGTGTCTTGTGACTGATTATGCGGGCAGAATGCAGAACATGACTGCCTCATAGAACAGAGACAGCCTTTCTTGCTTTTGGCTTCTATGCTGCCTCATAATACCTAGCTGCCAAGGAGAGCCCCTATCTCAGGGGTCGAGCAAAAGCTTTCTAGTCTTTCCAGGATAGGTTCAGTCACTGGTCTCTCCAGCATGCTTTGCCTTACTGCTTATATCAAACACTGGCAGACATTTTGCATCTCTAGGCAAACCCGCTTTGCCTTCGGACAGTAAGAGCCACAGGCAACGGGAGCTGAAAGTGCTCAGTTGAAATACTTGCCAAGTAGTAGGGCTGAGTAGGCCGTACCTGGGCAGATGAACCCAGTGGTCTGGCTCAGGAGGAAGAGGCTTAACCTTTATCAGTTCTCCCCTTTGGAGCAAAAATTGTATCTGGTCATTAAAATACATGTTGAGCACTTCCTATTACCTATTTGTAATCCTTATAACAAATCTGTAATGTAGGGCTGGGGAACCTGTGGCCTTCCAAGACTGGTAGGATTACAACTTCCATTATCTCTGAGCAGCAGAGGATACACGCTTCCAGCAGTGTATCCATGCAACCCCCCACCTCATTTCCAGCTTGCCCCACCCCACAACTGTCCAGGTAAGCTGCAGCAACACTGGGGTCAGGAGGCTTCATGACTCCTCTCCAACAGTCACTACTACTGTGCCTGAGCATTGGCCATGCTGAATGGAGTGAACAGGAGTTGGAGTCCAACAACATCAGGTTCCCCAGTCCTGTTGTAAGGTAAGTCTGTAGTATGATTCCCCATTTTGCAGCTGGAATGACTGAGACTGAGTGAGAATGGCTTGGCTAAGTCCACCTAGTGGCCAAGGTAAGATTCAAAGCAGGGACTTCCCGATTTGTAACGCAGACTGTGTACACATTACCACTTACTGTGGCTCCAGGGCACTCCCGCTGAAACCATGTTCACATGCCATTAACCACAATTCATACCCATCTTGTAGTTTCTTGAGAAATATTGCTGTTGGATACTTCTCCCCTCAAACCAGCTTCCATCCAATTTGAAAAGTCACATTTATTTCTCAGTTTAGCTGAGGTACAGTGGTACCCCGCAAGACGAATGCCTCGCAAGACGGAAAACCCGCAAGACGAAAGGGTTTTCTGTTTTGGAGGCGCTTCGCAAGACGAATTTCCCTATGGGCTTGCATCGCAAGACGAAAGCCCATAGGGAAATGCTGGCGGTCGGGAGCAAAGACTTTCGCCCACAGCCGGCCTTCAGAAGAGGACCTCTTCTGAAGGCCGGCGGGGAGCAAAAGTCTTTGCTACCCCCCGCCTGCCTCCCCCCCCCCGCCTGCCCCGGGCGATCTTAAAATGCTGGCGGGCGGGAGCGAAGCGTTCGCTGCCGACCCCCAGCATTTTAAAATCTCCAAGGGACAGCAGAGAAGTCTCTGTCCCGGGGAGATTTTAAAATGCTGGGGGTCGGGAGCGAAGCGTTAGCTGCCGACCCCCAGCATTTTAAAATCTCCCCCTGTCCCGGGGAGATTTTAAAATGCTGGGGGTCGGGAGCAAAGCGCTGCCGACCCCCAGCATTTTAAAATCTCCCCGTGTCCCGGGAAGGTTTTAAAATGCTGGGGGTCGGGAGCGAAGTGCTGCCGACCCCCAGCATTTTAAAATCTCCCCGTGTCCCGGGGAGGTTTTAAAATGCTGGGGGTCGGGAGCGAAGCGCTGCCGACCCCCAGCATTTTAAAATCTCCCCGTGTCCCGGGAAGGTTTTAAAATGCTGGGGGTCGGGAGCGAAGCGCTGCCGACCCCCAGCATTTTAAAATCTCCCCGTGTCCCGGGGAGGTTTTAAAATGCTGGGGGTCGGGAGCGAAGCGCTGCCGACCACCAGCATTTTAAAATCTCCAAGGGACAGCAGAGAAGTCTCTGTCCCGGGGAGATTTTAAAATGCTGGGGGTCGGGAGCGAAGCGTTAGCTGCCGACCCCCAGCATTTTAAAATCTCCCCGTGTCCCGGGGAGGTTTTAAAATGCTGGGGGTCGGGAGCGAAGTGCTGCCGAACCCCAGCATTTTAAAACGCTGTTCCGAAGGGGGGCGGGGACACCTGCCCCCGCCGCCCCACTTCGGAAAGCTGTTCCGAAGTGGGGAGGGGGGGCGGGGACACCTGCCCCCGCCGCCCCACTTCGGAAAGCTGTTCCGAAGTGGGGAGGGGGGGCGGGGACACCTGCCCCCGCCGCCCCACTTCGGAAAGCTGTTCCGAAGTGGGGAGGGGGGGCGGGGACACCTGCCCCCGCCGCCCCACTTCAGAAAGCTGTTCCGAAGTGGGGAGGGGGGGCGGGGACACCTGCCCCCGCCGCCCCACTTCGGAAAGCTGTTCCGAAGTGGGGAGGGGGCGCGGGGACACCTGCCCCAGCCGCCCCACTTCGGAAAGCTGTTCCGAAGTGGGGAGGGGGCGGGGACACCTGCCCCAGCCGCCCCACTTCGGAAAGCTGTTCCGAAGTGGGGCGGGGGGGCGGGGACACCTGCCCCCGCCGCCCCACTTCGGAAAGCTGTTCCGAAGTGGGGAGGGGGGGCGGGGACACCTGCCCCAGCCGCCCCACTTCGGAAAGCTGTTCCGAAGTGGGGGGGGCGGGGACACCTGCCCCCGCCGCCCCACTTCGGAAATCTGTTCCGAAGTGGGGCGGGGGGGCGGGGACACCTGCCCCAGCCGCCCCACTTCGGAAAGCTGTTCCGAAGTGGGGAGGGGGGCGGGGACACCTGCCCCCGCCGCCCCACTTCGGAAAGCTGTTCCGAAGTGGGGAGGGGGGGCGGGGACACCTGCCCCCGCTGCCCCACTTCGGAAAGCTGTTCCGAAGTGGGGAGGGGGGGCGGGGACACCTGCCCCAGCCGCCCCACTTCGGAAAGCTGTTCCGAAGTGGGGCGGGGGGCGGGAACACCTTCTGAAGGCGGGCAGGGGGCGAAAGTCTTTGTCCCCCCTGCCTGCCTTCCCAGGGGCTTTTAAATCGCCCCGGACAGCGGAGAAGTCCTCCGCTGTCCGGGGCGATTTTAAAATGCCGCCCGCCAGCATTTTAAGATCGCCCTGGACAGCGGAGAAGTCCTCCGCTGTTCCAGGGTTTTTTAAAATGCTGGGGGTGGGAAGAAAAGCCCTTGTCCCCCCCCCCCAGCCTTCAGAAGAGGTCCGGGGGCAGACTGTCCCCGGACCTGGTCCGAAGGCGGTTTCCCTAGGAACGCATTAATTGATTTTCAATGCATTCCTATGGGAAACCGTGCATCGCAAGACGAAAAAACCGCAAGACGAAGAGACTTGCGGAACAAATTAATTTCGTCTTGCGAGGCACCACTGTATGTACATTTGAGACAGCTATTGCACAGGTGCAGATTACAGTTTCATGAATAGGATTGGGGGAGGGGTTCGGGCATAGGAAAGCCATGCAAGTATTGTACATTGGGCAAAGTTATCCCCACACCCTCTCTGGTGTGTACAGCAGTGTGCAAATGTGACTTGAAAAGCAGTAGGAGGGAGAATGACCTTGCTGTGTTTTAGGCCGCTAATGTGCACATAGCCTCTGTCTCTTAGGCCAATATGCTACATCAGCTTTCCTAATTATAGCCCAGAGTGAGGCTTGGAAAGGCAAGGGAATCTTATGCGAGCCATGAGTAGCCCATATTGCTCTGAGGAATGAGGGTGGGATCGGGCAAGTAAAGCTATTTGGGTTTCTTCCCTCTTGTGTTGTGGCTGCGCTGGGGAAGTCAGAGCCTCTCACTGTCACCCTCTATCTGTCTCTTGCTGAGATGAATCACACACACTTTGCACACTGCGTTTCCTCGGGCAAAACAGCTCATGGAAATGCAAGCTGTGTTTAGTCATAGTTGGAATATGATCTGCTAAAGCATTCTGTGCAAGTAGGTGTGGGTCTTTGCCGTGAATGAACCTGTGGCCTGGACCACAGCTGGAATTTTATTTCTTGCCGGGGGATTTTTCATGCCTGGACTATGTGGGGGAAGAGCAGTGAAACTCCTGGGAAGGGGGAGACCCTCACAATGAAAATGGCCACTTCCGCACGCACTCTGCGCAGCCTATGTGACACATGGTCACATTGAGCGATGCTGTGAGCATCGATAGACTTTGTGCGTCACAGTGAACTGCCTGGAGCTGACTGGAGTTTGGGTTTCACAAACATTGCCAAGCCTGTGGGTTGGATTTATTTTAGGGTTTTGCTGAAGAAGTAAAATTAAATATTTTTTCTAAAAGGCAGCATGCTTCTTATCTTCCTTCAGAAAGGCAGATATGACTTTGAAGGGATCTTTCAAAGTGGTTTGATTTAATGCGGGTAACAAACGCTATCGATCATTATTATTATTAGTATTCCTTGGTATTTCTTACTTCTCCTTTTCAACAGAATACATTATTATGTAATTTTACCTCACACTACTTTTATTATTGCTGTTTGTAGCAGAAGGGCTGAGTTTGGGCCTGCTTGTGGGATTAGCATCCTATACTTGCTTGGGTAAAACTAGAGTGCAGTGTGCCCTTGCCTCAGACTCAAAGGATTTCGAAGCTGTTTGCTGAGAGATTAGTTATCTGCCAGTGGTGGCTGGGTGTGGCCTAACCTTTCTACTTTGTGAACCCCTTATCTGAGTATGTAAACAGATAAGAGAGCTGCACTGTTTCTTCTGTTTTCAGGCAATAGCCATGCTGTGCAAACTATATGTGGTCCTCATCCTTTTCAGAGACTGGTGTGGCAGTTTATAAGGCCGTTGTTACTTAGTAAGCTTTGTGCTTGTTGCTAAAACAAGCTTTCAACTCAATTCATTGTAAGGGTATGGCAAAAAAAAAACCCCAAGACAACAAGTTAGGGCAGAGTCTTCAAATGTGACTGTTTTTTTTATAAAAGGAAAGGGATAGATAGACCTGATTAAACTTTGTTTCAGAGCTCTATATGTGGCAACCAGGTTTAAGGTGCAGACAACAACATTGTGTGTGACATGTTTAAAGCCTTTATTGCGTGTTGACTTGAACATCACTCTGTTTGTTAATTGGTGGCAATTTATTTGTCGAATTGGATTTACCAACCCTACCCTGTATCCAGCTGCAACTTTCATAGTTGATGTACAACTATTTCCAACATTTGCATTATCCTCTGGAAATTGTGTTATTCCCCCGCCACCCAAATCCATGGCTGTCATAAGCTCAGGAAGAACATTTTGGTTTTATTTAACAAGGAGACCATTAAAGCAGGTTTCAACCATTGGCAGGTTGCGTTGACCTAGCTTCAGGGATATTTGAATGATGCTGATTATCTTGGCCCTTTTTAGTCTGTATTTTGATGAAGTTTGCTGCCTTGGCTGTGAGGTGGATGGAAGACCCCTAAGTGATGGATTCATATGTTAGTGACATCAAGAGTAGATTATTGCAGAATGCTCTACATGAAACTGCCTTTGTCAACAGTAACTTTGTCAGCTTCCAGTTGGTTCCTGGGCTCAGTTCAAAGTACTGGCTTTGATCTATAAGGCCCTGAATGGTTGGAATCAAGACTACAATAAAGACCTCAGTCTCTCACATGAATCTGCCTGCATTTTAAGATCTTTCTTCATGGCAATGCTCTAGGTCCCACTGTCATTGGTGTTATGGTGGAGGGCTACATAAGACAGAGCCCACTCAGCAGTGGCACCAATGTTGTTGGTTTCACCTGAGGAAGATTCACAGTCTACCCTATCTCTACAGATCATTAGGTGCTGAGCATGGACAGTCCCTGCCCCCTGCAATCATTTGGGATTGTCAGAGTTTTCTATCAGCTCCTGCTGCTAATTTCAAGTAGTTTTCAGTTTCCTTTTTTTATTGTGGGCTTTTAAAGGAAAAATTATGGGTTTTGATTATTTTCTTTTGTATTATGCATTTCAAAATTTTAGTAAGCCACCTTTTAGATATTTTTGAACCAAAATACAGGTTTCAAATATGTGAATAAATTAATACACAAGAGGTCTAGGTTGTTAATCTGAGTACATTCAGAGTTTGACAAAAACTACAAGTTCAAATGGTTCCAGCTACTGATGTGTTACCCTATAAAGTTCTTATTTTCTATCCCTATAAGAGACCCTCCCCCATTTATGATTAAACTGTGTTCAGTTCTTATAAATAAACACTCTGGGATTAAACGCACTCACAGGAATTAAAGCAACCTTATGCCAGTTTGCTTAATCCTTCTACGTTGCATAAGCAGTTCATATAGTGGTTGCCAAAAAAGCATTGCTGGATTGCTGGCCGGGGGGGGGGGGAATGCTGTACTTTTACAACATATTGGCAGATATTATTTGTCTTTTTCTTTGCTTCCTTCCCCATGTGCTGATAGGAACTTTTCATTCCTAAGGTTGCTGGTTCAAGACCAGCACAGACTGATAGAATGTCAAAATAGAATAAGATGAGTCCCCCCCCTCCTTCAAGTGGGACATACACATTCAAGGAATTTGCAATGGGGGGGATGTTGACATGAAAACTGAGGGCACATTACAGGAAACCTAAGGGACTATGCAAATTAATGTAATGAACTGTCTACAGCTTGTTTGTGATGACATTTGGAATTTCTGCAATTCCCCCCCCCTTATTACTTACTCAGTCTTACACATAAACAAATCCTTCTTCTTTTTAAGAACTGGCCCCACCTTTCTACCAGAGGAACAAGCTGTGTGGAAGAGTGCTACAGATGCAACATTCCAAAGCAAAGTTTGTGATATGTGAAGACATGATTTATGCCAAAATTTCCCTAAAATCCCCCAACGTCTCAAGTGACAAGTAGAAATTGGGCCACTATAGTGTAGCACCCTGCTTGTGGTTAACGCTTAGCTGGAATGAAATATTCAACGCAGCAATAGAGAAATTAAAATAATAATTTATTTGTCAGACAAATAAATGAGAGGCACAGTGGTATATGGTTACCAAGCTCTGGCCTGGCCTCCTGCCATTATGGCCAGCACTTATATTCCCTTAATCCAGCCCCCTTTGCTCCTCCTTTGGCTGCCTCTGTCCAATCAGCCTGGTTGGATTTCCTATTGGCTGATTGCTATAACCAATCCTAAAAGATACACCCATATCCTCCTGTCCTTATATGGAACACAAAGAGCTATATATTGTTACATCTATAAATGACAAATAAGTAGTAATATATCTTACATGTGTCTCAACAAGGAATCTTAATTACCAGCTCACCTCTTGCCCTCCTTGCCCTATTGCCTTCTAAAACAAATGGTTAATCTTAAATTTTTATCTTAAACATATGTCAAGGATCTTGAGTTTCACATCAACATTGAAAGATCTCCTTCATTTGAAGGTTTCTAAACAAATGTCTGACAGCTTATATATCAGGACAGCCCGGACGGCGTCTTCCCGTCTGGCAGGGGGGGCTCATCTGGTGGCTGACTTAATTTCAGGATAAATACAACTCTTACAATTATATGAAATAAGAATTTAGCATTTGTTAAATCCTTTGCATAATTACATCTATGCCAATACACTTAATACACAACACAGGTAGCCTCTTAAAAGGAATAAGGTCTTTGTAAAGTAGAAAAGGGAACTCAGTAAAAAAAGGAACACAGTAAAAAACCGCTTTAAAAGAAGCCTCTTCAGTTTAACACCCCCCCTTCTCCAGCCAGTTGCTTTTCCCATTAGCTCTTCCCAACATTTATTGCCCTCTAACTTTCTCAGTTTAAGAAAGAAACAGCTTTAAAAGGAGACTTCCCCAAAATGCTTTTTTTTCTACCAGCTAGATGCTTCTCCATTTGGTCTTTAACCTTAGAAAGAAGATCTAGCTCATTTTACTGGGAGGCACATTGGTATTATTTTACTATTTACTCATTCCTAATTATATTTATCTCTGCCTTTGTTATCTTCTGTAACATGTAGGGTCAGTGTCCTTACTCAGTCTGTAATTCCAGCTTTTACGACTTTGAGATTTGTTTTCTGCTATACATCAAGGGGCCCCCTTGTCTAGGAGGAAAACATTGCCAGTGTTTTCTTAAGCAGCTGGTCTGCCTGGCATGAAACTTTTGAAAATCCTTAAGCTCTCTCTTTAATATACAAGTCCTGATCAAACATTAATAAAATGCAGGCTTATGCCTGATGCCTCATTCCCCCCTTTCAAGCTCAAGGACCTTCGTCCCAAGTGTCCTTGATAGCTTGACCTTCATCATATTCCTGAGGTAAAGCTCTATATAGGGCCATGATATGAGGTAGAGTTTCATTTGAAACCATCTTGCTAATTGTACTTCTAAAACATGAAATGATACATGGCATCATACATAAAACCATTACCACTACCGTTAAGAAAAACAAGCAAGACAATAGTATCCCTTTGAGTCCTGTGACATTAGGTAACCAATTGGTGAGCCATCCCATATCCCATCCTTCCCATGTTTGTACTGGGACATGTGCTATATTCTCCATCTTTGTGGCCAACACACGGATTGCCTCACCATTATCTGAAATGTTAAAGCAACAGGCATTCCCTGTCAAGTTCAAGACTCCACATAGGCCTCCCTGCTTGGCAAGTACATAATCCATTCCCATTTTCAGCTGCAAAATGGCGGCTCTACTTTCATCCAACTGTTGTGCAATAAGTCTCAAACTCTTGGCCGTTGCATTGGTTACAAGTTCCACTACTGCTTGCAATCGAATTATTCTGTTTAGATTATAAATAGGATCCCGTGCCCCTTGTATGAGCTCACCAGGATTCCAGGAGGCAGGATCATAATAGGCTATAATGCGCTCTGGTGGCCAATCATCAGTACCGCTCCAACTTTGGGTACTTCCCCCTGCTATATGAGAAATATCAGCGTTTCTTCGTGTACGCTTGGCCAAATTAGTGGGCATAATCCACATTGGTGGTAATACCCATCCCAGGAAACAAGTCCCACTCCATTTGGAAGGGAGTTTCTTGTATGCCCATTCTCCACATATCCACCACAACCATCGGGTCTGAGGTTTTTGGTACGTGGAGTACAGAAGGCGAAATATCAAAAGAGGTAGAGAGTTCACAGTGCAGTATGTTAGATTGCCTTTTTCTGTCACAGTTATGTTCCATACCACTTTCCATGCATGAATAAAAGGAGGTGCACAGGGCAAGGTATTCCGAGTTCGATAGGTAGTACCGTGTGCCCAGGTATGACTATTCTTAATATAATCCCAAGTATAGTGACAATGAGAAGAGCCTATCATGGTAGAATCAGCTGCATCTGATGATTTATGTACACAGAATTCCCCTTGTACAGGTATAACTCGTAATGGTTTAGTTGAGTTCCATCCGGGGAAATTCTGTATTTCTGTTTGGTGTGGTATTTCGCTTACCATACCAATGGCATCTAATGGTATCGGTAATAAGGGCATACCTCCCTCTGAATCATCTGGCCCAAGAGAGCAAACAAGGCAATTGGTCCTATTTGCAACATTGGCTACCATTTCTGCTAAACCTACCCACATATTGTGGTCATGGCGGAATCCATATTTAGTCAATTTGGTCAGATTCAAGGACCCTTCCCCTTCCCAAGGGATCAGGATTAATAATAAAATCATGTTGATGTCTAGCATATGCATTCCTTCCACAAAAGATTACCTTATTGTGATAGCAAATAAATATTAGTCCCAATATAATTCCCCCAGTGACAGAAATGGGGAACCACCAAGACCAAAACATATATCCCGAGGATCCCCAATGAGTAATATCTCTGATAATTGTTCCACAAGGGGGGGCATTCAATTAATTGTATAAGAGAATCTTTCCTTTCACAATCGCTGGTTCAGATGCTCCTCAAGCTTCAGGCGTGCGCAGGTCAGCCAGCTTCCAGGTTGTGGCTGCAGCAGGCCGGTCGTCTAATGTTGCCCGTGACCTAGCCCGTTCCCGGTAGGGCTAGATACAGGGGTTTTTGGAGAGAGTCAGTTTAAGAGGATTAGAGGGGTCACCTTTGCACGTCCAACTGCCTTCGGACTTCTTCAAACGGGAGTGATGAATCCAGGGGGTCACCTCAGCTACCTTCACCGCTGTTGGAGTAGAGAGCAAGACGGTGTAAGGTCCACGCCACTTAGGTGCAAGTGGATCACGTTTCCACTCTTTCACCCATACGCTATCGCCAGCCTGGAACTGATGAATCGGCTCGGCAATGCTGCACAGCGTGCGCTCGAGGGCCCACCTGTTAAGAGAAACAAAAACACGGGAGAGAGATTGCACTTGTCCCTGTGTCACATGGTCTCCTATTTGTTTAAGATCAGCTGGAATATCCTGAACAAAGGAGGGCGGTCTCCCATACAGGAGCTCAAAAGGTGACAACTTAAGTCTTTTTGTGGGTGCACACCGAACACGAAACAGTGTTATGGGTAACACGTCTACCCTCCTGAGACTTTAGACATATTAGTGGGCTTCTGGCATGCCCTGCAGATACCTTGCACAAGCGTCTGGCGGTAGGTGGTAAGCCTGGCCAGGTGAATTGCATTGTTTGGATCCCAATTAGGATCTTCCAAGGGAAAGTTGTCTTGGAGATGACGGTCAATATTAAAAATATTTCCCACTCTGGCCTGCTCACGCAAATATATCTGTGCCTTTTCAATTATGTCTCTCCTTTCCTCAGTGGTGAAGAGAGTATTCAGGAGCTGGCGACAATCTGTCCAAGTAGGACTATGAGTATTTACTATTGAGGTCACCAAGTCCATCATAGCCTGAGGTTTTTCTGCGAAAGATGGGGTGTTTTCCAATTCATCAGATCTGTAGTCGTGAATGGAATATACTGGAGGGTCGAAGTTCGAGGTGGCCGTGGTCCGAGTTGCCCGTTAACCAGCACAGGCTCCTCAAGTGCATCAAATACTCTTCTGAGAGGGGCTACTACGTGATCTTTCTCTTCGCTTTGCTCTAGGGGCCTCAAATCATAGGGGATGGTATTTGTCCCAAGGCGTTCTTTTAGCAGCCTTATACGCCTGGCTGTATTGCTTGCTGACCGATTAAGGTCTCCCTGTAACTTCTGTAATAATTCTCTAGGACTTGGATGTACAGGAGTTTGGGGTAGGCAATCAGTTGTTCCACTAAAAGAGACTGTAGATGGAGTTCTACTGGGACTCACAGATGGAATAACCGCTTCTGCTTGGGCTTTATTATAGGCCTCCAATGCCTCCTGAAGATATTTATCATAATCTATCAAGGAATCAAGTTCTGTGACTCCAGCCCCATTATTCATTCCACTTTCTTGCCTTGGGGTTACAACTGGTGGAGTGTTTGGATTAGGCTCCCTTCGATGTGGAGCATAGGGTGGAGGTGGAAGCAGCTCTTCCTCTGGTCCCTCAAAAATGGGTTTGAGTTTATTTGGCAAGATTCCTTTCCTAGCTTCGGCTTTTACAGCCAATAATTTGCATCGTTGGACTTTGCATTCCCTTATCCATGGAGGATTTTTATTTAATGTGCTCAGCCAGGAATCTATATATGAAAATTGTTCTGGGCACCCTCCAGTTTCTTTGGCGATGTTAGACCAAAGTTTGCTTACTAAATTTATATCAAAGGTTCCTTGAGATGGCCATTCAGTATTTTGCTTCGGCCACTCTAATTCACATAACGTTCTCAGGCGCTCTGGCGTCATTTTGACTCCATACGCCCCTGAGAAGGCTTTCTTAAAATTATTTAACATACATTCAAGAGGTGTATTTTCCCCTTTTGAACCCCCAACTCCCATTGTATGGCCCTGTGAAGTATCCACTCAGTCACTCACACACACGCTTCGTGGGTTTCCTTGCCTGGTGAAGTCGCCTTACCAGGAACCGAAGTACTGCCCACTCCACACTCAGGTCAGCTACAGATTGCTCTGTACTTTCTCACACATACAATGCGCTAGATACTTCACCACACACTACCTCCCAACTTTCCTTTCCCTACACCAGATCACCATCTGATGTACCCAACCACCTAGCGTACTCAGTTCCCACTTACTGAGACGCAGAAGTTTGATCAAGACTTCTCTTCCTCCCAATTAATTGGAGGGCCAAAAATCCCTTTGTGCACTTACCCTTGGTTGGTTCCGTTTCCCCCCGGTCCGTCGCCGCCAGTGAGCAGGGTATCAGACAGACGAGACTTCTGCGTTCCCCCTGGAAAAATTTACCAGTGCGCGCTGGGCAAGCAGTTTAGAGATCCTCTCTCTTGTACCCTGCCCAATAGGGCGAAGGGGCTGCGTTCCAGCAGACCACTTATCCGAGTCACAGGAGCACCATAAAATGTAGCACCCTGCTTGTGGTTAACGCTTAGCTGGAATGAAATATTCAACGCAGCAATAGAGAAATTAAAATAATAATTTATTTGTCAGACAAATAAATGAGAGGCACAGTGGTATATGGTTACCAAGCTCTGGCCTGGCCTCCTGCCATTATGGCCAGCACTTATATTCCCTTAATCCAGCCCCCTTTGCTCCTCCTTTGGCTGCCTCTGTCCAATCAGCCTGGTTGGATTTCCTATTGGCTGATTGCTATAACCAATCCTAAAAGATACACCCATATCCTCCTGTCCTTATATGGAACACAAAGAGCTATATATTGTTACATCTATAAATGACAAATAAGTAGTAATATATCTTACATGTGTCTCAACAAGGAATCTTAATTACCAGCTCACCTCTTGCCCTCCTTGCCCTATTGCCTTCTAAAACAAATGGTTAATCTTAAATTTTTATCTTAAACATATGTCAAGGATCTTGAGTTTCACATCAACATTGAAAGATCTCCTTCATTTGAAGGTTTCTAAACAAATGTCTGACAGCTTATATATCAGGACAGCCCGGACGGCGTCTTCCCGTCTGGCAGGGGGGGCTCATCTGGTGGCTGACTTAATTTCAGGATAAATACAACTCTTACAATTATATGAAATAAGAATTTAGCATTTGTTAAATCCTTTGCATAATTACATCTATGCCAATACACTTAATACACAACACAGGTAGCCTCTTAAAAGGAATAAGGTCTTTGTAAAGTAGAAAAGGGAACTCAGTAAAAAAAGGAACACAGTAAAAAACCGCTTTAAAAGAAGCCTCTTCAGTTTAACACCCCCCCTTCTCCAGCCAGTTGCTTTTCCCATTAGCTCTTCCCAACATTTATTGCCCTCTAACTTTCTCAGTTTAAGAAAGAAACAGCTTTAAAAGGAGACTTCCCCAAAATGCTTTTTTTTCTACCAGCTAGATGCTTCTCCATTTGGTCTTTAACCTTAGAAAGAAGATCTAGCTCATTTTACTGGGAGGCACATTGGTATTATTTTACTATTTACTCATTCCTAATTATATTTATCTCTGCCTTTGTTATCTTCTGTAACATGTAGGGTCAGTGTCCTTACTCAGTCTGTAATTCCAGCTTTTACGACTTTGAGATTTGTTTTCTGCTATACATCAAGGGCCCCCCCTTGTCTAGGAGGAAAACATTGCCAGTGTTTTCTTAAGCAGCTGGTCTGCCTGGCATGAAACTTTTGAAAATCCTTAAGCTCTCTCTTTAATATACAAGTCCTGATCAAACATTAATAAAATGCAGGCTTATGCCTGATGCCTCAATAGATCTCTACTATTGGAATGAACACCCCAATTTTGTTGCAAAGGATTTAAGCACAGTAGATTTTTTTAAATGGAAATGCACATAAAATAAAAATTCATCTAATGTTAGCTGTGCAACAAAACAACTATTATGGTGGCATTGGGTGTTTCCCTGTAGCTACGGAGTGGAAGCATCAGTGGAGCATGCTTACACTGCACCCAGGGCAGATACGTGGGGCATGGAAGGCGAAGGAGCCCACTGCGCCTGGCCAGTCCTCAGCACCGAAGCAACACCAGCATTGGCTTGAGGAGGGCAGAGTGAGCAGCATGTCCGACCCCCACACGCTATGCCCCTGAGTGGAAGAACATGCCCTGAAATTATATGTACATTTTAGCTTTCCTTTGAGCAATGTGTGTGGCACTCATGCAAGGGAATCAGAGGATGCTGGGATATAGCCCAAGCTAAGTATGAAATGGTCCTACCAAAGATTCTCCTTGTAGTAGATGCTGTGCGGAGGGATTTCTCCACAGGGACCAATAGTGCATGCCTAATAAGTAAATATTTCAAGAGGGACGTGGGTGGCGCTGTGGTCTAAACTACTGAGCCTCTTGGGCTTGCCGATCAGAAGATTGGTGGTTCGAATCCGCACGATGGGGTGAGCTCCCGTTGCTCTGCCCCAGCTCCTGCCAACCTAGCAGTTCAAAAGCATGCCAGTGCAAGTACATAAATAGATACCACTGTGGTGGGAAGATAAATAGCGTTTCCGTGTGCTCTGGTTTCCGTTACAGTGTTCCATTGCACCGGAAGCGGTTTAGTCATGACCCAGAAAGCGGTCTGTGGACAAATGCCGGCTCCCTTGGCCTGAAAGCGAGATGAGCACCGCAACCCCATAGTTGCCTTTGACTGGACCTAACCATCCAGGGGTCCTTTACCTTTTACCTTACCTAGTAAACATTTCTACACCTTCATTCAGAGAGTAATTAAAAATGACAATGGGCTTCCTCCAGCAAGCATCTTCCCCCAGAGGTTGTATGTATGTATGTATGTATGTATGTATGCATGTATACCAGGAACTTGATAGGTAGGAGGAGTTCACTGTTGGTTTTGTGGCTTTAATTGTGCAATCAATGGACCTCATGGCTGGTACTTTAAGGCATCATTTCTTGGTGGTTCTAGTCCTTCTGGGAAGGTGATGTTGGGAATTCCTGTTTGACATCTTAGCCATAGGTCTGTGATGTCCATCTTCCATCTTGTCCCCCAAGCTATTTAACATCTACATGAAAATTCTGGGGAGGTCATTGGGAGTTCAGTGTCACCAATATAATGATGATACCCAACTTTATTTCTCCTTTCCAACTAAATCAAAGGAAACTGTTCCAAGTTGTGAATAAACGCCTGATATTAGTAATGAAATTAGTTCAGTGATTTCATCTTTGTTTTAAGAAAATCTCTATATTTGTTTCTTTATTTTTTGAAAACTAGTCCACATCACACACAATACAGAGGCTCTGTGCCCTGTGGAAATCTGAAGGATGCATGCTTTCATCTGGATCACAGCAAAGTGCTTATAACTAGGTTAGCTTGCAGCCAGTTAGGACAAACAGAAGGAATTCTATAAATAGGATTTATTTATTTTAGGTTATTGTGTTATTGAATCAGTCACAAATGTGTCCTGCCTTAGAAAATATATTACATAGTTCCTCTATGTTAATTTCCACTCTCCCACCAATATTACAAACAAATACCGTAGGTCTAATACGATGGTTCGGTTGCTTAATCTATCCCCTGGGCTCTTTAACTTCTGGGTGCCTACATTCAAAATAGTTCAGCAACAATGGAAATCATTCAATCAAGAATACTAAAAGGATAGGGCACAACTTAACATGCTTCTGAACTCTCCATTTGGAATTTAGCCACTTCCTTCTCTGAGTACTTTATTTAAAATTATTGAGAAGAAAGGAGGTGTCCTCTGAAAGGCCATGCCATCTTCTATTAATGTCATCTGGCTAATCAAGACAATAACGTCATTGATTTTTAGGGCAAAGATCTAACAATCTCTTCTGCAGGAACAGAAGAGACAACTACACCATTGGTTGCCTGGGCAGCTAGTAACAAAGACAGGGAATTGTAAAATTGCCTGACAGAATTCTGGTTTTAATTATAGCTTTCGCATGCCACACAAATGGTAATACCCCCGCCCCATGCTCTGTGTTTGCATTTTGTTCGCTGTAAAAATTAAAAGATGCTTTGTTCCTTGGGTTTTCATAGGGAGCAGAAACTGCAACTAACTGCTATAAACCCTTAAATAGGTTCTGGCCTATTAGGGGTGGAGTGGTATCGGTACTTGTTAAAAAGAACCCAAACCTCCCTTTATTAAAATCTTGGCTTAAAGTTATCTTCTGGGTTAACACTGCTAAGTCTGACAAATTTTCTCTGTAGCGTTTTCGGTGTTAAGTTCAAATTGCCTTTCTTTTTCTTCTGTCTCTTCCTTCTTTACATTTAACGCTGTATTTTTGTTGTATAAATATGATCTGCATCTTTGTTAAGATTTTCAAACTAGCTTTTAAGTAAAAAACAAAACCTATCTGACTTTCCCTTTCCTCATCTCATTTTCCAAAGTGTAACTAAAAAAAACCCCACCAAAATGAATACTAGTTTGGGATTATTGGCTCTTGTCCTCGTGCCAAGAGCAAGGAAACAGAGGGAAAGAATAGACTTCAAGTCTAGAGAAGCCCGCTGTGTGCTTTTAAGATCTCTGGTGGATGAAAAGAAAGGAAAGCTGAATCCTGAAAAAAATGAAGAGGGGAGCATTGCTTTCCAGGATTGATAATCACCATGATATATTCAGCAGAGACCAGGAAATACTGAAATGTTTTCCAAGTTTTTGTACTCATGCCTTAATCAAATCACATGGGGGCTGTTGAATTGCCAGATGCTGTTTTATTTTAGAAACATAAGGAGCTGCCTTATGCAGAGTTGGGCTATCCATTTTGCTCTGTATGTAATGCCTAATCGAGTCCTCCCTTAAAGAGGGCACGTATTGTCGTGAGACCTGGAAACAGACACCCTGTGTTGTGGGTGGGTACGATTGGTCAGCCACAACACCCGATTGGTAGGTCCCTTGTAGCTGGGTGCAATCTGGTCAATGGGATGCAGTCCAAACAGTTTGAGGGGCCTATTTATACCCATGCACATGACCCAGAGCTTCCTCTTTTGGCGTGTGCATTTGGAACACACACACCTCTCCCTACTTTTAGGGTTTTGTGATTGACCTTTGTTATGTACTGAAGTTCTCACCCTGGGCCAGCAGGGGGATACTGTAGATAGTTATGCAAATGAAGGATCGAAAAGTGACGTTCAGTGATTGCATAGTTTTAGAAAACGGCAACAGTTACATTGTTCTGAAGCTCTATATAAGCAGGCTGACTGAGCTCCTCAGCTTAGTTCTATTCCAGCTTACAAATAAAGAGCTGCTTTGGAAGAGTCGCTGTGTCGTCTGATATGTTCGCCCACAACTTAACAACCTTGGTATGCTGTCGTGTGTCGTCTGTCCTTGGGACAGGGGCATGACAGGAATTTCCCCACTTGGCTGATTGGCTGGTGCCATTTGGGTTTTGCCTGCTGCGTAGCAAATCATCACAACTTGTAAGGTTGCAGATAGGCTCTGGTTCAGGTGATAGGGATGGGCGAACGCTCTCACCATCCCTATGTGAAGGGTATTCCGTTAAAGGAATCTGGGGACTCGATGGTTTGGTCATCCCTGAAAGGGGGTTGTGCCCGTGCCTGAATCCAGGGGGACATTTGGGTGGCAGAGATAGCCTGTTCCTGGCTTTCTGCTTATCCAGGTGTTCACCCTTGGCTGACCTATGCTGGCACCTGGGTCAGCGCTTACCTGCATGGCAGGGAGCTAGTTGAACCAGAGCCTATGCAACCAGTCACTTTCTGTAATCAATAAAGTTGTGGCCTAAATTCTGCCAAAAACCAAAACCAAAATTTGAGTCAAGTGTGAATTTATTTAGGGGGGAGGTTTCTGGGTCTGAACACGCAATACTGGCTGGCAAGAGTTCTCCAGGGTTTCAGGTAAGAGTTGCCTAGCCCTGCCTGGAGATGCTGGGCTTTCCACATGGAAATCATAGGCTACAACCTCCCCCCTAAAGGAATTTCAAATTAATCTCTTATTCCAGAATATTACACACCTATAAAACACAATGCTGATTCTATACTGTCCACCTGACCAGCTCAGTTAGTTTACAATGCCTATTCTTTATTTTCACTTTTTCTTTTGACAGTTTAAAAACAATAGGTGTTTGTTAAACTAGCTGTGTTATACCTTCTGATTTTTGTACTAATAAAAAAGCTGCATCCATGCAGTGATTGCCTTGCTGTTTAACTTATTCTTCTCACTTTGAATTTTTTTTTTAATGAGTGGTATGAAACTCAGTTGTCCTCAGAGTAGACCTTCTGAAATTAATTAACGTGACTACATTATACCTGTTCATTTCATTAGGTCTACTGTAACAGTTGATCACCAATCTACATGTTTAATAATATTGTTAGCATAACTGTCATTTTAAAAAAGAGTGGTATGATGAAGCCACCCCATTTTGGATACATTTTGTACTTAAGCTATTTATACATTCAACAACTGCATGCAAGGTTTAATCACATGGATGCTGAATTAATCAGATCCCAGGAATCAGAAAATGTGGTGGAAGGGAACAGTCTCACTGTCTAAATAGTTGCAGCAGCTTTGTATCAATGTCAGGTAAACAAGGGGAGTTTTCTTCTTGTCACAAAGGTATTCAAATTACATAGATGCATGACATTCAGAAATTCTAGGCCTCTCTAGGCTTTCAACTGAACACATGGAGGTTAAAAGTACGTAGAGGAGTGGAGTGTGGGCCTGTAAGCTTTGGCCCAATGGCCCCTGGTTTATGGGCTCCTCTTTCAATATTGACTGCAAAGATCTGAAGGACGCTTCTCCAAGCATTGGAATGAATGTGCTTAGAACTTTCCATGTTATTGGGAATCCTGAAAAGACAGGACACCTCAACTCATAGAGGCTTCTAAGAGGAGTTTGTGTGCCTGGGGACACTGTGGGTGAGGCTTGTGTATGTGTGCACACAATGGTCTCTATACACACTTTTTAATACTTACACATTCAGGCAAACACCTGAAGATGGCTGTTGATATTCACAGTAAGGAAAATGTATATCCTCTTCCATAGGATTATTGCAGTTCCACTATATAATCTACTATTGCATTATGTAGATTCAGGTTCTATAGCTTTGTCTATAAATCTTTCACATGTCCTCTATTGCTTTCTCTGCTATTCATTTTCACTTGAGCTTGTCAAATATGCTTGCAAAGTCTGGTAACTTGAGCTGTATAAGGGCTAGTGAATGCAATAATTTATCTTGTAGATGAAATCTTGTATGACTTGTTCTCACATAGCGGTTGTTATAGATACTAGCAAAAAAGAAAGAAAGAAGAAAAGCCAAGTCAAATGCATCCAACAAACCTGCTTTCACTGTAATAATTATTTATTTTCTGATCCTGTCCTTATCTTTTAATCTCTGTACAGTGCTTGGGAAATTTTAGACACTTTATAAGTGACAAATTATCATCATCATCTGCAAACACAATGACTGCTTTCATGCTTTGAGAGAAATTATCCCACATCTGGACTTGCTTTTGAGTTCAGGTTCATCACTCTTGCTACATGAATGAATAATGCATTTAAGTAAGTGATGAGATCTAATATAACCTGCAACAGTGAAATGTGGGGGGAGAAGAGATATATTCTAGGGTGTTCATCATAGACCTATGTTGACTCCAGTGGTGAATGCTTTTGAAAAAGCTAGTAGTTATTAGGATGCTTATGAAATCTTCGTGCTCCAAATGGGGTGGGTCTTGAATTATTTATTTCCTGAATTTCTCCTGTCACAGAACCCAATTATCTGTTCTTCTTTGGAGAGTAGCACGGATATGTCGACAATCTGCTATTCTTCCGGGTTTCGTTTCTGGAGTTTATACAGACTGCAGCATATGGGTAGATTGCTATAGCTCTCAATTCCTTCTATTAATTCATATCCTCCCCCTCTGCCAGAATGTTGATTGTGAATGCTCACAAGCATGTGTGACACTGGCACAAAAACAGCACAAAAAGGATTCTTGATGTGATTGATGGAGCACTCAGCCTCATTAAGATTCTTCCCTGCACCGTTAGTGCGCATAGGCACTTATGCAGGTCAGTCACCTGAATGTGAAAGAAAAAGCAGATATGAATGAACAGAAGCAACAGAAGGGGGGGGGAGAGACTGCACACGTGCCGGTTTCAAAATTAGTTTTGCAAATTATCTGTGTCAAATTGGAACAAAGGTGGAGCAGAAGACAGGGAAGAGTCAATCCAAAGAATAATAGGACACTTCAATGTATCACTGTTTAGATAGTGCCATCAATATTTATGACACTTAAAGAGCAAAATTACTGGCACATGGGCAAGTTCAAGTCCAGGTATTAGGCAGTGCCACTCAAGCAATACATTGTGAGATAATGTAGTCATTCCTGCCTTACCTCTGTGGTTTGCCACCAGCCTGTTGAACTCAAGATCAGCCAGCAGTGTAGACTGGCTGAAATGAATCTGCCTGAATCCTTCCTTTCTGTGTCACTTGTAACGTGTCACACAGGTGCTACAAGTTGTATCCAGGGAAGTTGTCCTGTTCACACAAGGACTTCTGTCATAGATGCCATCTCGTGCCAAAGATTGGGGGAGCCCCCACAGCAAAGGGCTTCAACTTTGCCTATTGACTTTGTGGGGGCGCAGCCCCCACAAATGTATTATTGTGAGTGCTGAAGCACCCATGGCCCCCTGGAGTTGGCTCCAGGGACTTCTGCTTTTGGAATAGCACATCCCCTCCTCCCCTGCCCTCCTGGAATCTGTCTGGATCCCCTGCCAATCTTCCAGGGGAGATTTGAGGGGCTATGTGTGAGCCTCAACCTCTTGAATAGAAATGGCCCACAGACTGAACTTTTCTGAACTGCCCTCCCCACAAGAAAACAAAGGCTGAAAATACTGTAACTTGAAAACTTATCCAGTACTAAGATTGTACCAATCTTCCTTTCTGCCAAAATCAGGTGCTTAGATGCTGGGGAATAACAATAGCTAATCATACTTGAACATGAATATTTTCAAAAACATTCCTGTTAGTCTGTTGCAGCAAAACCAGCAAACGTCTTGTTGCACATAGAGCCTATTATGGGAACTCAAGAAAAATTTCCTACTGTAAAACAAGATCAGGATGTGAATAATTAGCTTTTCAAAATGTATATTTTAACCCTGATCCTAGAGAATTTGATGGAAAGCATTGCCAAGTTCATGGGGTTGGATGGTTAGCATAATAACAATTTAATTTGTCCAGATATATGTTAAAGGTAAAGGTAAAGGTACCCCTGCCCGAACGGGCCAGTCTTGACAGACTCTGGGGTTTGTGCGCCCATCTCACATCTATTGGCCGGGGGCCAGCGCTGTCCGGAGACACTTCCGGGTCACGTGGCCAGCGTGACAAAGCTGCATCTGGCGAGCCAGCGCAGCACACGGAACGCCGTTTACCTTCCCGCTGGTAAGCGGTACCTATTTATCTACTTGCACCCGGGGGTGCTTTCGAACTGCTAGGTTGGCAGGCGCTGGGACCAAGCAGCGGGAGCGCACCCCGCCGCGGGGATTCGAACCGCCGTCCTTTCGATCGGCAAGCCCTAGGCGCTGAGGCTTTAGCCCACAGCGCCACCCGCATCCCTAGATATATGTTAATCGGTGCTTATTTAGAGCTTCATAGATTCAGTATTTGAAGACACTCAGTGTTTGCTAGGTCATTTACATGTAGGGTTATAATCCTTTAATAATTCTATATTAGTATAGTTTGCAAATGGAAAGCCGAAACACAGAGTGTTTGCAGTGTATTAAAAGGTTCTGTGTCTGCAAACATTAAATCTACCTGATCATTTCTTAGGCACTCCTTGGTCCATCCTTCCAAGGTAGTTGCTAATGTTTGAGCACAAAAGAAGGTTTTGCAAGATGATTTATGGGGAGTGTAGCTTTTTAATGTAAGAAGCAATGCATTTGTATATTGCTGGTCACTGGCTCATTTACTTTTTCTTTGTTTACTATGTGATTCCTTTTTGGTATATTTTCAGTTGTTTTAATGTAATATGCCTTTAATTATGCTCTACACCACTTTAGTATAACACAGAAAAGGTGATAAATAATTTTAAAATAAGCAGCGCTTGAAATAAGTTCCCTGAAAAGGCAAGCAGTTCTCTATCCTGATGGATTCTGTCTCTCTTAGTAACGACTTGTTTTCAGGTAGATTGCGTTCTCAGGTTTTACTTCCTTCCTGCTTCCTCTTCAAGTTAGTTACAGCATGAGTAGGCATAGGATGGTGTTAACTACTTGGCTTCATTTTGGCCAAATACAAAGCCTGTACTCAGTCAGAATGGCATTGTTTGCCAAGAGTAATAAACTTAGTTTGTGTTATTCTTTCAACCAGCAGTCTTACCAGGCTATTTAGTTCTGCATTCTGCTGCAATATATTCACCAAACTCCAAAATAGATACCTCCCTCCCCACTTTTCCTGGATTATATAGCTCTAATGAAAGTTGAATGCAAATAAAAAGCTTATCTCTTCATCCCATCCAAACCCATTCCAAAGGATTCTTTGCTGAAATGTCTTCCTCAAATTAGGCCTTCCTTGAGTTTGCTCCAGTGCAGAGTGCATGCATAGATTCTTGGGATACTAGTTTTAGGGTATTATCTGCAAAGGTTGAAGGCTTCCTAGGTGGGGTTGACATTCCCGGTAGTTAACAATGCTGGACACAATCCAAAGCAGCAAATAAAAGTACTGGTAGATAAGAGCTACCTGTGCAGATGGGACTTATTTTGGACTTTGTCTTGCAGCATTGTGCAGTTGGGATTAGCTACCATTGCCGCAGAGGAAAGTAGTTTATTTTTTAAAAGCACCTTGTCTGATGAGCTGGTAAAACAAACAGCTTCAAAAACATTCCAGCTCCAAAAGCAGTTCTTCCCACTCATGCATTTCTGTGTGGATGCCTGTTTGTAATGGATATTCATGTTCCCTCTCTTTTATTTGCTTTCTGAATGTTGTTATGTTATGTAAACATAGGTGAAGATAGCAACATCCTCTGTAAAGTGCACTTGTGCTCTCACACAGCATTATGAAAACACTGGAACTTATTAAGAGTTCAGTGGCTTTAGGAGGGGATGAAAGGGGAACTTGTTTTTTCTGCCTTAGAGATGGATGAAGAATACTTTCTTTTAAAGGCAGAGGTAAAAGCTATCATATATTAGGAAGAGGAGCCCTCTTGAAAACAAATCTGACTAGAAAACATGCATGCATGTATGTATGTATGCAGTGCTTTTTTTCTGGGGGGATGCAGGGGTAAGCATACCCCTAAACACTTTGTGAATCTAAGTTTGGCCTCATTGAGGGGCAGTATTTCAATACAAGAAGGAAAATGAGAGAAACCCTGAACTTTTTTTTAGAAAAAAGCACCATATGTATGTATGTATGTATTTGATTTAACTTCTGAATTGCTTCCCATAAAAATATCTAAAAGTGATTTCACTGTAAAAGCAATAAAAAACCAATGACACAGTTACATATATACAAAGAATCATAGCAATCAAAAATCTGATACAGAGACCTACTGGGATAATGATCCATGTGGACCTGGAACACAGGAAGCCTGTCTTATACCAGTCAGACCACTAGTCAATCTAGGGCCGCATTGTCTAACCAGGGGCAGCCAATGTGTCGCTCTCCAGATGTCAGACTACAATTCCCAGCATCCCTGATTATTGCTGGTGTTCACCGAGCCTGATGGGAGTTGCAGTTCAGCAACACTGGAGGGTGCCACATTGGTTCTTACTGGTCTATACTGATTGGCAGCAGCTTTCAGGCATTTCAAACAGCTGTCTTCTCTAGTCATACTTTGGGATTCCAGGATCAAACCTGGAATCTTCTGCATGTAAAGCATGTGCTTTGGCACTGAGCTACAAGTCTTTGCACCTTGAAGTAAGTGAGGTGATGTTTCAGTCGGCCATCTGGATTCAGAAGGATGTCCAGTGTCCAGACATCAATAAGAACTGCCACTCCAACCTCATGAAATGAAAAACAAACAAAAGGACAAATGTCCAAACCATTTCCCAAACTATATACCGTAGTAGATGCAGGAGGAAGCAGGATGCGAGATTCAGCTAATGAACTGGGCATTATTTGGCAAGAGAGTATACATTACCATTTTCTCCAGTGTTCTCTCACTGCTGGTGTTTGAAACTGAGCACGCATGATGTTAGCCACAATCCATTTGTATCATGTGGTTTTGAGAAATACAGCTGTTTGATACATTTCCCCTTAAACCAGATACATTTGATTTGAAAACTTAAGCTGCAGGTAAGCTGAGGTGTGTGTATTTCCAACAGCCATTGCACATGAGCAGATGGCAGCTTCGTTGAATAAGAGTTTGGAGGGTTGCAGGTGCAGGGAAAGAAATCAGGTAATGTGCATCAGGTGAAGACACGCTCAGCCCCATCTCTGGTATTAAAATATGACTTGGACTGCAGCTGGGGAAATGAATTTACAGAGTTTTAAGCCACTAATGTGTACATAGCCTTGCACATATTTCTCAGACTGTTGAAGGACAACCAGCATCACCCACGATATGCATACTTATCCCACTGTCATCTCTGGTAAACAGGTTTTGCAGGGTTTGAAGAGCTGCTAAAAAACTGTTTGATGAGAGATGATGGTGGAATGAAAGAAGAACTTTGCAGAGTTTTATGATTCCCATAAAACTTTTAACTCTTAGACAAAATGGTGTCATCAGCCTTTATTTACTTCTAAAGTCCTCCTCCCACAAAATTGTAAATTTGCCAATCTATGACTCCCCAAATGTGAATTGTCATTTGATTTTGTAGTCTGTCTGTAATAACTTTGCAGAAATATTAATAAGGCAGAATGACTATCATGTCAAAAATTGCTTACCTGTGTTTGGAACTATAGGTATAAATGTGTGTGTGTCATTTATGTTTGAGTGAAGTGTGGATATTTTGCATTCCTATTTTTCTTTAGGTTTAAAAAATGCTGTGTGTGTTTAGTTGGGTGTTGTGAGAACAGAATGCTGCAATAGATGGGCCTTTGGCCTGATCCTTCTACTGTGCCAGTTCTGCATTGTACTGTTTATAGAAAAGACAATCAGTTGCAGAACCTTTTAAAATACAAATAGAGGTTCCTCATTGCTGAGGCAGGTACTGTACACTGTATTATCATGCCAATTATTTCTGAAGTTCATAGTTCCTAATCAGGTCTCCCCTGCTCAAGTTTGTTAGAGGCAGCTGTGGTTTGCGAGGAGACTCTGGTGGTGCTAATAGTTATAGCCCTTGGGCTGCATCATCCTTTAATTGGATAGAATACTGCCTGCACATTTTCTTTCCCGGTAAGCCAATTGGCAAAAGCCTCCCTGTCTTTATACATTTTTTAAAAAACCAAGTATACCAGAGAATTTGAAGACTTAACTTTAAAAATCCTCTTCTTTGTCACTGATTCATTCTGTGAAGTAGGATGCATTACTCTGGTATCCTTTCAATCACAGGAGTAGCCAACTAGCCCTGGCTTTCAGCAAAAATGAAACCGCAGTAAAGTAGCACTTTAGAGGCTAGCATATGTATTATTCCATAAATTTTCATGGATTACCAAGAATGATTCATCTGCTGAACTGAACTTCAGCCCCCCAAAGTTCAGGCTGTAATAAACATATTGGTGTTTATGGTCCCAGAACCGTTCTTTGTTGTTGATTTACCGTATTTTGCGCCCCATAAGACGCTCCGGCCCATAAGACGCACCTAGTTTTTTGGGGGGGAAATAAAGGGAAAAAATTATTTCCCCCCCAGGCGCGGGGCTGGGGCAGCCCGAGCTTCCCCCGACCCCAGCCCGCAAACAGGCAGCTCTCTGCAAGCCGTGGGAGCCCAGCGGTGGTTCCCGCTGCTTGCGGAGAGATCCGCGAAGCCTGCAGGCGCTGGGATCAGCGCGCGCAGGCTTCGGGATGCCGGCAGCTCTCCCCAAGCAGCGGGAACGTTCCCGCTGCTTGCGGAGAGATCCGCGAAGCCTGCAGGCGCTGGGATCAGCACGCGCAGGCTTCGGGATGCCGGCAACTCTCCCCAAGCAGCGGGAGCATTCCCGCTGCTTGGGGAGAGGTCTGCGAAGCCTGGAGAGCGAGAGGGGTCGGTGCGCACCTACCGCTCTCGCTCTCCAGGCTTCAGCGAAAGCCTGCATTCGCCCCATAAGACGCACCCACATTTCCCCTTCATTTTTGGAGGGGGAAAAGTGCGTCTTATAGGGCGAAAAATACGGTACTCTAATTGTGCAGGGCTGTTGTGAGAATAAAAAGAATATAAAACACTCTGTTGTTACAATACAAAAAGTAGGATGGCACCAGAGCTGGCTCAGAAGAGAACTCTGCAGGCAAAGCCGACATGTGGTATGGCAGCATGAATTGCTTGTTTTAAATGTTTTGCATTAGAAATGAGCACAAGAAGAGACAGCATCTTCAATATACTAGGCCAGGCTTTCTCAACCTCTGCCCTCCATATGTTTTTTGGCCTACAACTCCCATGATCCCTAGCTGGCAGGACCAGTGGTCAGGGATGATGGGAATTGTAGTCTCAAAACATCTGGAGGGCCAAGTTTGAGGAAGCCTGTACTAGGCACCAATAATTTCAAAATACATTCAGCTGACAAGATTTTGCCTGCATTCCCCAGTTCTAAATTGGGTAGAAGAAGACTGGAAAGATTCCGCCGCCCCCCCCCCCAGTATTATGTTAATTGCCATTCCATTTTTCGTCCAAGGAACTGAAGGTGGCATTCATGAGTCTCTTCTTCCCCATGTTATCCTCACAACAACTCTGTGAGGGAAGATAGGCTGATGGATAGTGAGTGGCCCAAGGTCCCACAGTGAGTTGCATTGAGTGTGGTTTTTATTGTGATCTCCTAGGTCCTATTCCACCTAATATCCTTTCATTTTATTCCTCACTGAGAAAAGGCTTGAAGTTTTATGAAGATTTTTTCCTCTTAAAAATTGCTTGACATTTTTCTTGGTAGGGCTAAGCCCTAATAATGAACAAGCTAAGGTCTCCAGCCATAATAAAAATAAAATAACAACACATGAAAGCAAAACAAGGAAAAAGCAAAACAAGGAAAAAGAAGCAGCATAATACAGAGAGAGAGAGAGAAGACTGAAACATAATGGGGGTTAGATTACTGCAATGCATTATATGCGGGGCTGTCTCTGAACACAGTTCAGACATTTCAAATGTTGCAGAACTCAGTGGCCATGTTGCTCACCACAGCAAGACTGATTGAGCATATTACACTGATCCTGGCCCTACTGCACTGGGGGCCAGTTAGCTTCTGGCCCAATTCAAAGTGCTGGTTTTGACCTATAAAGACTTAAATGGCTCAGTACCCGCAGTACCGCTCTCCATATGAACCAACCTAGACCCTGTGATAATCATCAGAGGCCCTACTTCATGTGCTTCCTCCACGAAAGGTCCAGAGGGTAGCAACATGAGAATGGGCCTTTTCTGTGGTGGTTCTTCATTTGGGGAATTCTCTCCCCAAGGAGGCTCGCCTGGCACCTTTCCTACATATCTTTGGGCACCAGGAAAAAATGTTTCTCTTCTCCCAAGGCTTTGGCTAATTAAACAATCTAAGGCCTTTCAAACTGGGAGTGGCGGTGGTAGCATCGGTTTGTTGGTTATTACGTATTGTATTTTGTGTTTTTATACTGTAAACCACCCTGTAATCCTTGGATAAAGGGCTTTATATAAATTGAACAAAAAATAAAATTTAACAAATGCTTTTCTAGTCTTCTTTCTGCGCAAATGCACTATTTATTGAGGGGTAGTCTTGCTTTCACACAATGTCACAGTTGATTTTAACCGTATGACAAACTCTATTATCATTTAACAAAAATTATGTCATTTACCAAATCATATCTCTTACTTGTTTCCATTTGTAGCTTTAAGCTGCTCAAGTGCATCACAATTTGGTCGGTGTTATGTACTGAAGTTCTCACCCTGGGCCAGCAGGGGGATACTGTAGATAGTTTTCACTCAGGTCCGCATATGCAAATAAGGAATTGAAAGTGACATTCAGTGAATGGATAGTTACAGAAAGTTGTTACTGTTGCTTTGTAGTTGAGCTCTATATAAGCAGGTTGGCTGAACACTTCAGTTCAGTTCTTTTCTAGCCTGTGAATAAACAAGAGCTGTCTGAAGAATTGCTGTGTCGTCTGATATGTTCACCCACAACTTAACAGTCTGCTGCGCAGTTGTGAAACTTATCCTATGCTAAGTAATTAACAAGGGGCCACATGTGAGACCCCCTTTGAACCTGAGGCCCCATGCCAAATGAGTGGGCTGACTGCAAAGCCACCTAGTTTCTGCCTCTGTGATGAAAAACCACAGCTTCTGAAACTAGCTCTCTTATTTCTTACATCAGAATGAAGCTAGCAGGTTTGGATCTTTTTCTGCATTAATTCCCTCTACTGTTTCCCTATGAACAGCCTAAACTACACACACACACACACACACACACACACACACACACACACACACACACCCCTATTGGATTCAGAAGATGGTCACCATTAGCCACTTGAAAAGCAGCAGTTGCTAGGCACCAAGAAGAAGTTCAGCAAAAAGGTGGGTGGGCAAGGACGCACACACAAGGATGTAAAAATCCAACAGGAATAATGATAATCGCTAATATAATCACTAATGACATTGTTTCCTTCAGGTTAACTTGCTCTTAAAACACTACTTGTTATTCTTAAAAAGAGCATTCTGAGTTAGTTGTAAATTATATTTTTAAAGCAGTTAAAGGTTTTTGTGCTTAACCCTGTATATTAGAACCAAAACTTTTGAAATCACAGTATATAACTTTAAAATTAATTTGGGATTGTGTGGAATCCTTAGCAATTAGCAGAGACTTTCCAATTCCTTGAAAAAAAATTTCTTCCAGCATGTTCCTTTTTTGGAAGGGTGTGTCAACAAGATACAAAAGATGCTGCTCGTTGCTTTCCCATATTACTTTCAATTTTAAATTCTGTCTGCTGCATATTGCTGTTCCTTAGCTGCTGTTAAGTACTTTCATAGATATAGGATGCCAGCTGCTTTAATACAAGTAAATAATAGGGCTACAAAACTGTTTGACGACAGGGTCTTTGTAGAAGCGGCACAGTGCCTCCATCTGCTAGATCTATGAAGCCTAATTGCGAAACCCTAAACGCTGCGCTGGATTCCAAGAGCATATTAAAATGGTGTGTTCTCTTCCAGATAGAACCTTATTTCTATTTACCTTTAAGACAGGAGTGCTTTAGCAGAACTTATAAGCATCTAACTGTGCTTTTCTAAGGCAAGCCAGTGATCTGCAACGTGGGAGTAATACTTAATATACCTTTTACAGGATTACTGTAAAGGATTACTCCGATAGTGCTGGAGCAGACACCAGTAGCTATGAGATTTTTTGCTCCTTTGTCCCATTAGCTCCAGGGTTCATTCTACAAACTGTTTAGCACCTTGTGAGGCTAATCCAGTTATACCTGCATAACCCTTCCTGTGCTTCATTTTAAGACTGTTAAAAATGGCAGACTTGGATGAAGCGACATCATGTTCAGCTTTTATTACTTCACCTTCAGTTTCTTTAGCATCCAGCCTGATTAGGTGCTTTGGAGAACTCAAGAGCTGGCTAATATCTTGACAACTTTTTTTACTATTCTGGATTGTATATTTAATTTTTTAAAAAACAATCCTAATGAACCCAACACAGCAGCCTAATTCTGTTGTGAGACCAAGGCTGCCAAGGCCCCACAAAATTCCAAATAAAAGATCCGGCCACCCCCAATTTCTATGCCAGCCGCAAAAGCATGCCATGGGGCATCCTCCTCCTTTTGCAATCACTTATAGCCGAGTAAGATTGTCTTCCATAAACATGGTTTTAACAGTGAGTCCGTAAGTGCCTGTGGAGGCCAATTCTGGATCCACACGTCCTTCCACAGTGGGGACATTGGTTTCCGGGCGGGAGTTGATCATGGTGTGGATTTGCCAAGTGTGCCTTCCTCTTAGCACGTTTCTCCCTTGCGTCCTAAGTTCAAGTGTCTTGAAAGCCCACGACCCCTTTGATAAAGGCTGTTCTCCAACTGGGGCGCTCACAGGCCAGTGTTTCTCAGTTGTCAGTGTTTATACTACATTTTTTTAGATTTGCCTTGAGACAGTCTTTAAACCTCTTTTGTTGACCACCAGCATTACGCTTTCCATTTTTAAGTTTGGAATAGAGTAGTTGCTTTGGAAGATGCTCATCAGGCATCCGCACAAAATGACAAGTCCAACGAAGGTGATGTTGAAGAATCATTATTTCGACACTGGTGATCTTTGCTTCTTCCAGTACACTGATATTAGTTCGCCTGTCTTCCCAAGTGATGTGTACAAATTTTCAGAGAGTCCGTTGGTGGAATCTTTCAAGGAGTTGGAGATGGCGTTTATAAGTGGTTTCACAAGCATATACTGTAGTAAGGTTAGTAGTACAATATTTTTGTAAACAAGCATTTTGGTTTCCCTGCGAATGTGCTGGTCCTCAAACACTCTGCACTTCAATCGGGAGAAAGCCGCACTCGCAGAGCTCAGGCGATGCTGGATTTTGACATCAATGTTGGCCCTTGTGAAAAGGTAACTGCCTAGGTAGGAGAAGTGATCAACATTTTCCAACGTTAAACAACTGAGTTGGATTTGTGGTGCTGCAGAGGGGTTATTTTGTACTTGTACTTGGTTTTTTGGATGTTGAGTGATAGGCCAAGCTTTTCGTAAGCTCCTTCAAAGATATTTAAGAGGTCATCCTCTGATCGTGCGCACACTATGTTGTCATCAGCATACTGAAGCTCTATGATGGAAGTTACGGTATCCTTACTCTTTGCTTTCAGCCTGCTTAGACTGAAGAGCTTTCCATCTGTTCAATATATGATTTCTACTCCGGTGGGGAGTTTCCTTTCAACAAAGTGTAGGATCATGGCAATGAAAATATTGAACAGAGTTGGGGCAATAACACAACCCTGTTTAACACCTGATCCCACTGTGAATTTGAGAGCCATTGTTATCTGTGATGCATGCCATGGGGCATCCACACACACATCAGCACCCCCGTGGCACACACATGCAACATCAAGCCATGGAGAACACTGACTCATGCGTACACGCTGCAGTGACATCACACAGCCCCAGCGCCCTTCAATCATGGGGGTAAGGTGGTGCATGTGTTGCGAGATAATGTAGGTGAAGCGCTTTAAAAATGCAGTAGTAGATAGGTAGCCGTGTTGGTCTGCCATAGTCAAAATAAAAAAATAAAAAAATTCCTTCCAGTAGCACCTTAAAGACCAACTAAGTTAGTTCTTGGTATGAGCTTTCGTGTGCATGCACACTTCTTCAGATACACCTGAAGAATATCTGAAGAATATCTGAAGAATATCTGAAGAATATCTGAAGTATTCAGATACACCTGAAGTATTTGAAGAAGTGTGCATGCACACGAAAGCTCATACCAAGAACTAACTTAGTTGGTCTTTAAGGTGCTACTGGAAGGAATTTTTTTATTTTTTTATTTTAAAAATGCAATGTAACATACTTAGCATATCTGTTTTTACTGAGATACATATGTGAATGAATGTTTTTGAAATACGAATTTTCTAGTGAGAAGAATTCAGTGGCAGAAATTGACAGAAAGTATGTGTCTTATATCTGTGTAGGAAGTATGAAATTAATACTGTACAGGATAATACTGTACCCACCCACAAGGCTTACCTACTGGCTGTGGGCCTGAGAATTGACTTTATTTTCTAAATACCAAGTAGATTTCAGGAAAGATTCATTGTCATCAACACAGGGAGCTTGGTTTTCTGTCTGAATTTGTATTAATATGCCTCATCTCCTTCTTGGCAGATGCTAGGATCAATGTTACCCACTGACTTCAGTTGTGATTTATACAAATAAGGACTCCTCATTAGTTGCAGCATATTATGTTGGCCTTATCAGCAGCAGATGCAGAAAAGCGCTGTCTAGAAATGGTCGCCCCAGCTCAGCAAGCCTGCTCTCTTTAAGTGGACATCATTCCCTGGTTTTATGATGTATGATTGCATCTCATTTCTTTCTTTGCAAATGTCATGCTGTGCTCGCAACCAGACATTTGAGAATTGAGATATGAGACGTGGGAAGCTGACTTGCAATTGAAACGACAAATAAGAATTTGCCGTCTTATTTGGCAACAGTTATTAAGCAGTGTTGAATACATATATTTGATTATCTGGTATGCTGTGTGTTTCAGCTTTATTGTCTTAATCTACCCATCCGAAACTCTTTGGTCTAACTAATGGGCCGTTGCCAGAAGTGGGCAAACAACCAGAGGAATGCCAGGCAGGGGCAGGAGGGCGGGGAGGGGAAGAAGGATTATTGCCCTAGGACTTACAGGGTGTTGACAATTCCTTTGATACCATCAATCATTTTTTTACTTCTTCCCACACTTCAGTGGGAGGAGGGGAGAAGCAGTCCAAGACCTACACGGGTTCAGAATGTGTTCAGGAAGTGCCAGTGAAACGTATTTATATTTGACACTCTGGTCAAACACAGGAAAGGCAAACTAGTCTGAAAGGCCAAGATTAGAAGTCATGCTGACAACCGAATGCCGCAGAGGAAACAAGTATGTGGGAGACTAGTGGCCATTTCATACAATTATTTTATTTCATCCAGCAGACAGTTGCTTCTTTTTCTTCCCACCCCCACCCCTTTTCCTTTTCTGACATCTTCCTTGTTCTTTCCTGGGCAGTGGATTCAGCTGGACTGGGTTCTAGTCAGAGTTGGGGAGTGCATGCGTGTTAAGACAGCATCAAACAAGGCAAGCTTCAGGTTTGGATGAGGTAAATGCATGCAAAGCAGAAGCTAGGATTCCAATAAGACAAGTCAGGACTGAGGCCTGACCAGAACTAAAACCTGGAATCTCATAGGGGGAGCAGGAACCACCAACCCCCCCAGCAGATCTGCCTGCTGCCAGTGACTCAGAAGAGCCATAGGATTTGTAGTGTCCTGCCCCAGCTGTCTGGGTCACCCAACCAGCTGCCTGGGCTCCTGAACAGAGCTCTGCCCCCCAGAGATACGGGAGCAGAGGATATAGATTGCCTGGGAAGAGCTCCAGAGCTACCACTGAAAAGCCTGGCTAGCTCCACATGATGCTGCTTGGGAAGAAGAACACAGACCACCTTCCCATATCATAGCTTGACTGAGAAGTGTTGGAAACAACAAAGGGGTTGAGGGGAAGATGTGTTTGTCCATGTTTGAAGCAAAGGAAAGAACAAGGAGCCCCTCGGAGAAAAGGTGGGATATAAATGCAACAAAGAGGTTTCCTCCACGCAGAAGATGAACAAATGTTTGTGGTGACCAAGAAAGAAAGAAAAACTGTGGGCAGAGTATGTGTGTCATTTTAATTGTTGCTGGAAAGCAGGGAAAGAAGCCTCCTTTCTCCCAATAATAACCCTTTCCCCAACATGTCATTACTTAAAGAAAACATGAAGATGTGGCTACGTGCTACATATTCAGCATAAAATGAACATTCAGCTCAGACGGCTGTCAGCCATAGTAGGCTCACAAGCCCCTTTCATGTGTCTATCAACTTTGCCAAAGTGTGTGTGTGTGTGTGTGTGTGTGTGTGTGTGTGTAGAAAAGCTGTAATCATCTGAGTCATTATGAGGTCTGACAGGAGGTGAACCTCCTCCTCCTTCCTCAAGGGGAGGAAGAGTGAGAGGGCTGTTCTCTCAGTTTCCAGCTCTCAGCTGTTCATGGCAGCAACAGGAACCAGCTCGCTGGGTTGCTTTCCCCATGAAAAGCATTAGAGCTTCAGTGCAGTTCTGGTTTTGCTGTTTATCTCTGGAAGCGCTCCCAACAATGTGTATTGCCAGGCTTCTATGTCAGAAGAGGCCAGCGTGGGTGCTCTCCAGATGCTAACGGACTACATTTCCCATCATCCCTCATGGAGGGCACTGCATCAGCTACCCCCTGTTCAACATTATTTTTATTTTTTTGCTGCATCGAGACCTGGTGCACTTTGGAGTGGCTGGGGAGCCCAACTCAATTTCCCTCTCAACTGCAATCAGCCCTGGGCAGCATAGTCAGTGGTCAGGATTGATGAGAGTTGCAGTCCAAGAGCATTTGGAGGGCCACAGGTTCCCCAACCTTGTGATAAGTGAGAAAATGGTCCCTTATGGAACAGCAGCGGTTGCTTGGCAATATGCAATGCTTGCAGATAGAAAACAAGTCTCTATAGTACAGGTGCCATTACCTACAAAAATGAGGATACTTCCTAGACACCTATGCAGCTATATATTTTCTGAATAATTGTTTTTCTTTGACTGCCTCCTGTCTGTGGACCATAAATAGCTTGTGTTGTTTTGAAATCGTTCAGCTGTGTGTGTGACATGCATTTGCTACCCCTTTTCTCCAATCAATAACATTTCATAATCTCAGAAAATCACATTGCTCTAAAGGCTAACGTCATTACTTGGAGAAACTGAAATCATGCTTTCTCCTGAAACAAGCAAACAAATCTTTCAAACTTTTAAAAATGAGATAATCTTGTGGGCATATATATGTGTGGGCATTTCTTCCAAAATTCTAAGCAAATTCTTTCACAAAAAGACTATTTTATTGTGCCTGGGAGGGGGTTGAATAATGCATGTCATATCTGAAGTAATTGGGATGGTATAATATACCAGCACCAAACATGCAGAAACCCAGCAAAGGCAATTTTGACAGCATGTAGATTTGGGGAAAGCATGAGCACACATGGGCATGTGGACTTTTATAACACCTGTCATTTTTCAGCAAAGAGAGGAGACTTTAGATGCTGGGAAGGTTTAGATTGCTCTCAGTCTTTTGCGACTTTGTATTTTCCCCTTTTGACAATGTTGTCTGAGATTTACAGAACAAGTACGTAGTCACCAGCCCAAGACTCTGCACTGGGTTGAATTTGCCTAGGAATATATAAAGTGCAGAAAGGGATCTCCAGAAAACAGGATGCCTTTCCTTAAGTATTTTGAACATTTCAGAAATCATCTTTCTCCTCCAAGAATATTGTCTTGTAGTAGGAAATGTTCTTACCCACAGCTATAATAATTGTATGCTACTTCTGCATATATTTTATAGACTGTACATTTGCTAAGTCTGCTGGTCTGAGTGGTTCATGGGAATGGTTAGCAAACATATCGTTTTAGTAACAGGAAGAGACTTTGAGCACTATTTTTGGATGGGATGCAAGAACCATTGTGGTGTGGTTCTGGTTAAGGTGTTGGTCTAGAATCCAGAAGACCAGGGTTCAAATCCTCATTCATCCAGGAAGCTCACTATGGGACCTTGGGCCAGCCACTGCCTCTCAGCTTAGCGTACTTCACAGTGTTGTTATGGGGATTCAATGAGAAGGGAGAGAACCATGTGCAGCCCCTTGAGCAAATGGAGAAAAAGATGAATACAATTATAAAACAAAAAAAAATCACATAGTGGCAAATACAGGTTGCAGAATTTTAGTAGATTGGGAGGTCTTGCATAACAGACCTGCTTCCCCAATATATTTATGAGTTTTTGAGATAAGGAAAATGATGTTTGGAAAGGGTTGGATAATGCTTGCTTTGACACATCATCATCTAACTTTCCCACAAACAAATCAAAACAAATGCTCAATAAGCAGGTCATCTGGAAGTACCCAAAGAGTGTGGTAAATGATAGGCTAGCATCTGTCAAAGCTCAAAGTGCAATAGGCAGAGGGTGTGGGAAGTTAATCCCTTCTCTTCCTACATTTCTCCAATCAAACATTAGAGAGTGAAGGTGTACAGCCTCATTCCTGCGGGTGACAGTCAAAACAGCATTAAAACATTCTCAGTACATGGAAAGAGACTCAGCAGGCTGCTTTCAAAATAAATTATCCCAAATAATCCAAAAACAGCTTGGCAACCTTGGGGATCTGGCGAGCATGAAGTGACTTATTTGTGTCAAGTTAAAAATCAAGATCTGGAGTGGAAGCTGAATAATAAAAGCTAGCAAAGTGACCTTTTTGTCAGCAGATATGAGAGGACGCTCTGCCTGCCTGCCTGCCTGCCTGCCTGATCAGCCTGGACAGCGAGATTCTTCTCCCTACCCCCACCCTCACCACTTTCCATTGCAGAAAGTTGCAATGAATGTTGAAAAGGAGTGGGGGGGGGTTAACAACAACAACAACCTGGCAGTGGACAGGGACGGGATGGGGCTCATTTTTTTCCTTTATTGTTTTCAAGTAAACGTTCAACTGAACACAGTGCAACATGGGTTGTACTAACATGATTATAAATTTCTCCCTATAAAAGTTTGTTAAGCTTTACAGAAGTGGTGAGGGCATTTGGTAGAAATGACTATAGACTGATTTACAGGAGTGATAAACAATATGTGCAGCGCAAGGCTAAAGAGAAAGTTTGCTGTAGTAGATTTTATACAGATTTTCCAACCCCAAAGAAACAGGATCACATTTCCTGATGAATTTCCCATCATTGCTGATCACATATTATATGACATGGTTGCAAATGTTTTTTGTTTGTTTTTTTAAAGTTGGATCGTTTCAGGCTTGTTATGCTGTAGTCTGTGGAATCATCTTCTGCTGTGTTGCACCAGTGAGCTCCCAAGGTAAAACCAGATATGCATAAGAAACAAAAAGGAAAATATAAGAAATGCCCTATGCCCACCCACAGACATATAGAAAATAATCATATAAAACAACAATTTCTTATTCTCTTTTGGGTCAGAATCTTTCAAATCGGCTAATTAAAAAGTTTTGAATCCAGACGTGCTCCTGCTTCCTTTGGATTTCTTGTCAATAATCCCTTGCCACAGAACGTGGCCACCAGCAATGAAAAAAGTCAGCCCTGTCCATTTCCAACATTTGGTGTTAACATTATGAACCCTAGATGATTTGACAGGGGTTAGGTCCCAGCTTGTTCACATTTTTAATATGTTAGCTACTAAAGGGAGTGATACCACATATTTACTAATATGTAACCAACCGTAAAAGCCTATCTCCATAACTTGTCTTAGAATCATCCTGCTGTTATTCTGCTCCCCTATTCCTTAGATAGTATAATTAAATACATCAGAAATAACATTCATTCATTCATTCATTCATTCATTCATTCATCCATCCATCATGTTTCCCAAATGATTTTTCAAAATCATTTCACTACCTAGATTCACTACAGTTAATTTTTCAGCTTTTTTTTTAAAGGCAGGAGAAATTGTGGGCTTGCAAAAACGAGTGTTTAATCCAAACTACGATTGTTTAAAATGAAAAGCTAGTAAGGTGTCAATTCACAAGTGCACATAAACAATGCTATTGGCTATTTTCATCTCATACTGAAGCCAAGCATTGATTCTTCTGGCCTCCAATGTAATCCCTGGCATTACAGTATCTAGTTGACTCTTCTTTTACCTGTCCAAATTTGAATATCCAGATTTTTAATTTTCACAGTACTGTAGTATAATAGAACAGTTAAAACCACGTTTAAAAAACACTACAAAATTGCACTACAACAGTCTGAATTATGGATGTATTTGTGTATTGTACATATAGGATAGCAAACATAATACTACCTCCATATTTATTCATCCACATGATAGGAATAACTGCTCCCATTTGGAATACATACTGCCACTGGGATAGAGAACCCAATGGACTTACCTGTTTTGTGAATTTATGTGCTCTGTAAGATCAGCTCATATGCCAACAAACTGGATTCAGGTTTCTGCTTTGACTAGTGTTTAATTTTAAGAGTAATGTCTTGCTCTGATACTGTAAATGATATACAGTTAATCTTTTGGGACTACGTGTCAGCTTGACTTGCTTGGCCTTGGCTTGCATTTGATCAAATAATGAATTCCTAAAGTGTCGGAAGGTGACACACTCTAGCAAAAAAGAGACATTTCACCATAATCTCAACGTGAGGCTATTCCTGTACAAAATTTGAGAACTTTTTGAACTTGAAAGTTAGCTGGCCTCAAGGCTACATTAATGTTCAGATTAAAATCTATGGAAGGAAGAGAAAATCTACAGAAATTTGCATCTAATTTTGTGGTTTAGAATGACAAAAAAAATTGATTACTGAACATCAAACATTTGAGGAATTTAGTTAGGAGAGAGTTTAGAGAATGTTTAAAGAATAAAAGCTCATTCCAGTCTTCTTGGTAATTAACTTGAACCAACAGTCCTATGATGCACATGGGGAAACTATTCCTACCGTTGGCACACCCAGGTTCATTCTGGTACCCATTTATATAAGGGTGGATGTAGGAGAATTAGAAGTGGGAGTGGAATTCAGTTCTACTTGTTCCCTTCCACTGCCACTTGTGGAAAGTGGCTTGTTGGGAAACACTAACGCTATAAAAATAATTGTTTTGAAGAAACTTCCCTAGTACAGTACAGAATTCTGGAGAGAGAGAGAGAGAGAGAGAGAGAGAGAGAGAGAGAGAGAGAGAAAGAAAGAGAAAGAAAGAAAGAAAGAAAGAAAGAAAGAAAGAAAGAAAGAAAGAAAGAAAGAAAGAAAAGGAGGACATAATTAATAATAGAAGAAAGAATCATGCATAGCTGTTAACTGCCAAGTAAATTAGGTTAGCAGAAGAAACTTCCAAGAGCTAATGTCTGATGAACTGAAGGTGAATCCTGACACAATGGAGGCACTGTGGGTGGGTGATTCTCAGGTATGGGAAACCAGTGTATATCCTGTTTGATGCATGATTTCATTTGCTTTGGAAGAACAGGTTCCCAGTGTGGCTACACTCTTGGATCCAGCATGAACAACTGAGGCCAAGGTGGCATCAGGGGCTCAGAGAGCCTTTTACCAGCTTCATCCTCTAGTAGCTTCTCAGTCCTGTTACTATAATGTGTTGTGTGTTGTGCATAATGCCCTTAAAAGTGACCCAGAAGCCTCAGTAAGGCCTCTGTTAGGTACAGCCAGACTTGTTCATATTATACATAACCTGAAGGTCTTACATTGGCTCCCAATCCTAATTTAAGGTGCAGGTGCTTGCCCCTAAATCCTTAAATTGCTTCAGACCCAAATACCTGAAGGATTTCTTCTTCTCTTGCCCCATAACAGTCCATGTATCCTCTTTTAGTGAAGAGTCATTATGTTTTTATTAGAGCGCTCAGCTTTGGAATTCCATCCCCAAGGAGACAATCCTAGCCCTGACATTTACATGCTTTCCAGCACCAGAAAAAAACATTTTAGTCAAGGCCAGGAAGAGGATGGGCATTTTAGTGTTTTATGCTATCGTTTGTTTTAGTTTACTCTTTAGTTGCTCAGGTTTCAATTTTATTTTTTTGTGTGTCCTGTGTTCTATGATATTCATTTGTTGGTTTTAAATTGTATTTATATGCTAAATGATAGATTCAATTTATTCACACCTTTGTACACCTCCCTGGATTCATTTGATGAAGGACAGTTTATTATTGTTTTCACCCCTCTTGAAAGTTTCATATCCCTGGTATTTAACTGTCACTAGGTTACCAGCTTAACTCAATGGTATAAGATCGCTCATGAAGGAAGTGTAGCTACCTAAAGTTATTGTGGACTCTGACAGGTTTTACACAGAATGATTTTTAAATGGTTTCCAAGCATTATATATCAGGTTAGGAAAGGTTGCTCTAGAGTTTGAACTTCAGTATTTCAGTGGCCTCATTACCCCTATCCCTTTTAAATAAAATTCCGTGACCAAACAAGCAAGAGTTAATGGTGGTTATATCTTCTATTGAAGAAAAATCAATCCATCTGGCATGTATCAGAGCATCTTCAGCACAGATTCCATTTAAAGAAAGCCTCATAGGATAGTTCTGGAGCATGGGCTGGACAGAACATTTTACAAAACAAATTTTTCCAACTTTTAAAGAAAGTTCTGGAAATGCATATAATAAAATAATTAAACAGCAGGATCACATGGGTGAATCTTTCGCCATTTTTCAAGTGATTATATAGCACAGTGGGAAACAGAATTGTTAAATCATCAAGACATTTTTTATTTATTTTTTGGTAAAATGATTATTTTGATGCTAGCAAGAGCTGCAATGCCTTCCTGATTGCAGAGTGTGCCTCTGGCATTTTGTATCTGTAGGTCCTTCTTTGCATGTCTGGATAGGGAATAGCTCCCATAAAGGAAACTTCTCTTCCTACTGGTCATTCTCTTTCTATTTGTTACTTTAAAGGGAGTTATGGTCAAAAGCGCCTCTTCTGAAAGAACATGCCAGGTGGCTGGTCAGAAAATAGCATTGTCAGCTTTTATTTAGCTGAAACCGTGAATCAAAATTACAAGTATTTTCCATGCTGTGTAGGAAGAGAAAAGTGCTGAATTATTCATGTCCCAACTTAATTCCAAAATTGTGAGTTCAATCACTTTATGATTAAAAAATATGCTGGTGTTGATTCAGACTAAATTTTGTGGAGAGAAATATCTTCTAACAGTGGTTAAAAGGTTTTTAACCATCACCCATCAGGCTTGTTAGAAGACAAATTGTATGTTCAGGCCTGAACATGCATACTCTGTATCCATTACTGGGGGTACAGGATGTGCAGGCAAGCCCTAGTTTTCCTGGGGCACCTTACATCAACCGCCATCCCCATGTTGAGCGGGGGGGGCAGGGGGGTTGCACTTGAATGCAAATAGGACCACCTGTCTGGCTGAGGACTATGATGAAGCAGAGTACCCAATCACATGAGGCATTTTGCTCACATTCCAGTGGAAGTGACCTTCCACACCCAATACAGAGATACATGGTTGGAGACACAGGGGGGCATGATGCATGCAAGGACATTGGGTGGGGTGGGGGTTGCCTGCACATTTTTGCCTGAAACCACCAAATATGGAAGAGGAAAGTCACTGTGTTATTGAATTCTGTCCAAAAATGAATTTTTTTATTATTATTTTACATACAAGCTTCATTGCCTATATTGGCTACCACACAAATTCCATAAGTATACTATCCATAATCCAATACAAGGCTGAGCACAGTTAAGGCCATTGATTTCAGTTAATTTAAGTGTGCTAAACTCTGTATTGGATTGTGGACATTTAATTTTAAAATGTCCCACTGGAAGCAACTGCTCTTACTTCTGTGTGAACATGGATCAATCCGATAGGACAACTTTGGTCATATATTCACTAAGCCATAGCTATTTTCAGTAATCAGTTACAGTTACCAAAGGTTACTGTAAAAAATACACCAGAAATGAGTGTTTTTATGTATGAACTTGTGTGTTTGAAGGCTTGTTGTGAAAAGTTTAGCATGACAAGTGTGCACGTCCAAAGTTAGTCTTTCTAAAATGCTTTGCTGAGTAATCTCACAATAAAGAAATATTATTTTTAGTATATAGTTCCAAAATATCCCTACTGTTTGTGTTTCCAATTACACTATCCTACTTGTGTTTTAATATGTGGTAGTTGGCGACCACTATCTTAGAACAAGATATTAATCTGAAGAAGTGTGCATGCACATGAAAGCTCATACCAATAACAAACTTAGTTGGTCTCTAAGGTGCTACTGGAAGGGGAATTTTATTTTGTTAAGATATTAATGTGACACTTGACTAGCCTATTTGTATTCTTAAAGTTATGACAGGACTTCCGTTTCATATAAGAAGCATGTAAATGCAGCTTGATTTGCTCATTAGTTTGCCGTGACTATCCTAAATATTATTTTTGTTGCACTGCATTGTAATTGAGACAGCTTTTGATCTGCATTCTGTAATTTGGCTAGTCTTCTTAGTTTCTAATTTTATTGATGGTTTCTCATTGTAAAGATTATGTTTCCATTGTATCTTATTTTGGTTTTGAGTAAGATTTTACAGTAAGTAGTTTTCCACCTTGTGATATGATAGGGGGCTTTTGATCATTTAAAAATCACTTGTGTTAAGTTGTGGGTGAACATATCAGACGACACAGCGATTCTTCAAACAGCTCTTGTTTATTCACAGGCCAGAACAGAACTGAACTGAAGGGTTCAGCCAGCCTGCTTATATAGAGCTCCACTACAATGCAACAGTAACAACTTTCTGCAACTATCCAATCACTGAACATCACTTTCAATTCCTTATTTGCATATGTGGACCTGAGTGAAAACTATCTACAGTATCCCCCTGCTGGCCCAGGGTGAGAACTTCAGTACATAACAACTTGGTAATTTAAATAGCATGTGGCTTGCCAGTATTGGAAACTGGATGCTAAACTGATCCAGTTGAGCTTTTCTTCTGAAAAGAAAATGGCAAATGGAATGAATAGGTTTTCTCTTAAAGTTATCTTACCATGATGCATAAAGGACAGGACAATGACCAGGAAGATGATGGGCATGACCTTTCTGTCTAAGCAATCACAAATTTTGACTTCTTTAATAAGTTAAAACATGGAATGAAAACAATGACACAGCACTCCTGCTTGCCATATAGTTATCTGTACTGGTCATACCACAATAAATAATATGGAGGCACATTTTGAGAGATTGACTTAGCCAAGGGCCAAGTCTGAAGTAAAGAAGCCAGAACCAAGTCGGCAATCTCTCCACCAGACCATACTAACAGGAGAGCCACTTCTTATGTCATTTTCTGAAACAGGTGCAAGAAGTAGATCTGAAATCTCCAGGAGGCTTCTATCTAAGTAATCTGCAAATGTCATTGCATATTTCCACCCAGCCTCTTTTCACATACTTATGACTTTCTCTCTCTTTTTTTGGTAAAAATGCAGCACATAGTTCAGAAATGATACAGGCATACATCTTTCCAGCCACCTGAGTCTATTTCCCTACATATAAAGAATGTCGCTACATAAAAATGCAAGGAGTGCTTCTGACACCTGCATGACCACCTGCGTGATCTCATTCCTAGAGTGACTGCCAATATTGTTTGTTTTTCACCCAGATAATAAGTACCGTAGATCGAAAAGAAAGCTGCCCACTGAGCACAGATTGTGTGGTGAGAGCTTGATATTAATGAAGAGATGTATGACCTGAAATTAGCTGCAGCTGGTTAAATGATCTGTTCGACACTGTGTTTCCTGTAAGCAGAGGCATTCTGTTGCATAATGGCCTCTTATATCAGTTGCCATGGGTTTTTCACCCCAGCCTGCCTGATACTTAACTTTTCCAGCTCATTTGATGGAAAGGCTTTGCCTGATATCTGGCTGAGAGCATTTTGATAGGAAAAATATGTCTGCTCAGGAAGGTTATGGTGTTTCCTTCAACCTCATTTGTTTGTTTCACATTGACTGCATTGCAGTGATTCAGTTTCTCAAAGTAGAGACAGAGGCCAACTGTGGAGACAGGAAGAGTTCCCAGCAAATTGAGAGTATCTTCCTAACTGGTGTGTTGGACAAATAGGCACCATAGCTGCATCACTGCATCTCTTGTTATAATTGGTGAGATTTTAAAAAAATCTTTCTAGCTTGCCCATGTGCCTGTGTGTTGTTGTTTTTTTTTTAAAGACACACACAAAAGCTCACAGTATGAAAAACTTCATACATCTCTAAATTAATATCCAAAGAAAATTTCTTCTTTCTCCCCAGGAGATCTCCTTGCCTTGGGGCAGGCTGTGGGGACCTGCAATTTTGGACCGGCCTCCCTGACTGAGCTGGTCTTGATTAGGGATGTTAGAAGCCATTGTTTTTCATTCTACCCTGCACCCATCTCATGCAACACTGTTTCCATCCCCATACATTTCATCTTCTGCCAAAAAGTATATTATTCATATTGCTTTCTGCTGTAGTGGAATTATTTAACTCGCATAATTCACACAATTCATTACAATGTCATTATGTTTTTCTACTCCACTCATTTCAGTGCAAAGGAAACACGATGCACATGAGGAGGAGAAATGTAATCGCTTACATATTGTTTATGGACCGAAAGCAGCCACCACAACCATTATGGATTTTATTCACTGCATAGATTTCCATTCCAGATATGGGACAAATAAGTGAACATTGGCCATTTTTTCTCCCATTTCCATTGGAATTCTCTGACATTCCTACTCTTGAGCATGGTGTTTGAGAACCCCACAATGGTTATCCTGGGGGGCTTTACTGTGTTGCTGCTGTAGCATTTTCAAGTAGCCACCCAAAAGAGCTTTTCTGAGTGGTGAGAAGTTGTTAGCATCTGTTCCAGTACATGGCATGTTGGAACCCTTCTGCGGTGACAGATTTGCCAGGCACACTGAGAGTGGAATTGCATTGTCCTGATCACAATGATTTGCATGCCATGGTCATGACAGGTCCATATAAGGTGTACTGTCTGATCTGGTTTTATGAGTTTAAGCTTTTGCAGCCTTTTGCGGTTTTGTGACCAAGGTGCTTGTAGCTGCCCACCTGACTATGTTTCCTGGCTAATTCAAGCTACCTGAGGGGGATTGAAAGGATAGGTCCAGGATGTGGTTAATGCCTTGTTACTTGAAGGTGTGGTGCCTGCCACAATTAAGGAGCTAGTGGCATCTCCACTCCTGGAAAGAAAGCCACTCTGGACCTAGAGGTTGTTAACAATGCCCACCTGGTCGCTAACCCTGTTGAGATAAGGTGCTTGAGAGAGTGGTGGCAGTTCAGCTGCAGGCACTCTAGATATTTTCCAATATGAGTTCAGGTCTAGTTGTGAGACTGAAATAGCCTTGGTCAACTTGATGGGCCACCAGTGATGATCAGGTCATCCAAGTAGACACTGTGAGTAGGAGCTCCTCTCATCAGCTTTGTCTCATATCCTAAGTATGATCATTTTTTGATTGAGATACATTGGCCACAATGTCAGTAAGCTCAGGAATGGACTACTGTACTACACAATATGTGGGGCTACCCTTAGGCTTGGTTTGGAAGCCACAACAAGCGCAGAAAGCTGAAGCTGGGCTGCTAACTGCCATGCCTACTACCTGCATTTATGTGACAAAAATGGAGCTGGCATTTTTAGCTACCAAGCCCAGTTTAAGGTTTTACTTTGGATTTAATAGGCCCTGAATGACTCAGGACAAGGCTATCCAAAGGAGTATCTTTCCCATATAGAATCATAGAATCATAGAATCATAGAGTTGGAAGAGACCACAGGGGCCATCGAGTCCAACCCCCTGCCAAGCAGGAAACACCATCAGAGCACTCCTGACATATGGTTGTCAAGCCTCTGCTTAAAGACCTCCAAAGAAGGAGACTCCACCACACTCCTTGGCAGCAAATTCCACTGTCGAACAGCTCTTACTGTCAGGGAGTTCTTCCTAATGTTTAGGTGGAATCTTCTTTCTTGTAGTTTGGATCCATTGTTCCGTGTCCGCTTCTCTGGAGCAGCAGAAAACAACCTTTCTCCCTCCTCTATGTGACATCCTTTTATATATTTGAACATGGCTATCATATCACCCCTTAACCTCCTCTTCTCCAGGCTAAACATGCCCAGCTCCCTTAGCCGTTCCTCATAAGGCATCGTTTCCAGGCCTTTGACCATTTTGGTTGCCCTCCTCTGGACACGTTCCAGTTTGTCAGTGTCCTTCTTGAATTGTGGTGCCCAGAACTGGACACAGTACTCCAGGTGAGGTCTGACCAGAGCAGAATACAGTGGCACTATTACTTCCCTTGATCTAGATGCTATACTCCTATTGATGAGGCCCAGAATTGCATTGGCTTTTTTAGCTGCCGCGTCACACTGTTGGCTCATGTCAAGTTTGTGGTCAACCAAGACTCCTAGATCCTTTTCACATGTACTGCTCTCACTAATATCTTCAAGGAAGCCCCTTTAATGGCACCACAACCTGCATCAGTTGATCTATAATGGCACCTGTATTTTCATACAGTCTCTCTCTCACCTCTCCTTCCCTGAGATACAGTGAGCGCCTTTAGAGGGAGGTCTCTACAGGCAGTGAAAAAATGTTCTTCTTTACCCAGGGAATTACTGGGTACCAATTTTCTTCCCGGTTATCATATGTTCATTGTTTTATTGTGCATTTATTCTATTTTAATGACAGTTGTTTTATTATTGTGCACTGTTTTGGTTCTTATATGAAAAGTGGGATGTGGAAATCTTTTTATAAACACATAAAAAGGAAACAGATTTTAAAGGGGGAGGAATTAAGTACAGCCTAGCAAATACACTTTAGGTCTAAGTGTCCTCCCTCCACAAAACCCCAACCCTGAAAAGATACTAGAATTTACAAAAACATTTTATAAGATGGCTGGCAATTGTCTCCCTAGTCTGTTGTCACCACTTAGCAATGGCGGCAGAGGCACTGCCTTGAAGGCAGACTAAGAGGGCAACATGTCGTACACAATGCAGTCTGACTTACTGAATGACTGTAACCACAGAAGGAACAAGGTATTTTGGAGTTCAGGGTTCCCAGTTGCATCATTTTGCACCATCTGATGCTACCACATCAGCATCACTTTATTGGGGAAACTATACAACATTACAAGTGGCTTATCCCTGCAGCTATAAAGACCCGAGCAATTACAAGACAGTAATTGCTCACATCTAGAAGTTGATTAAGAGGTGGCTAAGTCACAGGGAAGGACTAACATGGTGGCTGAGGGATGGGAGAGATAGTGATGTATGATTGTCTAGGAAATCCACTGGGATGTTTTATGACCCCAGCCCAGCTGAACAGGCACAGCACAAGAGTGTTTTTCCACTGTTTGCAAGAAAACTTCCCAGTGGGTTGTGCCCTTACTTAACATTCAAATAACGTTCAGCTGGACTGTACTAAAATTATATTGCAATGTGAAGATATCATTTGATTGTCTGGTTCATTTGATTGTCTCACTCTTTGTTCATGGATTTTTTACCATATAACGGGTTGCTAGTCCAAAATTTCTTGCAACAACAGCACTTACAACACTTAAAAAAACTTATTCTTGTTTAGCACTTTAAAAAGTATCTCAATATAAACTATGGATATTGAACAATTCCCCCCCCCCCATGTGAAGGTTATTTGTGACCTAGAAAGTGTTTGCATGGTAGCTGAAGAAAACATAATTATATGGCACACAAGATTGCATCAAAATATTATTTTGATTTTTCAAGATAATGTACTAATTAACATAGCTGTGAGGAATTAAAAGATTAAGGCCCCAAAGGCTATGAAGACTGCTTCCAGTGCAATTTCCATTTATTTCAACAATAATTGCCTTAATAGAATAGCCAAGGGACAGGACCTGTATATCATACAGTTCAGAATCTAATTCCTATTGATTTCAGTTAGAAAGTTAAAAACATCGTTAAATATTTCATTAAAATCAATGGGACTTAAAATGACTAAAATTTACATTCAAGTGCTAACTAAAATTCAGGCCTTGACAACTTATGACCCATCAAATTAATGCAGCCCACTAGGGATTGGTGCAACTTTACACTTTTCTGCTGCCTATATGAGACTGCCAAAACAGGCAGGTTGCCAAGACCTAAGCAGGATACAGTACATGACTGGTGGTCTACATTAGCCTGATAAGTCATAAGTTGTACAAGCCTGGTCTAGTCTGTCTGGAAATTTTAAGTTACTAATAAGTCAGTCACCAACAGAGTCTATCTTAACATTGCTATGTTAAGTGTTTGGGCATGAATGAGACTTGCAGGAGACTCAAAAACCCTAAGCAATGGCACTGCACAAGAGGGAGGAGAAGCATTTCTGCAAGGCGATGGGGCTTTCTTCCCATTGCAGCCCTGTACTTGGTTAGAGAGGTTTAAACCTCTCTACGCAGCCTAGCTCTGTGATGAAAAACTCACACTATTATGATACTGACCTGAGAGGTTTAACAATCCTGTCAGCTCGGCATTGCAATGGATAAATGATGCTGTCTCAGTGCTGAACTGGAAAGAGAGGGTTAAACATCTCTTCTCAGTCCAGTGCTGTGGTAGGGTGCTTTGAATCTCCACTGCAGATGTGGTTGAGAGGAGACTTTTAAGTCTCTCCTTTCGGCTCAGCATTATGATAGAGGTTAGTGTGGGTATGTGTCTATGGATGTGGCATGCATATATGTTATGTCTGTGTTTGCCATAGGCTTATGGCCGTCTGAGGGTTGGCCAACACTGTGTGTTATCTTTTTTAAAAAAAAGGTATACTGCTCTTAAATAATAATATTATGCAATATATAAATACAACACACACACACAGTTTTAAAAGTTTAGCCTGTTTAAAAGTTTAGCCTGTTTTATGGCATATTTGAATGAAAATTTTCATAAAGTGTATTTGCACTCATCAGGAAGCCCTGTGTTCACCCCAAGAATTTAGCTTATCAATGCTGCCCTTTCCTCTCTTTAGACTGCACTACCTGTGCTATGCCCTTCAGTCCTTTGTGAACTGCAAAGGGTTAAGGTGGGAGATCAGGGTGGGCACAGAATGAGCACCATATACCGTGTATGGCTTGGGTGCACTGAATGAACTTATGCTCAAGGCAGATGTAGGAAGCATGAATGGACTACTATACAGGACAGATTCTGGAGAAATGAATGAACTTCTGTGCAAGGATGCTCTGAAGGAGTTAGATGAAAAAGACATTCAGCTGTAAGTGGACCCTAGAGTGAAACTGCTGACACTCCAGAGGTTTCTTCTGAAGTTTCTACCCCAATAGAGGCAAGCTGATTTCCCATAAGCTACAATGGAAATGTCTCTGGTCTTCCGTAACATCTGTGTGGTTCTTGTTCATGTGAACACATATCTTTCTAGGCTATTGTGTCAGCACAGAGGCAGGAAGTCTTTCAAATTCCCTATACCATGGGAGGAAATAGTGTACTTCAGAAAGAGCAAGTAATCCAGAACAGATGATTCCTCAGTTTATTTTTAAAAATACTGACACATAACTATAGCTTACAAGGTGCATCATTGTTTCTCATATATAGAACTGGTGGTTTCTTTCATCTAAGGTACACACAGTTAGATATAGTATACTAGAAAGGAGAGGACCAGGGAACGAACCTGGTATTTCCCCACCCCAACAAGTAAGTAAATAAAATTATGTGTAGTAACATAGTGGGGGCATGATCCTGCCAAATTAAGCACCAATTACACTGGGAGTAAGGCCCCTTTACCCAGTGATTACACTGAAAGTAAAACGCAGCTGGGCCTCCATGTGCTCAATAAATTCACGTAAGGTGTTAGGGTGTTGTGTTGTGTTGTGTTGTGGCCGTAGGCTCTTGGTGTAGTGAACATCTACAGTGTGCCTACATGCATCTACAGTGTGCCTACATGCATATTCACATCTTCCCCATGACTAGGGGCTTGACTTTGTAGGGTTCCCAACCACAAGAAAGATGCCTATGTATACCCATTGGCATGTGTATAGGAACACTGCATACACAGATGAGAAGGCATGCAGACTAGGAAGCAGAGATTGCCACTGCAATGCTGCTCTCTAGCAAAACACACCCCAGCGCCTATCCAGGAAATGTGTGCAGCCTCAGCCACCCTCCTAAAGGATACCTAGAAGAATATTTGCTTAACTATCCTAATTTCCAAACACTTATTATCTCTGGTTGGAGAATGGCCCTTTGTTTATGTTTCCTGCTTTTCTGTGATTCTATTGTTGATTATTGTAGGGGGGAAATGCTTTTCTAGCAGTCATCAGTACAGCTTGATGAGGGAATTAAAAGAAAGATCTCACGAGCCTTTTAGATAAATGAATTAAAGTTTTTACCAGAAACTTGGCATTCACCGACTGGGCAAAAATAAAAGGTTGCATGCATAGGAAGTGGAAATGAGACCATCTGGACAGTATGAAATCTTGTGCCAACAGGGCCTTGGGCGCAGAGAGAAAACAGCAAATTGACAGTGTGACAACTTTTTTTGGTATAAATTTTGCTTTAGTCTAGGATTTTGTCTTCTGGGTTACCTATGAAGTCAGTAGGAATTTTATAGGTTATTGTGCTCACTGAAGAATAGTGGTAAGGTAGCAAGAATGCAATGACAAGAAGTAGCACAGAACTGGCCAGTGAATTAAATTTGTGATGAATAGGAGTTACTGAAATAAGGCATTCCAAATCCTGGATGAATGAATAGCTGTGTCTGATACTAGTAATGGGAAGAAATCACAGACAGCCCTACCATACAGTTGTTGTTGTTGTTGTTGTTTAGTCGTTTAGTCGTGTCCGACTCTTCGTGTCCCCATGGACCAGAGCACGCCAGGCACTTCTGTCCTCCACTGCCTCCCGCAGTTTGATCAAACTCATGCTGGTAGCTTCAAGAACACCATCCAACCATCTCATCCTCTGTCGTCCCCTTCTCCTTGTGCCCTCCATCTTTCCCAACATCAGGGTCTTTTCCAGGGAGTCTTCTCTTCTCATGAGGTGGCCAAAGTATTGGAGCCTCAGCTTCACGATCTGTCCTTCCAGTGAGCACTCAGGGCTGATTTCCTTCAGAATGGAGAGGTTTGATCTTCTTGCAGTCCATGGGACTCTCAAGAGTCTCCTCCAGCACCATAATTCAAAAGCATCAATTCTTCGGCGATCAGCCTTCTTTATGGTCCAGCTCTCACTTCCATACATCACTACTGGGAAAACCATGGCTTTTACTATACGGACCTTTGTTGGCAAGGTGATGTCTCTGCTTTTTAAGATGTTGTCTAGGTTTGCCATCGCCTTTCTCCCAAGGAGCAGGCGCCTTTTAATTTCGTGACTGCTGTCACCATCTGCAGTGATCATGGAGCCCAAGAAAGTAAAATCTCTCACTGCCTCCATTTCTTCCCCTTCTATTTGCCAGGAGGTGATGGGCCCAGTGGCCATGATCTTCATTTTTTTGATGTTGAGCTTCAGACCATATTTTGTGCTCTCCTCTTTCACCCTCATTAAAAGGTCCTCCTCACTTTCTGCCATCAAGGTTGTGTCATCTGCATATCCACAACTGAGCGTCCTTTCGGCTTTGGCCCAGCCGCTTCATCAGCTCTGGATCTACTTGTACTTGTCCTCCGCTCTTCCCCAGTAGCATGTTGGACACCTTCCGACCTGAGGGGCTCATCTTCCAGCGTCATAACTTTTATATGCCTGTTGTCTTTGTCCATGGAGTTTTCTTGGCAGGAATACTGGAGTGGCTTGCTGGTTCCTCCTCCAGGTGGATCATGTTTGGTCAAAACTCTCCACTATGACCTGTTCATCTTGGGTGCCCTGCTCGGCATAGTTCATAGCTTCTCTGAGTTATTCAAGCCCCTTCGCCATGGCAAGGCAGTGATCCATGAAGGGGATCCCACACAGTAGGGAGAAGCAATCTCCTTCTAGATACACTATGGGGGGGTGCATAGATCAGGCATGGGGCACATGCAGTCCTCCAAATGTTGTTTGGAGGGGGTCAGCAAACTTTTTCAGCGGGGGGCTGGTCCACTGTCCCTCAGATCTTGTGGGGGCCAGATTATATTGGGGGGGGGCAAATTCATATGCCCCACAAATAACCCAGAGGTGCATTTTAAATAAAAGCACACATTCTACTCATGTAAAAACACACTGATTCCCAGACCGTCTGTGGGCCGGATTTAGAAGGTGTTTGGGCCGGATCCAGCCCCCGGGCCTTGGTTTGCCTACCCATGCATCAGACCATCAATATGGACAATGGTCAGTCAGGGATCATGATGATAGCTAGACTCCGGCAAGTCTGGGCTACTGCTGTGTGTTGTCTAACTTCCAATTTCCAACAAAGATAAGGTCTTTCTGTATGAGCACATATTGTGTAGTCTTTCTCATCCACCTGTAAAAAACGGTTTTCAGCGCCATCTCTCTTTAAGGATTCCTTGGTTTGATTGACTGATTTGGACACAACCCTTTATCCACTTCTCTGGGGTCAGGTTGCAACAGTTGTAGAGCCAAACCAGACTAACAACCCTGGTTCAATAATTTCCTGTGAGCAGAAGAGCTCCATCATTCATAAGAAGTAGAGGGGAAGGATATTTATAGCAACTGAAATAGCTGTGGTAGCAGCATGTTCAGGGAAGTATAGAAGGGAGAAGCAATAGGGATAGCTGTGACCTGCACGTCCTGGTGGATTATCTCCAAGAGGATCTAACTGGCTCCTGTTGGAACTGGTATGCTGGGTTAAATGGACTTTAGTCTGCTCCAGGCAGCCAATTCTTGCTGATTTCATGAAGCTGCTCCCACTCTGAAAGTGATTGGGGGCATGAGCACACACAGAGAGACAATATGCAAATTAAAGGAATTGGGATTAGTCCAGTACTCTTATTCATGGGTGTATTAAATTCCCAGATGCCCCTTAACTCCAGCAAAACCATTTTTATGTCCCTTAATTTTATATATATATATATATTTAAAAAGCACTGCTGTTTGTGAAATCTGACCAGTGGTGACCACGGAGGTAGCCTGCAATTTATTGTTACGAGTGCCCCTGTCACTTCTGCAGCGTGTACATATCTCTGATTTCTATGGCTGTGCTATCTTGCACACAGCACAAAGTCTGCACAGTTTGCAGTGATAAATCGGGTGTCCCTGCTGACATTATTAGATGTAGCAGCTGCCTTTTGTAATGCTGATCATGAGGTGTTATTGACATGCCTATATATCATAGAAAGGGAGCACATGTTTCCTCTCCAGTGACTTTCTGAGAAATAATCCAATATATTTCTTGTATGAATGCTCTGAGCTGCCTCTGTTCCTTCTCCTTAACGATGAGCATTAGAATGAGTAGAGGTTTTTTGGGCTTCATTGTACAGATGCTCAGCTTTGCCTGTGTATTCCTAGTATCACATTTGTGGGGGGAAAGGTTTTGCTTTTTAAATGTCTAATGTATTTCAGATTACTCTGTTGGCTAATGCCGATGTCAATATCTGAAGAGCAATGCATTAGATAGAGTTACAACCTGACCCTATCCTTGAGAACCTACCATTTGGAAGTCCCTCCCATTGTGTAGATGGGGCCAGAGATTTAATTGTTTCTGAGTGCGCTCTCTGACATCACAGAGCATATTAGGGCCCCTGTGGCATTTGCCCTCCTAGGTGTCTGACATCATACTGGGTTCATAAGGAAAGGTTAACTAATTGTAAAATGACTAACCTATAGGAACCCAAGGGGAGGAGTTAGAGTTAGAGTTGTTAAGAAGTCAATCTGGAGTTAGAGAAGAGAGAGGGAGGATAAGTCTGTGGGTTGGGCTAATCTGATGTGAGAGAGTGAGAGAAACTGTTAAATTGAGATAATCTGTCAGAAGGTATTAGGAAGGTACAGTGGTGCCCCGCAAGACGAATGCCTCGCAAGACAGAAAACTCACTAGACAAAAGAGTTTTCCGTTTTGGAGGTGCTTCGCAAAATGAATTTCCTATGGGCTTGCTTCGCAAGACGACAATGTCTTGCGAGTTCCTGCTGGGTTTTTTTCCTCCCCCCTTTTTTCTAAGCCGCTAAGCCGCTTATCAGCTGATCCGATCAGCAGATAAGCCGCTAAAAGCCGCTAATAGCGCTAATCCGCTAATCCTTCAATGGGCTTGCTTCACAAGACGAAAAAACCGCTAGACGAAGAGAATCACAGAACGGATTCTTTTCGTCTTGTGAGGCACCACTGTATAGGCTGGTAAAGAAACTAAGGATAAGAAACTGACAAGAAAATTAACTGAGAAACCATACTTGTTAATGCTTACAAAATAAACTTGTTTATTTGATTTAATTTTAACAACTGTTTGGACTCAGTGTGTACCCAAGAGTAACGGGTTGGTGGCAGCGGGGAAGCGAGCACAGTGGTGGCACAGGGATCAATAGACAGTCAAACGTCCAGGGACCCTGTGCGATCGCCACAGTCCCTTATATACTGGGGAGCTACATGCAACAAAACAGGCCAGGCAGTGGCAGGTGGTAGAAGTCCCACTGCAAAGAGGTCTAAACACATGCTAGAACACATAATCATGCCTACAGTGTGGCAGTGACTGCTTCACTGCTTCCATCATATCCTCAAAGTGGTCGATAGGCTGCTGACATCTATATTGGTGGATGGGGCCTGGGACTCCTCAGAGACCTTCTGTGAGTTGCTTGCTGATCACTTTGAGGAGAAAGTCATTTGTCTCCACAGAGAACCAAATGCCATGACTGATGCAATCCCCAACTGAGGTTTCCAATGCCCTATCAAGCCAAGTTAATGGGATCGTTTTCAGTTTTTACAGCCTGATGATGTTGACAGGGTGTACCTGATGACATGCTCTTTGGATCCTTGCCCTTAATGGCTAGTGGCAGCTTTCAGCTCTCAAATTTCAGCAATGCTAAAATCCGACGCACACACACACACACCCCCGCCTCGTGCTATGCTCTACAGCATTGTTGTAGCACCCCCTACAGTGTGGCAGCCAGTGCTGCTGCACCAGTTGAGTCTGATGCCTCTGTAATGGCTGATTAAAGCTAGCCAAAGGGGCATGACTGGGTGGGTTCAGGGTGCGTTGAACATTCTTCTACATGAGTACATGGTGCTGGTATTTATTTATTATGTATTTATTAAAATTGTAAATTGCCTTTAATCCAAAAATAAAAGGCAGGTCACAACATAAAAATATAAAATGAGAACTCAAAATGCATAATAAAAACAAAAACAAACAAATAACCTCCCTCCCACAAATACAAGGCCTGGTTATAGAGAAAATTTTTGCCTGGTGCCAAGATAACCCCTTGCTTGTGGGATTTGCATGGGCTGCTAATCTGTGATCAAACCAAGTTCAGGGTGTTGGTATTAATATATAAGGCACTATACAATTCAGGATAAGGTGGCAACCATCTGATTCCTTAAGTACCCAGTCGATCACTGCAATCTGTGGGATAGTTTATCCTGCAAGTTCCAAAGACCTCAGAAACCTTCTCCACACAGAGCAGGGCTTTTAACATGGCTGTTCCTCTTTGACGGAATAACATTCTTGCTGAGTTATGACAGGTACCTACTATCTGGACTTTTCAAAAATATTTGAAAGCATTTATTTGTAAGTAAAGAAGCAAACTTTTATTACAACAGTCTAACAGTACAAACTCAACAGCTAGGAAATAGAATCTTATCTAGGTGCTCTTGCAAGGCAGAGGCGTGACAACAATAAATCCAAATCAAGAGCAAAGGCCAAGGCTGAAGAGGCCAAGATGAGTAGCCAGAGCTCCAAGACACTGCACAGCAGCTGCAACAGGGTTCCAACAAATTTCCACACCTACCCGCCAAGCTTGTAAGCAGAGACAGAAGCCTCAACTACTCACAAGAATCTCTGTGAGAATTCCTGGCCTCAAGGTGAGCATTTCTCCAAGGAAGATAAATCTCCTCTCTTACCTTGAAGAACTACTTTTACCTGAGAGACGTTGCTGGACATGCATTTTCATCTGAATTTTCCTGCTCTGTCACAGCAGGCTGCTCTTCTCTGCCTCCATCGTTGTCCAAAGACTGGGTAGTGGCAACCTCTGGGTCTCATCAGGTACTGGTGCATGCGGCGTCATTTGGGGACTTTGTTGCTTAGTCTCATTCCCTCCTCCTCTTCCAAGCCCTCATCCTCAAGTGCCTCCCACTTGAATCCAAGAGCTCAGAAAGAAGCATGGCTGTTATCCATTTATCAAAGTTACCTTATAATTTGACATTGTATTTTTGAGATTCCAGTTTCTTTCCCTTGCTGAGTCTTGTTTTGCCTGAGCTTTTCTGAAAACAAAGAAACTTTGCATTGGTATCAGTAGTATGCAGTGTGAGGAGGAGTGTCATTCTGGATGTAATTCTGCAGAAAAAGAAAAGAAAAGGCATATTAATTTCACATTTCTGGCTATCTCAAGAACTCTGCCTTACAAGGTTTCTATTGGTAAATTTCAGTGTCATGCTTCTCTTTCGCCTGTCAAGTATTATATTTAGATGTTAGACTTTAATCTGTTTACCCTTTTTATTTTCGTGAATCAATGTAGCAGCAATTAAATACCTTGTCTACAAGGCAATCATCTATATATAGCCTGTGAAAACCAAGTAATGAAAGGTCACTGGCTGTAGCTGGTGCTCTAGAATGTTTAGAGAAGTCTCTCCAAATGGAACTCTGCTCTTGGAGACTTCGCACAACATCACACGAACAACAATATAGGGGGTGCAGAACTTGTTCTGGCGACCTTCCAAGCAGTAAGCCTTGGAATTGTAATATTGTATTCCCTGAAATTGGAATGCTTTACCATGAGTATATAACTTTTGGAGGCATAGTTTAAAATTTCTGAAATAAACTGGAATAGTGCCATTATACAAGTTGGATATCAATAGTCTGTGATCCCCTGCCCAGATAAGGAACTTTACAGATGACTAATATCACTTTTGTGTAAATTATTTTGGGTACTTTGCATATATATCATCATGTATAATAAAAGCACACATATTTATTTACCGTGTGTATGATCCCAGTGAGTACTGACTTCTTTTGGAGTGAAATTGTCTATTTATTTTATACACATTTATAGTCCACTTTATAACAGAAGTTCTCTGGGCTGCTTACAAGATAGCAAAACACTCTGCAAATGAGTCAAGTATATATTCATCACAGGGGTAAGCTGTGAGCAGTTCTGTTCACAGAAGTGGCAGTTGTGCAAGAAATTGAACTTGAAATATGAACTTAACCTTATGCACACTTAAGACCTGACGGAAGTATATTGCATATCCAGTAGAACATGCTGACACTGTGATGTAGTGGTTAAAAGAGTGTTGGATATGAGGAGAAAATTTAGTTCCTCACTGAACAATGATTCTCTCTGGATAGGCTTGGGCAAATTACTCTCTGTCAACATAAACATACTAAAAATGTCATTCTGACTTCCTTGGAGGAAGGGTGTGATAACATATAAACTAATCCAAGTACATAACTATAGAGTGAGTTTCACCCTTAGTATATTTACATAACCAAATATCAGAGCCGGTATCCAAATAAAATTGAAAATAGTTTTGTGAACTCATGAACGCGTTTAGTGGCAGGCAATGAACTGGGGTGCAGGGCTTGCAATGGAGGAGAAGACACACCGAATTCATATGGTATCTGTCACGGACTGTCTACTCCACATACTTAATCTTCAGTTGGAAGTCTTGCAACACTGACCTACATGACCAACATTGTTCATAAGTTTTGTACAGTGGTACCTCGGGTTACATACGCTTCAGGTTACAGACTCCACTAACCCAGAAATATTACCTCGGGTTAAGAACTTTGCTTCAGGATGAGAACAGAAATCGTGCAGTGGCAGTGGGAGGCCCCATTAGCTAAAGTGGTACCTCAGGTTAAGAACAGTTTCAGGTTGAGAACAGACCTCCAGAACGAATTAAGTTCTTAACCCGAGGTACCACTGTATTTTGGATGGCAGTCATGAGAAACTTTACAATAGCAGTGCGCATTCAGCCAATGGAGTATATGTGAGCAACTGCCAGCAATTGCGATTCGATCCATGCATGCAGTTCTGTCATCATATACGATGGATAAATTATGCATGCAAATAATGTACAAAGTTGCAAAATGAACAACATGGCCAATAAAATGAATATACTGAAGATGGATCCAGCTTTCATTGTCCCTGACTATTGGCCATGCTGGCTGAGGCTGATGAGAGTCCAAAATCAGCTGAAGGGCCACCAGTTCCCTGGTCTAGGCTTTAAAAGAAAGTAAAAAAATATTTCCCAGCTCTTTCTCTGGTGACAATAACTGAAAATAACTGAAATATATGATAAACAAGTGCTTTTTTAAAGGTGCTGGTGTTAAATTTTTCACCAAAGCCCTAGAATCCCTGCTCAAATGATGGAACCTGCAGAAGCAAGAATGCTCTACCACCAACACCCCTTTCCCTTGCCAATAGCACCATGCCCTCCTCTCCCACCTCCTATGTCAAGAGAGCTGAACCCGCCAAACAATGCACATAGAAGGTCAGCTAGATTGGGTTTTTAGCATCTATGTAACATTTTAGAATGCTCGAATCATTTTACATGTATTATTTCAGTCTTCCTGATCCTTGCAGCTGGAGTAAATAAATAGCTTCATTGTCTTCAAAGTTACAACTCCACAGAGCTTCTCTGTCTGGACATTACATCCTAACATACTCATATCTAACATCATTATTAACAGACCAAAACCGTAATCAGAATTAGAGAATGAAAACTATTGTCAATTTAAACCAACAGACGCAGCCTCAGCACAGAACATTACCTGGGGATTAACGGATAGTAGGGTTTAGTAAAGCAGAGCATAGATTGGACCATTAAGTCCTCCCAGTGGGTTATTGATCCACCAGGAAGTACCTTGTGCCTTAATCATTATTCCCAAATGATTCCAGCATTGCTGTGTTCTTCTAGATTTGTGACATTAGACTCTCAAGCAGGCATGAAGGCCACATAGCAACAACTGTATTTGCCCAACTCTTAGTTTAGAGCAGGGGTAGGAAATGGTGTGCAGGGTCAGAGGCAACACAGGGTATGGCTAGAAGCAATAGCGGATGGAGCAAAATATGTGTCTCTTGACTTTGTACAGTAAGCTACGTTTCAGCCACAAAAGCAAGAGGTTTCTGCATACAAGTTCAATACTGTCACCTCTTCATCCTGACAAGCAAGAAGCATCACAGTCCCACAAATTTCAGTGAGGAAAAAGTACTCAAGCAGAGCATGGAGCAGGACTGATGAAAGATGTGGCTTAGAGAGTGATTCCCGAGGGCCAGAAGGTTTAATCCAGCCTCTGAGCCTGAGGATTATCACCCTGCTTTAGCCTTTGGAAAGAAGGCAACAGTAGGGTTCTCTCTTTCAGGTATCTCAACTGTTCTAGATCATTTCTCAGCCTATTCAAGTTAGTTTTTGGAAAGACTTCCTTGACAAGACAGGAGGAAATAGAAAAGACTTTGTGTGGAATAACTCACAAGCTGTGAGGTACGGGCTGTCTCTTAAACCAGTGGACGCTCAGAATTTCTCATTGTGTCTTGTTTGCTTTTCAGGTGTGCTGCTTTATAACAATATCTGGTTTTCTGTATGCCTGAACTTGCAGCAGTTTTAAAACTGGGGGTGCTGAGAGTTGGAGTCCAACAGCATCTGGAGGGTCACTAAAGGATACATGTGGGTGCCTTGTTTCTTCTGAAACATCCTCTCTGTAGATGTTCTAAACACCCCCAATATTTGGTATTTGGCTGATATTTGGTATGAGCAGTTAAAATGGAAATTGCTACTGATTTGTCCACAAATTTTCCTTTGAAGAGTTCCCAACTCATGCTTTTGAACTAATAAGAATTTAAGATTGCTTCCAGAGGATTTGACTATTGAGCGTTCATTCTAATTTGTCTGTGGGGTGGTTAGACAGTGCTGCATCAAGCAAGTGTCATCCCACACTTCCAGCACATTTCCCTATCACTTTCCTTATTGCAATTAAAAAAAATAATATTTTGGGGATCTCCAAATCAATGGTAATTGCACAATCTGAAATTGTAATTGAATCCCATCTGAAAATAGTGACAATCTGGGAGTACCCTAAGCAGCAATTTTGGTACGTATTTAGAAACAAGACTGCCAACATTTACACCCCTAAGCAGCTGGAGAGGAAGAAGAACAGACCATTGAATCAGGTAGAAAGTCAGTGTGCCTTACCATCTGCTGCCTGCCTGCCTGCCTGTCACAGGTTCTTCTCCAGAGACTCTTTATGCCTACAGAATTTGGCATACAAGAGGGAACCAGGCCTGACTCAGCAGTTTGCATTAGCCTTCTGCCAATTTTCATCAGGCTGCATCAGCTTCCTGGGACAGGGACTTCAAAGGAAAGCTGCCTTGGATGGCAGGCACGGTGCTGACAGGCACACCCCTCTGGGAACTGTGAAGGTGCTATTCTGTTTACTCCTCTTTTAGTTATTTGCCTGGGTCACAGTTAATCTGGAGATGAATGGGTTATTCCTAGTATTCTTTTAGACAGGTTGGCTAAGTTGGGTGTCAGAGGTCCAATTCCACACAGAAAGCCATTTCCAGAAGACAGTACTGGGAGATTACTGCTTGATCTCTAGACAGTCATACTATGGGATTCTACAGACATCATTCTTTCTCCAGTGCTGTTGAACAGATACATAAAACCACTAAGAGAGGTCAAACCACATGTGGATGACACCCAGCTTTCTCTTTTTTTTTCATCAAATGCAGGCGAGACTGCTATCTGGAACCAAAGCTTGGGTGCAGTAATAGACTGGATCAGGGCAAACAAACAGATTCAATCTAGACATGGTAGAGGTACTGTTGGTGGTGACTTATCTATCTGGGTGGGTGGTGTTCAGCCTCTTCTAGATGGGGTCACGCACCTCTAAAAGACCAGGTTCATAGTCTGGTGGCGCTTTTTGACTCAGCGTTATCATTTCAGGTTGCACAGCCTTGAAGTGCTTTTTATCAGCTGTAACCTCACCTGATTGGAGCCATCTTGGCCAAAATGATCTATGCTCTGCCTGAGTCTCATTTGACCATATGACAAATTGTGAATATTACAAATATATGGGACCAGGTTATTTGAAAGATTGCCTTTCCCAATATGTATCTACCACAACCTTAAGATCTTCTTTGGATGCCTGGTTCTGTGTGTCCCAAATAAATGAAGTGAATTGGTAACTACTAAAGGCTTTTTTTGACAGAGACTACCTAGTTATGGAACAGCCATCTCAGAAAAGTTCACTTGGAACTTTTGGGGATAGGCAAATACAGTTCTGTTCAACTAGCCTTTTTAGCATAACCCATGTAGTCTGGGCCTCTGTTTTAAACCTGTGTTTTAACATTGGGGTTGGGGAGAAGTCCCGTGCCCCCGCACAACTGTGTTTATGCCAACTTTTGTATTTAAAGCCACCAAATAATTGTATGCTATGAGGCACCATACAAATGCCAATACTACTACTACAATCATATTACTACAGCAGTACATGTCTGTCTGCTCATAGGTAAGTCCCACTAAATTCACTGGGACTTACTCCCAGGTAAGTGTGCATAGGAGTGCACCCTTAATATCTAAATTCATGTGCATATAGGTGCTTCACAGCCACCCGTTTTAAAATAGTCGCATTTGGAATGGGATATTTCACTTTAGCAGAACGACCTCTGCTGTGAAGTATTCTCTTACCTGAAAATATGCTGCAGCATTGCACAGAAGTAGTAAGGCTGGCAAGACTCCATTCTCTGGTTTCATGATCTCTTGCGAAAGTGGTTGTAGAGTTACGCTTGTGATCTGTGGTATTCAAAACGAAACCGAATTCTAAAGATTACTGTGGCAGGGAAATAGTTTTACTAGAAGTATGTTTTAGACAGAGAATAGTTTTTGCTTATGCAGATTTGTCTTTATCACACAGATTCATAAATGTGATACTGCAAACCTCCAGAACTCCGGTAGCCAATGTGCTGCCCTCCAGATTTTATTGAAGTGAAGCTCTCATCAGCCCTGCCAGCATGGTAAATAGTCAGGCATCGTGAACAAACATCAGAACAAAGTTGTCAGTGGAGGTCCTGTGTCATCTTGTTACAGTCATGTCATCATTAAATCTCTCAACAATGCCATTTTGTTCCTACTACATCTCTTCACATCATAATCTTGCTGGTGCAAGTCCTGTAGTAGGATATTTGGCCTTTGCTGTGCTGTTCCCAATGCCGTTAGTCATTCATTGCAAAGTTTTGGCTTCATGGTTTCTAACTCCAGGCCACAGGGGTAATACTGGTCCATGTCAATACTAATGACAGATGAGAGTGAGTGTTACTAGATCCAACTGAATGAGATGTCACTTAAACAAACTGTCACCAATATGATGTAGTACCCCGAATCAACCTTCCAATAAAGGCTTAAAGCAACATTTTGCAACATACAAGTAAAAAGTGAAGCATTGGTGATAATAATAATAATTAATTTCCTGGACTCTTTGAGCTCAATCCATAGAAAAGGATGTGTACCTATGTACCGCTGCTGTTAACAAAAGAGTGGAAAGTGCAGTTAAGCTCTTAAATCCCATTAAATTCAACAAGCCTTGCATTTCTGTGGATTGTGTCCTTTGACCACAAAGGAGATCTGGTTTATGAAAGAAGTATCCAAAGAAAGAAATCTGACACTGATCAGTCTCTTAGTTCATAGCATGGGAAGTTCTGCAGTAAAGGCAAATAAATAGTTGTCAACACAGAATTTAAACAGAATGGGGGGCGGGTTCTTTCACCACTTGACAACCTTCTTCAACAGTTTTTCAGCCCAAGTACTTGCAGGTAAAGACGCAATGTGGTGCAGTATTTGCCTTCTGATTTTCAGGTCAATATTCATATGAGTTCAATGACTGATTTTCTTGAAACATGGCTAGAAACACTTAAAAAAATATATTTTTAGACCTTGGTAGGTGGTGTCATCTGGTGGAGTCATTGCTGGCCAGGTATACAATCCATTCCTTTTTTATACAAATAAGACAGTTTTATACACATAAGGCAGCTTCCTATGTGCCTTTCCCAAGTCAGACAATCCATCTAGCTCAGTATTGTCAATATTGACTGGTAGTAGCTCTCTGGGGTTTTGGGCAGGTCAGTTTCCCAGCCCTACCCGGGGAACTTAAGACCTTTTACATGGGGAGCATGTGTCACTGAGCTGTAGCCCGCACTCACATGGACCCTGATGGCTGAGCAGAAACAAAGTAAGGCAAGAAAGGCAAATTGAAGCAATGACAAAAGGAACTTGTGAAAAGGTACAGTAGTATGCTGTAGCCTTTGTTGCTTAAATATCTAAATGGTCTTCTAGGTGTTTGCTTAGTTGCATGCTCTGCCTTGGGCTGTTTTTTAATGTTTTGGAGTCTTTTATGAAACAATAAGTTTTGGCTAGCTTTTTTCATATATATATATGCAGTCCATATGACTGAGAAAGTTTACATTCTCATTTTACTTAGGAAGAAACATCATCTGTCACAGATGTGTGTGCCGGTCAGTAATCACACAGTTCAAAGATGAAGTTAATTCTTTATTTGCAAAAACATGATCTTCACAGACTTGGTTGAGTGTCAGTCCTAATGAGCAGAGCAGGTCATTCCGGCGGTCTTTCTCCCACCCTTTCCTGTCATACTTAGAGATCTGCTAATGGTTGCTTTCTGCCTGGCAGGATGAAGTTGTGACCTTTGCCACAGTAGAGCTCCTTCCCCTAACCCCCTACTCAGAAGCCAGTGGAGAGGAACTCTTTGATTCCCTAGAGCCTTCTGACAGCAGAACAGGGATCAAGGTGATCTTGAGAGACTCCTTGTCTTCCCTGCATTTTTTTTGCAAATTTCACTTTGCAAATTCCACACCATTCATAAGGGTCTCCCAACAGATTCATCAGGAACTGATTTTTGAAGGGTTCTTACATGGTGCCCAAAAGACAATTGATCAGGCACCAGGAGAGGCTCCATGGGGAAGGCTGTTCCATACCCAAAGTTCCACTACTGAAATGGGCCTTTCCTTTTCATTCTGTTGCATTTGCAATAGAATCAGAGTATCATTGAGTTGGAAGGGACTATGTGAGTCATCTAGTCCAACCCCTTTCAATGCAGGAATCTTTCGCCCAATGTTGGGCTCATATCCAAAGCCTAAGATTAAGAGTCTCATACTCTACCAACTGAGCTTTCCCAACTACCCTTTCTACAGACTGATCCCTAGGCAAAAGAGCAGGACAAAGAGTTGTGCTAGATTTCTGTGGTAAGATTAGACAGACTGTTTACATAGCAAGAGTCTTACAAGGTCCAGGAAATCACCAGACACCAGAGCCATAGCTAGGTGATCTTGCGCCCCTGGCAGAACCGTCCAGATTACGCCCCCTAGCCATGGACAAATCTGCTCTTCTTTCTGCCTCTCCTCCAACCCCCACCTTCCACCCATTCAATTCACCCTCTATTTAAAACCATTTCTTATGAGGCAATAATCAATATTTATATTTGTGGACATATTTTAGCTGACTTTGCACACACACACCCATCGCTACACCTTGCCATCCCCTAGCTACAGCCCTGCCAGACACCACAATAAGAATGCTTAAGCAAGAGTGCAAAGGCTTACGGGAGAAAAATCAATCTATTTTTATCTAATATCCATTACACATTAATCTCATAATGACTGCAGTTTGCAGGGGTGCGTTGTTTATGTGAATGAGCCATTCCAGATCAAACTCCATATACAACCCTCTTCATTGTAGTCAGTTCACAGATTCAGCTGCAGAACCTGACACAAAAGGCTCTGTGTTAATGACTCTTCTGAGCCAATGCTGAAATGTTTATTGAGATCTGCAAAGCAGCAATAATAATAGTCATTAGGAATGTATTGATGCACTTACCATCAGATGTTGCAACATAAATTATATTCAGTGTGTTACATACACAGTGGTCACATTTATGCACATAATAACTAATTAGTTCATAAGAATGGAAGCTAGAAATTCATTCAGTAATTCAAGAATTTATCTGGTTTCAGAAAACCCTAAGCAAGAACAACAATGAACAGTAATGTTGATACTCCATTAATTAATAATAATTGCAGTGGCTAAAATTCCAAAAGCTACATACATAAGAGGCTTTTCCTCAATGTCCTATGCTGGGAGAGAGGAGGAAGCATTTAATAAAAATTATTATTATTATTATTATTATTATTATTATTATTATTATTATTATTATAGAAATGTAAGCCAGCAGCTATCAACTTGTGGGGGTAAATTCAATGTTAATTATATATTGTATGAAAAACAAATATTTTGTATTCCTGAATCTACTGCTAATCAATTTCACTTCACAACCTCAAGGTCTAATATTATGAGAGGAAGAAGAAAAAAATCCTTAGTCTGCTTTCTCCATGCTATTTGTAGTTTTAGAGACCTCTGACTTGTTTGTAAAAATAGATCCTGGCGACCCCTCAGGAATCGCTGCTGTCTGTTTAGTTCCACAAATAACTGCAGACATTTAGAAATATGATTAATATTTGTACCTTTCTCATGATTACATTTATTTAATCTGTCACTGCAAGGGTAGGCGAAGTTGCTGAAATATCCTATTTTGACTGCCCCCTTGATTTCTTTCTCCATTGCATCAGAATATTTGCTGGGGGGCAATAGTATATGCATAAAAATAAGTTACTTTTGAGGCCTGGTATTTCCACCAACAGCAATTTCTTTTTTAAGGTTTTCTAGGACTCTCCTTGGAGCTACATCACCCTGAACCCAACCATCCTTATCCTTACTTACTTGTTTGATTTTTTAAAAAGCATTACAATTTATCCTGCCCTTTCTCCAAGGAACTGAGGGTGGCAAATATGACGCCACATTCCCGTTATCCTTGCAACAATGCTGTGAGAGATGTTAGACTGGAGGGTAGTGATTGGCCAAGAGTCCCACAATGAGTTTCCTGGCCAAGCAGAAATGGGTATCTCGATCCAATTGCAACACTATCAGCTCACCATATTGGCTATTTACAGACTTGCTATCCAAAGATAACCATATTCCATTGCTTATCACTGTTGTAGTAGGTTCTCATAAAGTTTAGGGCTTTGTATACTCCATACATTTTGAGCACATAACTTGTCCATCTTCTTAGATCCTGAAATGAGAAACAGACAGAGAGACATAATGGATTTTAAGTAAATAATATGGCATCTTGATGCTAGCCTACGTCAGATCTAAGAAAATATATTAGCGGTGTTGTGGTCAGGATTATTGAGACATTATAACCTTGAATTTTATTAAAAATCAAATAAAGTGGCAAAACTCAAACTGTGTTGTGTACATTTAAATATTATCTTTTTCATCAGCATATCCTTGATAAAAAATGGCTTAGTTTTCTTTTCTTTTTAAAATTAAACAATGGCACGATGAAGAATACTCACCACACATTTAAAGCATATTCAATGCACATTTAAAGCACATGTCTTCCCCCAAACAATATTGGGAAATGTAGTTTATTAAGGGTTCTGGGAATTATAGCACTGTGAGGGTGTAAATGATTGTCCCCATGATTCTTTGAGGGAAGGTGTGTGCTTTAACATGTTTTTTAAATGTATGGTCTGTATGCAGCCTATGCTCCCCATTTTCCCCCTTGCTGTCCAATTCTACCCCTTCTAGGTTTTGAGGATTCAGACTTATAAACATAACAACATCAGTCCTCCTGGTTAAGATCAAAGGTTTATCTAGCCCAGCATTCATGTTCTTTCTTTTTTTTAAGAATTTTTTTTATTAACCAACCAATCACATCAAATCAAACCAAATTACACAGCCAAATTTTAAATTTTTGTTAGGGGTACCCATATTTCAAGTTCCGAAGGGATCCAATCAACTTCTTGCTTCTTACTGCTGTTTTAATGTCCACAAATCTAACCTTATGATGTTCACAGTACTATCCAGTCCTTTCTTATTATTTTTCCACATCTCTTGTTGTTATTTTAATATATTTTTCCTTTCTCTTTGTGACCTCTGATAGTCTCCACAAGCTCGTTAGAACAGTTTGTAATCCTGCGTGGATTTTTTTTTTAATCCAGTAGCCATATCCAGACGTTTTCCATATATCATCACTTCAATACATCAAAACAGTCTTAGCGTCATTAATCTTCACCAATCTGCCTCCTTTCTCAAAACCTCTGAGGAGATTCACTAGGAATGCAGTCTGAAAACAAATCCGTTCTTCCTCCTGGCTATAAATCCTTTGGCAAGATGGCAACTCCAAATTAATTGCTGCGCCATTCCCAAAAGCTCTTATTGCTTCTCGGTCTCCATAAAGCATACTTTTGGTTAAAGTTTATCTCCACACAGGCCTTAATTATCCTGCTTGGGTCAGTTCAACTGATGGTTCTAATGAGGAGGGGTTCTTGTAAATCACATAGAAAGAAAGTAAAAAAGGTCCCCCCCCCCATTCAGCCCCGTTGTCAACATACCCCGCCTTTGGTGTATCTTCATTGTAAAATATTCCTGTTTCTCCAGCCCATCGTCGTCTTTCGCAGAGGTCACTTAAATTAGCAGACTTCACTCCCCTTCTTCACTTGAAATATGTGCATTTGCTTCTTTTGTAATTAATTATTCCAAATTGCTGCAACTAGTGCGCGATCAGAGACAGCGTCCAGGAGAGCCGAAGTCCACACGGGGGCATTCTGCCTAGGGCCCTCACCCCCTTCTTGCATTCATGTTCTTACAATGACCAGCCAGATGCCTATGGTAAGCCTGCCAGTGCAACAACCCTTCCCCACTTGTGAAACCCAGCAACTGGTGTTCAGAGGCATGCTGCCTCAGATGTTGAAAGTAGTGCACAGCTATCATTAGCAGTAGCCTCTGATTTTTAATCCTTCATGAATTTGTCTAATCCTCCTTTAAAGCTAAGTTGATAGCCCTTACTGCATCTTGTCATAACAAATTCCAGAAATCAACAGTGCACTGTGAAACACTGCCTTTTGTCTGTCCTTTATCTCCCAACATTCAGCTTCATTGCCTGATCCAGCATTATGAGAGTGCCCGTACACTGTGACCCTCTCCAAATGTCCTCCTTCTGTGCAATTTTTCCTGGGGCTCTTTGGTCCCTTTAATCCTGCATAGCTGTAGACAGAAGGGGAATATTTTCTTACTCAATCTATAATAACAAAACCCAACTTCTATAGTAGTAATACTCCTAAATCTGTGCCACTACCACCACTCAGTCTTACTTAGTCCCTCTGGATGCTTAATTTACCAATAACCGGTAGCCATGGGTTGTCATATGTCCAGGACATAGCATGGATTCAGCAGTCAGAAACCAGGCAGAAATAGTCCAGGAAAATCTGGGCGTATAGCAACCCATGTTGGTAGTGTAGATTTTGGCGAATTTCCTTAAAAATAGCTCTAAAATTTCATTGTTGTGGTGGGGGTTTTTTGTGTGTGTTTTTTTTAGGTTTTGCAAAAATCTGTGTCCAGATTTTCACTTTTTGAAATATGGCAGCCCTAGTACAGGTGTGGTACAAAGACAGTCAGATACAGATATTATATTTAATAAATGTATTTGCATTTACTTCTTGCAAGATTATTAAGTACACAAGTTTTTCAAGTTGCTTCAATCTATCTTTAAATAAGTATATGCTTTGCTAACCTGTAAACTGCCACTTTTAATGCCAATCTTTAACTATTAATATTGCATTCAGACAGCTTTAAGGAAGCAGTTAGTTACCCTATGAAAACCCTTTAGCTAAATTGCCCTTTTATTTTCTCCACCCTTGTTAAGCCACACCGACACTCTGAGAACTTTGCTGGAAGTCTCTTTTTTCCCTACTTTTTACTGGTCTTTTGAAGCAAAGGTTTGTTGTCCCGTCATGGAAATCTTCCCTCTGATACTCCTACCAATCAAGAGAGATGAACATCCCAAGCTGCTTCTCACTTCTTCCGTCAGCACTGCAGGTAGGTTCTCCCCTTGGCTCTTCAACCTAAGCCTTCTTCTTCTTCTTCTCTCCACAAACATAAATAACTCCTACTAATTCAACTCACCAGTGCCCAGCCATATATACACTTCTTCCAGACCCTCTAGTCCAGCCCCAGCCAATCACACCACCTAACTGAAAATTCTAAACCTGCACCAACCAATCAAAATGCATGTATGCTTTTTGTATACTCTGAATTCTAACACCAGCCTTCATCACAGCTGTTAGTTAAGGCCCCCAAAGGACAGTTAAACTAACTGAGCTAGATGGACTAGCAACAGGACTCAGTATAAGGCAGCTTCCTTTGATCACCACAAGGCAAAATGACTGGTACCTGTACTGCACCTATCTGTTTTCCTCAGCAAGCTAACAGCAGCTTTGGAAGCCATTTTCACAGAGGGAAACAGCACCTCTGACCCATTCTCCTGTAATAAATGAGCAGCTCCCCCCCCCCACAAATAAAAGACAAACATCACATAATTCGCCTGAGTAGCTTGGCCCTCAGTGGTAACAAATCTTCATGTTCCAAATATATATTTTTTATTTTCAAGAGCAAAAATATGTAAACATGAGCATAATTGGTTTCCCCTCTTTCCACCCCCTCCCCCCAGAACAGAAGAGTAATGCATCAAATTTTCCCATAAGTTTATGTGCGTAGTAAGTGGGTACCAGCCATCAGGGTGTTCATTTGAATATTTTATAAAGAGGTACTATATTTCAACAAATCATCCCTATCAGATACAGTATGTCATTCTGGGTGTGTATTTACTTAGTTTCTCAGATAAAGCAAATGTTCTTGCAGTATGTTCTGTTTCCATTGTGTGAAGGGGAGGGGATCAAGTCCAGTGCCATATTAAATCCTGTGGAGGCCACAAGACAGTCAAAATCTCATGGGGGGTGGCACCTTGTGCACACGCTTTAGCAGGATAACATTGAAATAAGATGGTAATTTTCATTTGAGGTCAAATCAATATTCTTTTGATCCATTGTTGCAGCACTTCACAGTTCTTTGCTATAAGTAATTGTGCTGTTACCAGGAGAAAGGTGATAAGTTCCAAGTGTAATAGTACAAGTTGAGTATCTTTGAAAATTGTTAATAAACCTGGATTGCATTGTATGTCCTGGTTCACAATTTTGCTTTTTTCTGTAAATACCCTTTCCTAAAATGGTTACACATGTCCACAATATATGGAAAGTCATACCAGTTACATTGCACCCTCTCTAGCATGCTGAAGAGGATGTTTTGTCTATGTAGCTGAGTCTTACAGGTGTTAGATGGCATCTGTGTATTACCTTAAAAGAGTTTTCTGTGATATGGGTTGACTGCCTTGTGGGTTGATGTTGATTTTAGGGGTAGTGTTGTTGTCCATAGATAATATCTGCTTCTTCAATCTGCTTCTTCAAATTCTGTGTCCAAGTCCTTTTCCCAGTTTTGTTCAATAGCTGAGCATTGTCCAATGGCTAGATCAATGAGTATTTTGAATACAATTGATAGATTATTTTTTTTAAAAAAAAAGTTCAGTCATGTTCAGAATTAGTTTTTCAAATGATGCCAATGGTCTAATTGCTTGAGAGTTGACTATTGAATTTGTTTTAGTTTCTATTTTTGCTTGCATCTTTGAGGGGACATTCAGACTTAATATTTCCAATTTTGTTTTATTGATGGACAATCTAGCTATTTTTCCAAAAAATATAAATCAGTTTCTCTGATGGCCTCTGACAGGGATGTCTCTGGGTCGGAGACTGTCAGGGAAATATGATCAGCAAAAAGGTTTGATGGTAATCTGCCCATTTCTTACTATTCCTTTTATTTTCAGATTGTTTTGAATTGCATTGGACAATAGTTCCCTTGATAGTGCACGTAACAGAGGTAATAAGGAGCATCCTTGTTTGATTCCTCTTTGCATGTCCAGGTATTCTGAGTCTTGTCCACTCACCCAAAGCAAATATTTAAAACTCACAGTCTTCCCAGCTATGTTCTTACCTTTTTTAACTGGAGATGCCAGTGCCTTACTATGGGGCCTCCTACATGCAATGCATGTGCTTCTTTGCTGAGCTCTCAGTGACTCTTCTCCAGGCTGCTACAAATTAAATGGTTTTCACAATTATTCCCATGATGTGAATTTCATTGGCATCCTCATTTCAAAGCCCAGAAAACTGGTTGCAAGTGGCATTAATTTCATAGGGCCCAAGTTTAAAAGGCCATATTTATTTTCCAAAAATATGCACTAAAAACAGTAACAAAAGTTTACCTCCACCTTGGCACTGTAATGCCATTTCCCTCTCTTTCTCCAGTCCTTAACGGTAAATCATCTTCTGAACATGACATATTTCCATCCTGAGTATTGAATGTCATCCAGAGGGCAGTGCTGATTTCTCCGCAGGTTATCCTGCTTCCAAATGCTACAATACCAATGCTGCTGTTTTTAGCAGGATTTACTACTCTCTCTCTTCTCTTTCCCTCTCTCTTTAAAGCCATTGCAGAAATGAATTTGCACTGGCTCATTGCCACCTAATCAGGAGGAATCGGCTACTGTTGTCTGAAGTGAACCATCTCAACAGTGAATGAAAAATAAACCCCCCTACTGTCTAAATGGTTGTGCACATTTTAGATGTTCATATACTGTACACATATGTGGACAGGCACACACACACACAGGGACATAGAAAGATATTCAGCTCTGAAAGGCTACCAATAAAAAAATTAACTTGTAGGGAAGTGATGATGCATTATGGATATGTGCCTTATAACTGGCAAATGGACTCAAATCCTCTAAAGACAATGGGGTGGATGCTGCTATTTACTTAGCTAATGCTGGGATTTGGTGAGCACTATGCAGATTTCCAACTAGCAACCTAATGTCAACAGCAGAGATTTTTCCTACATCTGTTTACACACTTGAGAGGCTGAGCTGCTACTTCCACAGGAAAGTCTACCTTGTGAGCGAGTCCCAATGCACTCAGGTCTAGGCCCCTGGGGACCCCATTATGCTGCCATTATGATGAAACTTGTATCACACTGTTCCCTCTCTTGCTGTTCCTCAGCAGGCTCTCTTGTTATTGCGGATGGAAATGCACTCAATAGATTGACAATGGAAAAAATAGTCACAACCAAGAAGTGAAATATCAGCGCAGCCGGAGTCAAACAAATGACATTTGATTTCCACACACCCCTCCACCCCCACCCCTCAGCAAAGGAAGCCGTGCAGCAACAAGCATGCAGCTGTGCCTACTGTTTAGCACATAATGGGAGGTGTTTGATCACTTCGCTTGTCTGCTTGCCAGTCAGCACAAACACTGGCTGGGTGGAGAGGAGGTTGTGAAGGGCAGGGCAGCATCTCTCCTGCGCGTTCAGAACGGGGAGATGCACGGAATCTGCCTCGCCTACTGCTGCAGTTATTCTGTCAAGGAAACACAGCCGCTTCTTGCCTCTCCTATTAACTGACTACCCAGTATCTCATTTTAACTGCTGGCCTGAATGAGAAAAATTAAAGGAGATGTGCTGAAGGAAAGCTGGGGATGCCTTTGGGAATCCAGGCAGGAGGTGGGAGCAGAAGCTGACCTGAGGCATTTTGCTGACAAATAGTGCCCTTCCTATGTACCTCAGCCAAGGGGCAGAGTACCCAATGCCAGCCAAGTTATTTTGACATCTGAGGAAGCAGACCAAACAAGCTCTTCTCCCCTCCCTGGCAATAGAAATGCAACAGTGATAAACAGAATAATGAACATTTGTTGCCCCTTTGTGATACAGACAATCAGCTACCTGAGGCAGCTGTCTCGCTCTGCCTAATGGTAGGAGCAGCCCTGCTAAATGAGACTTTCTCAGCTCTTACTGGCAGCCATTATAGACCCTTCTTTTTCCCTCTCGCTCTGCCTGCAGCCCCCAACCCAGTGAGTCTGACAAATTGCAATCCATCCTGTACCCCCACCTTTGGATATTAAAATTACTTGCACTATCATATGTTTACAGCCAATGCATTTTGAGATTTTCTTTTGCCCTCTGGTAAGCTGTACATCAGCAGAACACACAAATCAGTCTCTTAAAAGAACTAATACAACATTTGCTGCCAGGCTCGGAATAGCTTCCTCTTTTTTTTTGGTTTTTGTTTTTGTTTTTGTTTTTTGCTTTTTATTAATTTTGAGAACAAGCAATACCAGCAATGTACTAAATACAATGCACATAGAATCCCCGGCTCCCTGAGCTCTCTCACAGCATCATCCACTGAATGTCTGCTCTGAACTAAGTAACCCATGTGAATTCAGTATTGCCTGCATTGTCATAATTCAATAGGACTTACTCTCAGTTTAAGTGTATATGCAGGAATCACCAACCTGGCAAATGGGTGGCTTTCATCTATTTTGGGTTAAAAAAGAAAGAAAAAATAGCAGCCCCTTCCTTCGACCATAGAGATGCTTTTCTAAATGTGTAGGTGCAGGTGTGCTCAGATATGCTGTGTGTGTGTGATTGAGAGAAATGCAGTTGGGCAGAGAGAGGTGCATGAGAGAGAGGAGCTGAGGTATGTATTTCTGTACAGTCTGAGAGAGGGGTGGTGGGTGTGAGAGAGATGCACTTGGGCGGAGAGGGAGAGGTGTGGCTACATTCATGGAGTGTATGAGTGTGAAAGAGATGCATATGTGCCTGTGGTTCATTTGCATGCTCTGAGTGTGGGTGTATGTGCTGTATGTGCGATAGAGCATGTGGCTGCCTTGTCTATCTTTCCTGGTACTGGGGAAAATGTTCCCTGTCATTATTAGACAGCAGCAGCAGCATTGTGTGTTTAGGTATGTGATCAATACTGTGTGATCTTCACAATCAGAACCAGCAGGATATAGGTGACTTCCTATTGTCTGAGATGGGGGAGAAAGCGACAATGGCTGTACACTCTCTAATTCCGTGTTATGCAGTGCTCCCATTTTGGGACTGGCACCTTTTCAAAATGTACCTACTGGTCCAAAGAGTCTGCCAGACACCCAAAGGCATTTATCACTATTTTTCTTTTCTTTTTCTGAAAAAAACACAACTTGCTGAGCTTGTTTACCAAAGATGGAAGTAGGATGATAGTAAGAACAGGAGCAGCAGTCGCTCTTTTAATCCACTGCCTTAGAAATTGGTTGGTTTCAGAAGGTTTCTTGCCAGAGTTACCTGTTGTTACTTTTCCCATGACCATTCAGTCTTTCAGCATCCTGTTGCCCATTGCATGATTGATTGTGCTTTTTCCACGTTGCACAATGCAAGCAGCTTTTGTCATTTACATCTCTGAACACTCTGTTCTTATTTCATTGGTTTTATATTCTGATTGTATTGTATGGTGTTTTTAATTCATTCTGGAAGGCAAGATATAAACATTTTTAGCTAGATAGCTAGATATGCAGGTGCAATGATAGGGCTACTGTTCTTTCGCTGGTTTTGTGGAAGAGGCAATCTTTTCAAGTGCAGCTTAACATGCAGCAGTAAGAAAATCTGTCAGAGAACTCCCACTTGGCTTTGAACACTGAAGTTAAAGGAGCCTATCTTTCTTTACAGCTGATCACCTTATTCACTAATCTTGTACTGTAGTCTGATACTGGTACAGTATAACTTTCCTGATACGAGAACAGCTTTATGTGTTTTATTTTTGCATGGCAAGGCAAAGAAAATAAATAAACGAGTGAACAGGTGAGTTTCTTCCTATGAATCAACGCAATGGTATGACTGTAGATAGCTGAGAGTACAGGCTGTAGTTATATTCAAATCTGGTAAAAAAACATAGATTCCACAATTGCTTGCAATTTAAATAACATAGTAAGGTGCAGGGAGAACCCAGGTTCTTTGAGGAGATTGTCATGATCCAAGATTTGTAGTGCTAACATCTATAAATCAGCTGGACAGAATACAAAGGGTGAGAAAGCTGGATTTGCACAGTGTCAGAAAAAGATTATGCTCCAGTTGCATTACTGTGCATCATTCAGGTGTCATGGACAAGGAGACAGGCACAAAAATGTCCAAAGAGGGTGGCAAGCCTATTTAATTTGAAGCTTAATATTGAAGCTTGTATTACAATGACCATTATATCTGCATTCCGAATTTCAGTGTCTGACTTATTGAAAACCTTATCAGCCTGGGGGAGGGCACCCTGAATATTTCCCTATATTATTCAGAAGGAAAATAAAGCAAGAGCCTAAAGACTGCATCAGCCTTTAAAAAACATCCCAAAAAAAACCTGCAGTGTTGATTTGGGAAGAAAAACTAGGTTAGGCTTTATATTTAGCTTTATTCCTTACCAGATGGCAATCTTTGGAATATAAACATAAAGTCTGGGGAGAAAGGAGCAAAAAACTTTACTAAATATAAGGGAAGTTTACTTGCTGAGAAACTAAAGTTCTTGGCATGATCCAGCAATAGATAGGCACTCCCAACCCTGCTTAATGGGTAGAAAGATGGTAATAATAATATAAAATAATTTATTATTTCTATCCCGCCCATCTAGCTGGGTTTCCCCAGCCACTCTGGGCGGCTTTCAACAGAACCTTAAAAACAGAATAAAACTTCAGACATTAAAAACTTCCCTAAACAGGGCTGCCTTCTGATGTCTTCTAAAAGTAGAATAGTTGTTTATTTGCTTGACATCTGATGGGAGGGCGTTCCATAGGGCAGGCACCACTACCGAAAAGGCCCTCTGCCTGCTAGGAGCAATTTTCTCACTTCTTCTCCTTTTTTTTAGGATTTTTTTATTATTAAAGATTTCTTAGTTTACAAAAGTATGTGCAATGTCTCTTTTTTCAAGTTACATTTTCTACAGGTCAGTTTCATTTGTTGAGACTTTAGTGTTACATTGGGAAGAAAAATTATTTCAGATTGTTTCATGCTCCCCACTTCCCTGTACAATGAGAACTTCCAAGGTAGTACATACCAGGGTTCAGCTTCCTTTAGAAGGCAAGTTCACTGGAGACTTCTGGTATTTTGTAATATCTGGGTTTATTTAAAAATATTCAAGTTTAGCGCATGTGGAGGTAGAGAGCATAGCATTCTGTCAAGCAGCTGATTCACTGTCCCACATTGGGTCTTCAGAAAGGCAGCCAGGCACTCTTAAAGGTACCTTTTCTCCTGAGGTTTTCAGTTCAGTTTTCTCTGCCCAAGGCAGGGGCGTGGGAAGGGGGGTGCGGGCCGCCCCATGTGTCATCCTCCGCCACTGGCCCAAGGTCTGTATTTTTTTTTCACACCATCAAGATCTACCCTTTGTTAAGGAAGACAGCAGAAGGAATGAGCCACTTTGTCCAAAATTGCTTTCACGTTCTAGACTTTCTCTTTATACCTCAACTATTAATTTCAATGGCAGGGTCCTGAGCCATTAAGGAAAGATCAACTGGTTATTCTGGCCTATAACACTCTTTCCTTCTGTTACTGCAAGAGGTAGTCTGTATTGTCTAATCCTGCAAAGCTTATTCTAGCAATGTCATGTTCTGGTTATCATAACCAATTTACAGTATAAACAACTTACAACACAATCCTATGAATGCTTACTGAGTTCAATGGACTTTCTCCCATATATGTATATGACTGGGACCTTTGGCTAAGGAAACATGCAATGGAATTGCATTGTTAGTGTGTGAATTCTTTCATTCCATTACTTATCTGAGAAGCCCCAAGCATAGTAGCCATCCATAATCACTACATTTTCTTTGTGCCAAGGGACCTCATTTCATTTTATATAATCTACTTTTTCTTTTGACCATAGAAAAGATTAATGTAAATATTACTGTTGCTAAAATAAGACTGGCGTGATTCCAGTGTTTAAAGAAATAGACTCACTATTAGCTCAGAGCTATCTGTTTCAAAATCCTGCACAGACTTTTTTTTTATTCCACATTTTTTTGAAGGGGAAGAAAATGCTTGCTCTGTTTAGTACCTCCATACAGCTGTTCATAAGAAATGCTGACAAACCAGTTTCCGAGCAAGCAAGAGCAGCATGACATGGTATAATGCATGTCCATGTTGACCTTTATCTTGTATAATTTGTGACTGAAAAACAATTAAAAATGCTGAAGCCAAGAACGTGGAAACAATATGGCATAATTGGGTTTGGTTATCTGCGTCTCTAGCTATATTTCCATGTTTTATCATCCAAGCATTCACATACATGAATCAACTGAGCCATTCATGCGTGTGCACTCCAAGTAGTGGTTCACTGTGTCTGATGGCTCAGAAGACTGATGAAGCAACGCTGTCAAACAATTGAGCACAAGATGCTCCAGATATTAACCAAGTTGTCACTAAGCTACAACGTTAGCATAAATTATCTGTGCAAATTCATCAAGCGATCCCAAAACAAGTGTGCCAAGGAAATCATTTACAGCTGTTGCCCTGTTCCGGCCAGACTATTATGGCCTTGTCAAGTCATAAGCCAAACCTAGGATGAGCAACTAAAGTTGCTCAGGAGTAGTAAGTAAATCATAGGCTCCAGGCAAAAGAGCTGGAGAAAGCTCCAACAGAGACACAGGACTTGGGAAAGCAAAGGCAATTGGTAATCTGAGTCCAGAGTAAATATGGGTATCTCCCATTCCAAATTCTTCTCTGAATTTGGGAGTCTCCAAGGAAATAGCAGCCAGTCAGAGTGGATTTTCATAAGGACTGCAGCAAAGTCTAAATCTTCCCTTTCTATATGCCATATATAATTTGGCACCTCCCCCACCACCCTGGCTATTATTTTTAAAAGGAAAAACAGGACACAAGAAGCATGCATAGCCCATAAACATATCATCTAACCTTCAGCTGCTATTGAGTGCAAAAGACTACAGCTGAAGATGGTGCACCATCAGGTGAAAAATAATGGCTGATCTTCTATATCAGCCTGTGATGGTTGCGCAAAGCAAACCACTCTCACTTTACACATACAGATCAAGCAGTAAACAGGAGATTGACTGAAATGGTTGCCCAAGCCTTCTGCATTCAAACTACTGTATTTTTTGCTCTATAAGACTCACTTTTTTTCTCCTAAAAAGTAAGGGGAAATGTGTGTGCGTCTTATGGAGCGAATGCAGGCTGCGCAGCTATCACAGAAGCCAGAACAGCAAGAGGGATTGCTGCTTTCACTGCGCAGCCACCCCTCTTGCTGTTCTGGCTTCTGACTTTCAGAATATTTTTTTTCTTGTTTTCCTCCTCCAAAAACTAGGTGCGTCTTGTGGTCTAGTGCGTCTTATAGAGCGAAAAATACGGTAATTATTGAAGGATGTGTGGGAAAGAAAAGGGTATACCTTTGAGATCTTGATGAAAACTTTGCTTTTTAAAAACAAATTGATGTTTCACTTGGTAGGCCTAAGCCCTGGTTGCCTTGATGGGCCTGCCTCCACTGATTTTAATCAGAGAGTAGAATAAAGAGGGGTAAAATGGCTACAAAATAAAATTCAACTATGAGAATTCATTATAGTCAAGTTTCAAACGTATACTCTCAGTTAATAATAGTTATAACTTGGGTGTGAGGTGTCAGCTTAATGGGGTCCTAACTCTGTGCACACCTATAAATCCATCACTGTCTTCAGTTCTGTGTGAATAGTTCAACTTCTCGCAAACAGCAACAAAATGATGTTCACATTGGAAAGAATGAGATTCAGGAGGAGGGTGGTTGTGTTGTTGTCATCATCAGAAACTTCAGAACTAAAGAACTAAAAAAAACAAGTTCTTTCAGGCTTCCTTTTCAGAGGAGGAAGAGCTTGGGGTTAATAGGAAAAGGGAATCCAAGGAAGAGAGATTCCAGTAATGCTCACTGGCTGCATTCTTAACAAGGTATACTAAAGGATGAACCTGAGGGTCTGATATGCATTGAATTATCTAACACCAATTGAGAATCAGAAGTTGGACAATGCCTTAAGTGATGTTTTAAGGCCCAGACCAGCAGCATAAAGGTCTAAATGCAGGGTTAGTTGATAAAAGGTTCTTAAAAATAGGGTTACTGCTGTAGAATTAACTCCAGTACCTTTGCACCTTGTAGTCCACCCTAGATTTACTTTGCAATCAAGGGTGGGTTAAACATATGTTAAATAATAAATAAATACAGAAGAGAATTTTGCCACACCACATCTGATCAGACGCCTGAGGAGACAGGGAAGTAGCAAAATTCTACTCATCTCTTGGCAAAACAATATAGACAGTTAGCTTACCAAGAGTTTGCATGTATTCATGCTCATCTGTATTCACCTCATGATGGCCCGGTAAGAGGTCAGCTCAGCTGATCATATCTACATATTTTTGTAGCTTGTTACATTTTAAAGGGACCATCTGCTCCTCTTCAAAGTGGTGCAGTTTGGAAGGAACAAATTACGCCTGTCAGCTATATCCAGAAAAAAAGGGAAAGTTGCTCGTTTTTGGCCACTTAAACCTCACTTACCATTTTCTGAGTAGGCTGCCTGCAGAAGGCAAAATATAGGTGAAAAAGTACAGAACAACCACACCCATTAAAAGCAAAAAAGAGATCACAAAATATTAAGTGATTTGCAAGTGGTGTTCAACACATGTGTAACGCCATTGCTCTGTGCTCAGGGTGGCCTGGGGACACTTTGCTACTGTTCTCATCCCAGTTTGATACTCTCTTCAGGAGAATTATTTTGTTCATTCCACTTCACAGGCAGCTGCATTTTTATTCTAGCCCATCTATTACATCAGCCCCGCTAACCAATTTACTAAGGTGCTCTATGAATTTTGTATAATGGCCACCTCTACCAGCTGCTATCAAGGTTCAGGCAGTCTCGGAAGATAAGCACAATGATGGTGCTGAAAATATTGATGTACTGGAATAGTCAAGTAAATATAGAGAAAAGTAAGTGCAGTAGAATAGGACATAGGAAAGAGCTCATAGCTCATAGGAAAGAGCTCATAGCACACATGTTTTGCATCTAAAAGGGCTGAGGTTGAATCCCAGCACTTCCAGTTGAAATAATACCGCCACACAGCAGAGCTGGGAAAGACTTCTTTGGAGAATTAGTGCTGGCCAGAACAGGCAACACTAGACTAGAATGAACGATAGTCCAAGTGACATTCAGATCTTCATATCACACAAATTTCTATATTTTGGAATGCTTTCTCAAATCTGATTACCTCAAAACAATTCAGAAAGCAATTCAAGTTTCAAAATATGATAAAGCATGCATTACTTTCCAGGTGGAGCCTTGTCAATTGTGCAAATCTTGCCCCCAAATATAAGTTAGCAATAGCTATATAGCATGAGATGATTGTCTCATTTTGTTTGTATTGTGAACTCCCTCGGACCTAACCATCGTTGGGAAAACCACTGGACAATACATATCTTTCCTACAGCTTATGCAAGACAAACTGAGAATACTCGAAAGATGAACTGCTCTTGTGATCATATTTGCTTTTGCTCTTACTTCAGGACAGCATCAGTACAGATGACCCTGCTTAACACTCTTCATCATTTACTCCACTGTAGTTTTAGTGTGTATTTTTTTACAATTGTTACGGTCATTGGAGGCTGATCCATTAGGGTGAATGGGCTGCTGCCCCCATCAACCTCAGTTTGCTCTCAGCCACACACACACCTCACCTGCTTGCCTTCCTACTTACAACCAGTCTGGGGGTGGCACTGTCTGTCAGCTTCCTGCCCCCTAATCTCTGAGTTGCTTTTGTAGAACTCAGCAGGGAGGAGGATGGGGGCAAAACTAGAACTAGTTGGCTCTACTTGTCATTGGCTCCTTTTGGTCTCCTTGCCTTCTGCCCTGCCAGTCCCAATGAGCACCAGGCATCACTGGCTACTGTACTGATATTGTGCATTGTTTGGTAAGTTTTATTATGTCTTATACCATTAGGCATATGTTGTAAAGTGACATACATGTATAAGAAATCAAATCAAAACAACGTACTAGAGAGAAGCAATGGCGGGTACAGCTCAATCCCCAACCCCTATCTGATTGTCTTTAAGAGTTCATTGGATGCCCCATCTTGGCAGTCATAAGGGCCGCATTTGGCCATCAACTGGGAAAGGTCATTGTCTCTGAAAGTACACGATGCATCAATATTGCTGATGTTAACCAGGATTTGGTCTGATCAGTGTCCAGAATGGAAATCTGCTGGGAATCTGATAAATGCTACCTTGACTTCTGCCATGGAAGAAAGGTGGAGGATAAATGGAAGAAACCAACTTCCGGGTTGACGCGATCTGGAAATGGCGGATTCCCTCCGAGCTCCGGAGGGAATCGGCTCCACTGAGGATGGGTCTTTGCCGCGCCGGCGACGCGGGGACCCTTAAAAACCGCAGGCGCGGAAGCCTGCGGACTGAAGACTCGGCGGGTGCCTTAAGCGCCCCCCCTGATTCGCAAAGAGCCTTTTTAAAGGCTGCGGAGGGGATACGGGGGTGGCGTGGCACTGAGAGTCGATCGCTACCTCGGTGGAGCGAAGCCGCGAGCCATAACCAGAGAGCGCTGACTTCCTTCCTTGAAAATTTGGACTGAAAGAATCGCCCGTGAGTAAGACGGATTGGGACTTTATAAAAATTCTACCTTGAATTGGAGACGAGCGGGGGGTGTCTAAAAGGAAGTCCGCACCCCCCCCCTTGCAGACGATCTAAGCAACGGTGCAAGAGCTAAGCTGGAGAGCCTACCCCTGGTGGGGTGAGTTAAAAAGGACATTAACTTCCGAGATTTAACTAAGGGAAATTTTGGGCTGGAGAGTGGAGTTTTGGGAACCTTTTTTTGCTTTAACCAACCCCCCCTCCCGGGCCCGGGAACGTCCTGCTTTGGTGCCTGTGTAAGAGCTGCGGAGTTTGACAGCTGTCAAAGCTGTCAAACGGCTGATTTAAAGTGGAAAATTTGTCATCTAAGATCCCTCTGGACTAAGACGAGTTATAATTGAGCTAAAACTGTTGGAAACAAAGTAATAATAATCAGTTAAAGGATTGTTGGTGAAAAGGCTAATAAGTAACCAGATTCCCCCTAGGGGGAATTCTGTGAAACTACAATGGATACAATGGCTGTGGAAGGAAAGTTACTTGTGGAAATCGAAAGGATGTTTCAATTGGTGGGAATCTTACAAGAACAGAGCTTGGCCATGAATAAACAACTTGAGACTATGACCTTGGGAACAGGCAACTCTGCTCTTAGTATTGAAGACCTCAATGAGAAAGAATCCACAGCTGAATGGGAAACAATACCTACAGAGCTGGAAGAGACTAAACAACAAGAAAAAGAAGAAGTAATCCTGGGAAGCAACAACCAAAAGCTGACATCTGCGGAACACAAGCAAGGAAATGCTGGGAACATATCTACTACAACTCTGCGAAAGACACAGAAGAAGAAGGAGGAGGTCCCGGGACAAAATGGAATACAGAAAACTAAAATAAAGAAATACGATTGGGGCCTCCGTTTGGACTTTGATTGTGAAGAGATAGGCTTCGTGGAAATTCTCCAGCAGTTACTTTTGAACCCCCTTGTGGGAAGAGGATACACTGTGATGGTGAAAGAGCTTTTCCCAGACCTGACGACTGACATAAAGGACTACCAACAGGACAGGCGGAGAGGGACTGAAAGGGATTTGAAAGCCTCGGACGTGAGGAACCCAGGCTGAGAATCTTGAATCTGGATCCTTATTGGGAAGGGACAAAAACCGGGGATGGGAGGGAGGGAAGAAGAGACTCTTAAAAACTCTTAAGACTTCTAAGTTTGGTTATTATGACTCTTAATTAAGATAAAATGAAAATCGATGGAAGAGAACTTAAGTCCAACTTAGGTAAATTAATTTTTATTATAAAAAAAGGTAATAAGATGAATAAGAATGTTGAGAGGAGAAATACCAACTTGCTGATATAACCTTGAAACTGGGATGCACGAGGGGAGGTGGGGGGAAGTCAGGGAACAAGTTTATGAAACGGGGATTTGCTGATTTTATATATGTTTTTGTCTTAGTCTTTTCTTTGTGTATGTTTTGTCTCTAAAAAATCAGAAAACCAAATAAAAATTTTATAAAAAAAAAAAGATAAATGGAAGAAACCTTTAATGGTCATGAAAATGCAAGGAAGATGCAGTGCAGTGCTGAAGTTGTACGCAAGTTCAGCCCATATCAATTGTGATTGCGGGGCACTCTTCTCACCACACCTAGAAATGCATGAGAACAAATGGATGTGTAGCACTCCCGATAATGTCACTGAGAGGGATGATCAGAACCCCCTGAGAAATGTCATTAGTCTTATTTGGAAATTTTCTGTTTCCCTCACAATTCAGAATTTCACTTTAGGTGAAATTCCATTGCAACTCTAGTCAATGGGGATTTGGGTCTCTTGGCTGGCTCATTTCTTGAGCATTCCCTTCTATCTTGCACTCCTTCCAACCCCCTCACCACAACAAAACACAACCTTCAGTATTCTGCTGCCCTTGGCCATCTCATAGCTGGTGGTCTGCATAATGGAGGCAATGAATTGCTGGCAGGCTCCAGAAATTGACAAGGGCTGTTGCATTTCACTTGCAGGCCATATGTTATATAGGCCCAGAAAATGGTAATGGACACAGTTCATTGCACATTTATCAGTGTTTGAAACACAGGTTGGAATGCTCAATGAGAGGACATGTGCTGGACGGCAGCCAGTAAAACAACTCACTATATCTATTGAATAACACATTTGGCTTTTTCTTTACAAAAAGGGGGGGGGGGAGAAAAAAGAAAATCAGGTTTATTGCTTACAAATGTTCAGTATTGGAAAATATTAATGAAACACCAACTAAAACAGATGGCAGTCGGTACATTATTTTCAAAATAAACTATATTGCTGTTTTATATTTTGTGTTCAGTGCCTTTGGAACAGCTATTCAGCATAGAGTGCTTTTATTTGTTGATCTTACTTGTAAAAGTATATACTCTTCATCGGAATTTAAAAAATCATGAATACTAATGCAAACAAGGAACCTAAACCATTTTTCCCCAGATGCATGTGTTTTCCCTGACACTTAACCAGATTTGTTTTTTAAAAGATGTCTGTTGTCTTTATTCTGCCGTTACACAACAATTGATCTGGTTGTCCAGACATGCTTAGCTCATTTATTAGATTATAAAAATATTTATAAATGACTATATCATAGAAAATATCAAAGTGGCTAACAACAATGATATTTCTATACAGTAGATATCTGACCTATGGCCTGTGCCTATCTGTGTTTACTCAGAAGTCCCACCAATGTCATAGGTGCTGACTCCCAAACAAGTTAGATATGGTGAAACTGTGGCCTTGATACCCAAAGATGGGCATGTTCTACTGGACATTAGAGAGGGCAAGGTGGAGCTTGATGCACTGCTGGTACTTTTGGAAGTAACCATGCCATTTGTTTAGTATAACATCTGATTTTACCCAGAAACTCAATCAGTTTTATTGGAAATGATGTGTGGAATTCTGACATTACTTTTGAATCTCTGTTACTTGCAAATCTTCAGCTAAAGGACGTCAAGTAGCGGTGTCTGTGAAAACTAGGCAACATGTGGAATGAAATGGACACTTTGCTTTTTAAGCTCCACACAAGGACCCATTCATTCTTCCTTGGTTGTTTTCCTTTCAGGTGAAGGAATTCATTCACCTGTGCCACAAATCTAGCAGCACTGGAAATAAACAGAAGCTGTGCAGCCAAAGAGGTAGTTATAATGGCACTGGCAGCGAAAATGCAATAGCTAACAGTCCTGGAGGAGCCAGAAGCCACACACAAGAGTGAGGTGAAACAAAAGACTCACTAGGCAGGCGATGAATAATAGCTTGTTTTTAAATTGATAGTGTTAGCAACTGAAAGCCTGTAGAAGACAGGGCTTTGTTAACTAGGTCCAAATTGTGGGTGGGTCATTGGTTGGCAAAGGAAGAAAACCTCTCTTGCCCAAGCATGTGACTCTCTTGCCCATTATCAATCAAAGTCAATCATCTACATGCTTGATCACAAGTGGAGGATTCTTACAAACACTCACTTTTCATTTGGGCTATAGTTTTCTCCCCTTTAAAAAGAAGACCACATAGAAAGTTTCTTACTATGTGGATTTATCACCAGTGACAGTTAGCTGGACATCCTCTGGACCTTCTGACTGGAGATCAGGCAGAACAGTGTATCTTAATGTTTCCGAAGTCATGGCACAGGTTTTTCTCAATTAACATTGATTCTTTCTTAACCCCGATGTTTTACTTTTAGGGTATCAAACAGGAAAGAATGCTACCACTCTGAAACAGTAACTACAGAACATGAAGTATAATAGTGTCAATCTTCCTAATAGTGTCAGTCTTAAGGGCAAGTTTGATATGTGCCCAGTACCCCAACCAAGGGTGAAATGCTGTAAAAGATGAGGGGCACAATTCAACAAAGAGGTTGTGTAGTGAATGACATGTGAACCAGCCCCAAGGCTTCTAATTAACAATCTCTAACCTAACCCTTTATGCAAGTCCAGGTCAATCCACACATCAGCAGCCCTATCCATACCAAAAGGATTAATCCACTTTCTCCAGACCTCAGCCTTCAAAAAACCAGGAGTCTAATCAATATCATTGCAATGTGTGCTGCACATCTCCAAGAGGGGTAGTATGTACCTCAGACCGCTTTCCTTTGGAAAGAGAGAAGCACTGGGGTGTGTCTGCAATGTTTGAGTTTATTCACACACACACACACACACACACACACACACACACACACACACACAGCATAGGTGGAACTTAACCGCCTATCATCCCTATAAGCAACTGCTCCCACGTATCTCCAGATCAGCAGCCCTGCTTCTGTAATTGTTGTTTTTTAAAGGGAAATTTATTTGTGTCACCAGCCCGCTGGCCCCAAAACTGCTTTTATTTTTACACACAGAGAGCTAGGAGTTGGAGGGAGCAGAAGTCAAATGGTTAAGGAGAGGAAGAGCTTTTAAGCACTGTGCTGCAAGAAAGGAAGTCATACCACAGCTATCACATGATCTTGTCATTATAAAGTAAAGCGACACAACTTTCTTGCTTCTTCTGCTGTTTCTTGCCCAATCTCTAAAGTATTATGATGGTTCGTCTGCTCTTTCTCTTTCTTTGACAAACTACAGCTCTCTGGATTCTTTGGATCAAGTCACGTGCTTTAAATGTGTGCTGAGTATGCTTAAAATGTATGGTGTAGATTCTTATTCATACAATTGTTTAATTTTAAAAAAGAAAAGAAAACCAAGCCATCTTTCATCAAGGGTCCACTGATGAAAAATTAAGTAATATTTAAATGTACGAACCACAGTCTGAGCTCTGCCATTTTCTTTGATTTTAATAAAAGGTTTTAATGTCTCAATAAACCTAACCACAGCATTGCTAATCTATTTCATTACATCTGGCTAATATCATGATGCCATATTATTAATTCAAAATCCATGTCTCTGTGTATTTCTCAGCTCAGGATCTAAAGAAATTGTTATCTTTGATGAATAGGGCTTGGCCTATTTTAAATTAGGAGGAGAGTCTAAGCCAGGGGTTGTCAACCTGGTTCCTACGGCCCACTAGTGGGCGTTTCAGGATTCTAGGTGGGCGGTAGGGGGTTCTACAGCACAAGCTGAATCCTCCTTCCATCGAGCACTGGTGGGCGGGAAGGAAATCTTACCCTAAAGAAAGATGCATTAGTGGGTGGTAGGTATAAAAAGGTTGACTGTTGTTGTTTAGTCCTGTCCGACTCTTTGTGACCCCGTGGACCAGAGCACGCCAGGCACTCCTGTCTTCCACTACCTCCTGCAGCTTGGTCAAACTCATGTATCTTTCCCTATCCTCCCTTGCATTTTGCTTGCCTTCTATCCCCCGCTATTTGTAAGGCCTCGTTGGACAGCCACTTTGCTTTCTTGCATTTCCTTTTCAGTGGGATGATTTTCGTTGCTGCCTCCTGTATAATGTTGTGAGCCTCCATCCATAGTTCTTCAGGCACTCTGTCCACCAAATCTAAATCCTTAAACCTGTTCCTCACTTCCACTGTGTATTCATAAGGGATTTGATTTAGATTGTATCTTACTGGCCCAGTGGTTTTTCCTACTTTCTTCAGTTTAAGCTTGAATTTTGCTATAAGAATCTGATGATCTGAGCCACAGTCAGCTCCAGGTCTTGTTTTTGCTGACTGTATAGAGATTCCCCATCTTTGGCTGCAGAGAATATAATCAATCTGATTTCGATGCTGCCCATCTGGTGATGTCCATGTGTAGAGTTGTCTCTTGTGTTGTTGGAAAAGAGTGTTTGTGATGACCAGCTTGTTCTCTTGACAGAACTCTATTAGCCTTTGCCCTGCTTTGTTTTGAACTCCAAGGCCAAATTTGCCAGTTGTTCCTTTTATCTCTTGACTCCCTACTTTAGCATTCCAATCCCCTATAATGGGAAGGACATCCTTCTTTGGTGTCATTTCTAGAAGGTGTTGTAAGTCTTCATAGAAGACCCCTGCTCTAAACTAACAGAGAACTCCTAATTCAAGGATATGACTGTGCAAGCAAAACACTTGACTTGGAAACAGATATTACACATGCATTCATGCTCATCTAACAATATATTATCTAAAAATAATAAGAGGTTAAACATCTGAGAAGGGTATTTGAATGTCAGAGTTTTCTTAACAACCATGGATTTCTTAATGGAATGCAGTCCCTGCTTCCCTTCACCAAACCACTCGGTGTCAGTTTCCAATGACTCCTCTGTGGCCCCATCCTCCTCTCTCTGTGTCAACATTTGTAGTGGCCACAACAGTTTCTGCAGAACTGTCGAAGGGTTGTGCAATGTGTGCACTGACCAGGTCTATGGGTTTCAGCTGCTGCAATATTTTTTCAAGGATACTTGTGAAAACTGAAACCTGCTGCCAGGACTAGGCCATAAAGCTGAACTGTAGGTTGTACAAATATGTTGTATGGTGGAAAATCGTGTCATGTGCACTAAAGACAGCCAAAGTCTGAAATCGTATCTGAGTTCTGAACAGACCAGGCCCACTATTAATCAGAAGTAAGTCCTGTCCCATTGAATTGGAGCTGCTGCTTGGTGAGTGTGCTTGAGATTGCAGCCTTTGCCTACAGAATATTATACACAAGATTCACAGAACTGTCAACACAGACAACCTTGCATTATTATTAATTCTGCCCCATCAGCTGATGTCATGAGTGATGGCAGCTGATATGTAGGTGGGTGTGGTTTGGGGGAAATAGTCTGGTGCGAGAAATTGGACTTCATCTGAGGCCCGTCTCCATGTGCTCCCTCCGAGGGAGGTGCAGAGGGAGATTACACAAGAACAGGCCTTCTCAGTGGTGGTTCCTCTTTTATGGAAAGCTCTCCCCAGGGAGGCACACCTAGCACCATTGCTATCTGGTTTTAGATGCCTGGCAAAAATGTTCTTTGGATCTTAATTTTGGATGCTTATCTTTTAGTAGTGTTGGATCTGTATATATATTACTTGTGTGTTTTAGGTTGTTTTATCCTTGAGGGAAGTTGATTCATATAATATAGGGAGGAATTCATTGTTGCACTATTACGAGCCGCCAAGACCACATAACACCAGTCTTGAAAGACCTACACTGGCTCCCAGTACGTTTCTGAGCACAATTCAAAGTATTGGTGCTGACCTTTAAAGCCCTAAACGGCCTCGGTCCAGTATACCTGAAGGAGCATCTCCACTCCCATCATTCTGCCCAGACACTGAGGTCCAGTGCCGAGGGCCTTCTGGCGGTTCCCTTGCTGCAAGAAGCCAAGTTACAGGGAACCAGGCAGAAGGCCTTCTCGGTAGTGGTGCCTGCCCTGTGGAATTCCCTCCCATCAGATGTCAAAGAGAAAAACAACTACCAGACTTTTAGAAGACATCTGAAGGCAGCCCTGTTTAGGGAAGCTTTTAATATTTAAAAGACTATTGTATTTTAATATTTTGTTGGAAGCCGCCCAGAGTGGCTGGGGAAATAATAATAATAATAATAATAATAATAATAATAATAATAATAATAATAATAATAATAATAATGTGAGTGCAGGCATTTCTGCTTGCCAGACGGAACAATCTTCCCTCTCCACGCCCCCCATGCACTGTTCTGAGAGTTCTCCTGAACCACCACCACCCCGTGTCAGTTTGTGTGTGTGTGTGTGTGTGCAGGGGCATATGGGGGATAAAACACTGCTGCCTAGCAGGACTTGTGCCAGCTCCTGCTAATAATAGGCAGCACATGAAGTGGTTCTTAGTTGATGCAAGTTCCTGTTCAGAGGAATGGGGTGTCACTTCTTTGCCAATATCTTTTGAAGTAGCTAATATAAATACATTCTACCTGAACAAACTGATCTGTAACAGCCCTCCAGCACAGTCTTCTATCAAAAATTAAAATGTAATATAAATGGGCACTGAAATGTGAGATGGCAAAAAGTCAAAACAGAAATAAAATTGCAGTTTTGCGTCCTGCTGTCCCTTTCCTTACTGGCAGAAAAAGAGGAACACCAGCAGTCTCTTTCCTTGCCCCCCTGCCTTTCCAACTAGTCCATAAGAATGGCCTTAGGATTTAGTGTTAAACTGAGCCCTTTTATTTTAAAATTATGTAGCAAATTCAGTTATGTTGGAAGAAGACTGTGGGGACTAAATAAATGGATTAAGTGATATCAGTAGCTGTTATAGATTGAGATCCCTGCACTGTCAGCGGTACAGGCTCATCACAACTGAGAGATGCCCACAGTGTGCAATGTTTCAAAGGCACCAGTTCTGCAATCCTAAGGCCTGAGTGTGGTAGTGGAACAGAATGTGGTTCTCCTGCCTTATTCAGTACTCTGCAGGGCTCCCACTGGCACCGCAGAAATTAGAGCAGAGCACAACTCTTGTGTTCGTCCATCCTTTAAAGAAAAAAAGTTTCAAAATAAACAGGATTGAATTACTCAGCTCCTAGGCTGGTATAATTTTCTCCATGGTTTTTTTTGGGGGGTGGGGGGAGGTCAGATGATTGGGGAAACTATCAATTATTCTTTTGATTTATGTCTTCCCTGAGCTCTGGCCTTACTAGCTAGGAGTGATGGGAATTGTAGTTCAACAACATCTGGGGACCCACAGGTTGAGAAAGGCTGCATCCTTCTCCGGCATACCCCCTCCAGTATTATCTTGTTATGTGGAAATGCCCTATGTACAAGAACATCCCTTGGACTTTACTACTATGGGAAAGTGGACAGTGTAAATCCATGCAGAACCAAGAAACCACCTTTTTCTGCACCTAGTACTCCTCTAAGCGGAACGCTTTTCAAAAGCCCCTTTGCCTTACATCTTTCGCTGTTGGGCTATAGGGAAGGGCCATAGCTCAGTTGGTAAAGCAAATGCTTTGCATGCAGAAGGTCATAGGTTCAATCCCTGGTGTCTCCTGCTGGGGCTAGAAAAAGCTCCTGCTTAAAACCCTGGACAGCTGCCAGTCAATGTGGGCAATCCTGAGCTAGCTGTACCAGTGATCTGACTTAGCATGAGGCAGTTTCTCATGCCTCTATGAAGCTTGTTTCTGCTGAGTTCTATTTAATAATGTTTGACAATATGGGCAGATGTAAGGGATGTTTCCTGTAAAAAAAAAAAAAAGAGGACCAAACCCACTTCCTTATACCATAACCACTTATGCGTCACTATAAAGGAAGAAGTGCATGGTCAAAAAAAAAGCTCAAAGGGGGGCAGATTTGCATAAAAAGGAATATGGATTGAAATTTAGCCATGGTAATGATACTTTAAGTATAGGAAGGTGTCAGCATCTGCTGTCCAGGTTCCGGCTATTAATTGGCAACTCTGCTGTTTCTCCTTCTTTTGGTTCTTTATCTTAAAACCAGATTGGACCTGGACAGGCCTTCAAATAGAGGACTGCTTCAAACAGAAGATTGTCCTCTGCCTCTGACAGCCTTTCAAATAAAGGACTGTCCTCTGTGAAGTAGGACACATGACCACCCTGCCTCTTGTAAAATCAGCCACAGAAAAACTTTACCCAACCTTATTTGGAAATAAGTTTGAATTAATCTATGCTCTCTCTTCCTCTCTGTGTGCTGTTCAGATCTGCAGCTTTGTTTTGAGCAATCTAATTGTATCTGGGCCTGACTGCTCCACAGATTGAACTGTATATACTCCAATTAGTTTGAGGCCTCATAGGAGGGGGAGGGGGAACGTGCAGCTTGACACTAAATGAGGACCATGGCTCCATATCAGGAAGTAGTGAGGGAAATAACACATGTCGCCACAGTACTTGTCAGCTCCATGGCCTGGTGATTGGAGGCAGTGTTCCTAAAATTGGGGCAAAGAGCCAGATGAGAGACAGCCTCCAAAATGAGTTATGAAAAGCCTGTTAATTTCAGACAGTTCTGGTTACTTTGAAAAAGGCACTGTCGCTGAAACAAAGGTATGGCTTCTATTTATAAACTGAACAATATTTTCCAATTCCACAAGCCTTCAAACCCCAATCACAATTGTATAGCAACTCCAAGCTTGTGTGATTAAAAGAAAACCCAATAAACAGAGTGACGCAGGGAAGCAATTGTGGCCTGCAGGGTCCTGGGTCGAGTCGTTCCTTCCTGATTCTTCATCTTATGCACAACATAATTGTTTGGATTTATTTCAGAGGGCGAGATATTTCTTCTGAACTATTCCTTGCCTCAGGAAAAGCATCTATTTGCTTCTCGTAGGCCAGGCTATCACTGGGGGCACAACCTGGATAGGGCCATAGCAACATCAAATCCTATAACCATTTATATTAATTCTGATAAGAATTATACCATATTTCTTAATGCTTCTATCCTCTCAATGGTGGCCATTCACTTATGAAGCGCCAAACCAGATCTGAAAGTCAAAGTCACATGTCCAATCCTAATTCCAACTGCGAAATAAAATGTCAGTTTGTATACAATACATCCATACAATTACTACGCTGCATGCGACTTTTCCAATCTGGTCATTTACAAGGGATGGAGCTGTTGGAACCTAGTATTTATAACTGGCAGCTGCCTCAAACTCTGAGCAGCAATTTCTCTGGCTGTTGTCAAGCATGTTTGATGACTTACCATACAGGAAGCCTGCAGGAGAAACAGGCACTTAACCCTCTGTCAGCCCTATGGGAACAAACGTATACAATGAAAGAAGAATCGATCTTGTTTTGTTAGTTTGCGACATCTTTTTCCGGTCATGAATTTGATAAGATTTTGTACTCTGAAATACCCCCCCCATCTCTGTTACACATATGCACATATAAGCCCAAACAGAAAAAGAGGGTAGCCTACTTTGATACTCTGTAATAGAGAAGCAAATTATTTACAATATTATTTGCATTTATCAGGCATGGTACGTAAGCTGAGAAAACTAAGCATGTGCCCTGTTTGTTATCTTTGTGTCCATCATAGCTGTCAACATCTCTCTTTTTTTAAGGGAAATTCCCTTATTCTGAATATGATTCCTCACAAGAAAAGGGAAAAGTTGACAGCTATGGTGCCCATGAGTCACTTCTGGCGAACCAGGTTTGCTTCCCTGCTCCTCCACATGCAGCTGCTGGGTGACCTTGGGCTAGTCACACTTCTCTGAAGTCTCTCAGCCCCACTCACCTCACAGAGTGTTTGTTGTGGGGGAGGAAGGGAAAGGAGAATGTTAGCCACTTTGAGACTCCTTAGGGTAGTGATAAAGAAGGATATCAAATCCAAACTCTTCTTCTTCTTCATAAAGTGAGTGTTCCAAAGAGTTCCAAGGATCTTTGGCACAATATTAGAGTTTGCAGGAGTGATGTTTTATTGGCAGTAGCATTCTAACAAGCTGCTCTATCCTGTGTAGAATGTTCACATGGAAGCAAGACCCACTGCATTTAGCTGGAGTTGTTCCTGAGTAAGTGTGCATAAGACTGCAGCCCTAAATGGGGGTGGTAGATGGGGCTTGTGTAACTGATTTGGGTCTGATACTAGGTAGTTAGCACATACTACTTTAAAAACAATTTGTTTTAGTAAATTGTAGGTTGCACTTTCTGTAACTCTGCAGCTTCTATATTTTTGCACATGAAGTAAAAGTTGCCAACACCATCCTACTGTGGATTGTAGGCTGTGTACATGTAAAACCATCCTACAGAACCCATAACAATGGAAATGGAAGTGGCAGAATGGTTGCCTCCTCTGGAATGTGCTGCCCAAAGTGGGTAATTTCACAGCATCGTGGTAAGTAAGCCAAGGAATGGCCGATAGTCTCATTTCTGGGTTGGAATGACTCAGAGGAATTTTGTCACTCCCAAGTACTGTACCATGACGTTAAATGTTATGCAGTCAACTCTCCCATGACCAATTAAAGCTGAAGCCCTAAACACATGTTTAACAAATTGGACTTATATAAACATTCTTAGACTTAGACTGCAAAAAAGCTAAGTCCTGAATTCATAGCTTGGATAAATGAAAGCTGAAAGAAGAGTGATGTTTAACAAAGGTTCTGTAATCACTTGTTGGTCATTAAAGCTCAAAGAAAGAAGAATTACTTTGTGCTATTCATTACTGATCTGGGTAATTTTGGCTAATTGGTGGAAATAAAGGCCTTTAGCTTCAGTGCTCTCCATTAGAGCAAGCTTATAACAGATGCTCACGTTTTGACTAGCTGAGCAAAATACTGGAGAACCAGAAACAAGGGCACCATTTTGGATTTTGATAGATGGAACAAAGAACCATGTCCCTGGTTCTGAGCCTTGAGCTGGTGGTCAGGAGGCTTCAGAATTTGAACCAGGACCGCTGTCATGACCTTCCCTTTGATTCACTTTAGTTTTGTACTCCCACACCTGCCCAGTGGCACAGGGAGCACCTGCCAGAAGCACTTGTCTTCAGGCCAGGAGGTTGGTTCTTAAGGATTCACATTTTCTATGCAGTGCTTAGGAAGGGTAGGCTAGATGGAGGCAAGGAATGAAGTGAAGTATATTAACAAACAAACCCACAAACCTGTTTTGTATTGGGTTGCACTCAGTTTGAAAAACCAGGTTCATCCTTTGTGGGTGTTATTGAATTCAGCCTTGCACTTGTATGCACCGGAGGCAGTGATGGCTTGGAACCAATTTGCCCAGCTTAAGGTGGTGCACTAACTACACCCATTACTGAGGAGATGAGATCTGGTTATCGAAGCACATGCATTCATTACAGTAAGACTGGGTTACTCCAGCACACTCTCTATGCGGACATCTTTGAAGAATCTTTGAAAACATCAGTTGGATGGGATCATATGCCCATGAGATCCTGCAACAGCTACCCAACAATTCAATTTTGTCTTACTGAGCAGCTGACATTTCATCTGGATAGATTGTTTTATCTATGCAACCTGCCTCTATCCTTTTTTGTGTGTGTTTAAATGTGTATTAAAACAAAAATGAAGTTTTGTTGTGGATATGTAATCCGCTTTGTTGCAAGCCGCCTTGAGTGACGTGTACTCATTAGATAGGTGGGGAAATTCTCATATAAATACAGTGGTACCCCGCAAGACGAACGCCTCGCAAGACGGAAAACCCGCTAGACGAAAGGGTTTTCCGTTTTGGAGGCGCTTCGCAAACGAATTTCCCTATGGGCTTCCTTCGCAAGACGAAAGCCCATAGGGAAATCTCCGGGACAGCGGGGAAGCGCAGCGCTTCTTCCTCACTGTCCTCGGACCTCCTCCGAAGGCTGGCGGTGGGGCGGAAAGCCCTTCTCCCCGCGCCAGCCTTCGGAAGGCTCCTCCGAAGGCTGGCAGTGGGGCAGAAAGCCCTTCTCCCCGCGCCAGCCTTCGGAAGGCTCCTCCGAAGGCTGGCGGTGGGGCGGAAAGCCCTTCTCCCCACGCCAGCCTTCGGAAGGCTGTCCTGAAGACTTGCGGTGGGAGGAGGGTTTTCCTTCCCACCGCCAACATTCAGAATGCTGTTCTGAATGTTGGCGGTGGGGAGGAAAAACCCTCCTCCCACCGCAAGCCCCGGGAACAGAGGAGAAGCGCTGCGCCCCTTCCCCTCTGTTCCCGTACCTGTCCTGAAGGCTTGCGGTGGGGAGAAAAGCCCTTCTCCGCACCGCCAGCCTGGCAAGCGGTTTCCATAGGAACACATTAATTGATTTTCAATGCATTCCTATGGGAAACCGTGCTTCGCAAGACGAAAAACTCGCAAGAAGAAAAAACTTGCGGAACGAATTAATTTCGTCTTGCGAGGCACCACTGTAAAATGTCTGTAAAGCTCAGTCCACCTCCAGCCTTTGCTGGAGTAAGTTGCTCGCTGGGAGCTTTCCATGGTGCTGGCATCACTGGCCTGCCTTGCTTCATGGGTGTCCAGTTGCAGGTGGGTCAGAACAGCCTAGTCTTCATACATGGCACTGCTGACTTGATAGAACATTTATATTGCCTCTGACATCCATTATGCTGTCCAGCTGTTTCCCAGAGGAGCTGATGGAATATCTGTGATTGGTACTCCTACAGCTAATTTAGTCTAAACAATAGAATACCAACAGTCTGGCACAGGCGTGGTGACACTGTGCATGAATGAATAAGCTGTTTCTATCCAAACTGATTAATTAAATTATTGGCAGAGTGGGAACATCAGCCGAATATGATGAATAGCTGTAATACATTTTGCATCGCCTTCTGTTGACGTTCCTATCGCCATTTGAAGAAGCCTGCTTTAAAAGAAACATGGATGTTCTGTAGCTTCTCTGCTTTTGCAGCAGTAAAATGTATTATATTGCGGGGGAAACAGACTGCTAGTTTTATTTAAGAAGTTATTTGCACGTAACAATATAGAATGGGTTTTTTAAAGTACTTTTCAAATGGCGTTGAAAATGTCACCAAATATAAATAATCTGCAACAAAGAAGAAGAATCTCACAATGTTATTACCATGCTGCATTACTAAAATGGGAGGCTTCATACGTTTCACACATTCTGTCAGTACAATTAAATTTAAGTGCCAATTAGGCCTGAAGCACTCAGTGGCCCCAGTCCCCAAAAGCACTGGTCCCAATGCACGGTGCTACTGTATGAGTAGCTGCATGTGGATAGGAATGGGGATGTGTATACAGACTAGAATGTGCATCTCAGTCAAAGTAATGCAGTGCAGTCTGCATCCTCATTTTGGATGTGCAGCTATTTTGTGTTCATAATTTCAAAATGCATGAATCATGTTAGCTGAATTAGGATGGGTCTTTCCACATAACAGGTGTGGCCAGCTTTCATATTGTTAGGGCTAATCTATCAGGGGTCAGCAAACTTTTTCAGCAGGGGGCCGGTCCACTGTCCCTCAGACTATAAGCCACCCCCCACTGTCTCTCCCCTCTTTTCTCCACAGCACCGGACAAGCCCTGGTGGCTGCTTACCTGTGTCTTGTGAGTGGCAGGAGCTGGCAGTGGTAGCGGCGGAGGGGCAATGAGTGGCTCACGAAAGGGCTCCAGAGAGGGGCTGCTTAAAATGACGGCCGTTTGAGTACTGCTGCTGCTGCTGCTGCTGCTGGCACCAAGAAAGCCCAGCCCCCTTCCTCCTCTAGGCAGGGCGGGGAGAAGCCAGGAGGAGGGAGGGAGGAGGCACCGCCACCGCTGTGTGAGGGAGAGGGAAAGAACACGTGCACTAGCAATCCACGTGGCGATTCCTGGACCGTCCGTGGGCCAGATCCAGAAGGCAATTGGGCCTGATCCAGCCCGCAGACCTTAGTTTGTCGACCCATGTACTAGCTTACTTGGATATGAGTGATTGTCAAAGAAGAAGAAGGAGGAGGAGGAGGAGGAGGAGGAGGAAGAAGAAGAAGAAGAAGACTTAGCTGAAGGCCAGAAGTAAATTTTCTTAGGTCTCCATGAGTGGTCAGTTAGGCTCCATAATAATAGAGGTGTGATAAACCAGTAAAGATTCTGTGGAAGATGTGTTCTTAGCAATAGTATTACAAATTTGCAAATTGGTACTAAATGTATCCCGCAAGAGCTAACATATTGAAGTTTGGAATATGCTCACTCAGTCTGGAGGCTGTGCATACCTAAAAAAACAACACCAGAGGCAGCTGGTGGGCATTGGTGGCAAACAAATCTAATATGGACATGCCAGGGTCCACTTTTGCACATTTAATTGATCCCAGGCCATCCCATTTTCCATTTCTAGACAAGGTGTCAATGGAGATGTTTAAACTGAAATGATTGTGCAGGGATCCAAAATGGAGGTGAAATTGTAAAGTTGACAATGAAGTTCAAGCAGATATGCTAATCAGGACTGGGGGACTGGCAACCATTTGGAGCAGCAGAGAAAAGGGCAGACACACTGGCATTGTGAAGAGGACTCATTTGGGGAAGTTGCAGTGATTCAGTTGGCTGTGGAGCTCCAAGGCACTTATGCAAGTCTAAGGATCATCTGCTGAGGAAAGGAAGAAAAACTATGTTGATCACGGTTCTTGATTACTGTTCCGTTCCTCAACTGAAAACAAAATGAAGATAATGTATTGCTCAAGAAGGTTATTATTATAAGTCATGTGTCAGATTCAGGATGTGGGCTCTGGGACTATCTTTTGTAGGGAGGCCTTAAGGAGACATTGCAAATTGTCTATGAAATCTGCTGAAGCTATTTTTAGAATTGTAGAATATCCTCCTACACTGCCAGGGAAGCCTGTCAAAAGCACTTCTTGATTTGTTCTGCTCTTCCAATTCATGCTTGTTTGAAGTAATGATATTTATTGACCAAAGGTGGGTGGTGGAGCTTCTTGGCATCAGTCTTGGCTGATGTGAACTTAAAAATGCAGCAGCTCTTTCTGAAAAGTAATCTGTGTGATGGAGGCCAATCAAGATGAAAGGAAGAAATGCAGATGACAGCCAAGGGTCAATAGAAAACAAAAAAAAAAGACTGTATAACAATAAAAACTCCAATCCAGCCTTAATTTAAGGTAGGATGCATATAGCCCCAGCCTATTGATTAGTGTTTTATTTTGTATATAAGGGTCTGGTGACTTCTGTTTCCGTGTATCTGAAGAAGGGTGCATGCACACAAAAGCTCATGCCAGTAACAAACTTAGTTGGTCTCTAAGGTGCTACTGGAAGGAATTTTTATATTTTATTTTATTTTGTATTGAAATTATAGTGTTTTGTTTTACAAAAAAACGGCAGCAGCTTGCAATGTCAAATGAAAGTGGCATAAAAAATTAAATTAATAACAAAAATACTAACATCATGATGCTAGGAGTAGATACAGTTGGGAATATTTAAGGATGACCATCTGACCCCCCCCCCCCCAATTTAAGGCCATTTTAGAGCTACAACAGCAAGCTTTTAAGATCGTTCGTGAGGCCAATTTATTAACATTTAAGTGTCCACAATTCCAATCATTTGTGGTGTCATGCTAAAATTCACTTTATTGACGCATGACTATATGACACATACCAGCCTCACGGCACTTCTGCTAGTAGCCACTGTGTGGCAAAGTCACTTGTATGCAATCTATATAAGACCCCATTCAGTTGTGCAGAAACTAACTGAAAGTGAATCTGTACGGTAGCTTCTTCATCCTTTCATGTGAACTGGTTGGCTTTCTGGGCATGTCATAGAGACCCAGCACCCAAGCCATGTGGCAAGTTATGCATTCAGCACTTTACCATGTGGTGGCCTCCAATGCCACTCTAGTGCTTATTATGTGGAGAGCATGAAAGCATTGTGCTGTGCTGGAGAGCATTGATTTACATGTCCTTTCAGTGCATTGTTGACCACCTACTTTCTAGCTGTGGCCTTTTCTGTCACCTTGAATTCTTGTATGCCCCTGGTGAAGCAGTCATCGGATCTCTCAATCCCCCCGATACAGCATGCTGCTGCTAAACAGATTTTATTGTTGTTTTTGTTTTCAGAATGATGATGAATAAGAATTTGTGCTTATGACAGTGTTTGGATGACCGCTTTAACAAGAGCATGCTGGAATCCAGGCTGATGAAAATGTCAGCCCCGAGGGGGGGAAAGTGGCTGGCTACATGCCCCAAAGGTTGTGTGAATTGGCCCTGAGAGCATTCCTAATTATCAAGCTATTGTCAGGTTGAATCAATCTCTCAAGATGGTGCTATATAAGCGGTGCAAGCTAGACCAATCTAAGCTTCCAGGAAGCTTATGTATGGTTCTGAGAGTTCAGTGATGTAGGAGTGTGATGCTTAGCAGACATTGCTAATACTATGCCTGGGTACAGCGCATTGGTGAAGAGGGTGTGACATGAGATGTGAAGTGCTGCCTTAGCCTCATTAGGAAGTCTTAAAGTATTTTTCAGCCCCAGCCTTTCTATCTGCAGTATGGGGATAAATACTGACATATCTTACAGGATTGTTGTTAAGGTCTAAAAGGTAAAAGGTAAAGGTAAAGGACCCCTTGATAGTTAAGTCCAGTCAAAAGCGACTATGGAGTACAGCACTCATCTCACTTTCAGGCCGAGCGAGCTGGCGTTTGTCCACAAACAGCTTTCCGGTTCATGTGGCCAGCACTTCTGGTGCAACGGAACACTGTGATGGAAGCCAGAGCGCACGGAAATGCCAATTACCTTTCTACCACAATGGTACCTATTTATCTACTTGCACTGGTATGTTTTCAAACTGCTAGGTTGGCAGGAGCTGAGACATAGCAATGGGAGCTCACTCCATCAAGGGGATTCGAACTGCTGACCTTCCAATCGGCAAGTCCAAGAGGCTCAGTGATTTAGACTACAGCACCACCCGCGTTAAGGACTACTGAGACACTGTAATGTGAAACACTTTTGAATATTAGAATAAAGTGCTATATATGTAAACAAATATTATTAAAAATTATATCCCTGTCTAAAGCAGTAAACAACCTCTTCATGCTTTATGCCCTGACCCCCATGGATGGTAAAAAAAACTGCTTCCATGTAGGGGCATTGCACATGTGGGATTGTGTTTGTAAGCTTCTCCAGTGTCACATGTGCCTAGTAGCCAGTGTAAGGATATTCCATATTTTTCAGTTTTATTTATTTAATACATTTATATTCCATCTTCCCTGCAAGAAGCTGAAGGTGAAATATGTGGTTCTCCCTCTCCCCCTTTTATCCTCACAACAACCCTGTAAGATAGGTTTGGCTGAGAGACCGTGACTGGCCCAAGATCACCCAATGAGCTGAATGGAGACTAGGATCCCGTGTTCCTTGGACTTAGTCCAACACTCTAACCACTACCCCACACATGTCAATATTACAGTCCCTACATAGAGCACCACACTGAAGTTTGGGACATCTTCGCCATGGGCACTACAACACACGATGTGCTCCAATAGGCCCTGCTAGCTTAACTGTGCATGATGTGAAAAACTACAAAGTCAGCAAAGCAAATCTGAAATGAAGGCCTGCCTCTCATTTCTGCTCAAGAATGAGAATGGAAACAGCAGGAAATGTATACAGTCAAGTGTAAAGATTCATCAATTTAATTCAAGCAACACTATTTTTATATTTTTCAACTTCAACACATACATCACAGCCTTATATACTTAATTAATGTGATAGTGCCCACATTACTTGGCAAAATGGCTGTTTTTCATCTGGTGATGGCAGTAAACAAAACAAACAATAATGCAATTAGATCTACTTTCCCGAAATAACATTAATGTCATATTTTATCTTGAAGATAACCAAAAGCATCAGAATATACATAATTGCAGCCAATTAAACTGTCTTGATTAGATGTTTTCATGGAAAACTTCATTGAACACACACTTTACAGCTGTACTTCGGAAGAAGCTTGCCTTAAATAGCAGCTTTATTATATAATACAGGATACTCACCACCTTTAAAGAAATATACACAGATTGATTTGCACTTCGGCTTCTACATTTTGTTATTGGCTGCATAAAAAAACACCTTCAGGTGTTGGCATAACGAATCTTAAATATTTTTAAAGCACTTAGCAAAGAAAACACAGTCGAATTCAATATTGTGCTAATAGGATAATTAAGAACGCAAGTAGAGTATTCTGGATTATAACTCTTATAGTCCAGCATCCTGTTTTCACTGTTCTCACAGTGGGTTGGACTAGATGATCTTCATGGTGTCTTCCAACTCTTTAATGCTATGATTCTATACTGGTTCCAACAATAACCAACTAGGTATTTCTAGAATGCCCACAACCAGAGAATGGTGGCAACATCCCTTCCCCATTGTCCCCCCTCCACCCCCGGTTGGCATTTGGAAGCAGTCAATTTAACTGTCCTGGTTAATCACCACTGATAGATGTATCCTCCATGAATTTAAAGCCATCTGAATAAGTGGCCATCATTACAACTTGTGGCAGAAACTTCCATAGATTAATTACAGGCTTTGTGAAGAAGTACTTTCTTTTGCCTGTCCCCTGAATCTACTGCCAATTTCACACTTGAGTTCCTTAAATACTCTCTGGTGCATGCTGTCCAAAGCCAGTGACTTGTTAATTTTTAATTCATCAATTAGTTCTTTAACTTCATTTCTTGTCATCTCGACTTGACTACCTTCTTCACCGGGTCTTCTCTGAAAAGTGTTTTGAGGAATGGGTATCTGTCCAACATCTTTGGCCATGAAGAATGGTAAGGTATTTATTTAGTGTCACAGAAAGCATCACAGTTTCTAAACAACTACTTTACTATAGCAGAGGAAGATATAGAAGAATGTCTACATGTTTAACATATATTGGGGCTTTCCCTTCGTTATCCCATAAACTCTTCCAGCAGGGTGTGATTAATAATGATTAGGCCATGGTCTCAGCCATAAATATATAGGTTTTGATGAGTGCCCCACTGGTATCAGTGATCCAGATTCCTCCATAATCCAAATAATTTAAGTGTGCCTAGGTTCTGGCTTGTAAAATTATCTCTAGACTAGTGATACAACATAAAATTGCCTTAATCTCTATCCTTCTAAATTCTGTCATTGGGAGAATTATCAGAAAACAATTAGAAGGAAGGATATATGCTGGATATATATGCCACTGACTTCAGAAGGACTTTTACCAAGTATGGTACTTAGCACAGTGGCCTTTTCCTGATTACAATCAAATCAGCAGAATCAAGTTGTAAAGCTCCCCCCGCCCTCCGGATTGCATCTCTTCAGGCTGTGATGAAGAACGAAACCTTTGAATGCTCCACCTAGGTGTGGGAAACTCCTTGTGGTAGAAGAAAAGGCTATGCTAAGCCTTCTTCCTGGCACAGTAGCTTTCTATATGCAGAGAGGGTTTTTATTAGAGTTTTTTAATGGAGCATTCAAGTTATATACCACCACCCAAAGCTACACAGGAAAAGCTTCTCCACTTGACTCTTTGGGTGTACGATCTGACCTTGACCTGGAAATAGGAATCAGTGTATTATTTTGTGTCCAGTGGTGGACAGCATGGTGGGTGTTATGTACTGAAGTTCTCACCCTGGGCCAGCAGGAGGATACTGTAGATAGTTTTCACTCAGGTTCACATATGCAAATAAGGGATTGAAAGTGACATTCAGTGATTGGATAGTTACAGAAAATGGTTACTGTTGCATTGTAGTGGAGCTCTATATAAGCAGGCTGGCTGAACCCTTCAGTTCAGTTCAGTTCTGGCCTGTGAATAAACAAGAGCTGTTTCAAGAATTGTGTCATCTGATATGTTCACCCACAACTTAACAGTGAGGGTAGCAGTGCTCACCTGAAAACTGAAATGCTGCTGCTTACCAAGAAGGAGAAGGGCAAGGTGGCAAGGGAGTTGGCATGGTGAAAGCACAGCAGGAGGCACACCAGATTGTCTCCAGTGTTGTATTTGCCCCACACTGATTCCTCCGTCCATTGCCTTTTCCTTCCAGTAAGCAACACTGACTCTGCTGTTGGGAGGTTGGATGAGCGCCACAACAGCATTCAATACCAGCTGTGTCAAACTATTTACTCTCAAGCAGTTCCAATGGAACCAGGGGCACAAAAATTACACACCCCAAAGAAATAAAAAGTAATTCAAATGTCAAATCATAGGAGGATCAAATTATTACAAAACCAAAAACAATCTGCAACAAAATTAGTTTAGGGAAGTTTAGGAAGTAAAGGTGAACATCCAAAATGTCATTTTGCAATAACTGTAAAGGATCACAAATTATACTGTACTTTTCTTTTTAAAGCAAGTAAAGTGAACAATTTAAGATGATTGTTTCATAATTCTAATCGTAACTTTTATATTGCCCACAATGATACTTTTATAATGAGTGATATTACGGCTTTCTCAAAGTGTATAAAACATGCCTAAAACTCTTTATCAAAATATCAGCAAAGAGAGAGATCATTTTGATGGTTTCAGATGAGCACTTTGAAGTTCCAGCTTATAATGCAAACACATAAACCTCTCCTTTCTTAAAATAGCTTCAGATGCCAACCACCTTGCAAATTATTACCTCACTAGAATATTCTCAGAATCTTTAAAAGGTGGCTAAGGTTCATATTCATGAGTGTTTGCATTCTGCTGCTGTCCTTGCTTTAATAACTGCATGGACCTGTTCCAAGTGGTGGCTTCAGAAAACAAAGAAGAAAAAGAAAAGGCATGAACTATCTATTCTTCTTTTCATATAATAAAGTTTAGCGTTATTATCATGATTTTATTTATTAATTAAATTTCTATACTGCCCTTCATCAGAGGACCACAGGGCAGTTTACAGCATAAAAACACAAAAATACATAACTTTGTAACAAACGAAAACAATAACCCCACCCTCCCACAGTTTAAAAGGCCATAGATTATTTAATTAGCTAAAGGTGACAGTTTTATGATGCCCATTACAGGGGGCCCATTTGCACCTATTCCTAGATGCATGGTTATATAAATGAAGTTGCCTTTTAATTAAAATATTATTTTTAAAAAGATAAATGAAGGTGCAATGTATATATATCTAACAATTACAACATGCATTGTTTGTGTGTAATGAATTTTGTGGGGGGGGGGTTAATCAGCAAAACAAATAGTAAACATATAAAATATATGTTTGGATCTTAGTTTTACTTCCATGATCAGAATTCATGGGATTACTGGGAACAAGGGTTTCCTACTGCTCTCTTCCCATTGTAGCTTTCTGCAGCCCCAGAAGAGCAACTTAGGATCCAAGCCATTGTACTCAGGCGGGGTGGAGGATGGGGAATATTTTCTCCCTTGTGCTCTCAAGAATTCTTACTGCTGAAATACTTGTGTCTCACAAATAATACTAATTTGAACTGTACTTTAAGCTAGACGTAGATCACTATCCTGGAAATATTGCACAGATAAAACAAATCTGTTGTTAATAATAGCTTTCCATGGGGGGGGGGGTCAAGGCAAACACACTGGAGAAATGTCAACTTTCTATTCTAGAGTTCTAGTACAAATAGTTATAAGATATTAAATGTCAGATGCTGTGTTTGTCAATATTCAAACTTGGCAATTTTGAAATTTATCCCCCACCCCCAGGACCCTACACAAAGAAAAGACTTTTACTGATTTGTATTAGTTGGAAAGATAAGTACCGTATTTTTCGCCCCATAAGACGCACTTTTTCCCCTCCAAAAATGAAGGGGAAATCGGGGTGCGTCTTATGGGGCGAATGCCTGCAATCCTCGCGCGCCCGGCAGGAGGTCCCACCGGGTGCGCAAGGCTTGGGGCGGCAGCCTGTCGCCCGAAGCACGGGGAGCCCTCCGGAGGGCTCTCCCTGCTTCGGGCGAATGCCTGCAAGCCTCGCGCACCCGGCAGGAGGTCCCGCCCGGTGCGCGAGGCTTGGGGCGGCAGCCCGTCGCCCGAAGCACGGGGAGCCCTCCGGAGGGCTCTCCCTGCTTCGGGCGAATGCCTGCAAGCCTCGCGCGCCCGGCAGGAGGTCCCGCCCGGTGCGCGAGGCTTGGGGCGGCAGCGGACTGCTTGCGCGCACCTAGAAGCTTGGGGCGCGCTGAGCTCAGCACGCCCCAAGCTCCTGGTGTAGCGCAGCGATCCGCTAGCCCTGGGAGAGCCCCGCGGCTATCCCAAGGATAGCGGACTGCTTGCGCGCACGCAGAAGCTTGGGGCGCGCTGACCTCAGCTCGTCCCAAGCTTCTGGATTAGCGCAGGGGTCCGCTAGCCCTGGGAGAGGCGCCCAGCTCTCCCACGCTAGCGGAGACCTTGCCTGCACGCAGAAGCTTGGGGCGCGCTGAGCTCCGCACGCCCCAAGCTCCTGGTGTAGCGCAGCGCACCTGGGGGGGGGGGAAATAAAAAATTTTTCCTTTATTTCCCCCCAAAAAAACTAGGTGCGTCTTATGGGCCGGTGCGTCTTATGGGGCGAAAAATACGGTACTCCTCTAGCCATTCAGATGGCTATATATCATTATCACAAAGGATTATCATCTTGGAAAGGCATATCATAGTCAGAAAAGATCATGGAGAATAGTGTGTGTGTGTGTTTGTGTGTGTGTGTGTGTGTGTGTGTGTGTGAGAGAGAGAGAGAGAGAGAGAGAGAGAGAGAGAGAGAGAGAGAGAGAGAGATGCATATACACTGACACTTTAAAGCACATTCAAAAGACATTTCCCCCCTCAAGGAATTCTGGGCACTGTAGTTTACCTCTCACAGAGTTAAAATGCCCAGCAACCCTTAACAAACTACAGTACCCATAATTCTTTGAGTGGGAATGTGCTTCCAACATGCTTTAAAAGTAAAAGAAAGACACAGAAGAGGATGGAATTCCCTCTGTCAGCCACGACTGAGAGAGATTATTTTCACAGCAAAGACTGGGTGAATCACACCAGGTTTTCTGAAATTAGTCACTGTGCTGTGATGCAGTTTAGTTCAGCAACATACCTAAAATAATTTACATTCAAATAATCCCAAATATGTACCATTGAAATATATGGGGCCTCTTTAAGACTTTCGTTACATTAGCCTATGCATGCTTACGCAGCACTAAGCCCCACTGATTTTATTAACAGGAGATACGCCCAGCAAATGCACATGGAGTTGCAGCCTTAGGGAGTAGTTGCATGGAACTGTAGCCATAGATGATGTTGGCATGTTTTGGTTTTTTTTTAAATCTAATGTATTATTAATCTTGTTTGTTAAACATACTGGAATTATTTTGTTTATGGTTCAATTAGCTGTTTGACATATCAGGAGTGCTTAGGGTTGATTTTCTATTTTTTCACACTGGAATATTTCACTCTTAAAAGTACTTTGTTTTTTGTTTCACAAACCATATGTTTAGTGTGTGTGTGTGTGTGTGTGTGTGTGTTAGAAAGTTGGTGTCCTGCTTACCATTTTTATTACATAGTTGCACAAAATATTCCTTGTGTCCAATGTGTGTTTTGAAAAGCATAAAAATGCTTTCACATATCATGAGTTGCTTCCATTATGCATGGAAAACAAATCAGAAAGTAATGTTTTGTTTTCCTTACTTTCCAATTTCAGCCATGAATGGCTGAAATGGATCTTGGTTTTTATTATGTGGGTGGACTGGTGGAATTCGTTTTTACATTATTTGAAGTTGGAATACAACCTGTCACCCTCTGGATGTTGCTTGACTCCAGTTCCCATCAGCCCCAGCCAGCATGGCCAATGGTCAAAAGATGATGGGAGCTGTAGTCCAGCAATAGCTGGAAGGACACAGGTTTCTCATCCCTGCTCTAAGGTTCTGTGTTTGTTTATCTAGAGTGGACCAAGGGTCCTCTGAGTTGCCCAGAGGAGAAGTGCAGTAGCCTGGGAGCAAATGGGTAGGCAGGCAAAGGTTCAGAGCACAATCTTCCTCCCAGTTGATACAATACTGAGACCAAGGTGGAGAAATCTAACAACCAGTGCTTTCCCTGGACTGGTTGTATGTAAGCATGCAGGTGGTGGCTGGTGGAGAGCAGAGTGAGATCATTTGCCTTACTGGACCAGTTTCCACTGTAGGTCCTCCAACACAAGCTTCTGTCACATATTGGGAGGTAATGTGTCCAAGGCCAAACCGCAAATCTGTGGCAGATAATCTTTCAACACAAGCAGCCTATGACAGTTAATTGCCATATAAATAATGGGAAGTAAGGCTGTGGGGAAAAGATTTGTCCACTTGTTTTATGTAATCTTTTTGTGAGTACCCAAAAGGACTCTAGGTGCTTTTTTTCAGCACTTCCACAGAAAGACTGCAAAAAGTGAGCTGTAAAATTGAGGTGAGCCAAGGTGTTTGCACATCACTAATACCTGAATGAATGTGTGAGAAAGGGAGTCTGTCTTCTCATAATACCAAAGAGGATCAACAGAAGTGCTAGAAGTCACAGCCTTACAGTTTTAATCAGAAGCAGGACGAAGCAAGGCATTTTTACTGAAGGATAGAATGTACTTTCTCAGTTAATCCACTAGAGCCTGCATTTATTGACCTTCAGGTCATGTTGCCGAACTAATATCTTACCCAGGCCTTCCTGTAGCCAAAAGGCTGCATTGAAAAATCAGTAGATTTCGAAGAGCATTGAGTTGTGAGGAAGATTCATATTTGGTCCTCATTGCATATTTGTTCCATGTCAATGCACCTACTTGAAGAGTACGTTAAAGCAATGCTGAGGGAAAAAATTACAAGACAAAGCAGGTTTGCATCCTTTTTGTGGGTTTCCATCCTGCTCACTGTCAGCAGAATACAAGATCAGGCCTCCTGGCATCAGTGCAAAAGATCACATAATCCCTTGGCTCAGGCAGCAAGAGAAAATTGTGTCCCCTACACCAGTCATGCCACTATAGGCTCTTCTTTTTGTTTTTAAGGGATGGAGGGAGCAATAGTATAATAATTATACATGATTTGAGGCTAGAAAGTTGCAAGGAGGCTTAGACATGGTTTCTTATTTGGCTTGGCTTTTAACCTGAGATGAAGAATTCAGAATTCCTGATATTTTACACAAGCATCCATAGGCACCAACTATAGGGGGCCCTGGGGGCTCAGGCACCCACAAATTTTTTTTGTGGGTGGTTGACACCCACTGTGTGGGCTCTGATGCAACTTCCTGTTTGTACTGATAGTCACGTTGGAAGCCCAATGCAACTTCCAAAGCAACGCTGGAGGTTCTGCCAGGCCTCCGACGCAACTTCTGGTACAAACAAGAAGTTGCATGGGAGGTCTAGTGAGGCCTTGGGCATGATCTCCAAGGTCCCACAAGGCCTCAGAGATCACGTTGGAGGCACTGCCAAACCTCAGAAGCGCTGCTGGGCAGGTTGATGTAACATGACCTCATGATGCCATGAGTCACATTACATCACGGGTGCCATTGGGTACCCATAACCTGGGGCTCAAGTTGGCACCCCTGCAAGCATCGTAACACCCTCCCCCCAAACAAATTGCATATCAGTCAAGGAAGTACAAGTTTCATCAGCTTCTCTGCACTTAGATGTAGAAAGTTCATTTGAAGCCGCTTTAATTCACATATTAAAACCCCATTATGTTCCCATCTTCCAAGCAGCTCAGGTAATACATGATTCCTTCCCCCCCCCCCTTCCTTTCATACATGAAACTATCAAGTGAGATAACTCAGGCTAACAGACTTTGTCTGAGATTTGGACTGACGTGCGAGTTTAGTCCAACACTGGACCACACTGGCGGGAATACAAAGTTAACAGTAGCAATGTCAGGATCAAAAGGTAGTAAGCTGTAAGTGCTTTGCACACTTTCCACACTCTGTCTGTTGACCAGCACAAAGATACCTATCCTTATCTTAGCTGCCTCAAATGACACAGGAAAGTATTTCTCCTAAGTTCTATGGCACCCATCCAAGCAAATAACTTTTAGAGATGGTTATCAAACCTTCTGGTCCTTCCTTCACATACACAAAAAATCTCAACATGAGGGAGGTCACATGCAGAGGACCTTCACCTAAATCCATCTTTTTACCAATACTATTCACTTGTATACAGCTGATCTTTGTAAAACACTAACAGCAAATGTTGTTGATAGTCATTACAAGAATATCATATGCAGAGAATATTCCCAGCAAAATACACACAATCCATTAACACTTCACATACTAAAGGTGAATTAGCAGATCTCTTGACAACACAGCTGCAGCCTGCCTGGAGTTTAATACTGCTTTATACGTTAAACTGAATTAGAAGAATGGTCTCTTTTAAAGATGAAATGAAGAACTATTTCTTTTGGCATTTTAGTCTTCTCACATAGTTCAGCTTCAATACTGCAATTTCCATATTTGTAGTTGGAGACCTTTTGCCGATTTCTTCACACTACTCCTGATCAAGGTCTGGTTGCTATGTAACTTGGAATATTTCACATCATTAATATCCTGTCCCTGTATCATCTTAACCTTCTGGTTTTGAGCTACTCACAATCAAAACTTAAAAGCTGCCGCATAATATTTTAGTGAATAATGTACTGGAATCCCATTGGTATTTATTTTATGGACAGGTATTACTAAAATATATCAACATATACTGAATTGACAGTGCCACAAGACTTTGACAATGAAATGTGTTGCAATTACAGTGAAAATAATATAATGCTAGATCTTCCTTTTCATGTAAGTAGTCATTTACAATGTATCACCAGTGAATTATTACCTAGAATTATACAGTTTCTGTAAAATATTAAAAAGTGATATGAACAATGCTTTCAAAATGCATCATAACAGTCACTTAGAATTATATAAATCAGGAAAATCTTCAATACTTTTGCTTACTCCACTATGAACTAATTTCTTTTTGGCAAATATATCACACAGGTTACAGCATTTTATTACACCCAATTAAGATGTATCATATATATTATCTGGGCTTGTCCACTGGAATTTACTGTGTTTTGTCAGCTGTTTGCATTCTCATTTAATTTGCGTGGGCCACATGACATTACCCTCAACCAACATCAACCTCAATGATTTCCTCCTGCAAATTTGGTTTTTTTTGGTTTGATATAATCCAAAAAAATGGGGGAAATTGGGCTCCATACAGGATTGCAGTCAATTTGTTTTGGTGTTTCTAGATAGGTGGATCAATTGTCATTTTTTTCTACTCCCCTTTCCATGCCCACTACTCCTTCAATGCTTTTATTTAATTCCCAGCAGTCCTTGTAACAATTTCTAGTGCACTCCTGAATGGAGGATTTTTATTTCTTTTGATAATGCAGCTTTGCACTAAACCAGAAAACTACACAAGCGGGCCACATTAAAAATTTCCGCACTGGATATATTAGGCAGTAATCTGAAAAGTGTTTGTTGAGAATTTACAATGGCTTTAATTTCTTTTCCAGAAAAGGGCACTTCAGATTATCCCTCAGATTTGCACAAAACAGAGAAAATTTAACAAGCAAATTTAGAATGGTATGACTGTGTGTTTTTGCACACATCTTGGATGGGGAATTTAAGAACAAGCAAGCAAACAAAAGAAGGTGCGCACAACTATTTTTGCACATGCCCTCTTGGTACTTAGTTGACATAATAGAATCAACAATTTAGAAGGCAAGGACAAATACAAAAAGGAGCACCTGCTTGTAGGAACACAAAAGACCAATGTTGCTCCTCATATACAAGTCCAAATACATGTGGGTGTGAACTACTCAAGTCTAATTCAAATGAGGGGAATAGCTAAATAATGCTTATATGTGGACAAGCCCTCTGTCTATAAAGCAACCTTCCCCACTCTCCAAACACTGTGTCACAAAAGAAATGGATCCAGAGCAGAGTTAAGCAGACCGGTACTAGCTTGGTGTGGTCTTTACTTTTCTCCACGCCCTGACATTGTAGAAGTCACGTGGGTCTAGCTACTCCAGCATTACTACTGGGACTGAAATCAACGTAAAACCACCACTTGTCACAACAGGCTGGCTTGACCAGAAAGACTGTTATATATTATGAAGAAGAGTTGTTGCTTTGGTTGAGAGATCTACCTGGGCTAGCAAGTGAAACAAAACTCCATCCAGTTACAGATAGGTAGCCGTGTTGGTCTGCCATAGTCAAAATAAAAAAATTCCTTCCAGTAGCACCTTAAAGACCAACTAAGTTAGTTCTTGGTATGAGCTTTCGTGTGCATGCACACTTCTTCAGAAGAAGTGTGCTGCACACAAAAGCTCATACCAAGAACTAACTTAGTTGGTCTTTAAGGTGCTACTGGAAGAAAACTCCATCCAATTAGTGTATGTATACTTAGAATCATGTGGAATGTGGAATCAGTTTAATTCTGCTTATAGCAGATTGTGGAAGTGTAAAGCTCCTGCAGTCATAAAATGGGCCCTAGGCTATAATGGACCTGACTCCCCAAACTGTGAACTGCATTCTCGCTGTCTCTCCCCATCTCCCACACCACTCTTCTCATCTGGAGGGATATCACCTCCTCCAAGAGAGATACCCACTCCAACTGACTATCATCCACATTAGCTCCTGTTAATGAAACATCAGCTGATCTACCTGGAAAATTAAATTTCAATTCACTAAATGAAGGAATGCTTAGTCCATAACAATGTTCACCTATTTTGACTTATCCTTGGTATTATGGGCAGGCTACAATAATAAAGCAATGAAATATCTAAAATACAAACAAGAAATATAAATAAAATATTCAGAAGTTCCAGTTCCTCCCTCTTCACATATGTTGATTATAATTTCTCCTCTTTTTTTTAATGTGTTTTTAAAAGTACATTTGGAGGGTCATACTCCCAGTTTTTTGAAAAATCCAAATTATTCAGCCAGATTTGCAGTCACTGAATTTATCTGATGCAAATTTTGATAATGTGATAAGGCAAGCATAGGCTTGTATACATACTCAAAAGTAAGCACTACTGAGTTCAGTGGAACTTAATCTTGGTTAAGTGTGTATAGATTTCAGCCTTAATTTGATGATTTGCTTGCAGAAACAGGTGTAACCAAGCAAAACAATTGCAATTTTCAAATCCAGCCTTATTGGACAAGTGGTGGCTACTTCTAAGATGTGCTGAATTATACATATAAGATGTGCACAACTGAACTGATAAAGGCATAATATATGTTAAACAAAAACTGAAGGTTATATCTAGACATTGCTGCAGTTACTCACAAAACTTCTATTATCTGCTTTTGGAGACAGGAAAGGAAGCAGATATTCCCTTGAAGAAGCTGTCCTTGTCAATTTCAAGCTGGCCCAAGCTGATATTTAGTGGAACACAGAACAGCAAGCAGAACTCAATGGACTATGTGAACAAAAGGAAAGGAAACAGAGTACTGTGCATTTTTAGACTGGAGGAAGGAAATTAATTAAGTCCTTGCACTGGCCTAAAGAAGATTTGGATAAGCAGAAAAATAAATTACTCCTTCAAACAGTGATAGAATTACAGGAATAGCCAGAGTCAAACCTCAGGGAATTCACTGCAAAGGCAATCAAGCTTAAATCCTGAGGAAAACACTGAAAATAAGGGATAAATTGAGAGGGCAAAACAAAACCCCGAATAGAAGCATACAGCCTGATGTTCCATGTATCCCCTGGCCTAGGCTAACACAAAACAATTTGTTTTTTCTGAGTGGGGGCGGAGGATACACATTGCTGCTGTTTTGGCCATTTTGATAGTTACCTACATGCAATACAAGTAGTCTAAAGCAAACATACATGTATTCACGACACTGTAGTCTAACTTAGCTGCCAACCAGGCTCGTCTGCTTGCTTAACCACCATGGCTTCACATTCATCTTCTCCAATTTCACCACCACCACCACCACTTGTCAACATCAATATGACTAGGGGACTCCAACAGTTATCTCACTGATCTGTATACATATGACAGGGATCAGTCACAGATACCATTTGGGCTACATGCAATATGCTAGCATCTCCACCTTTCACTGCTCTCTCCAAATGCACATGCTTCAAGATAAAAAAACAAACCTTTAACTTCATTGTAACCTTACAGCACCCTGATCCTCAAGAACAGTGAAGTTCTTCCTGCCCTCTTACCTTCAGCTGTAGCTGAAGATGCTTCCTTTGTTACTAGAATAAATGTGGCAATCTGAAGAAGCTCGAAGTCCATTCGATATCTGTATCTGCAATGGCAAACTGAACGGCTTCTGCTGTAACAATGGCAGCACTAGCCTCTGCTTGGTAAGTGGGCTGTCTGTTCAGTTCTGCTACCCATCAGTTGCAATGACACTGTAAAATGTTACTACTATACATTTTTAGTGTTGTAGTGTTGTGTCAATGTCATAGTTCCATCATGGTCAAAATGGCTTTATGCAATCGGAGAAAGGGGCATCATAGCCTTCTTCTGCCGCATTCAGCATTATGTCAGGAAATGCATGCTGTGACACTATTCTGGCACTGATCCTCCTGGCACAGGAATGCCGATCTACATTGCTGTGCCCACAGGGAACCCTCAACAGGCTGGCGACACCTGTGCAACCTGACAGGTTGTGATGCGTTGTGTAGCCAACACTGCTCTGTCCTAAACATTTTTATTTTTCTAGTGCAATAACTTGCAAGGCTAGATCAATTTCAAGTTTGAAGGTACATATGACTACACAATCTTGAATTTTAATGCCATACAGATATACAAATAATATAGCTAAGGGTAACAGCTTCCATTAAAATACACAGCATTGGTGTATGTTCAGTACAGGCACATTAGATTCATTCTCATTTTTTAAAATGGCAGGCATAATCAGAATTCCTATTGTGGCCAATAGCTTTGTGTTGTTTTTAGTGTAAATGGCCCAGAAGACCTTTATTACTGGGTGGTATATAAACGTAAGTAAATAATTACCAATTTCTACTCTAAAAGATGAGGTGGTGAATTTAAAAACAAAACAAAAATATATTATTCCAAGTTATTCATCAACTGAGAGCATAGGAAGAGCTATGGCTATTAGTCTTTTGACAAGTAACCAGGGGTACAAAATATTCTGGATTTAGCATACTGTGTTGTTATTGCTTTACATTAACCCTACTTCTCTGTTCCAGGGGTGCAGCACTTACTCAGGTTTGCTCCCCTTTGGAAAGAGGTTCCTAAATGCTTATTGGCATCTTGTAATATTTGCATTATATACAAATGTACAGGTTGTACCTAGATGGAGTCATATCTAGGTCACTGCTCCCACATCAGATCTCCAAGGAGAGAGTCAACACCCTAATATGCTTAGAGAGCTCAGCTCTCTGTCTCAAACTGCCATTTCTCTTAATTGTCATTTATTTTATTTTCCGTATTTATAGGCTATCCAGTAACCGATGTTCTCTGTGCAGTGTACACTAATTAAAACCGGTTGTATACAAAAGCAAAACCACAAAAATACAACAGAGCATAAAGCGAGCCACAGAAGCTAGCAACTACAAAATAAAACTGACAGCTGCTCCAAAGCTTCCAGGGAAAGGTTTTTTGCGTCACTAAGTTTCATCCTATACCTGTACTTATTTAGGAAGTGGGAATAGGAATGCAGCCTAAAATATATTAAAAGTCGAGGGGCTGAAATGCCTTGGAAACGTAAAAGGTCTTCACCCAGCACTAAAAAGAACACAACAAAGGCACCAAGCTAGCCTCTCTAAGGGGTTGTTCCATAACTGAAGCACCACTGCTGAAAAAGGCTTCCCTCTTTAAGTAGCCACACCTCATTTAGCAAGGGCACCTGGAGAAGAGCCTCAAAACGATCTCAGCACCCAGATAGGTATATATGGGAACAGCCAACCCTTAAAATAACTTGTCTCCAAACCTTTTAGAGATTTCAAGATTAATACAAGCACTTTGAGTTCAGTCTGTACGCAGAATAGAAGCCATTCCATTGCAGATGACAAACCACTAGCAGAATCATGGAGTCATCCACTTAGAGCACCTCAGTCCTGTCTGGATTGAGTCTCAGTTAATTGGCCCCTCCAATGTTGTGCTTAGGCAGTGATTCAGAACACCCACTGCTTGACCTGGATTTGATGAAAAGGATAGAGCTGGGTGTCATCATCTGCATATTGGTTACACCTTAGTCCACATCTCCAGATCACCTCTCCCATTTTCTTCATATGCAGGACTAGATGATGAAAGCCTTCTCTATTGTTGCACCCATGCTCTGGAATGCCAAGCCTATGAAGATTTGTTTTGCACCCTTCCATTCTGGCCTTCTGCCAAGTTTCTTCCTAGAGAAGCTAGACTGGCTTCCTCCTTGTACCCCTTCCCAACAGGCTTTGGGAAACTGGCTGTCTTTGTAAGGAAAGGGCTTTAAATAGCGCAGCACTGCTTTAAACATCTGTATTTTAAAAGATTTGGGTTTTTAAAAAAATTCTATTATAATTTGATTGCATTTTACCTTTCCGTATGTATAGTTTTAATTTGTGCAAACTGCCCTGAGTCTGGAGAAATGGCAGGATATAAATGAATGAATGAATGAATGAATGAATGAATGTAACAACACCTACTTAGGAAGGCATTTGGCATTTAGAGGCTGGGCTATTATTATTGCTGACTACCATAGTTATATGTAACTATTTTGCTTTTCTAGTCACTCCTCACCTTTTCTTTTATCTTGTTTCTTTCATGATCTTTACAGGGAACTTTTAAACTGTTTTACTGCTGGCTTTTATAGCTGCTTCTATTGTACAGTACTGTTTTTTATTGCATTATATTTTACTATTTTTGTAAGCCGCTTTGAACCATGGAAGGAAATACAGGATGTAAATGTTTTATCTAAAAGTAAAATAAGAACATAAGAAGAGCCTGCTTGATCAGGCCAATGGCCCATCTACTCCAACATCATGTTCTCAAGCACAACCCAAGAACAGGAACATTCTCCCCTCCTATAGAGGCAAGAGCATAGCCATCATGGCTAGTAGCCAGTGAATAAAATAAAATTATGCAGGGAACTTTCTTTCTTTGCCATGGCTAGAGTTAGCGGGGGGGGGGGGCAAGTCAGTCTAAGACTATTATTATTATTATTATTATTATTATTATTATTATTCATTCCTGCCCCTCACCAGCAGGATTTAAATTCAGAATTAAAAAGTTAAAACAAATCACAGTGATGAGAACAACACAGGTCCTGAAAGCACAGACCTCAGATGTCAAATGTCAGGGTAAAGAGGTGAATCTTCAGCATTCACCAAAAGCTAGAAAGCTAACAAATGCACCTCTCTAAGAAGGGACTAGAAATTGCAGTGGACTGCTTAGAAGCTCAGGTAGGCACATGCTACCCACAATACAGTTTACTAGGATGAAGAGCTAAGCATGCTTATATTAGTTTACATGCCTGTAATTCTGTCTTGGATTGTGGCCAAAATGTCCTGAGTCACCAGGGTACAAAAAAAGGTTTTAATGACAGAAGTGTAATCCTTAGCCACATCAACAGATTGAGGTCATTGTCACACATGAAGCTTTAACTAGCTTTGCTCCAAATTGGTGTATAACATGCCCTGTGCCAAAATGTAGTTTGGATGTTTCTTTCAAATTCCAAATTAACAGCACCTACACATGGCACAAAAATCTAGAGAGGTTCAAATGTGTTTCATGTAGTCCGACCCGATACGCGTTCACTCAGAAATAAGTCCCACCACGCTCAATCAGGCTCGCCCCCAGATGGTCACATAATGGCACATCTGAAAATGCCCTGAGATTCTGTGGGTGTTCGAGATGTTTTTGCCATTCAAAGAAAAGGTCTTGCAATAACCTTGAATCACCACCACTGAAATATCTAATGTAGTTCTTGTTTATAATAGCAACAAGCCTCAATACTCAGGCTTAGTCTTTACAGTTTAAAAATGAATTGCTACTTCATTTCATTATAAATCCGTACAGTTGTACCTCGGGTTAAGTACTTAATTCGTTCCGGAGGTCCATTCTTAACCTGAAACTGTTCTTAATCTGAAGCACCACTTTAGCTGCCGCCGTGCTGCCGGAGCACAATTTCTGTTCTCATCCTGAAGCAAAGTTCTTAACCTGAAGCACTATTTCTGGGTCAGCGGAGTCTGTAACCTGAAGTGTATGTAACCTGAAGCGTATGTAACCTGAGATACCACTGTATTTTAAATACCTTTTGGCCTTAAGATGTGGTGGGACACAAATTTATGGGAAGAAAACAATAACTAGCATCCATGCTTGGTCTGAAACAGAACCAAACAGTTATTCGGCATTGCCTGATGAAACACAGTAGGGTGACAATAACATTATCAGGATTTTCTGTAGCTCTTTTCAAAGCACCAAGTGTTACACACCTGCAGAGGTGTACCTAGGCTCCCTTATGCCCTTGGTGAGGAGCTGTATCAGTGCCCAGTCTTTTGTGCCCTTAATGAGGGGTGCCCTCCCATCCTTTGTGTACCTGCCAAAGGCGCCCCTCGGACTGCACCTATGGTGGGGGCCAACCTGGTGAATCCTAGGTGTGCCTCTGCAGAACTGTTCTCTCACATTACTTCAGACTTAGGTGTTTTGTCAAAGTTTAGAGGAAGGGTTCATTTAACCCCACTGTCTCGTTTCGCTTCTACAAAACAGTATCTCGCCACAATCAGAATCCTGAAGGACGCTCTTCTCTCATGTCAGATATACATTATCCCAATCATAAAAAACTAGAGAGCAAGCAAAAAACGCCACTGTATTCGCTCTTCTTTTGCTTTTCTCTCGGGAAACTTCTTCCAGTTCAGCTTGAGCCACCTCAAACCTGGAGAAGCGTGGAAAGCGGAGGAGGGGCGTGTGTGGAAAGCAACGGGGAGAGGGGATTACACTCTCTACTACTGCGCGGAGTTTAGAATACGGAACAGATCCCCGGGCTCTCCTGGGGACCAGCGGAGATCACCTCCAAGGGCCGTCGTACTACTCTGTAGCAGTGGCGGTGGGCGGACGTGGAAGAGAACGTGCTGAATCAGCAGACCCAGACTCTGGGGGCGGGGGATTTAGATGAATAGCTGCCCCAGCTGATCTGTTTCTGAGCTGGCCCTGCGCTGCTAATCCCTTATTTGAACAGTTAAGATACAGCCCGCTCCTATGCAGTTTCAGCTAGGAAACAAGTCCCGCTGCGTTCCATGGGGTTTACTCTTAGGTAACGTGCGTAGGACTGGAGCCGTAGCTATTTAAGCCACATCAGAAGGGAGAGTTAGCGCGAGAGAGTGGGGCCAAACCCACCACACGTGCAGCTGGATCTAATCATGCACGTTAGGGGGGCGGGTGTCTGTGTTACTCCCTGAGTAAGTGATTGCGGCCCTAAAGGCCTTCCTTGCACCGACCTCGACCAGGCACTAAGGAGCAATAAATAATTTGGGGAAAGGGGGGGGGGTAGATGCATAAGTAAATAAAGAGGGAAAGGTGGGGGAAAGCAGTGACATCCGGGTGCTGCTGGAGGCCTTTGAGCGCGCATGCTCCTCGTTACTCGCTCTGGCTTTGCCACCACCAGCAGTTTAAGGAGGCAACAGCGGCAGCTGCCACAGTGGTGGCGTGTGGAGAGCGGGTGGGGGAGGGAGGAGGAGAAGGAAGGCGGCGACAGCAGCAGCAGCAGCAGCAGCGTCGTTGCCGCCGCTGTTTTCTCACGGCGGGGGCTGAATTTCCGTGTTTGTCGAGCGAGGAGGGGAATCGAGGCTGGGAAAGGGTGGAGGAGGTAGCGGAAGCCCGGCGCAGCCTTTGCGAGAGGATGGTTGTGGGGGCGTGTGACAGCCGGCGGCACAGCCGCCGCTACCACCACTGCGAAGCGCCTCAGGTGACGCTCCCGGGGCAGGAGTCGCACTGAGGGGAGGCCGGCGTCCGGGGCGGGCGGAGTTGCAGCGGCGTCTGGGGCGCAGAGAGAGAGAAGGGGAGGAGGCGGCGGAGGAGCGGGGGGCACATGGCGGGATGACAGCGGCTGCTGTAGTTGCTCCCAGTATGCGCGACTGGCAGGAGGGGAAAGGGGTGGGAAGCTGAGGCTGCTGCTGCCGCCGCTGTCACTTCTTGGTGGCTCGCAGCCGCACGAGCGCGGGGGGAGAAGGCGGCAGAGAGAGAAGCAGCGAGGCAGACGCGCGCTCGGCTCGCTCGCTTGACAGGCGCGCAGTAGCGAGGGGGGTGTGCGTGTCGTGTCGTGTGTGCGTGGGGAAGGGACGGGCCTGAAGCCAGTGGCGGAGAGAGGGCCCAGGATTAGGGCTTGGGCGGCGAGGCGCAGCGAGGCAGGGAACGGCGAAGCCTGCAAGAGGCTGCCTGGGAGAGGCCTTCCAGGAGGAGCCTTGGAGGGAGAAGCGAGGCGGGAGGCGCTCCGACTATTCCCGGCAGAAGGAGGGTGGGGGAAGCCGCCGCTGTCTCCCGGCTTTCGCTTGCCTGAGAGTGTGTGTGTGTATGTGTGTCTTCCGTGCGCGTCTGGAGGAGGAAGCGCTGCTGCTGCTGCGTTAACCTCGCGCTATATTTATTTACTCCGTGCTCCTTCCTTCCTGTCGGGCTCTTCCTCTTCCTCGGCCAGGTCCACTCCCTTTCCCTACCTGGCGAGGGTGTCTGTGCTCTGCCCCCTCCGCCTCTGCGTCTGGTTCTCGGTCCCCTCCATGCACATCATGGTGGTGGGGATGGTTGGATGAAGGGGAAGGTGGGGAGAGAGAGAGCAGGGGAGAAAGAGGCGTTTGTTTCGGTGCCCCCCCCCCCCGCTTCGACCCCGTCGGGACCAGCCGTCCTGCCCTCCCGCCTGCCTGCCTGCTTCTTCCCTTCTTCGGCTCGCCTCTGCTGTGCTTTGCCTGAGGTGCGTGTGATAAGGCGGGAGCAGGAGCCACGGCAAGAGGCGGGTGGCGAGGGGGAGGAGGGAGAGGAGGAGGGAGAAGAATAGGGTGCGCCGCCGGAGAGACCATGAGGAAATTTAACATCAGGAAGGTGCTGGACGGCCTGACGGCGGGCTCGTCGTCCTCCTCCTCGGCTGCCGCCTCCTCGCAGCAGCCGCCGCCTGCAACCCGGGAGAACGACATCCAGGAGACCCTACAGTCCGAGCACTTCCAGCTCTGCAAGGTGAATGCTGCAGCCGTTAACAGCCGGTTGGGAAGGAAAAGGGGGGGGGGGTGGAGGACGATGATGTAGCCATGATGGGCTCTGCAGCCTCTGGACTTTGATGCTTCCAGTTCCAAAGCTGTCGATTTGCATCTATCTTCCTCTTCTTCTTCTTTTTTGATACAAAAATTATGGTGGTGGGGGAGGCGACGCCGATGACGCCAATGCTATGATGGACTCTAGGCTTTTATTTAGCAGCATCTTTTCCCCTCCAACCACAATTCACCCGCTTGCGTTTCAGGCTACAGTATTCCTAAAATGCACTCGCGGATCTTGAGATGCCTCTCTCTGGAGGAGAAACATCTAATGGGCTCATCAGTGCTGTGTTCATCAGTGTTATAAAAAAGGGGGTGGATAACGGGACCTGGCACCGAATTCTCCTCATCATTCCATGCACAGGCATTTTAACAAGCTTCAGCGCAATCAGTTCATTATAGAGGAATAGTCTTTTAAAATTTTTAGGATGGAGTGCTTGGTTGGATGAATTAGTAATATTTCTATCCAGACACAGCACAGTATATGCAGTTGAGGTCTAAATTCCAAAAGGATGATGCAGCAGTTTAATTCACCAGCTGTGCCAAATTGAAATAAGAAATGATGTGGATGTTATGCTCATCTCTACCTTTGCAACACCTGTGGCCGAAGCTGCTGTAGTTTGACTTGTTTGTGTATTGAACACTTTCTCTTAAAAAACAACAACAAGGGGGGGGGTTGATCCTAAAGATTAAAACACTTTTAGTGTTACCTGCGTTGTATTCCCCCCCCTTTCCCCTGCAACTTCCCACCAGCTAGCCCAATTTGATGATTCAGGTGTGACACATGTATTTCACTTAAGTATACTTTTATTTGCAGATTTCCCCCTACATTTTAGTGCCACAAAAAGCTGAACTGAGATGCACATTTATTTTTGTAATTATAAGGCATGTGGGACATGCACTTGAGACGGAATGTGATAGAAAGTATTTTTTCCATCTTAATTTATTTGGCTCAGATATTGCAAAGAAGGGGACTGCTATTGCAATTTCTAGTTGCGGGTGTCTGTGTGGGTAAGAGTTTTTTGAAAGCTACCCTGGGCTGGCAAGCTTATGTCATTCAGGGCCTGCTTCAGAGAAATAGTGATGGCTCTCTGAAGAGCCATTTTAATAATTAGTGGTCATTTAATTTACAGAACTGGCTGCATCATCACATTTCCCAGGGACTCTTGATTCTAATTCAGATGTCTTAACCACAGCTATTTATGGAAAGAATTGCAGATTAGGCTAGGAATACAATAAAGGTGAGAGGTGAATGGGTAGATTGTTTTGTTTAAATATACATGAGTAGGGATAGAATTAAGGTTTCATTTTAGCATATCCATGTTCAGTGAGGTTTGAATTAATTATTTACCCTTTTTTAGATAATTCTGCTCTTTCATATACTTGTGGTTCCTTTAATTAAGTGAAAGTAAAATGACATTGCTTCTTTCTCATTTGTTCTTTGTTTTATTTTTCTTCTACTGCCCGTTGCACCATTGCTTCACCACTCTGACATGACAGACTGTACGCCATGGTTTCCCCTATCAGCCTTCGGCCTTGGCTTTTGATCCTGTTCAGAAGATACTTGCCATCGGGACTCAGACTGGCGCTTTAAGGCTGTATCCTTTTATTGTATTTCTTAAAAGAAACTTACTAAGAAGATTGCCATTGCCTACTGTGCTGTGCTGGAGTTAGTGTCTCAATTCACTCTGCAAGTCAGGTATGCATTTGAGTGGGGGAGGGGAGAAGCTGCTGTTCCTTTGCATTTACTTCTGTTTATCTGATGTGCGTGTACTAGCAATGGAACCAGTACTTTTATTTTCCTGGGAAACCATCCTGATTATTTTTGCAGTATCCCAGCTAACAGCCTGTCTAGTTTATTTAGCAGTGCTTAATGCAGCTAAGTTAGTTTTTATCTTGTAAACCGGAAATATGACCCTTATGTCTATCACTCCCTTTTGTTGCTGTAAGCGTTCCTTGCTTTAAAGCAACAGATAATGTTTTCAGTGTAGAATATAAGGATTCTGTATAGCAATCATTATTTTACAAATTGTAACTGGAAATGAATTTGAAATGGGGGGGGGGATAACACTATGTATTTGGCTACACGGATAAATCACTTCAAGGTGTTCCTTTACAAGTAAGACACAATTTTACTGTAAATGAAAAAATTGTTTTGTGTTGATGTGTGTCCTTAAAATCAAAATGAACAAATATTAAGCCCAGATCTTTCATAGCTAAATTTGAGAAAATAGAAATGATTCAGAAAATCATTGAATAATTGCATATGCAATATGGCACAGGTAACCATTGTGATGATCTCCAGCTCCCTCATCCCTGGGCATTGGTCATGGTGACTGGGGATGATTGGAGCTGCATCCAACAACTTCTGGACAGCAGCACAGTGGCTCTCCTTGCATATGACAGGCATAGGCAAACGCCGGCCCTCCAGATGTTCGGGACTACAATTCCCATCATCCCTGACCACTGGCCCTGTTAGTTAGGGATGATGGGAATTGTAGTCCCAAACATCTGGAGGGCCGGAGTTTGCCTATGCCTGCACTATGACTTCGCTACTAGTTTTGATGAAATGCACATTTTTTAAGGGAAAGCTTTAATGAATAATAAGGGTAGTAACCCGTATTCAATGCATAGCAGCATAGCATACCCTCTTATGGAACAATTTTGAGTGGCAGGGATGCTAGCTGGATTATATATGAGTTTAGTAGAAAAGAGTTGTTAATATGGTGGTGGTTGATCAGTAGAACTTTTCACTATGGTATAAATAGGGGTTGGAGTAAATTTTTAAAAATAGTAAATAGTGAGTAACAATCTCTTCTGCTGCAACAGCATGTCCAGTGATAAAAGCTGCAATACTGTGCACCCTTAAATGAGAGTAAGTGGTATTAAGAAAAGAAATATTTTATTTTTAAAAAGCCAGCAAACATATGAAAGAATTCCATTAAGGTCACTCAGTGTATATTCAACATGCAGTATGCTTTGATGGTCAGAGGTAGATATAAAGGAATGGGGCACTATATTCCCCTTGGGTGTTGTTGGAGGTCTGGTGGCCTTACGTGACCTCACTTCAGCCACTATCCTGAGTTGTGCTTGGGCAGGAAGGCTTCTGGAGCCACAGGCTGAGGTTGAATAAATGAGATTTGTTGGTCTATTCCTGGCATATTGGCCATAGCAAAGGAATTTTCAGGTTGTGCACTCAAAAGTGATGATAGTTTCATGATTTGGTTGCTTGGAATGACTATAAAGGGTTGTAGTTTCTGAAGTAGGAATGGTTAGCTTGTGGCCTTCCAGATGTTATTGAACTACAGCTCCAATTGGTCCTAGCCAGTATAGCCACTTATTAAGAATTATGGAAGACATAGTTCAGCAACATATTGAGAGCTACAGGGTGGCCATTCCTGTCCTAAAGACACATGCAGTGCTAGGGCAGGCGTGTGCCACACGTCTTTTTCTTACAAAATTCTGCCGGAAAGACAAGCTTTTACTAGCCACAAAATTTACTTCTGAGTAAGCTTTGATAGAATCTGTCTGCCCATCTAATAGAAGGAATAGTTTTTAAAAAGTGGGTGTTTTTTGTCTTTGTTTGCGCTGCTTATTTTGTTTTTAGTTACAAGTTTAGATTCACAGTGTTGAATCTGCATATGGCTTTTTACATCTTAAAAAACATTTACATTTCACAATGTGAAGCAGTTTCTTTCTGAATTTTTAGCAGTAGCTTCTTTTCCTTAGCTGAAAGAGTAGTTGTTGCCAGAGTCAGCAAGGTGTGGCTGTTGTTTATTTTTTAATTGCTGATTTTCAAGGGTGAACACCAGGTTCCATGTATTGACCCACCCAGATTGAGAATGGATCAATGTGTGGAGGCTGATGCTCAGTATGGGGTGAGACAAACAGGAAGTAAGCTCTTTAAGGCATATCCTTCCTCTGGCACTGCTTCCTGTAGAAGGGATTCTTGTTACTTAATTTGGAATGTTACAAAAAAGTGAATGAAGACTCAAATCAGTTTGATAGTTGGGAGTGAGTTGCTACAGATCACTCCTTAGAGGAGAAAACAGGACAGAACAATAGACATAGTAAAAGCTCCACCACTGTGTCTTTTACCCAGACTTGGTCTTCAAATACTGCTCATGACAATACCTTGTAGCACTGGATGAAACCACAAAGACTCATGGTCGAACTGACTGTCAACAACAATGGACATAGGCCGCTTTTAGCAATTTGCACCTATGATCAGTCTGTCCATTGGGACTGTGCTGGTGAGCATTATATTTTATATATAACATATTATATGCTTTTGCCGTCACATTTGTTGAAAAAAGTTTTGGATTATGAAGAGAGTGCCCTAGCATACTTTTCAAATCACCCTAAACAACTGATGAAACATGTAAGCACAGCTTGATATTGTCATCTGGATTATTGCCCTCTTCATTGCCCTCTTATTTATTTGTTTACCTCCCCATCTTCGTAATGCAAAGGAACATGTGTGTACAGCAGGCCTTGAAAGTCTAGGACAGGGGTAGGCAACCTAAGGCCCGGGGGCTGGATGTGGCCCAATCACCTCATTCCGGCCCGCAGATTGTCCCAGAATCAAGGTGTTTTTACATGAGTAGAATGTGTTCTTTTATTTAAAGTGCATCTTGGGGTTATTTGTAGGGCCTGCATGTTTTTTTTAATATGAGTAGAATGTGTGCTTTTATTAAAAATGCATCTCTGGGTTATTTTTGGGGCATAGGAATTTGTTCATATGTATTTTTCAAAATATAGTCCGGTCCACCACATGGTCTGAGGGATGGTGGATTGGCCCATGGCTGAAAGAGGTTGCTGACCCCTGGTCCAGGGAAATGTCTTGGAGCTAGGGAAGAGAAATTGTATTCATCTTACATTAACCTAAAGGGGGGCTATCAGCACCTTCCCAGTCTTCAGATTCCTAGTGCAAATGTTTTCACAACCATCTATCCAGCCACTGTTGTAGTAAGTAGCCTGTAGTCCCAGAACTGTCACTTCACAAATAATGACTTTCTTGAAAGTGTCGCTTCATTTGCTAAAACAACTTCATTTGCGAACACTAACAGTTGCAAATAAAATGAAAATTTCTGTTTTAACAACTATGTTAAAGGAAGTAAACGCCCTGCCAACTTTTAACTTTAATATTTCCTTAGAGTTTGTAGCAAAAAACCTACTCCCCTCCCCTCCCCATATTAACCTCTTCCTCTTGACCTTCTGGCACAATGGACTCAACTGACTTTACCTCCTTTTAAAATTTCAATAGGTATAACAGATTAACAAACTTACAAGCTGCTTTTGTTTCTTTCGGATGCTTTGCTTGCATATATATGACAAAGTGGTATCAAATCTTAATTGCTTTTCTAAAAATGTCTTTGCATTATTGAGTACATAAACCATATTTAGCATCAAATGTAAGCATTTTGTACTTTGATCTAAAATCAATTTGAAAAAATTTGTCAGTTCACAGCACAAGTAAAATGTACAATTAGCCTTTCCCATTTATTGTTTTCCCTTATGAGAGTAAGTTTATTCCAGTCACTTCTAAGAGTAATGTGCCCCTTAGCTTGTCTTCTTTCGGTGTGGCAACCACCAATTTCCCACATTTATAGTGCTTGTATGTTTTACACTTCTGAGTCACCATCAGCCTTCATCACCTGACTTCCCTTTTATAATCCAGAAATTCTATTTTGTATGAGGATATTTATTATGTCTAGGTGGCAATATCCATTGATTTTGCTAATAGAAACTGAGATGAAACTTCATAATCTTTGTCATCCGTTCAGGCACTGATTAATTGCTAGAAATCTTTGCACCTATAAAGAAAGGTTATTTGAGATCTCCCTGTGAGATCTTCCTATCCAGTATCTTGCAGCACTGAAAACCTCATAAACAGTGGATCTCTGCAATTTGAAGATTATATATAAAGCAGTATGTCCAGAGTATCTCTTTTTAGCCATCTCTTTTACTTGCTTGGTGATTTTTCAACACCACAAGTGGTTTGTGTTACCATCTTCTTTGAATTTCAGTGTCTTCTGCAAATGAATAGTGTGAGGAGGGCTTTTTTTTCAGCTGGAACTCACTGGAACTCAGTTCCAGCACCTCTCAGGTGGGCGCACAAGTAGGTGTTAATGGTGATTTCTGGCACCTTTTTGAGCTGTTCTGCTCCTCCTTACTAGAAGGCAGGGGCAGCAAACCACAATCCTTGGTGTGGTGTTATATCCAAACTGGAAGTTGTGATTTCTTTTGCACCAAACATAGCATTATCTGTAGCTAAGGTTTGTTCTTCGCTTACTGATTCTGGTTTCTTTGGACTGAAACTACTCACAACCTCCAATTTTGAAATAACGCTAATCCATGAATCAGTCACAGGTTTTGTGTAAGTTATCTGCTAATAAATAGGTAATCTAGGTTGTCATTAGGGACACAAAATTTCTGAAAAATTTGAAACCATAGAAAAAACTACGCCCTCCAAATAAAACAACATTTTGAGGAAAAATGAGATGTAGGCAATACTTAAACAACAGCCATCAGATTATTCTACCGCTTTAAGAGCCTATAGCACATCAATTATAATTTAGTTAATAGATATAATTGTACTATTTGGTATATTTTTAAAATGTAAAAGTTCTGTGCATATTTCCTCATAAATAAACCCCTGGTTTAATAAACCTTATCCAATGTATGACTAGTACCTCAAAAGTAGAAATGTCTTAGTTTGTACTAACAAAATTGTGAATATACCCAATACTCAAGAGTAAGTGAGTGAGCTGAAAATAGTAGCATGCTATCCAAGTACATGTTTCCTAGTTTTGTCATTTGATAGATGGGGGAGAAAAACTAGGAATGCTAATTTTGTAGTAAACGAAAGACAAAGTTCCTTCTCATAAAGAGACCTTTTAGGTCAGAGGAAGCTAATGAGGTATTGCTGGACTACAATTCCCATCACCCCTGACCATTAGGTGCCTGTCCTTTGTACGGGTCTGGAAACAAAGCCTTATGAGGAAAAGTCGAAGGAATTGGATATGTTTAGTCTGGTAAAGAAGAGACTGAGAGAAAAATGCAACCCCATCCAGGGTTGTATCCTAGATTTGGGAACTACTCACCCACAAACCCTGTCCTCCCATGATTCAGTTTATTGGCCCTCATCCAGTCCACCACTGCATCCAGGCACCAGTCCAGGTCTTTCATACCCTCTCCTGATTTCAATGTAACTTGAGAAGCAAGATGGGTGTCATCAACATACTGATGACACCTTGCCCCCAAACTCCCAATAGATTTATATAGCTGCTGAATAGCACTGGGGAGAAAATAGTGCCTGTGGGACCCCATAACATAGTGGCTATGGGGCCAAAGAGCATGACTCTGCAATATCTATCCCATGGACTTGGTCCGCCATAGTCGGTGGTATCAAAAGCCACTGAGAGATAGAGTAGAAGAAGCAGGCTTGCACTCCCACTACCCTTATCCCAGTAACAATCATCCATGAGGATGACTGAGGCTGATTCAGTCCTGAATCTGGGTCTGAACATACTTTGAAATGGATGTAGGCATTTTTTTCTCTCTAGGAACACCTTTAGTTGCTCTACCATGACACTCTCCACCATCTAACCCAAAAATGGTGTAAACAACTCCAACAGTTGGATGCAAATGTTCTTTTGACCGTCCCTATTTAGTAGACAGCAAGCTATTTTTGTTCAGAATGCCCTTTAAATGTAAGCTTCAATAGTTTTCAGTATAACACCTGAAATGTGGGTACCGTATTCTGAAGACATCATCATCAGTTTTTTCACATGCAGGATTCTGCTTTGGTTCTTGAGAATAGGGTGATTTGTGACACTTAACAGACCGGTAGCAAATTATTCATTTTAGTTTGTAGAACGTAGCCATATGTTTTACATAAAAAGGTGTTTTATTTATAAATTGAAACATCTGTTTGGTTTGTTCTGGCATTTTCTTTTTGTTATTGCAAGGGTAAAGCAGACCCGTACTCTGTCTTGTGGTTAAAGTCATTGCAGAATGTGCAACCTCCTTCTGGCACCACTCTGCTCAGTTATACAGGAGTATCCCTACATTTCTTCTGCTTGGTGCTATTTTATGGTGCTATCACTATGCAATGTTCTAACTTCAGTCTCACTCGAATCTGAGCTTTGCTCTTCATGTTCAGTCTTCCTTTGGAGGAAGCTTGGAAGCTCTTATATTTTCCAGTCCTTGTTGTGGTTAAACTTGAGTATGATGCCATTATAGGTATAAATATACACATATGCAGGTCACCATGCAAGTAGTGCAATGCCAAGATGTTAGTGGACCATTTTCCATGGTTGAGGTTTAGCAGTTGCTTCAGAAGGATAATAGTGCTGGAGTGCTTTCAATTCCACCCAGGTAGTTGACAGAGTTTTTATTGGTTTGGTGATCTTATGTTTTAGAAGCTTCCTACTGGGACTGAAACCATATTTTAACCGTTAGTTTGGGGAGTTTGATTGTGGTATTTCTTTGATAATTAATATGTCCAGGAGATGTTTCTACACATCATGTGTAATTGCTCATGTTATTCTAGTTTCCATGTGATGCAGTATTGTAATTCTGTGCCGCGTCACTCTCAGTTAACTTAGCGTATTTATCAAGCTTATTTAAAATCTCTTTGTTGATAGTGTAAAAGAAACTATAAGCATTTCCTCAAGCAAGTTAGTTTTATTTAAATTGCAATCTGTTTTCTGGAAACGTTTGTTAATAGTCTGTTCACAGCAGGCTTGTATTTCTAGCTTTCTAATTTCAGCAGTTTTCTGACCTTAGTCTAGTTTCTCCCTTGTCAAGGTTTTGGCACCAGAAGTGTCATAGCAGCTTTAGGTCTTAGAACTTTGGCTTCATAAATGATGACTCTGTATGCTGAGCTTTTTAAGTGTAATGTGAGGGTTCCACATTTTTGCTTGGCGTGTTTAGTGTGCCACTGACCCCTGGCAAGACTGTCACACCCCTGTTGTCGTCCTCCCCCCCCCCCAAAAAAAATTAGGAATTGCATAGGTGGGTGTGTATTGTCTGGGCAACCACACCTGATCCCAGCCCAGCAAGCTTCCACCTTCCTTGTCCCTTATGTAGCCAATATGCCTGGAGTGCCTCAGCCACATAACAGTTAACAGCACAATCCTAACATTGCTTACTCAAAAGTAAGTCCTGTTGACTTCAGTGGGGCTTACTCCCCCCAGGTATGTGACACTAGGATTGCGGCCTAAATGGGAAAACCTTCAAAAGTGCTTTCTGAATTGAATCCAGTCTGGGGAAGGGAGCAGGAGTTATCCATTTCCTTGTGTGGATGTGCAGGGAAGGGTCCTGGTGATCACATTTTTTTTGGCATAGCTAATAAAGTGAGCCATTTTTTAAAAAAACCCTTGTACAAGTTGATTTAGTTACTAAAATTGGGTTTTACTAACCATACTAATGGAAACATTTTCCTTAGTTGTACAGTGGTACCTCGAGTTACAGACACTTCAGGTTACAGACTCCACTAACCCAGAAATAGTACTTCGGGTTAAGAACTTTGCTTCAGGATGAGAACAGAAATCATGCTCTGGCAGCGCAGTGGCAGCAGGAGGCCCCATTAGCTAAAGTGGTGCTTCAGGTTAAGAACAGTTTCAGGTTAAGAACAGACCTTCAGAACGAATTAACTTCTTAACCCGAGGTACACTATACTTGCAATACTTTTTGTGAGTTTAAATTCATCTTCAGGTAACATGTCAATTCATCCTTGTATTTAGCTGTTTGCCTAATTGCCGTAGGAGGAGCACATCGGTCTATCCTTTTTTTACACTTTTAGACTGCAATCCAATACACATTTACCACGAACTAAGTCCCATTAAACTCAGTGTGACTTACTTTTGAGTAGACAGGCATAGAATTCCGCTGTTAGAAACCTTCATTTAATGCTATAAAACAATGATTTGCTACCTTTGGGGCATCTGTTCCATAGGGTGGTATTTATATTTGAATCAATTAGGCAAATGATCTAGAAAGTAACCTAATTGTAATTATACCTGGCTTACTTCAACTTGGTGGTGCAGTTTTACAGAACAATCAGATGGATAATGTGCCTTAGTAATTTAGTATTTCTGCTTCTTTGCCATATGTAAATATAGCAAGGTTCTTATAACTACATTTATGTTTCATAGTTGAAATTGTATCTTTCATAGTTGAAATTGCCTTACCAATAAGTTCAAAAAAGTTGTTGATCAGACTTTTCCCTGTATGCCTGTGCTAATATTTTGGGGAAGGTTTAGTGGCATTTGTTACACTTAATGATGGACAAGGGCAATGGATTTACAAAAGCTTGTCAGCAAATTTACCTGGAAGTTAAAAGAGCGAGAGTTGTTGCAGACACTCTGGGCTTGTCATCAGCCAGGAGACCAGGGACTATTAGGAGGCAGCTTCCCCTGCCACCCAGGAGGGTGTCTCAAGGGAAGTACCAGCCTAGCTTACCCATTACCAGAGAAGGAGCAGCTGCAGGAAGCGTACTGTTCTCCCAAAGAGAGGACATTCAGTTCCAACTGCTACTTGCACTGGGATTCAGGAGCAAAAGGCAGGCACACACTGGCCTCTGTTATTAGCTGAGTTGAGTGAGTGTTTGGCTTACAACAAGTTTCAATATTCTGCCTTTATTATCATTTGATAGACAGGTGATTTTAAAAAATAAAACGATTCATTTTTAGCCTGGCTGATCAACAAACCTGAGCTATATTTTCAAGAAGCTGTGCACAGATTCTGGAAAAATCCCAGATCGCCCTGGGTTGGGTCCATCTGGGGCTGTCAAAAGGGAGGTGAGTGGACAAGCACATTTTTAATTAGAGTTTTAAACCCTAATTAAATCAACTGTGAGGGGTGGAGAAGGGGGAGAGACAGACAGAAGCTCACCTCCTCCCTCACTGCTATCCACGTTTAATTAGAATTTAAAACCCTAATAAATTAAATTAGGAATGTGCAAGGCCCCCAGTTCAGTTTAGGTCATCCTGAGGCTGATCCATGTTGCTGATGGGCTCCAGGTTGTGGTGGGGGGAATGCACAGACCTGCTGCTTATATTTTCTGTTTGAACATTGCTCAGACAAAAAAACAAAACATAACATAACTTGGTACTTGCCCCAAATGTAGAGGAAGAAAGAGAGTAATAGTAAAAATTAAGAGGATAATAGGAGTGGTGGCAGCAAGCTGCTTTGTCTTTACACTCCTTAATCTTTGAATCGTAAAACCGGTAATACGTGTATGTCTAGAATTGGAAAAATTGCAGAACACAGTGAGGAATAAGTCGTAAGAGGTTGTAGAGATTCCTTTAAGCTGACAACTGGATGTCAGCATTTACACAAAGATTCAGTTGTTTCTGAACCCTTATCCAGTTTATTTTGTAGTAGCCAGGATGTAAACAGATAATTTTAAACATCAGCAGATAACAATGAACACAAATTGACACAAGGTATTTGTCAGAGGATGTTCTAATCTCCAAACATGATATAAAACTGATATATTAACCTATCCTCGTTTCACAAATTGCAGGGTACACTATATGTTAGGCCTGTGCACTACTACTACTACTACTACTACTAAATACTGTATGGCTTTGCAGTTTGAATGTTGTGGGCAGGCAGCTCAGCTAAAATCAAGAAACCATAAAACATAGCCTATTATGAAGAGATGAAGCTACAAAATTTGAGACAGACAGCTACAAGGGTTTAGGGTTTTTTTAAGAGAAGCTTTTTAAAGCTTGCAGTTTTTAAACAGGACTCTCTCCCTCCCTTACTATATGGAATTTAGTGTGTTCCTCTAGGGTTTTAGTCTAATGGAAAGTCTTTTCCCTTCAGATTTTAAAGAAAGGTTTAAAAACCAGTTATCCTTGACTTTCCATTGAAATATTTTATTATGTAAGTGGTTATGGGGTATTCACTGGTACTGTATTTATTGAATTTTATTGTACTAGGCATATGTAAACAGGCTGTTCTACTGTGATTTGAATGGTATGATTTAATGTTTGCTTTTTAATGGACTTGTATATAATAATGTAGTGGGAAGCCTATTGTCTTGAAAACAGCTTAGAAATATCTGACATTTAAATTCTTTGTGTGGCTTTGTAACAGTGTTATAGTACTGTTTGGTGGACACTGTAAAGCCCTACCTGTATGTAAAAGCCCTCTGAGCAACTACTTTTTCAGGCAAAGAAAATGTTTGGGCCCTTTTTACTCTTTGTTTCAGAGCTCAGGAGCTCAGCTCACTACTGTGTCTTTATGTTAAGAGCACTAGGTTGTGATAATTTATTTCTATGTCCCATCCAAAATCACTGTGGTGAGAAGCTGAAGAGCAGCGTTGGCAAAGCTATTCCATTCAGGGAGGAACAGCAGGATATAAATGTAACAAATTCCTGGTTGGAAACCACTGCTGTCAGTCAGATCTACACCCCCTGTCCCAACTCCCACCTCCTCCACTGGTGTTGTCTGGAGATGTATTTTTTAACCTGCAGGTGGTCAAAGTCCCTTTAAAATGGATCTGTATCCTTGGGACTGGCACTTTGCTCTTAGAAAGACTGGGCTACAAACTGGGATGTGTCTCATTCAAATCTCTACCATCAACTTTTTGAATGGCCTTAAGCTCTTAACTTCCACCAGCCCCCCAATAATCTTTACAGGAATATTGTGAGGATTAAAATAACAATATGTGAACTGCACTGAAAGCTCAAGTACTGTACAAATGCATTAATATCTGTTGTTAAAAAATTAATAGACTGCTATACATCCTGTACATTTTTATTATTACACACTGTTCTGAGTGAAGTGCTGGAACTGAACAATTGACCAAACATTTGTATTATACTTGAGCTTTGTTAAAGCTCATCAGTGTTTTCATAAGTATTTTGAGATATAATAATCAGCAAGATGCAGATGAAATATACCAAGTGTGAAGAGTATAAAATTAATATGTGTAAATAAGCAAGATTGAGCACATACTTGGAGGACAAGGTAGGGTCTGTCTAGTTGTTTGGTCCTAACATTTAGTGTGAATACTATAGTATTAACTGATCATTGGTGCGACCAAAGGATGCAGTCCTAATCATATTTTATTGGAAGAAGGTCCTGTTAAACAAAATGGAACAAATCTGGGTTAATATACTTCGGAATATGCTGCAAACACATGAAAATGCTATTTTTTCTTGTGATTGGATCGTAGGAGATACTGGTTCCTAGTAACTGTGCATCTGCAGTTGTGCATTATAGTTTCAGTGACATGGTATCAGTTACTATTTTTATAAAAAGAACATACGTTGGCTGCAAGTTAATAGCAGTAGAAGTCGACAACTGGATTTTTACTGCATGATAAAGGCATGACTCTGCTAAATCATAAAGCTGCTTATGTAAAAGCAGTAATGATAATAGTGTGTTGCTCAGTGCTGAATGAATGCTTTCACACTGAATAATGTATTAATTTAACTTTTGCTTTCTGCTTGAGTTGTAATCAGTGAAATATTTCATCAAATATGAAATTCAGGCTTGGTTTTCATTTGAGGATATTTTGAGAGAGATTAGGAGAGACTGCAACAGTCCACCATAATATAGGGGAGTAAGTTCATTAAACTTGGAGCCATACAAGACATTATGTGATTCATAATCAGAATCTTCCAATGTGTCTTTTCTTAACTTGTTAGCAGACCTATGCTTTGAAACAGCATGAGTGTTTAAACTATCTGTACCTGACTCTCCCCCTCCCCCCCAGCTAATAATAGCCTTAGGAGACTATTTAGATCAAGGGTCAAGTTAAATATCTTCTCCCAGTGCTCATCTAACTTGATCTTAAAAGCAGTCATGGGAGCTTGCTATTGAAAACAAAAACCCTAAAGCAGGAAATGTCAACCATAAGTTGGATTGTAGGATATCTTTATAGATTTGTGTCTGGCTAAGCCCATAGTTGGTAAAACTACCATATAAAACATAAATCACATAATTTACAAGCATACAATATACCTAAGCCACTGTATGTGCTGGCATTGGAGAGTCAATTCACTGTAAAATAAGACTGGCTTTATCAAGGATGATAGATTCTCTGATATCTTCCTTACATCTTTTATCACTTGGCAAATTAGATCAATTAAATTGTTTCTTTTGAACATGATTTATGAAGCAGTGCGCAGTGAACCCAATGCTGGGTAGATTTTTGTTTGAAATGTTTAATTGGACTGTACTTTCTCTAACAGTATTTTTAAAACTTTAAAACACCATTAGTATGCTGCTGTCTCCTAATCTTGCCAGATATTACATTATTAACCTCAAAACTGATGAGAAAGCAAGTGATTGCCTTGATGCTCCTTCATTCACGCTTAACAAGCAGCATGTTGGCACATGTATTGAATCACTCCTATTTTGGTTGTCCCGCCAGTAGGAACAGGGTAAACAAACCAGGAAGCATTGGCTTTGTGTTCCAGGGAACATGGTTTGTTCCCACCCCCCACTCTTCACAAGTTATGATGATTACCTGAACTCTTGGTTTGTTGACTTGCTGATTGTGACTTTTTAAAGAGCAACCATATATGCTACTTGTTCTCAGTAAGCCAGGAAGTTTGCCTTACCATTGGATGCCAGTGCTGCCAATAGAATGCAGTAATCTGTCATTGAATAGACTGGCTGTAGTTTAGTTTTAATTTACAGATGCAGTTTGAAACTATTGTTGACGATTGCATCCAGTGATGTGGGTTTCCTGGAAAAGAGAATTTTTTTGGGGGGGGGGGGATTGATTGCCTAGAGTGATCTAGTTTAGGATGTTGACTAAAGACAAGTAAAACAAAACTAAGTGCTTTGAAACTGCCAAGCTTGCCTAATACTGTATTTGCAATCTATTATTTGTTACTAATGAACTTATGAAACAGAAAAAAGCATTGCAAACTTTTTGACCATTACTGATTTCATTTCTCACAGAATTCTGAAGTTTGAATTACGTTTATTAAAAACTGTAGAGACTTAAAGGACTTTAGCTACCAATTTTGGAAGTATGGGGCAAGGGCACATTAAATGACTCAGGGTCCATGGGGAATAAATTTAAAGACCAAGCTCCAAATGAGTACCAGACATGACAAGCACACTACTCCATTTTATTGACCTTTCATGGTAGGTACAGGATCAGGCCCCAAATTCCAACCTGCCTTTCCCAGACAGTACAGTCATAGCTTCTGAATAGCCTTTCCCCAAAAAATTCAGTGTTTGGAGTGTGTGGGTGTGGGTGAGAGATCCAAAGGCTCTGCTGCTAGCCTTTCCTTGGAATTACCTTTAGGATACTAGCATGTCCAGGACTTCCCAAACCTTATTTCAGTAGGACTGGGGAACTGAAGTCGTCTTCCCTCAGGGCTCCTTGTGCCTCAATGCAAATGGGAGAAGGAATTGTAGTGAAGCCAAGAGAAGGTGGTCTTTGCCTCACACCAGGAAATCACTACTATTGTATGTATGGATAAAATGCAGAATTGTTAATGCCAACATTTCAGAGTCGGTGATCTTGGTTTTCCAGATAATTTGGAAACAAATTTTTAAATGCCTTAAAATTGATTAGATCTGAATCAGCATACTTGATAGTAAACAAAATTAAAATGTGCGATGCTAATTTTACTAGTGCATGTAGGGTTTAATGTTCAGATAAATTCAGAACTTTACTTGGAAATCATCTTCATTGTATTACTTGTTAACTTACTAATTTTAGCATGCCTGAATTTCTCTGTGTGATAGTTCCTAGAGATAATCACCTGGAAAAAGGTTCCTTGGAACTATGAGTTTAAATTTCTTTTCCTGTTCTATTCGTTCCAGTTGCCCAGCTTCATTTGTACAGTGGTACCTCGGGTTACAGACGCTTCAGGTTACAGACTCTGCTAACCCAGAAATAGTGCCTTGGGTTAAGAACTTTGCTTCAGGATGAGAACAGAAATTGCATGGCAGCGGCACGGCAGCAGCGGGAGGCCCTATTAACTAAAGTGGTACCTCAGGTTAAGAACAGTTTCAGGTTAAGAACGGACCTCCAGAACGAAATAAGTTCTTAATCTGAAGTACCACTGTATTGTATTTCGTTATTATGTTGGTAACTTAATGAGGATGAAGTACACTGGCAGTCTGCTAGAGCAGAGCTGATGGAAGTCTCAATGTGAATTTGATCAAATGGATACAAGACTATAGTCACATCTACCTTGGGACAGTGGTGGCAACAAAGAGAACACACTTTTTACATCTTCAGTGAACTGCCCAGAAGAGCTGTTTAGAATGACAAATGGGCAGGTTTCAGACTTGTGCGGTATCATTAACAATGGACCACTCAGTAGCCAGCTGTGATATTTGTAAGGCACTTTGAGGGCAAAATTTCTTGGATTTGTGCCAAACTTGATGCCGCAATTAATGTAGTTTCATTTGGAGGTCCTTGGAGCATCATCTAGTTTACAGCCTGAGAGATCAGTTTCAGTTGTCATGGGATTGGGAGTTAGATGCGCTGTGTTACAGTGATTCTGCTCCTACCTGCAGAAAAGGAAAGTAGCACTAGGTGACTATTGCTCTGTCCCATTGCTTTGGGGCTGTGGGATTTCTAAGGGGTTGATTCTGTCTCCTATACTATTCCACATAAAACAGTTGGGAGCTATCACCTGGGGGTTTGAAGCGTGTGTCATCAGTGCAATGCTGTGTCCCTCTTAGCGCATGTTCACTATAAACTTTGTAGTTGGTGCCATGTTTTTACCCTGATGACTTTTTAAATAAATATTTTAATTAGGGCCTAAAATTTCTGGCTGCTTAAAAAATTACACTAAAAAATACGCTAAATATTTAAAATATTAAAGATGTGAGATACCCCTTAAAGAGTGCTTATCTTGCTATTTTTTAAAAAAAATAAAAACCTGTTTGGATACCACCATTCCACAAAATTGCTAAAATGATGTTGATTGAAAGCCTTTTTCATAGGCTTTCATAGAAGCAGCCAGCCCTTCATAGCATTGTAATATAATCAGCAGACAGAAAGCATTTGGATTTAGCAGAAGCTTCTGTCAGTAGGACACAGGAGATTCTGATTCCCACTCCTTTTACTGGTGGAAGGAGCATTTGGAACAGTGTGGGAAGTCACATTAATGTCTGCAGGCAGAGGCAAAGGGATGGAAATCATTTCCCTCATTGTTCTGCTGATGGAGGCACATATTAAACGTTCCCCTTGACCTAAAACAACACATTTTCAAAAACATGCAATACAAGGAGAGCAATCTTTCCAGAAGCAGCATACCATGAAAATCTATGGACGAAAAATGCAGAATCGTGGTCAGCATCCCAGTGTCTCGGCAAACTTTAACTTGATTAGAATAAGCCGTTCCTTATCCTTTCTACAACAAATTTGGCACATACCATCCTGAAAGATACCACTCTTATGCTGCTAAATTTTAAATTAGTCTGTTTAAACCATTTGCTAACTGTAAGACACAGAACAGGGGTTGCCGACATGGCACCCATGGGCAAACTTTCATTGGTTTGGTTTTTGTTATGTACTTTGCGTTTCTCATTTTGTATTTTTATGTTGTGAACTGTATGAACTGCCATGGGATCTTTGGATGAAGGGCAGTATATACGAATTAATTAATTAATTAATTAATTAATTAAAGTATCACACTCTTCTAGAAATAAAGTTATGGGGCAAAATGTACAGGTGCCTGCTAAATGATTTTTGTGACATAAGTGGTGTTGCTACCTTGTATAGCTATCCTAGTGCTGAGGAATACTTCTTGTTACTAGACAGTGACACCATTTGTGTGTGTCTGTAATTAGTATTATGTGATCTCCACAATCAGGACATAGGTGACTTCCAGTTGCATGCGTAACGTTGTCAGGGGTGTTTTTCTCTAACTTTGACTTATACCCCCCGGCCCAATGCCTGACATTTTGTTACTGGTTTCCCCAGCACTCTCCCAGAATTCAAAATGCACGTCCTGACAATAGAACTTAAACTTCCGCACCCCAGATTGATTGTTATTACGGCAGAATATGATTCAGCTGACTCATCCTTAACATTGCATCATTAAACTCTTTGCAGCATTCCATAGACTTGTTTTCTGTAATAGTGCTTTTAGCATTAGTTTTTGAAGCTTTGTTTAATTACCAGTTTTTGCTAGTGAGTGTTTTCCCTATCTACCCCCCACCCCCTGTTCTTGTGTTTGCTATTCTTCAGTTATTACTGTGGTCAAAAAGAAAGACATTAATGTACTTATGTCTACTTCTAGTTATTTTGGGGTCATGTGTTCTCGTATCGTTTGTGAGGAACACAGATTTTAACTGTAGTTAACATTGACATGGATTCGTTGAACAGATCAGTTGCATTCTAAATATACCTGTAGGTAAAATTTGATGAAGAACATTGTGGCTACATGACAGAAGGAAACACCAATTTCAGAGTGTTAATTTTGACCAGTCCTTGACTAAAACAACTGGAGGCCCTGGGCTGGGAGACCTTGGGAGGCCCAAACTTAATAGCATCTAATCATAAGAAACAAAACTTCATTTTCTTCTTTATCTGCTTAATGAAAGTAGAACGCTATTGATTTTTTTTTAGCATTGATTAAAAGATAGTTTATAAATTTATAACCTTTAATAAAGTTTACAAAAGTATCTAATTAAGACATTCACAAAGAACATTCATAGGGGAATCATAGCTATGTTCTGAGATTACACTATAACGTCAGATCAGTTTATTTTGAGCTCTTTTGGTTATCAAACTTACCAATTATATAAATCAGTAAGTCACAACTTATCATTTTCTATGTAGAGAATGTTTGGCTCAGACAACCGTTCCTGGGTTGACCATATGACTATATATCATTCTTTATTCTTTTTACTTTAAAAAAGATCTTTCACCAGTACAGTTTGTAACCCTTAAGCACAGGAACAATCTGAAAATTGTTTCCACATTTGGAAAAACTGTCTGAATTTTCTCCTGGAATATTATGATACATATATTGGTGGCTGAATACATATCTTTTTTAGGGTGAGGTTATTTTTACATACATGTGGAAGTACAAGAGTTCACTGACTAGGCTAAGGTCAACGTCTTTTGGATACTCTTGCATCAGCATTTCGACACCATTGTAAATCAGTTCTTTGGTTGCTTGCAGGTTCACCAAAAATGAAAAAAAGGTCAGCTACACTCCTGTACACTATTGCTCTTCTGTCTAGGTTGACTTCAAGAGGATCAATGACAAAAGGGATAAATGAACTTACTCAAAACTTGTCTCTTGGATAAAGTTCTTCTAAGGCTTAGGGCGCTGCCCCATCATTGTTTTGGTTTTTTAGTACTCTGCCTTCTTTTGGCAGTTTTGTACTTTACATCCATTAGAGTAAATTTAGCTTAAGTGGTGGATACAAACTGCAATCGCCAGCTGTAAATATTTGCATGTGCTCGATGAGATTTGCAGACTTTGGATTGCCTTGCTAACTTCATGAAACTGGTCTTGCAAATGTGTCCAAAAGTGAAGCATGAAAATGAATTCAAATTCTTCCATTTTCTGCAGAAGATTTTCAACCTGTCATGTAATATCTCCTTTTTCAGTTCCATCACAGTAAATAAGACTGAGGGTTTCAACAATGTAAATATGACTTTTGCTAATAGCTGTAGTAGCTTTGGTGTGAGCCTCCCATCTTGTGTCTGATAAATGTTTAGGAACTTCTGATGCAAGAGTCAATAATTTTTTAGCACTTCCCATCTTTTTGTAGAAGCAGAGAAAAAACAATAATGCTCATTTATTGTGGTAAAAAACTTCACTGCATCCAGGCACAAGTCAACTTCAGTTCATCCAGCTAGATTTAGGGAATGTGCAGCGCATGGAATAAAATTTGCAAACTTGTTCCTTTCCATAATTTTTTGGTGAATGACATTTTACTTTCCAGCCATATTGTCTGGATTGTCATATGATTGTCCTCCACATTTACTGAAATTTATTTCAAGAAATTCAGAATCAGCTCAGCCATACTTTCACCGGTGTGATTTTTCAGTTCAAAAAACCTCAGAAAACATTTGACTGGTAACCAATTACTAGGAGAAACATATCTAACAATGACAGTAAGTTGATCAACATGGGAAGCATCAGGGGATGAATCAACTGATAAACTAAAATAACCTGCCTGCCTGATGTTGTTCAGTATAACTCAAAATCTATTAGCCATCAACTCACATATGGTTTTGGATAGGTACAATGACTGACTAGAGTGTTTACCTCCATACTGATTTATGTGAGCACACAGGAAGGGATCAAATTTGGCAATTAATTCAAACAATTACAGAAAGTTATCATTGTTTGGTGAAGCAAATGTTTCATTATCTCTGCTAAATGCCAAGTCATTTTCTGCTGAGAGGGAAATCACTGCAACAACATGCTCTAACGTACGTGCCTCCGGTAATCCTACTCTGATCTGCACTTTGAGTTTTGATGTGAGTGTTTGACTATGCTTTCTTGTTAAGTATGTTAGCATGGAGTTTCTACAATTTTATAGTTTGCATGGATTTGAGCAAGATAAGTGTGATGCCAATCATCAAATTCAGTACAAGGTAAAGCTGTAGTTGAGGTAGTTTGGTTAGGGAAAAGTGTGCACACAAAACCGTAGATTTTCTGGGAGAATGCACTAGCCACTCTTGAGGATAGGTTTCTCCATTTACTTTGGTGGAATAGAATAAATTCTTAGAGCAGAACTGGGCTTGGTTCTTGTATGTTTGCTTCAAATTGGTAAAAGGGCTGCCTCAGTGTTGATATTACACTAGACCTTTATCAATCCAGAACAATACTTCCTTGTTATTCAATGTGGTCCATAAACCTACATCATTATTTCTGAAAATCACTAGTGGCATGAACAGTTGGTATTTTTATGTCTGCAATGTTAGTGTTTTCACTGAAATAATTTGCTTTGTTTCCAATTCTTTAAGATTCTTTAATGATCTTCAACTGCTTTTTCTTTTTTCTTTTTTGCATAATTATCTCATGGCTTGTTCCTTCAGCACCTTGTGTTAATTCTTTGGCTTTAGGTCCTGTCACTTCCTTGTCACTTTGTCCAGAAGTATCGGTATTTGTAATGGTAGTTACCGACAACAGTTCTCGAAGTTCTTGGAAGGTTGCGTTCTGTATATAAACTGGTTGTTCTTCAGACTGCTGTGTAGTCTACTTGATATTCTTCTCTTTGTAAACACAATTGTTCTGAATGTGAGGGATTATGTCGGGATGTTTCTGCCTGCTGTATAAAATCATATGACATGATTGGCTTTAAACATTTGAGTATTTCCTTCTTTTCGTCACTTTTCATTTACTACAACCACTTTCATATTGCTTACTCATTATCATTTTCACAAAAAGTCAAAATTATTGTGATCCACAATCATATAAAAGAATCCTCACTTGTTCTTAGAATGCATGCTATATCGATAGACAGTGATCTGAACACTTGTACAGTCATACCTCATTGTTACATCTGCTTCATGTTACGTTCTTTCAGGTTACATCCCGCGGTGACCTGGAAGTACCGGAAAGGGCTACTTCCGGGTTTCGCCGCTTGCGCATACACAGAAGCGGCAAATTGCAACCCGCACATGAGCAGACGCACCACTGCGGGTTGCATTCTTTTCATGTTGTGAATGGGCCTCTGGAATGAATCCCGTTCGCAACCAGAGATACCATTGTGTTGCTTCATTGCTGACTTTAACATTTGATTCTGAGTAGCTTTAAAGCCTCCATGAATTTTACTAAACAGTAAGTACTCACTTGTGTAACTGTTATACAGTTGCATAACTGTATATACAGACTCATACGGCACATGCTTAATGTTACTAAGCAACTGCACCTAGATAGTAAAAAATGCCTGTTTTATTAAAATAAAAAATGGCAAGAGGCCAAGGTCCTCCTAGATTATGAGTCCCTGGGCTGCAGCCTACTCAGCCCATTCGTAAATTCAGCACTGATTATAAAAGATTTGACTGATTTGTTTAAGGAAGTTTGTATTTATCCCTTCCACTGTGGTCACAGTGTTCAGGACTTGTTCCAATATAAAATTTCAAAACATGGAACCAGACAAAATATTCCTACACATACACACATGTGCATGACAGTAGCCCAATACACTTTCATTTTTATTTCTTTATTTCTGGCATTAAAAGCCACTTTGGGAGGATTAACTTTGAGACCGGACAATTATCCATGGCCTGTGTAACCTTCCAGCTCAATTACTGCAATGCATTATATGTGCCTTTGAAAATAGTCTGGAATTTTCAGCTGGCCCACAGTAGAGCAGCAGTATTATTATTGCTGGCTGATAGGTATCAGTACATCACTCTAGTCCTTTGTGATCTGTACTGGCTTCCAGTCCACTTCCAGGCCCATTTCAAAGTACTGGTATTAATATTTTATATTGTTATCAGGCATGTGCCGTCACTGTACTTCCATAAAACATTTTTGTTTAAACAAGCCTATGCAGGTTTCTAGAATACTCATATATTTCTAGTTTATTGCTGGTTTAAATTTTTTGAAAGTTTAAAATAGTAGTTTAAATCATTTCTGCCAATAACTTGATCATTTTATTCTTTTTATAAACCACTTCATAATCAAGCAGTATTTATTTATTTTTTGGAAATAAATAAAAATATACCTGTAAATAGCTTGGGGTCAGGATGCATGAAGGATTGCCTATTTGCTTACCAGGGCTGTAAGATGTGCATCAGAGACTCTCCAGCCTAATAAGGTGATGGGAGGCTGTTTGGTGAGAGGGCCTTTTGGGGTGGGGCACCCTAGGTATGGAATGCTTTCTCCAAACAAGTTTCCCTGGCATGTACAGTAGGAATTTTTTTAATGCTAGGTGAATACCTTGTTTTCATGAGTGTTTTTGGTTTGTAGAACTATCTCCAGTCTGTCATAGGGTTTCAACACTATAGGGTTGAGTGGATGATATCATGGGCAAGGGAAGATTAAGTATACCTTCCTGTTGTTAGAAAAAATGGCAACTGTGGCACTTGTATGTAACATGTACTTTACTGAAAATGTGCCTTTTGGACCTAAACGGAGAAGAAAGAAGGCATGTACTTTGAGCTCACTGTGAGTGTAGTTTTTCATGCATGTTTCTCATTTTTTTAATTATTCTGTCCTACTGAAAATGAGATACAGTGCCTTCTTGGTGATGGTACTGAGGTTTTTAAAAGGCTTACCTGAGTTCCTTGGCTTTTATACTGAAATTTTGGAAACATTTTATTCAAACACATCTTTATATTTAAGGAAGAATTAACATAGCAGTAAGGCACTCATTCCACCAGCACAAGCTTCTCAGCTTGATAGTCGAAACAACCCCCTCTCCTCTTCCTACATGCTGTTCTGGATCTTCCCCAGAGCCAATTTCAGGGGGAGAACCCCATTGCACTAGCAGAACTTGTCAGCTGAAAGTTCACCTCAGTTCTGCTGTTTGTAAATTTTGTATTAAAAATCTACAGATTTAAAGTGCTATGTTTTAGTGTGCTTTTCATAAACAACCAGAGAAATCACTGAGTAGAAGAGGACAAAAATAATGGTAACAATTAATAATGATAGTGAGCTATCCACTTACTACTTGGCTCCTGGGTGAAAGTTCACATGCTGGGCCTCCCTATACAGGGTGAAGGAATTGTGGGCGGATAAATGATTTGGCCGCAATAAAACAGGCTAACCCTTGGTTTTTCTAGCACATCTTTATGTACCCATGCAGGAGGAATAGGCACTCTTTACTTGCTTATTTATTGTTGAAAATATTTATATCCCAGCTCTCTAAAGACTGAGTTTGCTTACAGAAAACTAAAACAAATTGGTCACAATACAAACAATTTAAAACAAGAATAAATAATTTAATTTATTAAATCAACAGCCGGAAGCCTTTCATTTCAGAAATGGAAGGTGATGTTCTTCCATACTGAAAGGATAGCAGCGTGTTGATCTAGCAATTTTCAGCTAGCTTTTGATGTGTTAAGATCACCTTAACATTTCATTTTCCTGTGGTTTAAGTATTCCTGCAACAGTGGTCCTATGTGAGAAATTCTTCACAGCATCTAAGTAGTGATGACAATGAGGCTTAAATTGCCACCAGGCTCAGTATCAAATTTTCAAGTATGAACTAGAATTCCTGTCCAAAACAAATGTTGGGGAAATAAATTCTTTAGCGCTTGCTGATTTTCAGTGTGGCTTCTATAAAAGGTTGCACCGTGGTATAACTGACATATAGAAGCTGTTGCTTAGCATAATTGTAAATAGAAAGTTTGATGTGATTATTTGCTTCCCACACAAATTTATATTGGCTAATATTCCTTAATGAAATTAAGTTTTGGTCGGCCAGGCGTTGAATGCTACTGCCAACATGACAGTGGTGCTGCAGTAATCCAGCTTCAGTTTCTGATCAATGAGGTTGGTAAGCTTGTGATACAAACATTTTTTTAAGATATAATTTTATTTATAGCTTTCATTTATACACATTTCAGTAGCTTAACAATAGTTGTAACATTTCAAACCTCGACTTACTTCCTCCTCTTTCTGCTGTTCCTTAAATTAATTTTTATCATCTCCTGCATATTCTAAATTTACTTAACCTTTCTTTTATTTATCTATTTTGATTATATATTCTTTTGAAACTGCAGGTTATTACAATAATCCTGCAAATGTCTTTCTGTTTACAATTTGTTTGTAAATATTCAATAAAGCATTTCCATTCTTTTATAAAGAGTTTGTTATCTTGATTTCTTACTCTTCTGGTAAGTTTCGCCATTTCTGCATAGTCCATAAGTTTTTGTATCCATTCTCTCATCGGAGCCGCTTCTTCTTTCCATTTTTGGGCATGATACATACAATTTTGTGTGTATTAAAAGTAGAAGGCAATCTGTTCAGTGCAAATGGTTGCGACTAAATTGACTGGAATGATGAGTTGTCAGATTACCTGGACAATAAAAATTGAAAAATTAAAATTAAAAAACTTAATTAAGAAAATTAAGAACTTATTTATGCTAATTACTGCATTCAAATTTAATGACAAACCATGTTTTTGCTGTTATGTGTGCAAACAGCCTTGGGCTTGCATTCTTCTCCCGTTTTTTTGAGCACAAGTTGAAGATGATTGAAAGCTCCCATTCCCATTTTTGGGCAATTTACCATTTGCTGGTTTGTCCAGCACTGACTCTCGGTACTGATACAGTCAAATTGATATAATGGAGCAAAGACTAACAGATTTTTTTTTAACCTAGCTTTAATGACAATAATGTATAAATTGTCATTTTCTGCTGCAAAACTGAGCAATGATATGTGGAATATTTTAAATGTGTTTGAGTGTAACTTGACTGACTCTTGAGAAGCAGTTCTAATCCCTTTAAAAATATTGAAATCACCATAATTCCAAAATATTTACAGATTCCCTTGACAAAGCTTTCCATTTTCTTTTAAGGGAGCCCTTGTGAGTGCCTTGGCTGATGATACCTTACATTTATGGAATTTGCGTCAGAAGAGGCCTGCTATACTGCACTCCCTAAAATTTAACAGAGAAAGGTAAGAATTATTTGTTGTTGTAATATTTTACAATGTACGTCAACTTTAGCTCATTTTCACACAATAGGGTGGAGGCAGCAAATGCTTTCAGTCCTGCGTGCCCTAACCATACTCTAGCCTGCTACTTCTTCATGAGCAATTTACTTGCAAATCACTTCTTCTATTGTCTTGGAGGACGTGGGGACTCTGTAAGAAATAAGAAGATAAGTGATGGTGATGGTACATTTGCTTGCTTACTGTTACATAGCAAGCAGGTGCCAGCCCAGCTGGGAAGTGGGAGGGGGGAAAAGGAGTAACAACATGGGCATTGGACTTTTCTTTCTTTCTAGTTCTTTCTATATTTTTGTATTCTCTTGCTTCTCTGCCTCTTAGAATTCAACTTCAGTAGCAGAAACGAAGAAGCATTTTTAGGCCCCATTCTTGAAAATGTATCTCAAATACCTAGCAGTGGGTCAGCTTTTGCTATCTAGATCTATGTCTGACCAACATAAATACACAAACAGGAGAGTCCTTGTTCTCATCTGTGAAGTGTTGGCTGGGGTAGGGTTGGAGATACTGTTATCTCTACTGTCTCCAGTGCCTCCCACCTCATTATCATTCGTCCCACCAGAGGAGTGCTTCTACTCTTGAGGTTCTCCTGACACTGTTCATCTGTCTCCCATCTTTGCAGCCACACTTTTCCTACCCTTAATGTTGTTCACCTATTTAAATCTGACTAAAAGACAAGAGAAATAAGGCTTCGTAGGGCTGGGGCTGTCGATTACTCTCTTCGGTTTCTCCCTTCCCTGTTAGCAACTCAGCTACTGGCTTGCCTTTGGTTCAATACTTCTTCTTTTTTCATAAAAATGGACATCTCATATCATTCTTTATGTCCATATGAAAAGAGGATTCCATTCTAGGCAATCCTTGAAATACTGGTCAGTCCACTAAGAAACAGATAGGGTGTATCTGTGTGTATGCTCACAAATCAGCCTTTTGTAGAAATCAGAGGCAACATGCTGCCTCGAGTAGCAAAATGTCTTGGACCAGTTGGGCAAGCACAAATATATATAAAATAATATATATATATAATATGCTTTTGTGAAGGATGGAAGCTTCCTAGAACAGACCTACACAGCATATGCTCTCCTCTAAGTCAAATGGAGCCAACTAACCCAGCAGATACTAAAGAAATTTCCTGTGTTTGCTTGCCTGTTTAGAATTGTTTAAAAGCCTGGGGAGAGAGGGCTAGTCAAATGCCTGGTACATGACAGTTCAGTTGAAATTTGTGTAGTAGCTCACAAGATAAGCATGCCAGTTGTGCTAAATTTTTAATCCTTGTATCTATGAGGCAGTTAACATTTTTGTTGCTCAAGAAGTAGTATTCTAGTCCCACTACCACATTTTCCCAAGCTTGTGCAGAATCCATACACACCTCTATAAATACATAATGAAATAAATGTGGTCTTATCCTGTAGTGGATTTTTATGAATACACTTGGCTTATCTGTACATCTCCAAAATGTCAAGCTTACAATGGGAATTTCTTCATCCTCTTGCAAACTCATTCTCTAAGTGTGAATCTTTTGTCTCCCAAATAGCTCCACCCACATACAAAGGTATTGCCAGACTTGAGAACCTCAACATTTGCAGAAGTAAAAATTAATTATAATGAGGCTCAATTATATGCCAGCACTGTGGGCCTTGGGGAACGTAATTGGATTTCATGTGCCTTGTTGCTGGCCAAAATACTGGAAAAAACATATGTCTCCCCTGCCCATTGCTCAGTAGTCAGAAGATTTACCTACTCCAGGAACATATTAAAATGTTACCATCCATAGGTGGCATGAATACAATAAACACTCAGACATTTGGGATCCATATTTAGAATTGTTTGCATAAACAACATGCCCAGCTCTGCCGGAGCTTATACCCCCCACTTTTCTTCCACTCCCTTCTCCCTTTAAGTTTGGTCTGATTGTATTTACTTTAATTGTAAACAACAACAATAACCCTTAAAAACGCAGCTGTAACTGTTTTGCTGTCAGCAAATGTGACCGGCAGATGCAGTTCCTTTTATTTCCTTTTTTCAATACTAAAGTAGTAAGATTATTTGTCAGGTTCTGTTCACCTTTGGCAGGGACAACTGAAGGTTTTGCGTTGATTGCAGAAGATAGGATCTTGTACAGTTGGTGCACCCACAAGGGCATGAATAACCAACTTAATCTCTGTCCTCTCAGCCTGATTTCACATACATTAATTATAAAATTCACCAGAATGCTTTTTAGTCAGAGACTGTGGGCAGATTCAATCATCTAGAGGTAGAGAGGAACAGAGATGGTGTTTGTGGTTGTGTTCTGGTTCCACACAGTCCAAACTGGTTGTAATAATTTAGGAAAGATGGTGAGCTCTTTCAGTGCCTAGAGATCTTCTTGGTCAGGAACACAGTCCACCCAGATCTAGGGTGATTGTGACTCTTCTGGCAATAGAAAGAAGGGGCCTAGAATGTTAAGGCTACAACAATAGTGTTGTTGTTGTTTAGTCATCTTAGTTGTGATTGACTCTCCATAACCCCATGAATCAGAGCATTGGAAACTATCACTTTCTTCTCGAAGCTTCTCCTTTTTTATGTCCATGGAGTTTTCTTGGCAAAATACTGGAGTGGTTTGCCAGTTCCTTCTCGAGGTGGATCACATTTAGTCTAAACTCTCAGCTATGACCTGTCCATCTTGGGTGGCCCTGCACGGCATAGCTCATAGCTTCTTGGAGTTATTCAAGCCCCTTCACCATGACAAGGCAGTGATCCATGAAGGGGTAACAATAGTGTAGTGGTTACCTTTCTGGCGTATACTGTAGAACTTGAAAATATTGCATTCATTAGGTAACATGTAAGGGTTTGTGAAGGGATGCCTGTGTTTCTGCAGTCATACTTGGATCAGGGGTTGCCTCCAAACACCCTGAAGTGGATAGTCGTGGTATTATGCTCTGCTCTGTCTTGTGCTGCTGGAGCATCCCTGGATTGCCACTCCCACATTGAGTGCTTCTTACAGGGGAAGGCTTTGCTTAAGCCATCTCCAGTTCATTGCTATCCCACCTGGGGTCTTCATTAAGTTCCTGATGAAAGCACCCTTTGAACACATGTGCACAGTGCCTCTGAAGTGGTTGAGCTGAAAGGTGCTGTTTTCTGGTGTCAGTAACATCAGTCCTTGGGGGATCTGAGCTTGTGGGCACCCTCAGCACTTATGGAATTGTGTATCTTTCTTGAGGACTCAGTGGTGCTTTGCATGGCTCAGCATATATGTCCAAGGTAAATTCATTTATTTCCCATAGAGCTGGTGCTGTCTGGAGCTCACACTTCCCAAGGAACATAAGTGGCACTCCCTGGATATCGGCTGGGCCTTATACAAATAGCTTAAGCATACAAGAGACTTTAGTCAATAGATTACCCGCTTGTTTCTGTCCAGCCCAATACAATGGGAAATAAGGTTTTGTTGGCTATGTAGTTATCATGGATTAAGGTGTATCTCCAAGTGTTATGATGTTTCTGCTGCTGCTGTGCCTGGTGGGGTTGCTGCCAATTATACAAAAAAGTGCTTCTTCCTCTTCTGCCTTTGGGTCTAATGTTCGGTTGTGGGACATTCAGTTGTGGGACATTTGCAGAGCAGCCACAAGCTAAAAATGTGTATACATCTGCTGAAGCATCTTTTGACTGGTGTGTATTGTAACACATAGTTTGTAAGTAGTTTCCAGGCTACAGCATACCTACCTGAGATTGCTTTGGTATATTCCTCCTCCACTGCAAAAATATGGACTTACTGTGAGAAGTTCATTTTCAGCTGGGAATGGAAGGGATCTGAGCCACCCTGTGATTGGTGTCACTGCAGTGGGGAGAAGTGCTGTTGCCAGTACAATACAATGCAGTCACTTGCAAGACAGGGAGCTCCAAGGGCTATTCTTCACCCCTTATGGTTTTGTTTGTTTCTATTGCTACAGTGGTACCTCGGGATACAGACCCTTCAGGTTACAGGTGCTTCAGGTTACAGACTCCACTAACCCAGAAATAGTACCTCGGGTTAAGAACTTTGCTTCAGGATGAGAACAGAAATTGTGCGGCGCCACAGCGGCTCCATTAGCTAAAGCGGTATCTCAGGTTAAGAACAGTTTCAGGTTAAGAACAGACCTCCAGAACGAATTAAGTTGTTAACCCGAGGTAACACTGTACCTTGTTCTGTTTTTATTGTTGCCTTGTTATTCTTGGGGTGCTATTCTGTTAGCTTTGGCACTTACAAACCAAGCCCACCCAGACTAAATGCCGGCAGTTTTTATAATCTTGCCTGCCTAGTGTAGAAAGTGGGGGGGACAGCCCATCCAAGGGCCTCCTTTATCCCTTGCAGAAAATGAATTTGTCATGGTAAACCAATATTCTGCACTAGTAACATAGATAAAATGTAACACTTGATTACTAGCAATTTAGGAAGTGTGGAAAACCAATTTACAAGAAGAGCTAAAATTTTAGGGTGAAAAGTCTACCAAACAGACGCCTAAACATTTTTCCTTGAGAGAAGCCTTGTTTTTTCATGTCACTAAGAAAGGATAAGATTAGAGGCTTCTGTTGTCTCTTTGCTTTTTTCTCTGTCAAACAGAGCATGGAACTTATTGCCAAAATTAAACAGTGTGGCAACTTCATTCTCTTAACTCAGAGATTATATTTTCCTTCCTAACGAAGAATGTGAGAATATCCTTTAATTTAGTTTCTTCTGAACACTTTAATGTCCTGAAGAATTAGCTAAATAGTGCAACTTTTGTTATACTTTTAGTACTCTAAAGAAACGTTAGTGAACTGATATGAAGGAAGAATGCTGAAGAAAAAGGTGCAATTGTGACCTAGTTTACAGTATTTTCCATTAACTAACACTGTACATAGATTTTTAAAAAGATGCATCATAAATGCTTGACTATGCATTTTTAATAAATCAATTAAAATACTCTTTACTACGTACCAGGCACTTCCATAAGTTATTAACATAATGGCTTAATGTTAAATTTAAAACATTAAGTGCAAGCTCTTGTCTATATTAAAGTGCATTCAATAAAATAATGCTTCATGTTCCAAACTAGCCTTTTCCCTCTTAAATGTAACTCTTGGAGCCTGGTTAGTTTTCTGTTCTGTCCATTCAGAAATCTCACTAAACCATAGTTTTCACTATTTGTTTCCATGAGGCTGTGTCTCTGTTGAATTTCTAGATAAGGAGCTGAAAAGATGGTGCCATTTCAGTGCTGGGTGGATACAAATTGTCCATTTAGTCCAGTTTTAGGCCTGAAAAGGAAATCCATGCTTACTGTAGTGGGTAATCTAAACAGGGAACTATTGGGAGTAGACCTTGTTGAATCTTTTGGAGCTCTGTTACATTTTTATACCTTTGACAATGCAGTTCAATTTGTATTACAATAAGATATCAACATAACAAATAATAGAAGAAATAAAATAAAAAATCAATATGAATACTTTGTATGGATATACCAGACCATCTACCGGTAAATAAATGTTCTGCAGACCACATTTTGGGAACTTCTGGTCTAAGGCATAGCATCATAGATATATGCCAGATGTCCAGAGGGAGGAAATTCCACAAAATAGATGTAGCAATGCCCAAAAATAAGGCATAGCCTTGCACCCTTGTTCCATTGTCACCTTTCAAGAAATTCTCGAGCTTCCTAAAGATGTGATGCCGTGTCATTTCTTCCAAAAGAAGTCTTAATTTCTAAAGTACATTGTTTATTGAACAGGGTGACTCTTTTGTCTTTCACCATTCTACTTTATGCTTAAATTCTGTAAAACCCGTATCTCTTTGATGTTTTCACATATTCTTTCCTATCTGCCTGGCCAATAGTAGATAATTTGTCTAGGCATACCTAGACAAAAAGCGTAATGCGTTTCTGTTTTTTCTGTTGTCTTGAATCCCTGGGTGGCTAGTCTTCCAGATAGCATTGAATGTACTGGAACAAAATACATATTAAGAAATCATAGGATGGTTAATCTCCTAATTTCATCAGGCCCTTGCATAGTCACCCCAGCAGCATTTATTGTGGGGAGCACATAAATGGTGGTTGTAGAACATTTGGACTGTGCAAACCTTTAAGTGACACAACAAGGTGAATGCCTGCATTTTGGTTATAGAACTAAAGCAGATTTGTTTGTCAATACCTTTTACATTGTTGCTACCTAGAAGCTGGCAATATTGCTCTATGCAAAGCAGCTGTGTGGAAAAAGTAATGTTTTGCCTTGTACAGCTATGGACACAACTACACATTTCTGAGCCATTGCAGTTGCATGAATCACCAATGGGAAGGAGCAGTAGTAAATGTGGATGTGCTGAAGCAGACATTGCAATCTCCATAGAATTGCATCCACAGGATTACTTGGGATACTTGTATAGCAGGATTCTGACATCCCAGCTGTATAATTTGTCTGGGAAAAGGGAAAGAGATATCTGTTTTCTCAGGTTTTCTTTCCTGTTTATTTCTTGATGAATATGCTCCAGGAAGAGTCTGTGTCAAAATTAACAGATTTTAGCCATTTTATTTCAGCAGGCCTTGGGTAGCTTCGACCTTTATGGCCAGACTGTGTTGCCAAGTCCATCATGTGGCAGCTGTTTGGAAAAAGAGCTGCCATATGTGTGGATCTCCTTCATAATCTTCCTCCTTACCTTTTTATTTACCATATCTCCAGGCCACCTGTCAAATAGAAAATTGCCCAAGGTGGCATACATCATTAAATAACCAGTTAAATAGCAAATAAAAACAAAAACAGTATGGCTGAAATAAATAGCTTGACACAGATATAAATTAGTACAACTCTTTTGGCAAATTAAAAACCTTGGATTAAAATAATGAATTAGGAAAAGAGTGAATTGGCTTTTCACTTGAAGCATCAGTATTTGAGATTTTTACAATGAACTTCTTTTTGGGAACAGTGCAAGTTTGTTTAATTGTTACACACTACGCTAAGTTTTACAAATCATGATAAAGGTTTTGCTTAAGTAGCTTTGACAGTTTTATCAGAGGAGACATATGGCCTACAAAGGAAATCCTTTGCAAGTATCTGCAAATTGCCTCTCAAGTGACCTTCCTTAACTATTAAGACATTTATGTAAGTCATTATGCAAATTGTGCTTAGATTCAATAGGTGTTTAGCAATGTTTACTTGGATTATGGCTCTGCTGTAGCACTTCCACTTTAGGTGTACTCTATTTTGTTAGTCTGGGCCATGTCCCGAAATACCAAGACAAGATCAAGCTTTTCTTCTGAAGATGATAAATAAACAATAGTAAACAGTATGTGAGTTCTACTTACTATTAAGCAATTTAGGATATTCTCCTGTGCTCCTGGATATTGTCTTCCTCCTTTTCTGCAGATGGTCTACCAATGCAGGTCTCTTCAATGGGCCATGGGAACCTTCATGGCTATCACACCATCCATGCTATACTGGTAGGGAGCGAAAGGGTGTGTGTCGGTGGGGGGTTGAGAGAGATAATATCCTTCCCTGTATCCAAAGCCCTCCCCTCTCCCCACAACCTCTCCCCCCTAGAGGACCTCCAGCCCTAGAGCTTTCCCTAGTAAGGGTCTGGATTTGATGGTGGTTCTGCCATAGATTCTCACGTCCCTACAGCCAAAATAATGTCATTTTTTATGTACCCAGCTACAAAGTCTGTGATGCCCTTTATTGCAATTATAAATTACATTCTCTATAGAATGCTATTTGACAAAACTGCAGCTTTTAAGGAAGGAGAAAGTGAAGATCTTGGATAGTAGTTTGCTCTCAGTACTTGACAATAAATTAGATAGTTGTGAGAAATGTGGATCCGTGTGCCTTACAGATATCCTCTGACCTAAACCGAGAGTGGCTATGGATAAAATTACTGTTGCACAGCAGATCTTTGAAACAAATTCAGAATAGTGGGCACTTCAGATTTTTTTTAATGGAATGAGTCTATTCTACAAATATTCTCCATTGTTGAAGTAAAATAAAGAGACTCTCTCTCTCGGCTAAGTGGTTGTCTTTTGCTCTGATTTTTTTGTGAGAGCAGAAATGTCTTGTATACTCTTGCAGAATCATTCATCATGGATTTTCTAAGTTGTTTCATTTGTTATTTCTCATGTTTGTATAGGAACAGTTCTCCATTTCATCCCATTTTAAAGGCATAGAGACCTAGCATTCTATATGTGTTGCAGATGGGCAGCTAGTGTTCCCGTTGCATGTGTTAACAGAACGACACATTCATAAAACTGTTTTGGAGATACGGTTGAGAACTAATGATCTGTTATTGAAAAGCAGAGACCTAAGTTAGAGAAAATTTGATTTACCTGGGTGTGAATTAAACAAGCTTTTGTGAGCATAAACTCTAGACATGAAGTGCAATAGCGTGCCTTCCTTGATATTTATCGTCAATTTTAGGGTTTAGATAAGGTGCATTTTTTAATTCAATTTTTTATGTTTTGTCTTTCAGGATAACATTTTGCCATATGCCGTTCCAGAGTAAATGGCTGTATGTGGGCACTGAAAGAGGAAATATACACATTGTAAATGTGGAGTCCTTCTCTCTCTCAGGCTATGTCATCATGTGGAATAAAGCCATTGAACTGTGAGTATGGTGTACTTGAAAATAAATGTAATTTATTTGGGTATCATTCTTTTTGGCAACTATATTCTCAATTGACACAACACACAAAATGTAGATGTGTTTCTTTTTTTGGTTGTGAAGCCCTGGTTTCTGACCTGTTATGTGTACAGTGGTACCTCGCAAGACGAATGCTTCGCAAGACGAAAAACGCGCAAGACGAAAGAGTTTTCCGTTTTTTGAGTCATTCCGCAAGACGAATTTCCCTATGGGCTTGCTTAGCAAGACGAAACGTCTTGCGAGTTCTTGCGAGTTTGTTTCCTTTTTCTTAAAGCGCCTAAGCCGTTAATAGCCGCTAAGCCGTTAATAGCCGCTAAGCCGCTAATAGCCGTGCTTCGCAAGACGAAAAAACCACAAGACGAAGAGACTCGCGGAACGGATTAATTTCGTCTTGCGAGGCACCACTGTATATGTATGATACCCAGCATTAGTCATACTCAGTGCAAACAAACTGAAATAAAATGAATTTAAATAACGAAAAGCATTGGTGTCCATGGATCTACTCAGTGACTTAACTGGCTATCTCCCTATGTTGGCTAAAGTGGTAGAAATTTCCTTGGAAAATAATACTCCTACTGTTAGAATGTGTGGCACATTTCTATCCTATGGGTTTATTCAGAAATAGTATGTCTCTCTGCATTCATTGGATCATGCATGTGATCCATAGTGTAGCCAGCTGTAGGATTACAGCCTTAGTCATATGATGTAGAACACAGAGGAATTCGACGTAACACTATGGCAATCATTCCATCACCTTTTTAGCTTGCCAGATGGAAGGAGCCACTCTATCCTCCCTCCACCTGCTGTTCAGGGTGGAAGGAGGTCTCATGCCCCCCAAGCCAGTTTGGGGTGGTGCGGGAAAAGGAGAGGAGGAAGACCCATTGAACTGGTGGAAGTCCTTGTGCAAGCTTCTGCTAGCAGGACTTGTTAGTTGAACCCTGGCCAGGATCCTAGTTTCAGCATGCCAGCAAAGTAATATTTTAAACATTTGGTATGTTATTTAGATAAAAATATATTCAGTACATAATGGAATCCCTTGAAGTTTTGTTTTTTTTAAAAAAAGCACTGATAGTATTTGAAGCGCGCGCGCACACACACACACACACACACACACACACAGAGTATATATTTGTTGAGTGTCTCAGAAATTATGCAGATTGGTTTCCCTTGAATATATTAACTGGAAGGGATCTACCCATACCCCTCCAGCTCCATTATTCTCATTCTTTTGATATTTAGTGAAGTATGATTGTAATTTGGTATACTGGTTTGCTGTTCTTATTTTATACTGCAACTCTGTATTATTAGTTTTACTTTTTTCTGTTATTGTTTTTTTTGTGAGTGCATTCGTTTGTGTGCAACAGTAAAATTCAATCTAGTTTAAAGGAAGAGAGTATAGAACAGGCTGCATTTTATGATTAAGCATAGTTTCTCAAACTTCTCTTCCACTTTAGTTTCATATATGATAATAAATATCTCCTGAGTTTGACTCACATTTGTTTCATGTTTCCTTACTTATTTTTAATAAACTCCATATACCACTTGATTGCATACAACTGCTAAGTGCTTTACAAAAATATAAAATAAAAGGTTAAATTTATTGATAAAAACACTTTAGAACAAGTATTTAAAAATATTCAAAAGATAAAGTGAACAGTCACTAAAAAGAAATAAAACAAATGTAATTCTAAGCTTCATTTTGTTTATTTAACTAAACTCACTTATCATGTAATTTTTAAAACAAAAAGTTATTGAAGAGCAAGTGAGTTGAGACTGATTCATGTTGCTGCCTATCTTAGTAAGTGTATTTTTATCAGACTTGCTTGGGACATGTTTCTGTATGCCTTTGAAACTTACTGTTCAGAAAAAAATGGTATTCGTGAACACCAGTTGTGAAGAGAAAATATGACTGTAGGACTGGGTGAGGGAGGCTCTGCATTGTGTCCTGTGTCCCAGGCTCTCATCTGCAAGAGGATAGGCTGCTGTCAGTACATTGGAGTTGGCCCAGAAACTAGCATGTTTTCAGAGATGACACTTCAGGCTTTCTTAGTGGATCTCAAGGTTCTTGTAAAAAAAAAACTAACTAACTGTAGCCCAATACATACAAGATATTCAGTTAGAATTAAAGAATTCTGAGTTGAGGAATTGGTTTGATTATCAGACCTGAGCTGAATGCATTATTTGTGCCTTCTGGCTGCCTTCCCTATTTTTCATCATTTTTAGCAGTTCAACTTTTTCCCATTGTTTAACAACCAGGAAGCAAAAAATATTTCCAATTTGCTTTAAATCACCCAAAGAAGTGTTAGACTGCAGTTTAATTTTTGACACCCCTTCTGTTGGTAGTGGGGTGCCTTTAAAAGGTACTTGGGAAGGGAATAACAGATTGTATCAGAGCTTCAACAGAAAAGGCAGACCTTCCATGTGTCCGTATTTTCCAGGGACATCCCTGATTTAGAGAAGCCGTCCCGGTTTCTGATTTCATATAGGAATGTTCTGTTTTTCCTTAGGATGTCCCTATTTTCATTGGAGAAATGTTGGAGGGTGTGGAGTTATCCGACCCCCGAGCCAGCTGAAGGCATTCCTGTATAAGGAAGGCTTTTTTAATGTTTAATGTTTTATTATGTTTTTATATATGTTGGAAGCCACCCAGAGTGGCTAGGGTATAATAGTAAAATTATCATTATGGAATGGGATGTCCCTATTTTCATAGGAGAAATGTTGGAGGGTATAAAAAGGTTTACTAGGGGAGAGTAAAACCAAAGGCAATTTATAGGTTAACTTTTGCAGACTAGACCAGACAAGGAGGGAAATGAGAAGGGACAGTAGTAAGCCCAAGAAGAATTTAGTGTCAGAGGCAGGGACCCAAAACCAGGAGCTCCAGGGTTCAGTTAGACTGAGTTTATCCTAGTTTGGATTTGATATGCTACTTTATCACTACCTGAAGGAGTCTCAAAGAGGTTAACATTCTCCTTTCCCTTCCTCCCCCACAACAAACACTCTGTGAGGTGAGTGGGGCTGAGAGACTTCAGAGAAGTGTGACTAGCCCAAGGTCACCCAGCAGCTGCATGTGGAGGAGCGGAGACGTGAACCCGGTTCCCCAGATTACGAGTCTACCGCTCTTAACCACCACACCACACTGGCTGCTCTCTTGAAACCAAACTAAGCTATATTAGAAATGAACAATATGAAAGACTAAGGTAGTCATGGAAAGATGATTTATCAGTGAACCAAGAAGATTTTTGAATATCCTGTTAGTAGCCAGTTGATAGTGCTGTCTTGATTGAATTAGGAAGTGGAGGAAGATAAAAGTTTCCATTTGCTTTTGCTAAACCTGTGAGTTCCCAGGCCAGCATGCAGAGGGCTGGGGTATTCTTTTCCATTTGGTATAATGTGGGAACCGAAAAATATACTTCTAATTTGTTAGACCTTTCCAGACAAAATGGAGACTTTTGAGCCAAGTTGATATGTTGGGACTCAGAACGGTGAACTCTGTCAACAATATGTATTGTCTCGGTCACTGGACCGGGGCCATTATCTTGCCAGTTTTTAAAGACAACCCACACACCGTGCCACCCTTAAATTAGATTTTACAGCAATTTGTGAAAACACTGGAGGACTTTAAAAGTAGCTTATTCAGGTGTAATTTAACACCCTTTCATTGGTAGCATTGTCTTCCCAATAATTTTGTTCATAAGGTTTTGATGACTGTTCCTACTCCTCCATTCTCCACGGGAAGTCCTCCACTTAGGAAGCCTATTCCATAATTTCATATTGATGTGCATTATCACCTGAAGCCAGTGTCTTTTGTTCAGTTTCTTGAATCCTTGGATTCCTTTCTTGGTGTAATAAGTAAATTTGTCTGATTTTGCTACAGGTGGTTAAGGGAACAAGGAAAAAAATGGAGCTAAAGGGGGGAAAGTCCTAGATGTTAGCTTATGTATTAGGAGCCAGCAGTCTTATTGTGGAGGTTTTTATGTTGTGGTATCCAGTGCTGAACCACTGAGGTTCCACTCCCAAACTCTGCTCTGGTGTCGCCTTCAACCCTCTGGAGCTGATTGGGGGGAGGGCCTGAAGGGGAGAAAGTTTGATTAGTGATCTGATTAATGCAACAATACTGCATAGCCAATAGTTCATTTCCCCCGAAGTTTTAGGCTAAGTTGCCCTTTATTGTTCAAGTTTGATTATTCCAGTAGATATTGATTATAATCAATAATTATCTATGCCCTGACTGGGTAGAAGATAAAAGTGTGACTTAATTGCTTTAGTCTGTTTCATTCATGCATGCATTTGTCTGGAGGCAGGGGAAGATTTTCATAGTTGGTATCAGCCTGAATCGTCGTGAAAGCATAGCACATCAGCTGCTAGACCCTCATAGGCGATGTTGCTTTGCATGTTTCCTGAAGAAACTCCCCCAGAAAATATTGATTCTTACCTGGAAATGAGTTGCGTTGAGTTCGGTGAGGCTTGCTTCTGAGTAGACATGGCAAAATTGTACTGTGAGACTGGTTTCCTGGTGGCAATTTAATAGAGCACATATTTAGCATTTCTAATTGGGAGGGTCACCTGGTTATTGGTTTAATTTTAAGTTTGGAAAATACAGTCAAGATCTCACTCAAGTAGCAGAGCTCTGTCTGTTTTGTACTGCTGCATTTATGGAGCTGAATGTTTCAGCATGCAAGGCGTTTCCTTTACATAGACAACTGAGCTAGATGTTGGGCAAAATGCCAAGCTACAGCTCTTCTCACATGTCTGAGAGAAATTTTGTATGGAAGAGAATTCAGTCATGTGTGCTCTCACATCGTTACCACCTAACTTGAGTAGGTAGATCTAGATCTAGTAAGTGCTAGATCAGCACCTAATGTGTGACTTGTTGCAGCCATATGGATCTTTGAAGCCTCTCTGCTTAAGGGCTTTTTAAAGGAAGGCTTGAGAGTCCTGTCAAGCCTAAAATTGTGGCTGATTTAAATACAGTGATGCAGATCTTTTGAAAATTGTTATTCTACCCTAAATCAATGTTGATTTCTCTAGTTTAATCTATGGCGCTTTACATAGAACAATTTGACAGATCTGTAGCTGAGGAGCTCGTAACCTTGCACGTGTGTTTTGATTTACTTTTAGTAAAAACGACAACAAAATATTTCAGGCTAACTTTGTGCTGGATGAATATCTTAAAAGATTTCCAATAGGCCAGCGGTTCCCAGTTGGTGGTCCACAGACCCCAGGAGGTCCACGTAACCCACACAGGGAGTCCATGGAACCATTCACATAACAAAAACTACCATGGAGATGTCAAAATTTTCAAAAGTAGGGGTTCCATGGCTTGATTTTTCAAAAACAATACTTAGCTAATAGGGAACCATTGCAATAGCAAAAAGTATTTGAAGTGAAGTTTGTTGAGGGAGGGGGCATTCGGTAAAGTGGACAGAGACTTGATTGGCACATAACACTATGCCAAACCTTAGGGAAGTCAGAGCACATGGGCACCTACAGGAAAAAAATTGTGGCTGATTACTCCTTCCCTAGTCTGGTTTAGCATTTTGTGTGAACCTGGGTTTTTGGTTCTTGTAGTTTGGCAGCAGGAAAACTGAAAAGAAGCAGCCACTGTTTTTACTGTGAGTATCTACATGCTCATGTGTAGCCATGTTTTGGCGTAGCATTATATATGAACTTGGCCTTACTTGGTTCAAATATTAGTTTCAAAGAAAATGGAATCTTCCCTGGAAATTTCTTTATGTACTTCCTAGAGATAGTACCTGAAAGAAAGCTAATTACAAGTTAGATTTTAGATTTGACTACTACTTCAATTGCACAAGTCATCATGTTTGGTGTTTACCATCATATTACTATTTAATTTTAAGAAACACTACATTTCTAAACTCAGAGAAAAAATTCACTCAGTCACTGTTTTAAAACAGGTCTCTGGAAGTCACTAAACTGGCACTGTACATTAAAATATCATCATATCAGAGTGCTTTGCAAATTGATCTATTTCCTGAGAATGCTGAGAGTGCTCTTAGTTTCTAGCTTCTCTGTTGTCACTCCATTTCTATTACTGTTTATAGCTGCTTCTTTTTAAACACTGAGTAACTAGTCTCGTGAAATTGTTACAGCGAGTTTGTTTTCAGAATATAAATATTTTTATGGACCCTGAAGTTTTATTAGTTAAGTTGATAACTAATCTTTCACAGAGTGCCATGGAACTCTGGACTTGCATGTATACGTAATTTCATTTAATAGGCATTTTCTGTAATACTTCATTTGTTTATCAGTCTGGCATTGCCAAAATATGAAGCAGTTTTCCACTAACAAGTATTGATTAGTCTTAAATTCTGTCAGCCGTTGTGATTTTAAAGAGTTTAGTTGTTCATAAATGTGATTAGAAATGTACTTTGTTACATTTTTTAGTTTTGGGAATACTCAGACAATTTTGTACTTTTTTTAAATAAAGGTTTCTCTTTTAAAGACTTCTAATTCTGTGACACTGAGTTTACACACCGAGAATCAATATCATGGACAGCACCTAATGAGTCCCATCAGTGGGAGCTATTATTAATAATAATAGTTTGAGTTGTACCTACTACAATAACTGTTCAATTTGTAAAACCATTATTTTCTAAGTACCTCAGTCCTTTCTAACTGGACATGCTTAGTCTTTAATATTATGTGCTTCTACATAGAATGGGCTTTTTCATTGGCATTGGTGCCTGCTTCTTTGTGTCAATATTTGTGTATTTAGCGTGCCCCCATTCCTGTTCTTAATTTGTAAAAAATAGATATTGTTTATATTTTCAGGTCATCCAAGTCTCATCCAGGACCTGTTGTCCATATTAGTGACAATCCAATGGATGAAGGCAAGGTATGTTAAAACTTGGAAATGGGGAAAAAATTGTTTAAGAGTTGAATTGTTTCTTAACATTAACTTATTTCACTTAGCATCTCTGTTTTGGATGCTAATAGTTTGTAAAACAATGTGAGGTGTCAGGTGCATTAGTGGCAATTTCCGACTTCAAACAGTAATATTTTGTTGGGAAAGACTTTGGTGGCCCTAGGTGAGAGAGGTACGGAAAGTGTTGTTGTGTTGCTCTGGGTGAGAGATGGCTTTTTCGTTTCTATTCTTTTTCTTATTTTCTTATTCATTGGGCTTTCTAATGTTGAAGTGCTCTTATTCAACAGAGCTATCTTTTTGTGCATGCCTATTAGTTGTTGCTTGTTTTATTGAAGGGAGAACTAAGTGGATGGTGTGGTGCAAGGAGAGTGTGAATGCTTCCCGATTGGGGGTGACAGCATGGCTCCTGAATTCTTGTTTTTTATCATGTTAAGGGTTTTTTGTAATAGTTATGAGATTTTCTTGATATATGCTGCAGTTAGGTTTTATTTTGATGTTGTGTTTTGATGTATTTTGGTGTTTTGTATAGGCTTAAATTCTATGGTATATATTTTATTTATGTGCTTAGTTACATGGTTCTGAAATCAATTGTTACTTAAAATGTGGAATTTACATTTATTACTATCAGTAACGGTTTTGAATATGAAATTCCTGCATTTTTAGTTTTTATTTTTGTTGACATACATAAACTGTTTAGAGATTTATGTTGAAATATGCATGTTAAGTACATACATTTATTAATAATAGGAATAGAATTTGGAAGTTCTGGTGAGAACCATCTTTAGGTGTAAATACCTGTGTCAAGATGCCTTTATTAATAACTATTTGGATGAAGTGTTTTATATTCCTTTGCAAAAGTGGCCACACAAACACACACCTGGGGAAATGTGTAGACTGCATTGGGAGCCACACAGGGGTCACTGCTGTGGGCTAATTGAAGCAAAAAAAAAAAAATTTCCAGTGGGGAATGGGTTAAAAAATTATCCCCTTCATTACTTTTATACTATAAAGCCCTGTTTCCCCACTGAAGGACATGATAGGGCTTAGAAACCTATTCTTACTGAAAAGATAAGGTCCTTATTATGAATTAACATTAAAAAAGGTTTATGTCCATCCTTCACGTTTCATTCATGTATAATTTTGTGCTCTTCTAAGAACAACTGAAGTGCCTTGTCATATGTCCTAGAGACTGATCCCCCAGAAAAACGGTAGTTAGTGGCAATGAAATCATCTCCAGCATCTGGACTATTATGCAAGCATCGCTATTGGATGTTCATAAGTAGCGGCTTATGACACAATGCTGTTTCAAAATTATATGTATAAAGCATACATAGACATCTTGCCAATGTAAACTCATACTTATGACATTTTAGTGACATTTTTAGGCAGTATACATAATTTGTATACAAGAAAGAGATCTAATTTTCCACATTTACTGGATTAAATGGAATTTAGTACTCCAGAATGCTTTTTTTTAGTAGGATTATGATATAAATCTTAAATGTTAGAAAATCCTCTCGATATTCTGATACTAGGATTAAAAAGGGATCTTAAAGATATTTCTGTGCAAATGTGGGTGGGGGCCTTACATAATAACAGTTTTGACACGGGTGCATACCAGATTGGTGAAGATTATTTCCAAGCGGCAGGAGGCATTTTATGAAGTGTGCAGTAAAGTTACGACAGATTTTCCTCTTTAATACCTTTGCTGTGAAAAAACCATGACTTTAAAAAAAAAATTGGTTCTTTTAGAGTGACTTTTTAGGACTCTAGGTTTCCAGTTTTGAAATTTTTACGTAGTGGATTTTTAGAATGGCTTAAAACTTTTTTTCTCCCTAAATTATTCAGTCAAACATACATTCTGTGTTTGTATAGGGTATAGATGGAGGATTATCTGTGTCTTCAGTTACAGTTCTCATGCAGATGAACATACTATCATGTATTGCTTTTCTCCGTAATAGTAGAAGATGATAGTTGGAAACGTTTATTTTTTAGAGTACCACACCAGTCAACCAACTAGTTTGATCCTGATGCTGCCTTCTACTCTTATTTCTTGACCCTTGCCTAATAGCTGACTGTTGTATAGGGGAATCCCTGCTTACGCGAGGCTTCCGTTTGTGGCCACTGCACACATCAGTAGGATGTGCGCAAGTCCTTCCTGTTCTGCTCCCACCCCCATTCCACCCCCTTTTGGCACCAAAAATGGTGCGTGTGTCACACATGTGGTGGTTATGCACAAGTGGGGAGCTGCCTGTATTTCACTTCAAGAGCTGATTACTTTAGGTGGTCTGGTTTTACATTTCATCTGTGAAAGACTGCAAAAACTTCTAGTTCAATACCATGTTCAGTCTCCATGCTAAAAACTAATATTCAAGTCGATGTAATATGGTCCACCTTAAATGTACCCAAACTACAAAAACAGAATTATTATTTTTGAGTTCTCAATAAAGGAGCATTGTACAAAATTAAAACAAACCACTTCAGGCACAGGTGAGATATTTTATTTTAGTTTTTCTGTGTCTTAAAAGGGCAAAATGCATATTAGAACTGTGTCTTAAAAACACAAAAAACCACTTTTCCTGTTACATAGCTTTTATCATGCAATGTGGTGTGTTTTTTTAGATGGAGTTGCATTTGAATATTCCTGTATTTGTACAGTCTAGGGTGTATCTTTCTGCATATCTGAATTGATTCTTATTTATTTACATTAGGGTCAATCTTTTCCTTTGACCCTTTTGGTAGTGAGTCATTTAGAATATTCTACGTTTTAAGTCCAATTGCAATGTGATAAGTGGCAGGTGACCCTGCATACTTGAAGAAGAGGAGACGACAAACCATACTGGGGAATTTAGTAATTGTAGTAGCAGCAGAAAAACATCTACTTCTGCTTCATTGACTACTGTGTCGGCTACAGCAAACTATGGCAAGTTCTTAAAGAAATGAGAGTGCCTGATCACCTCATCTGCCTCCTGAGAAAACTCTATGTGGGACAAGAAGTTATAGTTAGAACTGGATATGGAATAACTGATTGGTTCAAAATTGGGAAAGGAGTACGACAAGGCTGTATATTGTCTCCCTGCTTATTTAACTTACATGCGGAATTCATCATGCGAAAGGCTGGGCTGGATGAGTCCCAAACTGGAATTAAGATTGCTGGAAGAAATATCAACAACCTCCGATATGCAGATGACACAACCTTGATGGCAGAAAGTGAGGAGAAATTAAAGAACCTTTTAATGAGGGTGAAAGAGGAGAGCACAAAATATGGTCTGAAGTTCAACATAAAAAAAACGAAGATCATGGCCACTGGTCCCATCACCTCCTGGCAAATAGAAGGCGAAGAAATGGAGGCAGTGAAAGGTTTCACTTTCTTGGGCTCCATGGTCACTGCAGATGTTGACAGCAGTCACAAAATTAAAAGATGCCTGCTTCTTGGGAGAAAAGCAATGACGAACCTAGACAGCATCTTAAAAAGCAGAGACATCACCTTGCCTACAAAGGTCTGTATAGTTAAAGCTATGGTTTTCCCAGAAGTGATGTATGGAAGTGAGAGCTGGACCATCAAGAAGGCTGATCGCCGAAGAATTGATGCTTTTGAATTATGTTGCTGGAGGAGACTCTTGAGAGTCCCATGGACTGCAAGAAGATCAAACCTATCCATTCTGAAGGAAATCAGCCCTGAGTGCTCACTGGAAGGACAGATCGTGAAGCTGAGGCTCCAATACTTTGGCCACCTCATGAGAAGAGAAGACTCCCTGGAAAAGACCCTGATGTTGGAAAAGATTGAGGGCACAAGAAGGGGCGGAAATGGTTGGACAGTGTTCTCGAAACTACCAACATGAGTTTGACCAAACTGCGGGAGGCAGTGGAAGACAGGAGGGGCTGGTGTGTTCTGGTTCATGGGGTCACAAAGAGTCGGACACGACTAAACGACTGTACAACAACAAGAAGTAGCAGCAGCAGCAGTATTTATACCTCACATTTTTCCCTGATAGGATTCAAGGTGCCTTACAGATTATAACAAGAATTGATAAAAACATAGAAAAAGAATAATTAAAAAACCAATTAAACATTAATAGAATTAGGACTATATACATATATAAAATCTGTTTAAGGCATACAAATAATTGCAGTAAAAGCATTGCAGAAAATCAAATAAGGACTCAGGTAATTTATTTTTCCTAATCAACCTTGTATCACGTTTTAAGATTAGTGTTCCTTCAGGATAATAATCAGACTGTGCATGCAAAATAATTCAGTTCACTACACTGCATCTGCTTCATATAAATGGTTTGCCACAAGCTGGGAGTTTCAGTCTGTGGTGGTCTTTATTTCCTAGATTTAATACCTCTGTGTGTTCATCCATGGGTGGATTCATTTAATTCGATTGAGACTGAAGCAACCATGAGACTATTTGTCTGTCTTTTTCTGACAATTCAAGTGTACTTTAAACAGTCTTTGAAATTGCATATCATAGTATCTGTATATTTCTTTTATGTTGGAATAGTCTGTCAGTAGGCATGTCCTAAACACTGGGTTTAGTATTTAAAATATATTTCATCTTTTGGTGTCTCTGATAGTATTGTTACAATTTTAGGATATTGTTACCTTTTAATATTATGCTTCTATAGTTGTCCTTAACATTTGCATTTTAATCCAGAAATTTTTAGAATTGAATCACATGTATTCAGGTACTAGAAATAACTCCTTTTCATCCCCAGAAAATTAATATTTTCTTTGGTTATTTATTACAGCTATTGATTGGTTTTGAATCAGGAACAGTAGCATTATGGGACCTCAAATGCAAGAAGGCAGATTACAGATACACACATGACGAGGTAACCGAAGTTATTAATCTGGCAGGTTTTTGTACTCATGATATTAGAATTAAAGCAGTTTTGTAGTTTAATATTAGAAACATACTTATTTGCTTGTGTTTGTCTGGAACGATCTCCCCCAACCTGTTGCATTTAACATGTTTTAGACCACAACTCTCATTATAGCTTACCATTAGCTGTGCTGACTGGGATTGACAGGCGTTTTCATCCATAACATCTGGAAGGCACTACAATTCTATGATTCTATTCTATATGTATATGAGTTACATTAACACGTTGAAGCATTACTGAAAAATACTTCATAAGATAGCAAATGTCTTGAAATTGCTAGATTGCATACAGATTTGGGAATAAAGCTCCTAAGGTTGCTAAACTTGCATGTGCTATATGGACTTCAGTGTAGTGTGTGTATTTAATAGTTCTTAACTACAGCATCTGAATGTTAATGTTGAAGACATGGGGGAATGGGGGTGGAGAGATTAGGAGAGAAATGCAGGAAAATGTCAGAGGTTTGGATAGACCAACCTCCCCCCTCCCACAAGAAAGTGGCTACAGTAAAGATTGCACATGTATGCTTCTCTCATGCTGCTGTATGGTGTTGTGTTCATCAGACAGCAATGCACAGGCTTCAGTCTAAGCAGTTTTTTTTTGCCCTGCAAAAAGGGATGAATAGGGAGATTGGCTTCTAAAGTGACTATGGAAGAGGGTTATATATTTTTCTGTAATTAAATGTGTATGAACGTCAGAAAATGAGGAAAGCTTTAGCAAACCATTATGTGTTTAGGTTCAGCAGTGACTAGTTTGGGCCAGCAACTGTACATTTGCATTTTAAATGAAGTGACATTTTTAGATCTGGTGGAAAAGGAACTGATTATCTTAAACACCATAATTGACTCATCCATTCTGCTCTCTGGATTAATGAAGTAGGGAATTTGAAAAATGCTTTTCTGTTAATTGTTGGCTATGTGCTTCTAGGCATGGTTTTGGGGAGCAATTGGCACAAGGAGAATGGGGATTAAACATGGCCATAATTTTACTGATCACAACATATTGGAGTTTGTCACAGCAACAGGCAAGAATCTGTATCGGGCAGATGGCCTCCTGGCATACACATCTCCCAGCCCACCTACTGGGCAACCATGGCTGCTACTGTGAGTCCTGCTATCAACCTGGGTGTGTGGCAGCCATTCACCCATCCTACCCCTCTGAGCCTGGAGCCATAGTCTTTAAAGTGCCCTCCTCAAGACCCCATTGGGGTCCCCTCATAAGCTTCAGATCCTGTCCAATGCACTGCCCCACTCAAAAAAACCTGATATGGCTGAAACATAAATACGGCTGCTTCCTCTCTTTGAGGTAGGCAAAAACCTAGTTAGGCCAATTAAGACAGTATAATGTCTTTCCAACAAACGTCCACAGCAAAATCACACCTAGCAAAAGGAACGTGGGTTGGAAAACTGACAATTCCAATACTAGTGCTATAAAAGGCAAAGGGACCCCTGACCATTAGGTCCATTCGTGACCGACTCTGGGGTTGCGGCGCTCATCTCACTTTACTGGCCGAGGGAGCCAGCGTACAGCTTCCAGGTCATGTGGCCAGCATGACTAAGCAGCTTCTGGCGAACCAGAGCAGTGCATGGAAACGCCGTTTACCTTCCAGCCGGAGCAGTACCTATTGATCTACTTGCGCTTTGATGTGCTTTCGAACTGCTAGGTTGGCAGGAGCAGGGACCGAGCAACGGGAGCTCACCCCGTCGCGAAGATTCAAACCGCCGACCTTTTGATCGGCAACCCCTAGGCTCTGGTTTAACTCACAGAGCCACCCACGTCTGAAGACATCTTCAATTTTGACTGATTCTAGTTCTCTCCAGGTATACTTCAGAATTCTAGCACCCTAATCCATGCAAACAGTAGTTCAGACCACAGCACCACCCACGTCCCTATAGCCTGGGCTTTATTTATACCATAGGAATGGACCAGCAGGAATAAATTATCACGTTGATCCATTTCACAAGCCTTCTCCCTGAGGTCAGGCAGGCTGTTGATTGGCCTCCAGAGTCAGGCCAGGTAGAATGCAGTGTGGCCAACCACCCAACCAGGGAGGGAGACCTCCCCGCAGCTTTTCCCCATGTCAGTGGCACAATGCTGCCTCACCACAAAATGGTGGAGAGATGGGGATTCTGTTTCTTTTTTTGTAGTACTTAGGTTATGTAATTGTATCGTATTCTTATTACCAACTGCCCTAGGATATATTCCTATAAAGGAATACCATAAATAAATACCTCTCAACAAGTTCTCTTCCGGTTCATGTGCATAAACTTTCAGTATTCTGATTACACTGCTGACTTGCAGCTATCATCATAATCCTCTCTTTTTTAGTCAGTTTACCTCATAGCTTGGGACACTGAGAACTACTTCACACAGTACTGCATATACCCTGTTTGATACTTACTGCTGTAAATGCGTAAAGGGAAAACATGTACAAGACTGAACTTTGTGAGCCAGTGTGGTGTAGTGGTTAAGAGCAGTGGACTCGTAATCTGGGGAACCGGGTTCGCGTCTCCGCTCCTCCACATGCAGCTGCTGGGTGACCTTGGGCCAGTCACACTTCTCTGAAGTCTCTCAGCCCCACTCACCTCACAGAGTGTTTGTTGTGGGGGAGGAAGGGAAAGGAGAATGTGAGCCGCTTTGAGACTCCTTAAAGGGAGTGAAAGGCGGGATATCAAATCCAAACTCTTGTATTGCAGTTGAACCATTTCTTTTTTCATTGGGAAAATGAATATATATTGTGATGCTGAATAATGTGTGCAATAAGTATTTTTCAATATTCTAGGAGTCCTCAATTCACCTGTTGTGTTTATAGTATCCTAAGATTAAAGTAATTATAGTTTAAAAGTCTGCAGTCTGTGCAGGAAGTTTAGATATGAAGAAGGGAAATAGGAGCACAGTAAAATGACAAATTGAGGCCCTATGATTACTTTTTTCTAATGGTTAAATAATAAATCTATATAAATAACATGTGAGCTAAAAGGGGAGATGTTTTTGGTTTTTTGCTGTGTATTTAAATTTAGCCAAAGACAGGAATTAGACTCATCCTTGATGTAGCCTATGAGGAACAAAGCCATGGGTCATATTCTCCATTTCCATTCACTGTTTCTTTTGTAACCACAAAGAGACGCTTTTGATTTTCAAGTAACCACAGTTCCCCTTGATGTCCAAACATGGAAAAACTTGTTTGTTTTCATGACTAGAGAAAACAAATTGGTTTAGACCCATGATTTAACATCCTGACTTGTTTTCAAACCATAGTTTAAACAAACCCCCATTTTCTAAGTTTGGATATTGTGAGAAATTTCAGCTAAAATAGAAAGCAGGAGCTTTGAATCTCCTTGCAGGCAGAAAAGAGGTAAAGTGAGGAGGTTCACCCTCATTTTTTTTATAGCAGGAAACTTTAAATTCTAACTTGTCCTGTCTTCTTAATCAACAGATAATTAAACTTTGTCTTTCTAAAATATAACTTTTTGGTTGCAGAATATTAGGCTTCTGATTACATATTGTCGTGCATGCCAGCTATGGAAGTTAGAGTTGCTGTAACAATGCAGTTACTTCTTTTTTTGACAGTCAAGAATTTCTTATGCTGTATTTACTCTACAAAAAATGTGACACATAACTATTTTACTACTTCATTTCACATTTCTTGTTCTATGTAATGTCACAATTCTGTGTGGGATTTCAGATGCAATTGGAAACTGCCTTAGTAATGAGTAATTTTAAACTTGCAAATGAACAGTAGAAGCAGCCTATTTGAAGGGTAACATTCATATTTCTGTTTGGATGCATGGTTTCTGGTAACATTATTTGTACTTAAAGTAAAAATAAGACAGCTATTGAATCATTGGCTGCTATGGATTCTCACTTCATGAACATTGGCTAAGGGCAGTTTCAATATTCTTCCAACATGCAGATTGCAAAAAAAAGAAAAAAAGCCATGCAGTATCTAAGAAAGTGTTCATGTGAAGGTGGTAGTAACATTTGTAAATTTTCCTTATTGTATGAGTGTTGCTGTGGACACTTGTGCCAACATAACCCTTGCGATGACCAAACTGTTGTGCATATATTTGGCTTGGATCCATAATGCCCCCTTCCAATCTGGGATATTTTATTCTGTATTGTGGTATTAAAATGTTCCTGTCTTAGAAGGGGAGAGGAATAGAGGAAGGAGCCCCAATATGTGCAGCTAGGAGGAATAACACCATTTTAGAAAACTGATCATTTTCTACCTGAAGTGCTTTATTATATTCAGAGTGGCATCACTACCAATTTATCACACAAGAGCAACGCTCCAGCAGCAATAAGAGCTCTAATCTGGAAGCAGTTTATGAATATTTGTGGTGCTATTTCTAATCTGCTTGTTATCCCCACAGTAAATTTTGGCAAGTTGGACTTATGAGTTATGCTGATAAGCAGGGACAAACCTTAGCAAATACCGCATGTTTATCCTTTGGATGAAGATGCTCTCAGGTGGGGTATGAGCTCCCTCTAGCACTTGAAGGGCAGGATTGCCGCTGAATTGGAGAGTTTTGCTCCCAACTGACCAGCCCCCAGCAGTTTTTTATTCCTGCCTTTGTGCTGAGATGTTGTGTCCCAAACTCTCCATTCAGCTTGGCTCAGACTTGGCTGTGTTTGTCTGTGTACCTGTGTTTCTGGAGTTTGTCTTTGTGCTGTTGGTATTGCTTGGTTTTTTCTAAAAGGGTTGTGTCTGTCATGTTATTTGTGTGAGGCAAAAGCTAGTGTGAGCTATCTCTCATTCTGAGTTTGGGGTGTCTTGCGTAGTTTAATGTTTGCATCTTGCAGGGGTATTGTGTTGATTGTGGGGAATTTGGTTGTTATTTCCCACTACGTTTTTCCTTCCTCTCTGGCAACTTGGTTGTTTCTTTTTGACTTTTTCCTTTTGGTCATATTGCTTCCTCTCCCCCTTTTCTTATATAGGCAGCATAGTGGTCTGTGGCTGTGTGAGGAATTTTTAACAGCTGCTCTGTTCTCCTTCCTGCCATTTTTGAAGCCCCACCAGAGCTCTGAACTATCAACCACAGCAGATCTGCACTTAGTTAGATCACCTATCCTGCAAAGCAATGGCTAGCAACTACTGTATTATGGTTCCCCCATTAGTTCCAGGCAATTTGCTGCTGCAACTTTGAGGAAATAGTGGGCCATGGACAAGAAAACACTGCTGAAGGCTAAAACCCTTATGGCAGTGTATAAGTCCCTACTTAATCACTGCATTTTTTAGTTGGCATCAACTTCTGGTGTGCAGGGTTATAGCTCTGAGTCCATTCTCACTGGGTGAGGCTACTACCCTTCATTGTGTCCCAGGTACTATAACTGCTATGTCTGTCGCTGAGAGAGCCTCTAAAGCTGCCATGTCAAAGGCAGCCCACCAATGGGAGTCTGGTTTAATTTCCCGCTCTTTTCTTCAGGCTTAGTTACACAAATATCAGTCCTGGTAATCAAAACTGTCAAGTATGCCTAGTGCTTCATCACTACTGCTATTTCCCCCTGACATACTATTGGCGTGGCTCTACCTCAGCTTTAGCTGAATACTGAAAAGCTTCAGCAAAGAGGCACTGTTGTCAGACTTATCTAAAGACTTACCTGGATCTGTCCAGCAGTCTAAACACCAATTTCCATCTCTTTGACATCCTGAAGTCCTGAATCAAATAAATGGAACTCTCCTTTCTGGTTTATCGCAAAAAAGCCCAAAAAACCTCAAAGGAGTTCCAACGTTGGGGTATAAAATATTCCTATTCTTTCAGCTGCTTTGGTTTACTTTCTGGTTGCCAGGGCTGTCATTCCCCGAGGAAGTTCCTCTCAGATGGCCATTGTCTGAGGAGGTTAGAAGTAAAGTTTCCAGGTTTTCTGGTCAGCCCTGAGTGGAATGAAGCTTTATAGTGTAGTCACTTATATGTAAGGCTCCTGCCTTAATGGGTGATGTACATTCCCTTTACCCAGAGTTCCTCAGCTGGATAAAAAGGATGCTACTCAGGAATTTGGGGAGATTGCATCAGTCACACAGGAGGTATTCATAAGACCCCCAAACAGGAGTTAAGGTATCATATTTCTTGTCCCCCCCCTAAAATTTCAGGGGCCAAGGAGTGAAGCTACTTGATTGTGTAGCATAAACACTGTCGCATCAGGGTAATCTGAACCGCCAGAGTGTTCCTACTGTGTTGAGTGGTTATAAAGTTATTTCCTCCAACCTTTTCACACTAGAGATTAAGTGTGCCCATTCCAGACAGGGATATGAACCCTTTGGTTAAAGACAGGGGATAGTCCTCAAGCTGAGGCGTTTTCCCACTCTTTCTCTGAAGGCACTAGAATATTAGGTTAAATGTTTCTCCTTACAGACCTGAATCTCCCCAACCTCTGAAGAGCCAGCAGGGTGTTGCCAAGGTAACCACAGACAAGTCTGTTGACTCCTCTGCAGGGCCAATTTCAAATCGGAATATGAATTGCTTCATGAGTTTGCATAAGGATGCAAAGGTTTTCTCTAAGAGATGGAGGCATTTCCAAGAGTTGCAGCACAGAGCCTCAATTTCCTCTTCTGACCAGCTGCAGTCCTAAATGAATGCATAGAATTATCTTATGTATCCATGAGGAGTTTGAAGGGGTCCCTTAGGGGTTGGCCATGTAGATACCCTGTTCGGTGAAATTAGAAATGAGTTTGTCTTTTTTTAAGTTTCATCAGGCTTCAGCCGTAGCCATCACTCGCTTTTTGCCAGGGTTCACTGGCAAACCAGTTCATTGGTTTAAGGAACGCCAGGGATATTCACCTTCAGTAGAGATTAATTCTCTCTACCAGTTGTAAAACTTAGCAAATGTTTACCGAGGATGACAGAAGTTTTTGCTACCTACATCTAGGCAGTTGAGTAATAAAAGAGGTACAAACTTTAAATGAAATAATAATAATAATAATAATAATAATAATAATAATAATAATATACCCCACCCATCTGGCTGGGTTTCCCCAGTCACTCTGGGCATCTCCCTTTATTCCTTTATATGTCAGGTAAGTCTTTTGGACAGTTTTGAAGAGGAGAAGGTCTCTAAGCCTTCTGTTAGTCCTTGGTGTCTATTTAAACTGCAATCTAAGGTTACGATCACTGTCATGGTGCTTGTTTTCATAGCAATGCAATACTCCGGCTGATTTCAAAGCCTTCAGGGCAGTTGTTATTGAAATTTTCTGATGTCCTGTAGTAATGCTCTTTCTCCTATGAACACAGGATAGTGAGCAAGTATCCCTATCCCCACATTCCAGTGGTTCAGATACTTAATCAAAAACATTATTGGGTATTTATTCCATTTTCTTTGTTGTTTACATATGTAAACTTATGGAGGCTGAGTTGTGTAGCTATAGTATCTTTTCCAGAGTTGCCCTTTCACCTAGCAAATTAACATTTTACAGAATAGTTTGTGAAATAAGCGCAGTAGAAGGAAACTAATACTGATTCTGTTATTGGTTGTGTGTGATGTTACATAACTTTTTTCTGTTGCTTTTTTGTATGCTTATTCTCTGCCAAATAGTCCTTTTTCTTTTGAAGTTCCATACAAACAGTCAGAAACCCACTTTTAGGCATATGGAAATCATCACGACTACTAAGATGCTAAATTGTTCTCAACTTGTTTAATCAGAATGACATTTAAAGACAAATACCAGTTTCTGGTATTTCATTCTAGATGCTGCCCTGGTAACCATGATTACTCCAAAACGAGGAGCATATTGGCTAATTTAAGGGAGCATTCTATAAAAGAGAGAAAATATTTTCCTTTTTTAGGACATCTTATGACGAGTCTTCAGTCCATTCAGGAGGCAGAAGCCTATTTTTGATGTGTGATGTCACTAATGTGGCCCCCTGCTGTAACCCCAAGACTGGAATTTGCCCTACACCCAAAGGTTAGTGAGTGTGATTAGGCTAGGAGTTAGTTGCATTATAGTTGATAGCCTCATGGGCAGTCAGTATAGTCTATAGGAGCAGACTTTGGATATGTTTTTCTCCCTAGAAACCCTACATTTTTTTTAATCGTTCTAAAAGGAAGGTGTGGGGGAACTTCTGAATTTAAATATCAATACATGTGGTGCAAGTTGGAAATTTCATTTTCTAAAGCTGATTTCCAACATGATTTGCATTAATGTAGTACCCATTTTAAAAAGACAGCAAAAAGCAAGGATGCTTCTGGAGTTCCTCTCACATAAATGCTGAGCACTCTAGGTGTGCAGATACTCAAGGATTCATTCTCACAATTCTATGAAAGTAGCACTTTGAAATTTATGGATTAGAGATTGATTTTTCTCAATTTAAAAATACTAGTCTTTAGTTGGAAACAGAGGCTTACCTAGGGTTCCTTGTGCCCTTGGCAACGAGCTGTATTGGCACACACACCCCAGAAGAAAAACACTTTACCACAACAGCCGAATTAAAAATTACTATGTTTTACACAACCCAAGTAGTCAAAGCATCTGGAGTGAGGGTGAGGTAAGGAGGAAGGGCAAAAAAGTCTGCACACCTTTCTACCATGGTGCGAGAAGGATGGGGAACTTCTCTTGCATTTGAGCTGGCCACGATCGCAGCAGCAGCGCGTCACTGCACACATATACGCCATACACTCCATAGTCTTGATAGGTGAATTTTGTGCCCCTGGGCAGGGGCCGGGTTCACCAACCCCTAGGTATGCCTCTGCTTGGAAATAGAGGGTAGAATATATATAACAAGCACATAAATCAATATTTTGAGTTGTATCATTTTTAGGGTTTTCTACATGTCTGCCATAATATCTGTGTCCAGGAGGGAAGCTGCTAGTTGAGTGGGATGTATCCTCATTACTGATTTCCATTGGCAGTGGATACTTTAGGAGACGTTTATGAATTCTTTGAGTCCCAAATATAATTCTTGTTTTGTGCCAGTGTGAACAATGGAAACATTTACATGGTATTACTGAATGGTTACTCTGGTGTCAGTTATTTAGCACTAATAATTCTACTTAAAATTTTAATATTGAGAAAAATTTGTAAAACATATCCAGGTAGTCATCTAAAAATATTGTGGCATAATAGCTAGTGAACTTGCTACCAACATCCCTACAACAATGGCAGGTCCGGGAGACTACCTCCCCAGCCCCCAGGATTTTCAGTCAGTGACACGCTAAATCATCAGCACTACCTTTCCCCCTCGTTAGTTCCTCTGAGTGGAAGCAGGTTATCTATTGTGAGTAGGGTAAAGGTTTTGCCCATATTACCACAGTATTCCCTAGGGACAAAACTCAACTGTTCTCCAAAGGAATGAGTAACAAATCAATCATAGAAAAAATGTGAGAGCAGTAAAATCTGATTAAGTTAACAGCTTTTATAAGAAATAGATAAAATTATCAATTGGAACTAGATACATGGCAGCTGTTAACAGCTTACATAAAAATAAAATTGAAAATATTGGTTGTGGAGTGCACATTTTTGTGAAGATATAATCTATAGAATGAGAAAAAACGGTAAGTGTAAATAAGTTGTTTCTATTTAGCTGTTTCAGTGTTAAAATTAAGGCATGTATGAACATTGCTATTTAGTTGGTAATGTTATAACCAAATCTATTTTGGTATGTTTTCATGTAATTTTTCAAATATAGTTAAAGCTGAAAAAGTAGCAAATGGAGCATTTTTCATGGGCTCAAGTAGTTCCTTTGTATATGGGCTCAAGGCATGTACTCAGCAACGTTGGGGAAGAGGCGAAATCTCCCACTCTCCCAACCTCTAATTCCCATGTTTCAGTGTGAATTTTTGCCTTCTGCAACAAGTCTGCCTGATGATAAAAAAGGGGAGGGGCAACACCAATCAAGAAACACCTTTTACACATTACATCTAATTATGTGCATCATCCACCATCTCAAATAGTGGTGATATTGGATGATAATTTCGTTTATTTTCATATTTGATATAGTACGCATATTCTTACATAAGGATGTTTTAATATTCAGCGTTCTTAATATAGTACTAGTTATCTGTTTTAGTTATCCTGAAGCAAGTATTCTTTGGAATATGTTGGGTCTATTAGATAGCTAAATAAATTCTTTGAACTTTACTTTCCCTTTTTTCATTTCCTCATTACTGCCCATTTGTGTTATGAACTGATGAAAATCTCTTTTTTACAAGTTGTAGTCCTGCAGAGGGAAAACCCAACGATTGACTATATTTTTATATTATACACAGAAGTCTTATGGGCTGTACCTCTGGCAGTGTCATCAGTGATGGATAGGAACCTAGCTCCTTCATGCAGATTTGCACTTGTTTCACACTTAGAATACTAATGTCACAAATGTAAAAAATAAATACTTGTTTCCCACTTTGCAAGGAGCTTGGTTCAAGTGGGATAAAATTCTTTACTTTTCACAATCCTAACTGAATCCAGCTCCTCAGTCTGGAGAATGACAAATAGGTTCAAAATGCACCACTTCTTTCACTTCCAAAACTAGGTCCCCAGTTTGGTGGGCATGTATCTTGGATGCAGTGTCTTCCCCGCTTCAAGTGGTTCCAAGTATTTCTATCTCTCTGCCTATTCGTAGAATCTTATAGTTGGAAGGGACGCAAGGGTCTTCTAGTCCAACCCCCTGCAATGCAGGAATCTCAGCTAAAGCATCCATGACATTTCCATGTGACAAAGAATGTTGGGAAATGCCTATTGGATATATTCCCAAAAAATGGGGTGTAGGTGAAAGAAGGGGCTACATATTGCAGGGACCCGAAGGGCTACAGTTTGTATCTTCTCAGCTTTCTGTGTCAGCCCTGCTAATGGAGTCCACCCCCACAGATGGATTGCACCAAGTGATGTGCTTTAAAATTTATATATCCAACTCATCATCACTGAAGAGGAAAGGAGCACTGTACACTTGTAGAAGTTGAGTAATTGCAAACCAGGGTCTTAATTTGCAGTTGGTATTATTAAAGCATATAGGCTGAAAAGCTCCCCAGATTCCTGCTTTTCCCCCACCCCTGTTGCATTCTAAATTACACTGTTCTTGCTCATGAATTTGGGAAAGGATCAGTTGTCAAGAAGCTGACAGATAACAAGCAATATTTTCATGATGGGAAGTGTGAGGTGGTGGGATTTGATTACAGGTAGGTAGCCGTGTTGGGCTGCTTCAGTCGAAACAAAAAAAATAAAAATAAAAATAAAAAAATCCTTCCAGTTGCACATTAGAGACCAACTAAGTTAGTTATTGGTATGAGCTTTCGTTTGCATGCACACTTCTTCAGATTTTTGATGTGTAGCGGAAGGCTTGGCTTGGCATCTCTTCTACCCAAAGCTCCAGGAAATGTATTCTTAAGGGTGCTTTCTGTTATCAAAGAATCATTTAGAACAAGTTCACAAAGGCAGAACAGGAAAATACCGCATTTTTCGCACCATAACACTCACTTTTTTCCTCCTAGAAAGTAAGGGGAAATGTCTGTGCGTATTATGGAGCGAATGCCTACGGATGGCGGGGGGATCTGCAGTTGTGAGCAAAGGATCCATGGTTCCCCTTCCTTCCTTCCTCCGTGGCTCGCTTTGAAACAGCAAAGCAAAGCGGGAGAAGAGCCGCTGAGTGAGGAGGAGAGAGAGACAGAGAGTGTAGTAATGTTGTAAAGCCTTCCCCCCAGCTGCCCCTCCCTCACCTGTCTTTGCTCTCCGGCCAGAACAGGTTTCTTGAGCAGGCTGGCTGGCGAAGGTTTACTTTTCAAAAACACAGGCCGAAATAACACCGGTAGGGCTGCCACCACTCCCTTTGTTCAGAGGAACCCAGAGCCACAACCCAGGGAGAAGGGTGTGTCCTATTAACCTGGCAATTCCCCCCCTCTACAAGCTGAATCCACAGACTTGCAGACAGAAATTCTACGGTAGAGCGTAACTAAGCGGAAGGCTAGGATTTAGCTATTCCCTCGGAAAAGGCACAAATACCAAACAGGTTCTTCTTTAAAAGTTTATTTTAAAAGAATAACAGAAAACATGTTGAAATCAACAGGCACTTCTTTTGAGTCTTACAAACAAGAAAATAAAAACGCTGTATAATCTAACTAGCTTACATACTCACAAAGACACTCAGTTAGGGTAGTCAAAGTCTTTTCAAGCATCTGCGTACTGAAGGTGTTTGAAGATTTCCATTTCAAAAGACGAAACGACGGCTATAGATGGATGTTACAGCCGGGCATCTTTGCAGTTGCAGAGCAATGGCAGAGAGCAATTCACAAACAATTCCTTGATCCTTTTATTTACAATTCTTACTTGGCGTCGTAACTTTCTAGCCAATCAAAAGTCCTAATTGACCAGTTTACTCTTTTGCAGCTGGGTCAATTTTAGGTTTGAACCCTAATCAAAGAATCTTCCTCCCATCTGTGGAAATTAACCAGATCCCCAATTCTCAGCAGTTTAAAGACAAATAACCTCCGGGAGGGGAGAAGAGGTTCACACTCCCAAACCCAGGTGTCAGGCCTTTCATTAAATCAAGGATTCTTTTCCTCCCATAAACCTCTCACACCAAGGAGCCGGAGAGTCTAGAGTTTAAAGATACACAGCTCCCTTTCCCAGGGTCCTTGCGGCTGATAAAATACCCGCAAGGCCACATTTCTTTTGCTTGACCAAGGAATGATTTTCTAACCGTTATAACTTTACTACAGAGAGCCTGCTTGCTTTAAAGGAGCAAAGCAGGAGAGGAGAGGAGAGGAGCCGCTTACATGAGTGTAAGTGGCTCCTGTCCGGTTGGCTCCTTTAAAGCAAGCAGGCTCTCTGTCTCTCTCTCCTCCCCACTCACTATAATAATAATATAATAATAATAATTTATTATTTATACCCCGCCCATCTGGCTGGGCCTCCCCAGCCACTCTGGGCGGCTTCCATAAAAACCAAAAATACAGTAAAATGTCACACGTTAAAAACTTCCCTGAACAGGGCTGCCTTAAGATGTCTCCTGAATGTCAGATAGTTGTTTATCGCTTTGACATCTGCTGGAAGGGTGTTCCACAGGGCGGGCGCCACTACCGAGAAGGCCCTCTGTCTGGTTCCCTGTAGCCTCACTTCTCGCAATGAGGGAACCGCCAGAAGGCCCTCGGCGCTGGACCTCAGCGTCCGGGCAGACTGATGGGGGTGGAGACGCTCCTTCAGGTATACTGGACCGAGGCCGTTTAGGGCTTTAAAGGTCAGCACCAACACTTTGAATTGTGCTCGGAAACGTACTGGGAGCCAATGCAGGTCTTTCAAGACCGGTGTTATATGGTCTCGGCGGCCGCTCCCAGTCACCAGTCTAGCTGCCGCATTCTGGATTAGTTGTAGTTTCCGCGTCACCTTCAAAGGTAGCCCCACGTAGAGCGCATTGCAGTAGTCCAAGCGGGAGATAACCAGAGCATGCACCACTCTGGCGAGACAGTCCGCAGGCAGATAGGGTCTCAGCCTACGTACCAGATGGAGCTGGTAAACAGCTGCCCTGGACACAGATTTGACCTGTGCCTCCATGGACAGCCGTGAGTCCAAAATGACTCCCAGGCTGCGCACCTGGTCCTTCAGGGGCACAGTTACCCCATTCAGGACCAGGGAATCCTCCACACCTGCCCGCCTCCTGTCCCCCAAAAACAGTACTTCTGTCTTGTCAGGATTCAACCTCAATCTGTTAGCCGCCATCCATCCTCCAACCGCCTCCAGACACTCACACAGGACCTTCACCGCCTTCACTGGTTCTGATTTAAAAGAGAGGTAGAGCTGGGTGTCATCCGCATACTGATGAACACCCAGCCCAAACCTCCTGATGATCTCTCCCAGCGGCTTCATATAGATGTTAAAAAGCATGGGGGAGAGGACAGAACCCTGAGGCACCCCACAAGTGAGGGCCCAAGGGTCTGAACACTCATCCCCCACCACCACTTTCTGAACACGGCCCAGGAGGAAGGAGCGGAACCACTGTATAACAGTGCCCCCAGCTCCCAGCCCCTCAAGACGGTCCAGAAGGATGCTATGGTCGATGGTATCAAACGCCGCTGAGAGATCCAGCAGAACTAGGAAACAGCTCTCACCTTTGTCCCTAGCCCGCCGGAGATCATCAACCAGTGCGACCAAGGCAGTTTCAGTCCCATGATGAGGCCTGAATCCCGACTGGAAGGGATCCAAATGGTCCGCTTCTTCCAGGCGTGCCTGGAGTTGTTCAGCAACCACTCGCTCAATCACCTTGCCCAGGAATGGAAGATTTGAGACTGGGCGATAGTTGGCCATCGTGGCCGCATCTAAAGATGGTTTTTTAAGAAGCGGTTTAATAACCGCCTCTTTCAGCGGGTCTGGGAAGGCTCCCTCACGGAGGGAAGCATTCACCACCCCACGAAGCCCATCGCCCAGTCCTTCCCGGCTAGCTTTTATAAGCCAGGATGGGCAAGGATCCAGGAGACAGGTGGTTGGTTTCACTCGTCCAAGCAGCCTGTCCACATCCTCGGAGGTAACAGATTGAAATTGATCCCACTCAACTTGACTAGACAGAACTCTAGCACTCTCCCGCCCCGGCCCTGCTCCCACGGTGGAGTCTACTTCTTCCCGAATCTGGGCGATTTTATCTGCAAAAAACTTTGCAAAATCATTGCAGGAGAACATGTGGCCCGTACTGGGCCCCGATGTTGCAGGTGGTTCCGCTAAATTGTGAACCACCTGAAAAAGTCTCCTGCTGCTGTTTTCTGCAGATGCAATAGAGGCGGTGAAGAAATTCTTCTTCGCCGTCGCTATCGCCACTTGGTAGGCTCGACGTTGAGCTCTAACCTGTGTCCGGTCAGATTCGGAATGAGTTATCCGCCACCGGCGCTCTAGCCGTCTCAACGATTGTTTCATTGCCCTCAGATCCGTGGAAAACCACGGGGCTGTCCGGGCTCCATGCAATCGGAGAGGGCGCTTCGGAGCCAAACAGTCAATAGCCCTGGTTAACTCCACATTCCAGCGGGCCACCAGGGAATCGGCTGAAAGGCCATCAACATGGGATAAAGCATCCCCTACCACTCTCTGGAAACCATTTGGATCCATTAAGTGGCGGGGGCGGACCATCCGAATTGGTCCCACCTCCCTGCAGAGGGGATGGGTCGCAGAGAAGTCCAGTTGCACCAGGAAGTGATCTGACCATGGCACTTCTTTCATTTCGCTTTTACTTAGTGTCAGATCACCAACATCCATAGAGGTAAACACCAGGTCCAAGGCATGTCCACGGCTATGGGTTGGGCCAGACTTATTCAGGGACAGCCCCATGGAGGCCATGCTTTCCACGAAGTCCCGAGCGGCCCCTTGTAAGGTCGTGTCGGCATGGATGTTAAAATCCCCTAGGACGACCAGGCTAGGTGTCTCCAGGAGAACATCCGCCACGACCTGGAGCAGCTCGGGCAGGGAATCCTTGGTGCAGCGGGGAGGTCGGTACACCAAAAGGAATCCTGTACTGCCCCTATTGCCCAACTTCCAGAACATGCACTCAGAAAACTGGGTCTTCCCAATAGGACGCCTGGTGCAAACTAATGACTTCCTAAAAATCACTGCAACCCCCCCTCCCCGCCCACGTGACCTGGGTTGCTGTGCGTAAGAGAAACCTGGTGGACAAGCAGCGGCAAGGACAGGCCCATCTGCTTCATCCAACCAAGTCTCTGTTACACATGCCAGGTCAAATCCTCCATCCATGATCAAGTCATGGATGGCAGTGGTCTTACGAATCATTGACCTGGCATTGCACAGCAGCACCTTCAGGTCACGTGGGTATCCCTTGCTGATTCTAGTATCCATCCGGACAGGACCAGACCCGGAGGCAGGGATAGTCCTCAGACAACGACTAAACCTGCCTCCTCTGTAATGACATGGTCTGGTCTAAATAACAGCAAAGATTTTTCAAGCAGGCTCTCTCTCCTCCCCACTCGCTAAATAACAGCAAAGATTTTTCAAGCAGGCTCTCTGTCTCTCTCTCCTCCCCACTCGCTAAATAGCAGCAAAGTTTTTTCAAGCAGGCTCTCTGTCTCTCTCTCCTCCCCACTCGCTAAATAGCAGCAACGTTTTTTCAAGCAGGCTCTCTGTCTCTCTCCCCTCCCCACTCGCTAAATAGCAGCAAAGTTTTTTGCAAGCAGGCTCTCTGTCTCTCTCTCCTTCCCACTCCTCTTCTAAGAGCCTTCTCCTCTTATACCCCTCTTCTGCATTATTAACAGCATCCTTCTCCACCCACCCCACGCGTGTCCCTTGTTCCTTGAGTGCTTTTCTTTCCCTCCCCACTTAAAACATGGTTACAAAGCACGGATCCACACGGATCCTCGGGATTTTTGCACTGGGTCACCCCAAATTCACCATCAGATCACATAGCATGTCCGTGGCTACAGCTTGCACCCAAAAAATCACGCACCCACTGTTGCCTGGGGCCGCAGTGGTGCAAAAACGTGGTTACAAAGCACGGATCCACATGGTTCCTCAGGATTTTTGCATTGGGCTACCCCAAACTCACCGTCAGATCACATGTCTGTGGCCACAGCATGAACCACAAAAATCATACATCCACTGTTTCGTTTAGAATATTTTTTTTCTTGCTTTCCTCCTCTAAAAACTATGTGTGTGTTATGGTTGGGAGCGTGTTATAGAGTGAAAAATACGGTACTTTAAATTTCCCCCTTAAACTTTATGGCTTAAAAGGACCGTTCAAGCCCCAACAGTCAAAGTGCTGTGCACCACGGCTTTGAGATGCAAATGATCAGTAGTGCCTACAAAACCCCCTTTGGACCAGTCATGTCTTTACTTGCCCTACCCCTGACATGATATAGGCCAGTGGGTGTGGCTTGGGCTTTAGGCCAAATGGGGAGGCCTGGCAGACCTAATTAGAGGCTGGAGGTTCCCTGCCCCTGCAATCAATACACAACATTTCCTAGCCTGATGATTCCTGTCATGATATACTTTCACATCACTAGTGTGCAATTAGACCCCTTCCAGAATGAAGAGGGAAATCTACTTTACAGTTCTACAGCAGAAAATTTCACCTTTCCTCATGCAGTTGCCTTTGTTCATTTTTGTTGTTCCTTTGAGACCGACATTTAGCACAGAGACAATAAATGTTTCCACCACTTTCCTGTGTTATTGTTGAGTCACTTCTGTTTCTCTTTCTTGACCCTGACTTTTTCTTGACCCTGACTTTTGCTGTGATACATAAAAACATGGTCATGTGGACTTTCTGATGCTATGAATGCACAGTTTATGAAGTCTTGTATCAAAGTTTTCTGATATTGCAGCAGAGTGATAGAATAATTTGGGGATCTGTACAGTGGTACCTTGGGTTAAGAACTTAATTCATTCTAGAGGCCCGTTCTTAACCTGAAACTGTTCTTAACCCGAGGTACCATTTTAGCTAATGGGGCCTGCCACACCGCTGCCACGTGATTTTTGTTCTCATCCTGAAGCAAAGTTCTTAACCCGAGGTACTATTTCTGGGTTAGTGAAGTCTGTAACCTGAAGCGTCTGTAACCCGAGGTACCACTGTATTGATAGAAGAAGTAAAAAAAATACAGAGAGGATACATTTGCTTCATTTTATACCATAGCTAGAAGTAGCTATATAATGTGGGGAAATAAAAATGACATCAAAGAAACCTAGAAAGGCATCTGGTTTCACAAGCTACGCTACAGGCATTTTAGGAAATGAGCAATTCCTTAACTTGAAAGAATGTTTTCTTCAAAAAATAAAAGTAGTACATTGTGGTTTGCTTTGTTTCATAATAGTTTAATGCAGGATTATTGCTGTATACTTGGCTGGAATATTCAAGTCACAGGACTCATTGTTAATCTGATTTTCACCTTGTGTTTTGATCTGATGGACTAATTTCAATTTACATTTTAATGCCTTTTCAAATGTGTTGTATGTAAAATGGCCTTGAGTTTTTATAGTTAAAAATTTCAAGTCTATGTGTAATTAATCCAATAGTCAATATAGCATATAGCACTTTTTACAAAGTATGTTCGGGGAATTCTGGAATTTCTTGACCAGTTTAGCAGTGAGAAGTTCTAATCTAGTGGAAAACTAAAAACCAAAGGTATAGTGTCTGAAGCTTTATCATTATATAGCATGGGTGACTAGTTTGTGGCCCTCCAAATGTTGTTGGATTACTACTCCCATAATCCCTAATAATGGACAATTGGTTGTTCTGCGTGGTGCTGATGGAAGTTGAAATTGGACGGCATCTGACTGGGCCACAGATTATTACTCTAGTGCAGGGATGGCTATATTTCTAAATAAGTTTAAATTTTAGAGCTGCTTTTCTAGTAATAGTACTTGTTTGTTATTTAGCATTGCTATGAATTGTCTAAGCACTCCCAAATTACAAAAAATTCAATAGTATTAGTTGTTACATTGCAATTATTTTGAAGAATTACTCTGAAGTATTTTGCTGTGTTAGCTGATGATTGCTGCATACAACAAAACTCTTATTACTTCCACTAGTCCTTCAATCCTAAAAAAACCTCAACAACTCTGGCCGTCTTTGAAAAAAGTTTGGACACCGCTGCAGGATGTTCTAGTCAAAGAAGACAATAATAAGATATATATTTTATACATGTGTTTTAATGTAGTAGTCTTAGTAAGTCTAAAAACTGGATTCATTTTTTGCTTATAGCAAAGCCTTTATGGAGTGCAGATCCCATTTATTACATGTCATATCTGATTCTCATTTTATTATAAATCAAGTTTATCATTGCCTTGTAAAATCAAATGTCACCTTTTCAGTTGTGCATAGTTGGTGAGATGTTGATGAATGCTGATTTACACCAGGAGAATTCTCGGTTCTTGACTAATAGTACATTTTTAATATAGCATGATGTGAAAGTTTTATGATTTTCATCAGATAGGAGGTTGACCGATTATCACATGATGCAGTTCCAGTTGACCAGTCAGACTTCCAAAATCAATTGTATAGGAAACATTTTGTAGGCTAGCTCACTTCCACATGCGTTGATTATGGCAATTGAATCTTGATACAAAATGCATGCTAGCTAAAAAGATAAAAGAGTACATTGCTGTAGGGAAGCACAGCATTGAAACAAAGTCATTATGAAAATTGTGTCTTTCACCAATACTGCAGACAAACATGACAGTACAAATGTTGCAATATTTTAATTGTACCCTTGTCAAAAGATACAGATGTTCTCTTCAGTTTAACAGACTATAGTACACCAAAAGCAATTGGAAATATATATCTATATATTTTTCTCATTTGCACCACTGTACTATACCATTGTATTAGGTTTTCAATAGCAGTTTTAAACCAAACAAAGTGAGATTAAATAGTTTAACTGCTTTTGCAACACACGCAAAATGATTTGTTAAAGAAAACTATCTTCAGAATCAGTGTTACAGTTTTGCATTAAAATAGTATTTTATCACATTATTTAATCACATAGATGGAGTGTTTAAGCAATATTTGAATGAAATTGTTAAGATTTCTGCTTATTGCTTTGAATAAGTTCTGATTTCCCCTCCTTTGATCAGGCAATCCATTCTGTAGCTTGGCACCACGAAGGAAAGCAATTTATCTGTAGCCATTCGGACGGCACCTTGACTATATGGAATGTAAGGAATCCTACCAAGCCATTTCAGACAATCACTCCACATGGTAAGTTCAAAATGGAAGTGTGTTCTAGTCAACATTGTGTATACATTATACTTTAGAGTGATTTGCAGGCTAAGTCATCTAAACTGCTTACTGGTGGCTGCTACTTCATGCCACTCTATTCTTGAGGACCATGTGCTGAAAGAAGGTATTAAACTGTACCATATATTTGCAACTCTGCTGCTGCTTATATCACCTGCATTGTCTCCTGTAGTCAGGATTTGGCTTTGACAGTCCATTGCTTTGGAGGCTAAGTGTGGAGTTGTTTATTAATCAAGGCAGTATTGCAAAAGAAAACTAGTTCAGGTGGCCCAAGGTAGAATAGGACCAGGCAGCTTTTTCTGGCTACATTTTTTATTAGAGTTGTGAACTAGCTCAGTAAGGGGCAACAATATTGTCTCCTCTGTTGGTTTCAACAAATGCTTGATGTGCAGAAGGCAGCAGGTGAAGGTTTTCATGCCGTGGAGCTAAACACTGATGCCTGCAGAGCTGCTTCAAAAGTTAGCTTTCCTGGCTATTATGGGCATGCCAACTACTAACCTATTGTGTGAGGGGGTGGAAGGAGTCAGCATATATCAAACTAGCACAACACTATTGTAATCCAAGATTACTTTCACCCTAAGTGCAGGCACAGTAGTACATTTATCATAAGATTGCCAGGGAAAATCCAAGGCTACACTGTTGTACACCTTTGTGTACACCTTTCACAACTTTAGGAATTTTGATGTGTCGTGTGATCATAATCTTACTATTGTATGTCCAAAAAGATGTCCAGTGGCACCTTATCAGACTTGTGCATTGGCGTAAAAATGTCTAGATTTTACCTGCTTTGCAGTGCTTTGCAGTTTTGTATAGCTTTCTTAGAAATTAGCAGAACATGTAATTAGCCTATTAGCCCTGAAAAGGTTCTCACTATTTATGTAAATTAGTAACTGTAAAACGTTCTAATCAGTTTATACTGTGTTTATATAGTGGAGATGATTTTTTGTGAAACTGGCAATTTGCTGGTCAAACCTGCTTTCTTTTAAAATACATCACGACCAAATGTTGAAATAAAGTAGTTTTTCTGACAGCAATACAATGAAGGGAAAAGAATTCTTTATTCTTCATAATTCTCCAACTCAGTCCTGTGCATGTTTATGTGGGAGTAAATCCCATTGACTTCAGTGGATTGAGACTTTCTCCCAGGTAAGAGAGCACATGGGGTGTTGGTTATTACTGCCAAATATCTACTGTTTATAAGAGAAGCAATTGAGTTATTTGCATTAAATCTGCAAGGATAGTATGATGTACACTTGGTAGTGTTTATATAACCTTTTAAATATTTGGGACTATTCTTAAGATTTTGGTGTGATTTCTGAGATTTATCAAATTATTTTTAAATGTAAATAAGAAAATATTTTGTTTTAGGAAAGCAGGTAAAAGATGGAAAGAAGCCAGAGCCTTGTAAACCTATTCTTAAAGTGGAATACAAAACTACCAGAGCTGGGTAAGAATTAGGAAACAGTTACTTAACTTTGTTTTGGATATTTGTAGAGAAAAAATAAGGACTTTGCAAAGCAAAATAATCTAAACAGCTATTGAAGTACTTCCATGATTTTAAAATGTGACAAACCCACCACCACTTTGTTTATTCATGAAACCTTCAGTTCTATTCATCGTTGTTGTTGTTGTTACTCCATAAAAGTAGACTGGAAGCAAAGATGATTGTGAAAGTAAATGGTTTCTCAAACTCCCATGCACTTTGTCTTCATACAACCTTCATGCAAAAAATATTTATTTGTTAAAATTAATTGAATGAGAAATCTCTTAAATTCTTGCAACAATTTAAATTACAGATTTGTTATATGTAGGTGTGGAATATGTATTAAAATCATTTGCTGCTGTAGTAAAGTGGATGTTACTTTGGGCAGGAAAAATGTCATTGTGCATATACAAGGGGAAAACTAGTTCCAGATACACAGAAAAACCTCAAGGGAAATTTTAACACTGAGCGGGGGCTAGTAGAAAGTAAAACAGGGAGCAAAATTAACATAAAACACCTTACATTTTACAGTAATCTGGAAATGGGAGAGGCTAAATGATTAACCAAAATTTCTTCTCAGTTTAGGGTTTGATGAGTTTTTGAGGGCTCTTTGATCCCTGTCATGGGTTGAATCACAAAGGAAGTGATTTTTATTTACTGGTAATCCTAACTTATTTCACACATGTGCAGGCTCTGCATTGCCCTTGCAAGTTTAAAGAATCCTAGAATAAGGAAAGGGAATGGAATTAGGGTGTGGCATGCATTTTTAACCTGTCAGACTTCCATACATCATGTGCAGGGGAAATGAATTATTCCCACACTACTGTTCTGATTCAGGATTATGATCAGATTTATCACAAATATATCACTTTGTGGGTCTCCATTTGTATGTAGTACATATCTAAAAGAGAAAATAGTGAGTCTTTATTGCAAGAGGTCCACAAGATATCGCTGGAGCCTACTGCTGCAGCCACTTGTTGCTTCTCTGGTGATGGCGGGTGGGGCGTCCTCCCTGCCATGGCAGGAGTGAGGAGAGGCAGTTTCAGCAGCCTCCAGGGAGATCTTGTCAGAACCTGTAAGCTGTCACTGCTTCTTCTCTCTTCTCTGGTGGCAAGGGGCTACAGCACCCATGGCAGCACCAGAGAAGTGGCGGCTTCCTGTGAGATCTGACAAAAGGTTTGCGAGGTCTTGCCAGAAGCTGCTGTTGCTTTTCCTGTAGAGGCAGGTGGTGCATTCATTGAGACACTGACCCTTGGATTCTGCTGCCTGAGGCAGCTGTCTGGGTCCACATGATGGATGGGCTGGTCCTGCCTAAAAGTGAATTTTGAGTTTCACACTTGTATGACACATCTAAGGAAGGAAAAATAAGTTTTAGTAAGATTAGTTGCATTTCTTGGCAGCATTTTGCATATGCATCTTTCTGAATAAGTGGGGAGGTGTACTGAATCCTTGACAATAGTTTGTCCAACTGCTTAAAATATGGTTTAAAAGACAAGCAAGTGCCTCTATTTACACAGATCAACACAATGGGAATGGATTTTTTCAGCTAGTTGTTCGGTCTGTTGGGCAGACTTGTGTTCTTGCACTACTCTTAAGCCAAGCACACCTAACACAAAAGGTTAGTGGTATATTGTGCCACATATACAGTGTAGAGTGCTATTGGTTACTCTCTTGATCTCGGATGATAAGTCTCCTAATGCTGTCTCTCATAATCTTTTCTGTTTTTTTCTTTCCAGAGAACCTTTCATCATCTTGTCAGGTGGCTTGTCATATGACACTGTAGGAAGAAGACCCTGTTTAACAGTTATGCACGGAAAGAGCACTGCTGTTTTAGAAATGGATTATTCAATAGTTGATTTTCTAACCCTCTGTGAAACTCCATACCCTAATGGTAGGTTCTGAAAAAAAAAATCTTCCCACTTGTTTGACTGCTTAATAGCAGTTTTTTGCTGCAGCAATTTCAGAATTTTATTTACTGTTCATATGATTTCATGGCAGGGTTGGGTGGGGCCATTCCAAAAGGTTCCTCAAAAATGTTGAAAGATCGTAGATAGTTTTTGAGTAATCTGAGGAGAACTTACACGTCTCTAGTACCATCCTATCTGGACAGCAAGATAGCATTTATGAGAAAGAGTAGACCTCATATTCTGGAATGTCTTCCATGGGCTGGTGGCTTTGCTGTCTAATGCATAACCTAATTTTTTGTGTGTGATCATTTTTCTTTTGACTAAAGATGCTCTCAGGTGGTATGTGAGCTCCCTCTAGTGCTTCCAGGCAGCATTGCAGCTAAATTAAAGTTGTGCCAACCCCCACCAGTTTAAACGCCTCCCTTCATGCAGAGAAGTCTCCTTCTCCCTTGGCTCAGGCTCCCTTTTTTGACTGTTCTTGTCAACTGGTCTTGGTTGTTTGTGGCTGTTCCTTGTGTTATTAAAGGGAGAGAATAAATGTAGCATCTTCCATGTGTGTGTGGAATTGTTTGTGTGTCTGCCTCAGGGTTGTTTTTTGTGGTAGTTTAATGTTTGTGTCCTGGAGGGCGGTGAGTTGATTGGTTGTGAGTTTGCTGTTTTGTTCACTTGGCTAGCCTTGTTTTTCCTCTTCACCTATTTAAAATAAATTCTTTTTCACTGACTATTACTTGTACTGATTTTGAGCTTTTCGCCCCTTTTGGGTTATTGGAGTGTATTTCCCTCAGCCAGGTTCTTTGGCAGTTTGTTGTTGTGCGCCTAGTTCTTTAGGCTGAACATGTTTGCCTTTGCTGAGGCACTCTTTTGACAGTGTGTGTTCCAGCCTACGCTTCCAGGGTTACCCACCCTATCTGTTGTCATCTTGGGCATGTCCCACCTGACAGGAAAAAGAACTGTAAAATATATTTTTCATTACTCTGGGCTACCTAGTTTTTTTTTATTTGGTCTAACTGACTGTACTTCTACACTGCTTCATACATCCAGAGAAGCCCTGAGCAGTGTATGTTCTTGTTGGTGTTACTTGTTGCTATTTTTATTCTTGTGTTGATTGCGGGTGGTGGCAGCTTGGACAGTTGTGTAAAACCCTGTAAGAGCTCGAAGGAGCTTAGATCCCAGCTGAGAGCATATTTTCACTCCAGCACACTTTTTATATATGTAAGCCCAGTGGCTCTTTTTAGTGTGATATGGGGGCTTTTGAGGTGCCTAGAATATTCTCAAGTAACCCCCCCCCCAATTTTTCCACTGTTCTATTTGTTCATGTACCCCCCCCCCCCCCGCCGCAGCAACTTCTTCTTCTTAACAAACTGGTTCTCAGCCAGTCACAGGTCATATTGTGAATATGAGGGTGCCACAATACCAAACAGCCAATCATATTTGTTGTTGTAGCTGCATCATGTATGTTTCTCAGAATTGGCAACAGCAATGCTTCCTGCGTTTCATTGCTGTCAATGGCTCTGGATGGCAGGCTTATTGTTTACTGGAGAAGAAATCATCCACCAAATAAGATGAATGAGACTTTGCAGGACTGACCCCCAAAGTCATCAGCAGTGGAGGTCCCTCTTTGCTTGCATATTCCGTGGATCTCTGGAGTGGGGAGCTCCTTCTATTTGCCACTCTCTTCGAAGTTGTTCTGCAGGCAGATGAAGACACTCCTGTTGTATTTTTTCAAAGTTGATTCCTGCTGATGTCCTTAGATATTTTATGGCCGTTTAGTCATTTTTTAATTGCTCAGTGGTATTGTACACTACGTTGGGACTACTGTTTAGGAAACAGTTACAAAGATTTGGTGAAAAGTGGTACACACACACACACACACACATATATATATAATATGTTTATGGCATTAATCTGTTTCCCTCCCATGTTGCATTAAGCATCAAAATATTAAATCAGCAGTGAATCAATGTTTGCTTTTATTAAATTATTAATTAGGCTTCCTCTTTGGTTTCATTGTTGTCTCTGTCTTAGATTTCCAAGAGCCATATGCTGTGGTCGTTCTTCTAGAAAAAGATTTAGTACTTATTGATCTTGCACAAAATGGGTAAGAATTCAGAATATAATGAGGTTATATAAAGGTGTGTTTCTCGTAGGTATCATGGATGGAGTTTACCAATCAAGGTTGTTGCATTTAACAAAACACTAAGTTTTCTATTGTGATTTGCTTGTAAATAGCCCCTGAGTGTGTGTGTATTCCTAATGGTGAATGAAGAAATGAAGATAACTCACGGTGAATTCTTCTTTACAGTAATCCAGTGTCCACATTTGTCTATCATGCTAAACTATAACATGATCTCCTCCTGCTGTGTGACCAGGACAATTCCAGCAGCTTTTGCTTCACCACAGTTTGATAAGCACGCTTTCAGGTCCAGATGTTATAGCAAGCTGCACTTAAAGGCAGAAGCTTCCAAACACATAATCCTGGCCATGCAGGAAGAGGATTGGGAAGTACCCAAGACCGAGGCTCACTGTAGTTTGTACCTCTTCATTTTTGTAATTCTATAAACCAGTGTTCAGCAAGATGTGTGAACTTGGCCAGTATGGCACACTGTGTGATATTCAAACACTCAATATACCTGATAGGGAGAACATAGCTATGGCTATGTGTTGTGTTATAGCTGCTAATTTTCATCTTAAAAATAATATTTAGTTATACATAAAATTAGGTTAGATCTTTTAATGACAGCAGGAGTTCATATTAGGGTTGGGATATTACAAGATAATTTCTGAAAATTCTTGATTTTTGAGATTAGCAGTTTACCAGCATTCTGTTGAAGTGATAATTTTCTGTAGAGTATATTTCACAAGCAGTTTACAATTAAATCTTTACTAATGTGTTTCGAGTATACTAGTATTCCAAAGTGATTTATATTTATTCACATAGATTATAAATATTTGAGCTCCTTTCCCCCTTTGCTGCTTTACTTTGTACTCGCTTGTATTCATTTACTATATTTTCTTTTTTTGCATTGGCATTTTTATCATTGTTTAATACCAAATTTTATTTATCAGCTAACTAACTGCTTTCATGTTTTCATCCCTTCATTAAAGGTATCCTATATTTGAGAATCCCTATCCCTTAAGTATACATGAATCTCCAGTTACCTGTTGTGAATATTTTGCCGATTGTCCTGTGGACCTTATTCCAGCACTTTATTCAGTTGGGGCTCGCCAGAAACGTCAAGGTTATAGTAAAAAGGTACCAAAGGGAGTTAATATCTTTATTACAACCATATTCCATGTGTTTGGATTTAATCAGCTTGTTTGTTTTAAATAGGAATGGCCTATCAATGGTGGAAACTGGGGTTTGGTCACACAGAGTTATCCAGAGATCATTATTACTGGGTAAGTAATAAGACTACATTAGATTGGCCAAGGCTGCCAAAGTAAATGTGGGGATAGGCATCATTTATGCATCATTATTCATAAACTGGTATATTGTAACCTACACATATTTTAGGGTAATTTAGATAATTGTCTGTCATGCTTAAAGTAACATTATGAACTAATTTGAGGTGGATGAAAGGCATTGCTCTGCCTTGCCCCTTTTTAGGGGAGGAGAGAAATGTATTGAGAGAAAAGAAAAGAAAAGGACTTACAGCCCCAAAACCACCTGCTGTGTGACATTTCACTGGCATTTACCATCAGCTTTTATTAGAAATATAAATGTAGAGTTAGGGCTAGTGTTGAAAATTATAATAGCGGAAAAGATTACTTTATGATCCTTGATCTGAGGCTAAAATTGCATTGTGGAGGACAGGTACTTGTGGTGCAGAGGGATATTATTTTTCTGATTTCTGTCATCCTAATGTATAACAGAAGAGTTAAAATGAGCAAGCTAGTAAAGGTTTCCCTGCTTACTTGAGAGCAATATCTGCAACAGTGGGGATACTTCTCCAGTGGCTTTCAGCCTCCACCTTTCTTTGCAATAGCTTACACATTTGTAGCCATGTTTGTATCAGGCATTTAAAACATTTAAGTAAGGTCAGCTGGTGGTTTGAGTTATTTTAAATGTTGTATAATTTATCTAATGAGGTTTTCTTGGACGTATGAGGTGCTAGCTAATTTGAGCAGAGAAAATCTGAAAAATCAGCATGTATATCTGTGAATTTAAAAATATGTTGCTTTCTGTTATCTATTGAATGTGAAACATTTCAGACACTCAGTGGGTTCTGTGGGTGGTTACTGTGAATAATATGTTGGCAATAATGCTGGCTTTTAAGTAGTGTTGGTGTTGATACCACTACTTCTTTTTGTTTTTCTTTTCAACATATCAGAAAAACAAAGAAAAACAAAAATTAGCTTTGATTATTTGTTACTTGTTTGATTATGGGAATGGTTTTCAACATTTACTGTACTCTCTCTGTCTAGATCCATAGTCCTCAGACAAAGAACAATTTTTTAAACAATTAATTATATAAAATATGGGTAGCCAATGTTGTTGAGTGACAGCTTGCATGTTAGCTGGGGCTGATGGGAGTTGTAGTTCAACAACATCTGGAGGGCAACACTTGGGCTATCATGTTCTAAAGCAAGATCTAAGACACAAGTGAATTTCAGAATTTTTAAACCATGCACATCGATATTAAAAGATGAATGGAACTAAACTGTTTTAAAATTAGAAAAGTCCGCATAAAACCAAATCCTATCATACTTCTCTTAGTGAGGTAGTGAGGAGAATTAGCAAGTGCCCTCACTTGATGACACCAGCTGTTGGTGTTGCAATGCATGTGGGATGGATTTGCAGCACAGTCCTATTCACATTTATGGAAAAGTAGGTCCTGCTGAGTTCATTGAAGCTACTCACTAGTAAATGTTCTTAGGATTACAGCCTTAGTTGCACTGGAAATCATTTGGTTCTATAGAGCAAAATAAAAAACCTACAATCTGTTGCCCCCTCTCACTTTGTTAAGAGAGGGCAAAATCCATTATTCATCCCAGATTATAAAGTCACCATGACAAGAGGTTGAGTTTAGCACCAGTCTTGGTGGTGTCTTCAAGTACAACTCTTTACCTCTTCCATATAAGTGAAAGTCTGTTATTTAGTTCTATTGGGAAATGTAAAACTCTACATTTAGCAACATGATTATAGAGTATCACGCCCATTATGCTTGATACTGTATGACTTAGGCAGCACCAATGGGATCTTCTTGGAAGTATTAAATGTCTCCTCATTCAGAGTACACATAGATGCATTGTATCTTCCTAGGACTTCCTTCAGCAAGCCTTCCCTCAACATGCAGCTCACCTATGATAGGCTAATACTAAGAAGAAAATAGGAGCATATGGGTTTGTTACATCAATTTAACATCACTAACTAAATCTCATCGGCCTTGCTATTCCTTTTCTAAAGAGATTTTGCTTTAAAAAATTCTTGTTTTGATAGGCATGCAGATGGATCGATCAAGTTTTGGGATGCCTCTGCAAGTGAGTGTTTTGCTTAGTTGTGGAAGAATTGTTTAAAAAGTGCTGCTGTGAAACTGTTGCCTTATAGATGACATCTTTTGGGGTTTACTCGCCTTGTTTGCTCAAATCTCCTGTACTTAATTCCCATTGGAATGAATGGTCCTAAATTAGTTGTGACCAGGAACAGCCAGCATCTGCAGAACTGCCTCTCCCATAAGAGGTGGCACTGCTTCTTGCCAGATTGCTGTAGGGGATGAGGCAGGGTGGCTGTGAGGTTCAGGCTGTAAAGGCACACCAGCAGGAGAACCGTATGGGCTCTGCTAGTGTGCCCTTAACTCCACAATCCCTCTGCCCTGCCTCTGTGACTAAATTGTCTGCTCAGCTTAAATAGGACTTGAGTGTAATTAACCTCTGAGCCAAAAGTTTGATATGAAAGACAGGAAGTGAGGAAGGTGATGGAGGAGATGAGGTTTCAAATCATACATGATAGTTAATTGATATCTCATAAGCAACCCATATCACATCCTTGAAACACAAATTGAAATCCTGGAGCATAGAAGGTGCTGTAACACTATTTTTGATTATATATTTTGTCTTAATGCCATTTCATAATTGAGGGCACAATCCTTCTCTGCATAAGGGAAGGCTGCCAAGCCTTTCTGCTTCTGTGCCCTTTGGATTCTGGCCATAATACACAATGCCCAGGATCCAAAGGGCTGCATGCAATGATTTGCATATAAATTATCAGCCCCCTCCTGGCCCTTGTCTTCCCACTGAAGTTCCTCAGCATCCTGAAAAGTGTTATATTTTGGAACCACATGTGTGTGGAATGCAAATTGATATCTATCTCAGTAGCAAACATGTACACATCACCCGCAGAGGAACTTTCAATCAGCGTGAATGGAAATGTGAGCACTGTATTACCATTGTTTCAGAATGGCCTTATTTGAACAATATTTTTGTTTATAGAATTACATTGGTTTGTACATTTAACTATCTTTATTTTTTATTTTATTCCTAGTCACATTGCAAGTGCTGTACAAACTAAAAACAGCTAAAGTCTTTGAAAAATCAAAAAATAAGGACGACAGACCTAGCACAGACATAGTAGATGAAGACCCATACGCCATTCAGATCATCTCATGGTGTGCAGAAAGCAGGATGTTGTGCATTGCAGGAGTTTCTGCACATGTCATTGTTTACAGATTCAGCAAACAAGAAATTACAACAGATGTGATTCCGGTAATTGACAGTTACCTATATTGGACATGCATTTATATATTTGTTAATCCCTATATTTAGCCAATATATAAACTAGTAATACTAACTTGAACATTTTTTTGACTAGTTTATTCCATGCTCAGTGGTTATGTCACTTTCTGTATACTGACAATATGTATTTTAGCACATTCTTGGGAATAGGATTTGCGGCTTACTCATTACAAATACAATTAAAATTTAGCTGAAAGTCATTTTATTTTGAAAATGATAAATTGAAATTAGATTGAACAATTTAATCTTGCATTAGATGCTTGCTTAAAGGTAAAATCTCATAGTAGCTCCTTGGTCACATGTGCTTTATACCTGGCCTTATGAAGAGAGTGCAGCTAATATTTTTATACAGGTTTGTTCAGTTTTTTCACCCATTAAATCATAGACAGTGGTTGGAGGGTTTCATAAGTTGTTCATAATCAAATCAAAAATTTGATGGATGAGGCAGACTGTTGACCCATATCAGTAAATATTTGGGAGGGTTTGAGAACACCGTAATGCTTTGGTTGTCTTCATCTAGATTTGAACAGGGAGGGTATAACTTGTTCATTATCTGTATTGCCAATATAGTACAGGCATAGGCAAACTCGGCCCTCCAGATGTTTTGAGACTACAATTCCCATCATCCCTGACCACTGGTCCTGTTAGCTAGGGATGATGGGAGTTGTAGTCCCAAAGCATCTGGAGGGCCGAGTTTGCCTATGCCTGATATAGTATCATGGTATTTGATCAAATTTTCTGGATCAGTTGAGATGGATGTCCACAGTGCTCTTCAGCTATGGAGGGAGAATGTTCAGCAGTTCTTCTCAATATACACATGTCGCCCAGCTTTGTTTCCATCAAACCAAGAAACAATTGTTTGTGCATTTAATTAATGCCTGAACATATGAAGTTATGGACTGGACGAGCACTAACAAATTGAAGCTTATTCCTGATAGGAATGATGACAGGACCATGATGACAGGACAATCTAGGTCTATAAAGATGCTGCTATTTCCTCTCCTAGATGGGGTTACATTGCCTTTAAATGAGAAGGTGCACCACTCTGAAGTATTTCTTGATCCTGTGTTACTCTCAGTTCTGAGGAGGTGGTCACAGCCCACAGAATCAGCTGCAAGTGTTTCTCTAAAACAGGAATGGCAAATCGGTGCCGTTCTAAATGTTATTTACCTGCAGCTCCCAGCATCTCTCAGGATAGTGTCAAACAAACCTCATAGTACTCTTGGTACCTTATTGTCTGGTATTTGATTGATACATTGCAGCTTGATACTGTGGTTGAGGCCATCCACTTGTCTTTAATAAGACGTTTTGTATTTAACTTTGTGGAGGTTGTTGAGACCAAAGTAGTGAATTGGCAACTGCAAAATTTGCAGTGCAAAGAACTCTCGGACTGTGTCATGTCTTCTCCATTGTCATTTGCAGATGCTTGAAGTACGGCTATTGTATGAAATAAATTACATAGAGTCTCCAGATTCTGAGCAAGTGCCACCACTGCCTACTCCAGGCACAGGTTCCAACCCTCAGTCCATTGCTCCCCAGTCTCATCCATCCACTAGCAGCAGCTCATCTGATGGGCTTCGGGATAATGTTCCATGTTTAAAGTAAGTGTAAGGCTAGTATTTCTAAATACTGTATCTCACCTTCATAGACTGCTTAATCTTATTGTAGAAAAAACTTTTGGCTTTTGACATGTGCTGCTTTGGGATATGGTTACTCATACCTCCTCCTAGCTTTACAAAGGTGCGCTAATAGAAGACACATGTATTGAGCTTGTATCAATGTACAAAGTAATTATATATTGCTTACAGGAGCCTATGAAACTACCTATGTGTTTCAATAGCTGTATTTGCCAAAGTTTGATATATAGCAAGTGCAGCTTTTCTTAAAAACAGCATGCCCGTTCTCAGTCCTCCAGAGAGAACCGGATGCCAAATGCCCCCAACTACACATGTAACTTAGAATCTCCTGCCTTATCTCACTTTCCTGTGTCCTTTCCTGTACTGTTTCCTATTCCTTCATATTTGAGATAAGAGATTAAGTTATGAGCCTTCAGATTCCTGGTTCAAATTTCAGTTGAGCCATGGACTCAATAGATTAATTTAGGTAAGTTACCAACTCTCAAGTCTAGCTCACTAGTCATGATAAGCCACCAAATTCTACTTTATTGAGACTTAGCAGAGAGCAGAACTAATTGCACTGTGAAATGCTCTTTCCTCTGCCATATGTGAAGCATCAGTTGCTTTAGACACTTTGTAAAGACATACCATTTTGTCCTGCCAGTCCCTGACTCATAAGATTGGTCTCTATTATTACTGAATTTCTGCTTTTATAAATGATTTATAAATGCTTTAAATTAAAGAAAAATAAATGTATAATAAGTATTGTGAGTCCTTATGGTATAATGCTTAATTTTCCAATCACTTTAGCAAATTATAGTTTGCCATTTCATCTTAACTAAGCAAGCTCTGCTGTGTGCAAACCATCATTTACATGCCAGGATGGGAAAATATGTTAAAATGTGACTGATTAAGCAATTTATGTACACCGGGACCGGGGTGCGGGGGTGGGCAAATGTGCTCTCCAGTGCTTGCATGTGATCCTTCTCAACATCTGAACATGGCCACTTACATTAAAAAGTCTCCTCCACATCATATCTGTTCCAGTTACAGATAGGTAGCCGTGTTGGTCTGCCATAGTCAAAATAAAAAAATTCCTTCTTGGTATAAGCTTTCGTGTGCATGGGTATCTGAAGAAGTGTGCATGCACACGAAAGCTTATACCAAGAACTAACTTAGTTGGTCTTTAAGGTGCTACAGGAAGGAATTTTTTTATTATATCTGTTCCAGAGTAAGCATTTGAAGCTGTACTAACTTGTAGTAAGAAATACAACCAGTCATGAAATATGCCCACTCTAATAAAATTTATTGGCAGACTTCCACAAGGATAAATGTTGTCTACCTTTCCTGTATATTGCAGAGTTAAAAACTCTTCCCTCAAGCAGTCTCCAGGCTACCAGGTTGAGCTGGTTATCCAGTTAGTATGGGTGAGTGGAGAACCACCTCAACAAATAACAAGCCTTGCAATCAACTCTGCCTATGGCTTGTAAGTATATTTGGTGCTGTGCTTTCTCTTCGTTAAATCCCATTGTCCTACTGCAGAAGGAATATGAAGTTACTGCTAAATTACTAGATTCATGTTGTTTTGATATGCTACTTGTTACCATGTTTTCAGTAAAAAGGTACTTAAAGGGCCTTCTCATTTATTGTGATATTCAGCCACAACACATTTCAGTCTTTGTCCAAGGTTCCCTTTCATTACAATAATGTTGTACCATCTTTGTATATTACATGGGGAAAAGAGCTTCTGCTGTTAGATGTGTACACAGCACTTTCAGAAAAGTCGACAAATGGTTCTCGGCACAGAACACAATCTTCTGCGCCATCTCTGATTTCTTGAATGTCTTGTATATATTTAGACTACCAGCCGTTTTGTGAAGAGGCTTTTTTTTGTTTAGTTTTTTGGTTGTATCTGGGCTAGGTGGACATTCAGAAAGAATATGGGAGAATGCAATAATGTGCTTCTGTGACAAGCAGATTAGTCAATTGTTGGAGATTAAAACAAGATGGTGAGAATGAAATAATTGAATGTTGGTTGTACAGTGGGGTATTCATTTGGGTAATTGTAGAGCAGAAGGTTAGATGATGTGGCTAAGACAATCAGACCAGCATCCGAAACCTCTGGGTGAGGCATGGAGGTGTAAGACGTTTTGTAAAAAGTAGAAGTACAGAGTCATCAGTGGTGATGAGGCAAATCTCAAGTGTAGCAGCCAGGAATGGGGAAGATTATATTTTTGTATTCTTCTGCAGCCAGATGGTGGATTGTCTCAGCTCCCATTATATAGATGTGAAAATGCTTCTTTGGTTAATCGCAACAGTTCAGAATCAAAAATCTCCTGTTGGTGTTTCCAGCTCATTCTGTTGTTTTTATCTTGCTTGTTGTTTAGAGTTGCATACTATTACAGTATGTATTGTTCTTACTGCCTATTTACTTAAACCTGTTTTATAAGAAATAAATCTTAATGTAAAACCATGCCAAGCACAAACGCATGTCAAGGACAAACTAACAAGGCAGCTATTAGCTTCTTCCCGCACTGCAACAAAACAGTTACCCTTGAGTAAGCAGTGGACAGTAATCATTTTATGTCAGGTGGAGGTTTGCTATTTAGCAAGGCAATAGTGTATTGGTTTTATTCTCAGCAACTACTACTAAAATAAATTGTTCTTTGAATAGTTTTTCGTGTAAACTTACATTTCTAAATGTTATATAAGAATAGATTTTAGATTTTGAAAAATAATCAGTTCAACTAGTTCCTAAAAATGGAAAGTAAAATGTTGTACTTAACATAAGCATATATTTGGATATCAATCATTCATTGCCATCATATTCTTTCTAATAAATTTTCTTTCAGAGTAGTTTTTGGCAATTGTAATGGTATCGCAATGGTTGATTACATCCAAAAGACCACACTTTTAAACCTTGGCACCGTTGAATTGTATGGTTCCAATGATCCTTATAGGAGGGAACCCCGATCTCCACGTAAAAGCAGACAACCATCTGGAGGTAAGGTCATACACTGGATACTTGCTGATAATTTTTTGTATTGGTCTTCTACTTACTGGACTGCAAGCTGATTAGGAGTGCATGCGACTAGCTTTTTCCTTGAAAGTACAGTGGTGCCTCGCAAGACGAAAAGAATCCGTTCTGTGATTCTCTTCGTCTAGCGGTTTTTTCGTCTTGCGAAGCAAGCCCATTGACGGAATAGCGCTATTAGCGGCTTTTAGCGGCTTATCGGCTTATCGGATCAGCTGATAAGCGGCTTAGCGGCTTAGAAAAAGGGGGGGAAGGAAAAAAACCCCGCAGGAACTCGCAAGACATTTTCGTCTTGCGAAGCAAGCCCATAAGAGATTCGTTTTGCGAAGCACCTCCAAAACGGAAAACTCTTTCGTCTAGCGAGTTTTCTGTCTTGCGAGGCATTCGTCTTGCGGGACACCACTGTAACTTGCGCAAACCAAAAGGTTGATATGTTGATAATATTCTGTAGGGGCTTCTTTTTAGAAAAAATCATCTGATTATGGTAGGCAAACAGTCTTCATTTTATGAGTATTCCAGACTGCCAAATTTAGCATATACAATAAGCACACATTATTATTATTATTATTATTATTATTATTATTATTATTATTATTATTTATTACCCCATTTCCCCCAGCCACTGTGGGCAGCTTACAGAACATATAAAAACATAATAAAATGTCAAGCATTTAACATTTCCCAATACAGGGCTGCCTTCAGATGTCTTCTAAAAGTTGTGTAGTTCTTTATTTCCTTGACATGGGGGGGGCACATTCCACAGTGAGGGTGCCACTGCCTAGAAGGCTCTCTGCCTAGTTCCCTGTAACTTTACTTCTCACAGTGAAGGAACTGCCAGAAGACCCTCTGAGGAGGACCTCTGTGACTGGGCTGAGTGATGGGGATGGAGATGCTCTTTCAGGTATACTGGGCTGAGGCTACTTAAGGCTTTAAAGGCCTTCAAATACTTTGAATTGTGCTTGGAAATGTACTGGGAGCCAGTGAAGATCCTTTAGGACCAGTGTTACATGGTCCCAGCGGCCACTCCCAGTCGCCAGTCTAGCTGCCACATTCTGTATTAGTTGTACTTTCTGAGTCACCTTCAAAGGTAGCCTCCCCAGTATAATATTCTACTTCATTACTTTCTATACAAAAAGTGTTATTCTTTACCAAGGTTTATGTGCTCACATCAACCATCTTCCATTGTCTTGCCTTTCCCTGTTTGAGATTTACTTTTCGTCTTCCTTTGTGCTATCACACCCTGTTATCATAAATGCCCTGTTAATTTATTCTGAACTAACTGCTTCACAGAACCACTCAGCACTTAACCCCTTCATTTTTGGACACAATTATTTCAGCATGCTGTATTTGATCTGTTAAGGTATGTATTGGCACATGGAAGCAAACACATAACTTCAGCAAACCACAAGCCTAAAATTCTCAGAGGAGGAAGCGCATATGAACAGAAAATTTTGGAGGTGCTTCATACCTGAAGATGTGGACAAGCTGCTTGAAGAAGTGCAGCCAATCAGCTGCCCTTTGATGCTTGCCCACCTTGGCTTCTGAGAGCTAGCCGTAGACGGTTGGCTGGGTTTGCAATGAGTGATTAATGCTTCACTTGAGGAGAGGGACTGACCACCTGCCTGGAAGGACGTGGTGGTGTGGCTCCTCCTTTGGAAGACATTTTTGGTCCCAGAAATATTAAATCACTATTGCCCAGTACCAAATAACTAATTTTTGGACAACGCTTGAGAGGGTTGTGGCAGTACAGCTTTAGACATGCCTGGAAAAAACTCTTTGCTTAGATCCATTTTAGTCTTGCTTCAGGCCCGTTATGGTACTGAAGCCACCTTGGACACCCTGGTTGATGACATTTGTCAGGAGAGAGGTGAGAAGAGTGCAAGCCAGCTCATTCTCCTTGACCTCCCACTGTCCTTCTGGATCATCTCAGGGAGGTGGGGGTTGGGGGCACTGTACTTCAGTAGTTCCAATCCTTCATCCAGGGCTGTTTCCAGAAAGTAGTTATGGGAGGCTACTGTTATGTGCCGTGGTGTCCTGCAGTATTCTATTTTGTCCCTGGAACATCTATATGAAGCCACTGGGAACTGCCATCAGGAAATTTGGTGTCACCAATATGCAGATGATACCCAGTTCTGTTTCTCTGTTGCATATGAATTGGGAGAGGTAGTCAGGATGTTAGACTGATGCTTATAGGTGGTGATGGACTGTGTGTGAGCCAATAAACTGAATCAGAATCCTGAAAAGAAAGCAGTATTACGTGTTCCAGGTTCTTGATTCTGGGATGTGGGGACCTGTCATGGTTGGGGTTGTACGTCCCTGGAAGTAGCATGCCCATAGCTTGGGAGTGCTACTGAATTCAGCCTTGTCATTGGAGGCTCAGTTGGCCTTGGTAACTAGGCATGCCTTTTTCCAGCTCTGGATGCTTCACCAGTTACAGTCTAATTTGCAGAGACAGCTTGGCCACAGTACTCTATGCTCTGGTAAGCCAGCAGCCAGACTCCTGACTAGGGCTCCCTTTAGAACTCACATAAGCCCTGTTCTAAAAGAGCTGCACTGGTTGTTGGTTTGTTTCTGGGCTTAGTTCATGGTGCTCACTTCGTCCCCAAATATCTGAAAGACCACCTCCTTTCTACAGACCTTCTTGGGTGTTAAAATCAGCGAGGTTGGTAGTTCCACTGTCCTTAGAGGTCTCGGAATGTGACCTGAGATAAGAGCATTCTCTGTGTGGAATACCCTCCCCACAGAATTATATCTGTCACCTTCATTATACAGCTTTTTGTCATATGCTTAAAGACACCTGTTGTGAGCATAGTTTGTTTTAATCTTTTTTGAATGCTTTATGTTCTATTACCCTGGGACCTTTTGGTGTAACCAGCCCCTGGGACCTTATAGTATGCAGTAACCACAGTACACCATTCTTCCACAGGAGGAAGAATGTGAAAGAAGTAAAAGTGTAGTGAGAACATGCTTCTTCCCCCAAGTGTTTGGGGATATATGTCTCTGCTTCAAATGCCACGTTTAATGTGGCACACTTCCTGTGAAGGTCATTGGTTGAGTATTGGCTCCACCTGGTGGTTGAAGGTGGGAACAGAACTTGTGGGAAGTAGGCAGCTCCTAGTTGACTCTTGCCTTCATCAAAGTAGTCACATTGCTTTTGAGCTCCTGTTCTTTCTCTCCTCAGGTTTTCTAAATTCTACTTTTTCTGCTTCGTTCCAGTGTTTGCCTTCCTCTTAACTGTTTCTAAGCCATCCCATTCTCCCTTCAGTATACCAGGGCAGTATGGTTGTCGCTCCTAACCTTCTCTCCTCCTCACAACTGCTCCAGCACTTTCTGTCTCTTGTCCCCATAGCCCTTCTTTCTTGGCTGTTTTCTACATTCTTTGCTGCCTGCATCTCTCCTATAAATAGAACCCCTTTGCCTTGCCTGCTTGCCTTTTCTCTCTCATCCTGATTTCACCAGTAACTGCTTCACTGGAGGATGGAGGCAGGTTTGTTGGTATTTGAACCTCGGCGATTCTTCTTAGCTGTTTTGGACCACTGCACCTTCTGGTTTGGTGTGTGCTATGTATCCATGCCTCAGCATTCTGGCTTTCTGAAGAGTAGGGATGGCAGTCAGTGTGCTCTCTGGTGGCAATAGCCATGCCTCCTGCCCAAACTCAGCCTTTGAATAAACTTAAAAGTGCCTGCTAAGGCAGCTTTTCCTTCTTCCTCTAAATGTAAGACCTTTGCTCAGCATTTGCCTCATAAACAAGCACTAAGCATCTCATAGGCAGCCCTTATCCATAGAAAGGGATGAATCCATTTATTATATCTGTGGACAGTCTGGACCTTTAACAACATTTGCCTTCACCATTGCCTGGGCCTGATGGGTTTTATCTCTCATGACTCCCACTATGTGCCTTTGCTCTGCAATGGCCTTAGACTTCATTGCCCTCCTGCAGAACTTACCTCAGCACCATTTAAGGGGGCATCTGTTCTTGTTGAACCAAAATCCTTTACAAAGTCCATACCATTTCCTTCTACTTTTAAAAAAGATCCTGAAGGCAGAGAGGGACTCTGCCTCCTTGTAGTATAAAAATATGTTTCATAGTTAATTAATACTATAGTTTAGAGCCTATTAGTAGAGGTTCAGTAAACTGCTGTCTCCTTGGGCCTGGGCTTATTGTACACCATTCCTTGATTTCTGATCTTACCTGAGTCCTTCATAAAATCAGGGAGGAAAAGCCACAGTGGTCCTTTTAGCTTCCTTCTGGCCACAACGTCTGTGGCTGTTGGAGATCCTGATCATGGCAGTATCTCCATGGCACCCTCTTTGCTGTCTGGATGTCAGAACTGCCTACTTCTCACAAGTTCTGTTCCTGCCTTTGACCATCAGATATGGAACCAATATTCAACCAATAACATTCATCAGGCACTGAAGATCTGATCTTCTGGTAGTAACCAATGGAACCTTTTGTGTACTCATATGCAATTATGAATTACTATAATAGCCACATGGAACACTGCAAATGTTTCAGATATAAACTGCAATATTCCATGAATTACCACTTCGTAATGGTTGTAAAACTATTTATGGCTATTGAATAAGCAGCAATTCTGGCTCTTGCTACCTACCTTTCCTGGTAGTTCCATATTGAAGATGGTTAAATAATTGTAGTTGTATTAAAAGAATAAGTACAAGTAAGTCTGGCTATTTTATATTAGTAATATATTCTATTAAATGAAACCGTTAAACAGCTGAGTAGGGATAGGTTTGTTTTGTCATTAAATTGTTAGTAGTATTAATGGGAAATTTTATAAATATTACGTAAGACAACAAGTAAATTATATTACACTGTGTGAATTCTGGCACATGCATGATTTGTTGTATTTCAGTTGCTGTCTAACAATTTCCCACAAATACATTGTTTGCTTGGATATTAAAGTTTTTCTACAGATTTTTTTTCTTTCTCCAAATATACTGTGTTGGTGTTTTTGTCTTTCCTTTCTCATTGCTTCAATAAGGCATGCTGGCTGTGGCTTCTTGCATGTGTGGCCTCTCTAACTTATATTCAGAGTCTGTGAAAAAACTTCGCACCTCTTATATAAGTAAGTCATCTCATAAGAATAAAGTGTTTTAGCATCCAGTTGATTAGGTTATATGCATTCATCACCCTGAATATTTTACCATAGCCTTTACTTTTCAGCTTCTTTCACTAACATATCAGCAGAGATTAATTCTATATTAATATAATTATAGACTGTTACCTGAGATACTATCAATATGGAATGTTGGGTACAATAAGATCCAGATTATATCCTTTATCTATTTTGCAAGCAACAGTAAAAAAGTGGCATTAGTAGATAATAGAATACAAGTCACAAATGTGCAGTGGTGCCCACAAATGTGCACAAATGCGTGCAGTGGTGTCCACAGAGACCTTCATTGGTGCCCTTGGACAAAGGACCAAGACTCTGAACTTTCCTTTTTATTTTTAATAAAAAAGTAAATCTCTAACCCTCCTGGAAAGAAAGTTATGAAGCAAAAATGTACAGGTACCCTTCTAAGCAATTTCTGTGAAATGAGCTAGCCTGGCTGCCTCTGTCAGTCTGCTCTGTCTGCTTTTTAGCCAGTGAGTGAAGTCAGAGCTGTGATTGCTGAGTGTGTTGTATGTACACCAGACAATATTAGTATTGGTATTACAGTTAATTTATTAATCACCTTCTAAACCACTGTCTCAAGGTGATTTATATATAAAATAATTTAAAGTGGGTAAAAACACAAAAACAAATCAATTTAAAACAAACCTAAAACTTGTTATAAAGACCCATTTATCCAGCTGGGAAAGCCTTCTGTTTCTCCTTTCCATTTAGTGCACTTTTCCTGCTTGTCTTATTTGCTAGTAGTCCCTGGAATCTCCGAAGTTTATCCTTCCTTTTTTCCTAGTGACCAGGATGCATCTTTCTTGTGGTGGGTTCTACTGAGATCAGATAGTGCCTAGAAGTTATTTTCTGCAAATACTTCTACACAATAAGTGTGGGTGAATTTTAAAGCATCCCCTCCCTAAATGGCAAAATTCAAAATGTGAACTTTGCAAAAGAGGTTTAGGTGTGTCTCCTGTTGTGCTGGACTTAAAGCCAGGCACTCATTAAGAATTCACTGTATAGTTACCGTATTTTTCGCACCATAAGACGCACCGGCCCATAAGACGCACCTAGATTTTTTGGGGGGAAATAAAGGGAAAAAATTTTATTTCCCCCCCAGGTGCGCTGCGCTACACCAGGAGCTTGGGGCGTGCGGAGCTCAGCGCGCCCCAAGCTTCTGCGTGCCGGCAAGGTCTCCGCTAGCGTGGGAGAGCCGGGCGCCTCTCCCAGGGCTAGCGGACCCCTGCGCTAATCCAGAAGCTTGGGGCAGGCTGAGGTCAGCGCGCCCCAAGCTTCTGCGTGCCGGCAAGCAGTCCGCTAGCCCTGGGAGAGCCGCGGGGCTCTCCCAGGGCTAGCGGATCGCTGCGCTATACCAGGAGCTTGGGGCGTGCTGAGCTCAGCGCGCCCCAAGCTTCTAGGTGCGCGCAAGCAGTCCGCTGCCGCCCCAAGCCTCGCGCACCCGGCAGGAGGTCCCACCGGGTGCGCGAGGCTTGGGGCGGCAGTGGACTGCTTGCCCGCACCTAGAAGCAGCGCGCCCCAAGCTTCTAGGTGCGCGCAAGCAGTCCACTGCCGCCCCAAGCCTCACGCACCCGGCAGGAGGTCCCACCGGGTGCATGAGGCTTGGGGCGGCAGCGGACTGCTTGCCCGCACCTAGAAGCTTGGGGCGTGCTGAGCTCAGCGCGCCCCAAGCTTCTAGGTGCGCGCAAGCAGTCCGCTAGCCTTGGGAGAGCCGCGGGGCTCTCCCAGGGCTAGCGGATCGCTGCGCTACACCAGGAGCTTGGGGCGCGCTGAGCTCAGCACGCCCCAAGCTTCTGCGTGCGCACAAGCAGTCCGCTAGTCTTGGGAGAGCCGCGGGGCTCTCCCAGGGCTAGCGGATCGCTGCGCTACACCAGGAGCTTGGGGCGTGCTGAGCTCAGCGCGCCCCAAGCTTCTAGGTGCGCGCAAGCAGTCCGCTGCCGCCCCAAGCCTCGCGCACCCGGTGGGACCTCCTGCCAGGTGCCCGAGGCTTGCAGACACTCGCCCGAAGCAGGGGGAGCCCTCCCGAGGGCTCCCCGTGCTTCGGGCGACAGGCTGCCGCCCCAAGCCTTGCGCACCCGGTGGGACCTCCTGCCGGGTGCGCGAGGCTTGCAGACACTCCCCGCACGCGCTCTTCCGGCTGGGGAGGTGACACGGGGCGGTAGAGGTTCCTGCCATAGCCGCGTGTCACCTCTCCAGTCGGGAGAGGGTCGCGGGGCTATGGCGTCTTCGCTCCATAGGACGCACACACATTTCCCCTTCATTTTTGAAGGGGGAAAAATGCGTCCTATAGAGCGAAAAATACGGTAAATGATGATACAATATTATACATGTCATACGTTTCATTCAAGTAAAAGTGACCTTAACTGTTCTTGGGGTGCAGGTGCAGACATGTCTAAACAACAAAGGTGTACCGTATTTTTCGCCCCATAAGACGCACCGGCCCATAAGACGCACCTAGATTTTAGGGGGGGAAATAAAGGAAAAAATTTTTATTTCCCCCCCAGGTGCGCTGCGCTACACCAGGAGCTTGGGGCGTGCGGAGCTCAGCGCGCCCCAAGCTTCTGCGTGCCGGCAAGGTCTCTGCTAGCGTGGGAGAGCCGGGCGCCTCTCCCAGGGCTAGCGGACCCCTGCGCTAATCCAATAGCTTGGGGCAAGCTGAGGTCAGCGCGCCCCAAGCTTCTGCATGCCGGCAAGCAGTCCACTGCCGCCCCAAGCCTCCCGCACCCGGCAGGAGGTCCCGCCGGGTACGCGAGGCTTGGGGCGGCAGCGGACTGCTTGCGCGCACCTAGAAGCTTGGGGCAGGCTGAGCTCAGCGCGCCCCAAGCTTCTGCATGCCGGCAAGCAGTCCGCTGCCGCCCCAAGCCTCGCGCACCTAGAAGCTTGGGGTGGGCTGAGCTCAGCGCGCCCCAAGCTTCTGCATGCCGGCAAGCAGTCCGCTGCCGCCCCAAGCCTCCCGCACCCGGCAGGAGGTCCCACCGGGTGCGCGAGGCTTGGGGCGGCAGCGGACTGCTTGCGCGCACCTAGAAGCTTGGGGCGGGCTGAGCTCAGCGCGCCCCAAGCTTCTGCATGCCGGCAAGCAGTCCGCTGCCGCCCCAAGCCTCCCGCACCCGGCAGGAGGTCCCGCCGGGTGCGGGAGGCTTGGGGCGGCAGCGGACTGCTTGCGCGCACCTAGAAGCTTGGGGCGGGCTGAGCTCAGCGCGCCCCAAGCTTCTGCATGCCGGCAAGCAGTCCGCTGCCGCCCCAAGCCTCCCGCACCCGGCAGGAGGTCCCACCGGGTGCGCGAGGCTTGGGGCGGCAGCGGACTGCTTGCGCGCACCTAGAAGCTTGGGGCGGGCTGAGCTCAGCGCGCCCCAAGCTTCTGCATGCCGGCAAGCAGTCCGCTGCCGCCCCAAGCCTCCCGCACCCGGCAGGAGGTCCCGCCGGGTGCGGGAGGCTTGGGGCAGCAGCGGACTGCTTGCGCGCACCTAGAAGCTTGGGGCGGGCTGAGCTCAGCGCGCCCCAAGCTTCTGCATGCCGGCAAGCAGTCCGCAGCCGCCCCAAGCCTCGCGCACCCGGCGGGACCTCCTGCCGGGTGCGCGAGGCTTGCAGACACTCGCCCGAAGCAGGGGGAGCCCTCCAGAGGGCTCCCCGTGCTTCGGGCGACAGGCTGCCGCCCCAAGCCTCGCGCACCCGGTGGGACCTCCTGCCGGGCGCGCGAGGCTTGCAGGCATTCGCCCCATAAGACGCACCCCGATTTCCCCTTCATTTTTGGAGGGGAAAAAGTGCGTCTTATGGTGCGAAAAATACGGTAATTGCAAATGGCAGGATAGAAGATGACCCAATAGGGTGTGTACTGGCCCCAGTATTGTACTGTGCATTTCTTAAAATTTCTGTCTCTCTGTGTTGGTCTGTGGTCTCTGGATTAATCTGTAATTCAGGTTTTGAGCAGATCTGTAAAATGAAGCTCTCTGTTCTCTCTTCGCTATGGAGGGTAATGGAGGGCAGTGCAATTCATTGGTTCTGTTCCTGCTCCTAGGGCTGTTTCCAGAGAATAGTTTGGGGAGGACCATTGTTTGGCACCATGGGAGTGGAGCTGTAGGTTTCATCTTTTCCTCCATGCTATGTAATATCTATCTGAAAATGCTGGGCTCTCATCAGGGGGTTTGATGTGAGGTGTCACCAATATGTGGGTGCTAGACCAATGCTTGGAGGCAATAATGGGTGGGATGTGGCCCAATAAGTTGAAGGTGAATCGTGAAAACACAGGTATTATGTGTTCTAAGTTGTTGAGTCCAGGACGTGGGGGCATGGTGTGTTCTGCACAGCTTGGGAGGGGAGGATAGTCCAGGATCCAGTATTGTCATTTGAGGCTCAGTTGGCCTTGATGCTTAGATATACCTCTTTCCAGCTTTTGACTGGTTTACAGCTCTAGCCTCTTATGAACTGAGATGGCATGATCATCATACTCCATCCACTGATAACTTCCAGGCTGGATTATTGCAATGCACTCTATGTGGAGCTGCCTTTGAAGATGACTTGGAAACTGCAACTGGTCCAAAATACAATAGCCAGGTTACTGGTTGGATTTCATTTAGAACACACCTCTTTACTCTGGCCTTTGATACCTGAAATACATATTGTCAGGGAACTGACATCGGAGCTAGAGGCGGAGGGAAGGCTCTCAAATGATGCTGGAGAAGGGCCCAGCAGGGGGAGAGGCAGCTCCGCAGATGGGGAAGCAAATCAACGCAACACCAGGGATATAGAGGGGCTGATGGGGGAATCGGCGAGAGGGCTCCAGGACTCTTCACCGGACACCAGCAGGGAGAGCACGGGTCCTCCGCTACCCACGCCCACCCTGCACAGAAGACTTCCGTACAGAGAGAGTAGGAGGAGACTGGGTGTCAAACAACTTTTATGTTGGAAAAGATTTAAGAAACGCCCACTGACGGATTCTGCTAGCGACTGAGGCAGCCACGAAGTGAAGGGCTGCCCAGACTGAAAGGTTTAGCAAGGCAACAAAGCCTGGAGAGGCGGCAACTTACGCACGAGCAACCCATACACATTACACGTATTTTAGATGTAATCTGTTTTAACTGTTTTTAACAAGGGCCATATGGTGAATGGTGTATAATAATAACTAATATTATAATAGAAAATCTAAAAATGGAAATAACCCTTTCCACTTTTGGCCAAAGTGGATATGATTTACAGGCACAGGAGCCCGTCTGGATTTAAGGCTGCCAAACTACAAATAAATGGTTGGTTTTTTTGTGGGGGAAATTAAAAGGTTTTACTTTTCTCTGTATGGGACGCGGGTGGCGCTGTGGGTTAAACCACAGAGCCTAGGGGTTGCCGATCAGAAGGTCTGCAGTTTGAATCCCCGCGACGGGGTGAGCTCCCGTTGCTTGGTCCCTGCTCCTGCCAACCTAGCAGTTCAAAAGCATCTCAAAGGGCAAGTAGATAAATAGGTACCGTATTTTTCGCCCTATAAGACGCACTTTTTCCCCTCCAAAAATGAAGGGGAAATGTGGGTGCGTCTTATGGGGCGAATGCAGGCTTTCGCTGAAGCCTGGAGAGCGAGAGCGGTAGGTGCGCACCGACCCCTCTCGCTCTCCAGGCTTCGCGGACCTCTCCTCAAGCAGCGGGAACGTTCCCACTGCTTGGGGAGAGTTGCCGGCATCCCGAAGCCTGCAAGCGCTGATCCCAGCACGTGCAGGCTTCGCGGATCTCTCCCCAAGCAGCGGGAACGTTCCCACTGCTTGGGGAGAGTTGCCGGCATCCCGAAGCCTGCAAGCGCTGATCCCAGCACGTGCAGGCTTCGCGGATCTCTCCCCAAGCAGCGGGAACGTTCCCACTGCTTGGGGAGAGTTGCCGGCATCCCGAAGCCTGCAAGCGCTGATCCCAGCACGTGCAGGCTTCGCGGATCTCTCCCCAAGCAGCGGGAACGTTCCCACTGCTTGGGGAGAGTTGCAGGCATCCCGAAGCCTGCAAGCGCTGATCCCAGCACGTGCAGGCTTCGCGGATCTCTCCCCAAGCAGCGGGAACGTTCCCACTGCTTGGGGAGAGTTGCAGGCATCCCGAAGCCTGCAAGCGCTGATCCCAGCACGTGCAGGCTTCGCGGATCTCTCCCCAAGCAGCGGGAACGTTCCCACTGCTTGGGGAGAGTTGCAGGCATCCCGAAGCCTGCAAGCGCTGATCCCAGCACGTGCAGGCTTCGCGGATCTCTCCTCAAGCAGCGGGAACCACCGCTGGGCTCCCACGGCTTGCAGAGAGCTGCCTGTTTGGGGGCTGGGGTCGGGGGAAGCTCGGGCTGCCCCAGCCCCGCGCCTGGGGGGGAAATAATTTTTTCCCTTTATTTCCCCCCCAAAAAACTAGGTGCGTCTTATGGGCCGGAGTGTCTTATGGGGCGCAAAATACGGTACCGCTCCAGCGGGAAGGTAAATGGTGTTTCTGTGCGCTGCTCTGGTTCACCAGAAGCGGCTTAGTCATGCTGGCCACATGACCCGGAAGCTGTACGCCAGCTCCCTTGGCCAATAAAGCGAGATGATCGCTGCAACCCCAGAGTCGGCCACGACTGGACCTAATGGTCAGGGGTCCTTTTATCTTTCCCTTACTTTTCTCTGTAATCCATATTAGGGTGGTACCTTTATTAGGCCATTTAAAACTCCCAGATCCATACATTTAACATTTTGGGGGGAATGGGAGCAATGGCCTGGCTCTTTGTCAGGAATACTTTTGCTTCTCTTTTTTTCGCCCCACCAACTTTTCCAATGCTTGTGTGTATCCTCTCATAGGTTTTACAGATCTCTGATAGGTCTTCCAGCATGAGGCTGCCTAGCTGCCTGTGGAGTTCTGAAGAGTTCTAGATATTAAAGTAGAATAATGTAGTTTTATTTATAACTAACACACACACACACAGTGTGTGTGTGTGTGTGTGTGTGTGTGTGTGTGTGTGTGTGTGTTAAGAAAGCCTTCACTCCTGTGATTTTACAAAGAAAACCAAGAGCTCTTCAGTGCCTAGCAAGCAACATTATGGACAGCTTTGTTTATTGCAAAGCCCATGGACCTAGAGAAACCTAGAACTATAAGATAACAAGCAACAGATTGACATGAGGCTTTGTGAGGCTTTGTACTTCTGCCTTTCAGTGTCACCTTTCATAACAGCATCTCCTTCCAAAGCAGCCCAAGTATTTCATCATCTGTAGTGATGCCTGTTGTTGCTACTTCGGTTTTGTACAGTGCTTTTTTTATCCTTATCAACGGTCTAGATGCCAAAATCACATGTTGACTGTCACTTTGATTGAGCAAGAGTTCCAAACAACCACCACAGTCCTGGATTTTTCACCACCATGGTGTTTTCTGAAATTAGTGGTTTCTTGGGCCTAGAAGGGCACAGGTTATCAAATAGAATAATATATTTGAAGTATGTATTTTTAGGCCTTTCATCAAAATTTGATCTGTTTTGACAACACTGTTAGGCAAATACTTAAACATGTTAAATATTACTAATTCTAGCTTGCTTTTTATAGTCTATGGTGGTTTTTAAATGTAATCTATTTGACCTTACATGTTCATTCTTATATTCAACTTGGTTACCTTTCTTTGTAATATACTTGTTTACAGTACAGGTAATTTTGCATTAATCACATATATTACACAGAAAAATCACATTGAAAAATGGCTTTCATGCACATCTATACCAACTCCCCTTTTCCCTGAATCTTCATAATCATCCTGTTCCCCAAAGAAGAAACACTGATACTTTGAACAGCAAAACACGTTTGTCAAAACTCTTAGTTAAAAATATAATTAAGTATCGGATTTGATTGTTTCCCCACTTGGCACAAAAATACCTTATGTGTAATGTTTGTGTCAAGAATTAAAAGTGGTCCACAGCTGTTGAAACCTGTTGTGTTCTTTGTATTTTACAGCAGGTCTTTGTGATATTAATGAAGGTACAGCTGTACAAGAGGATCGTTGCAAGTCACCCACCTCAGGTAATGAACTGTTCTTGGAAACGCTTTAGAACTAATAGTACTTCAAAACACCTTGTAGCAGGCTTCTCTTCTCTTTTGTTTTCATGCTCCAGAAGGATTTTTACTATGCCACTGAACTTTACAGTGGTTTTCTCAAATATACACAATTCAGACAAGTACATACAGCTGAATACTTGGTTTGCCTCAAAGCTATTCTTATATATTTGTCATTATTTGTTATTTACAGTGTTTAGAATGCATTACTATAGGAAATACTATATTATAAGGGGAATGTGTTTTATGTCTCTTGGGCTATCTGTTTCAAGAAGAGATTATTCACAGTAGAAATGTGTTCTAACTCCTACTCTCATCACGATCTTTTATTTGTAGGAGCTTTCATTGTTCTTTGGCAGAGGTAATTTAAGTGGGAAAAGGTCATCCCACTTTTGTCACTTCTGCTGCTGTTATAGTAAAATTAACCAACAGGGTGGAAAGTAGTATAAGAATAGGAAGCAAGGAGTGAGTAGCGATTTCATTAAACTTTAGAATCTTTATTTCAGCTATGCAACTTAGCAAGTTGTTATCTTTTTCTTAAATAGGAGTTGAGACTTTTTCAGTGGATTAGATTTTAATTGGACCTAGCAAAAAAACTCCTCCCTCTGCTTCCCTGACTGCTTTTTCAGCGGCAGCAAAATCATCATCATCACAGAATCCAAGGAGCAAGCGGGGGGGGGGGGGCTTACAGTGTCACCACAGGAGTGTGAACAGGGGCTTTTTGTGTACAGTAAGCCTGCAACTTACACACATTTAACTTGTGCAGATTCAGCTTTATGTGCATGGCAAATTTATTTATTGATTCTTAAAAAGCAGGCAGAGTTCTGGGGAAAATGACTCTGGCAATCCCACCCACCATTAGATTTTGATTAGACACAATTTTGCCTTTAAGTGTGATCCCTGGATTGAGCCATTTTTTAATCATGTGTATTAATTTGCTGAACCCAATCATGAATCTGACTTGGGTAGGGAGGAGAGTGCCTCCCATCACTAGAAGAGAATGAATGTAATATTCCCAAGGAATTCAGCAAGTATTCTTATTGAAAGTAGTAGTTCCTGATATCATTTGTATCATTAATTTTTTTTTCATCTGTACAATGTTGGTATGCATAGAGAAGGGAGGGAAGGTTTTTTATGTTCTTAGTTAAAATGTAATAAATATATGCATACTGAAAACTATTTGCAAAATTCATTTTTACAGGTAAACAAAGGATGTTATTTCCAATTAGTTTTTAAAGTAATTAATAGCAAAACAACCACACTTCAAATCTTTTCTCTTTTAGATTGAAATACAGAGAATTGGCAAAAGTAGCTATATTTTCATTTGTTATTACAGAGATAAGTGCACTGGAACACGCTTTAGACCTAAATGAAGCTATTTCTTCTGAATTATTTTGGCAATATTGATAATACAAAAATTGACATTTAAAATGTGAACTAGAATCCCTGCTATTATCATGTGAATATTTTTGTTAATCTGAACACAAGCAACCTTTCCAGACTGTTTTGTTTCCCAATTCCCATCAGAAAATACGTATCTTCTAGGCTTTCCTTTGGTTGTGTAGTCTCATCTGTACTAGAAAATTGTAGCACCAGCATAAGTTCAAAAAATTAAAGCTGTGTATGATGAAAGTAAAACATGGGAGATGCAAAAGTTATCTGTCTCAAATGTAGGTGTCTTTATGCAAATTCTAAGGGCATAAAGCCGGAGATATAGGTGAATACTCCCTCTTTTTTTCCAGGAAAAAAGCCTAGAATTATAAATCATCCATAATACCCAAAGAGGTGTTTATTTAGGGGTTTATTGTTGCATATGATATGGATTAGGATATATAGTCTTTCTCATTTTGTCATCTGTCATAATTTTTTTGTATGCATCCTTTTTTGTTAATATCCATTTCGTATGTCCCTTTCATTCTTATCTTCACTCATTTAGGTTCTGGTTCTCCCAACAATTCTGATGATGATCAAAAAATGAATAATTTTATAGAAAAGGGTATAGTATTTTTATTTTTAAGAGAATTATCATAAATTTTCATTAGCTCATATTTTTAGTAAATTGACATTTTGTATTGAAATATTATTTGCAGTGAAGACCAAAAGCAGAAAGTTTTCCAAGATGGTAGCCAATGATATAGGTAGGAACTAGAAAAATTCTCCTTTGCTCCTTACCTGGGACCTTATTCTATGCAGCGCTTAACTCTGCAGCAAAACAAAGCACGCTGCATTATATTTGTTAAATTAATATTCTCCTAACCATAAGTGGTGTTCCTTTGGGCTGCTTCTCTGCTAATATACTGTACTCAATTATTAACACAATTCAAGAGATTGGGCTCTTAATTTTCTCTAATTGTATATGCACATCCTTCTACAAAGGTTTTGGTTTCTATTCAGAAATACTGAAAGGGTTCAATCCTTTGAGCAGTGCCGTATAAAATGGTTTTAACATAGGCTCTCAAAGTGTTAACGCTAATTCTGAAATGCATGAACAATGGTTTTAGCTTCTTGGCAATAAAGTACGTAACATTTTAATTCATGTATTTCAACAATAAGTGTATTCTCTCTGAATCCTTGTTGCTAATTGATCTTTGATCACTGACAATTAAATTGCAAATTACTTATCAAGTTTGCAGTACATGCATAAGGTGGATTGAACCCTTCTGTTGTAAGAGCATAAGAAATAACCTTATTGCTTGGATATGGTTGTTCTGCTTTTTATTTTAGAGTATATCTGTTAAACCTATTGGTCATCTGTTTGAATGGAAATTAAATTACTTAGCAGACTTTCTCCCATTTATCATTATTTCTATCTAATTGTTTACTTGTAGTGAGATTTTACTAATTATGTGTAACAATATATATTTCAGAGTAACCACAGTAGCTTATCTCTCTTCTAAATTTGCATATTTACAGCATGTTGTCTAATGGTTATTTTCTTGATCATGTTTCTTCTTTAATATCTTCAGTTTATCACAACGTTCGGTGTCAAAGGGAATTTTATAGATTTAGTTTTAATGTGTTGAAACAACATATCTGTTAATCTGCAAGTTGTGTGCAAGTCACTACAAATTAAGTGCTTCTTTTCCACTGTTACTCTTCCTGTGTCAACAAGACTGGCTTCTAGGATGCTGTGATGCCCATTCTATGTGCTGCTTTCATTCAAATGTCAAGAGAGCAATGAGGTATCCAGCCACAAAGAAGTCACAGCCATACTGCTCTAGTATGGTTGGGAAATAAAACCAGAAGCTTCTCAAATTAAGGAAGTTTCTACTTGCTGTCTTTTGACTTGACTTATTAGCATAGTAAAAAGGAAATGACGGGGAGATTCGCTCTCACAAAAACTGTCACCCACAAGCAGTTCTATGATTAAAGGAAGCACTTGTATAATGGGTAACTAACCAGCTAGCCTGTGTGGCATTGTGCATAAGTGTCTGTAAAAAGAATCCTAGAAGATGCCACAAATTTATTGATGTGTGCTAGATATGCTAGTCCAAAGTATTAGGTTCATTTTCAGAGACAAACTCTGGATGGAGATGGATGTTGCCATCATGCCACTAGTTCTCCAGCTGTGTTACTTCATGATATGCATGACACACCTGTATGCAGCACCAGTTACCTCCAGGTAAAAATCTGCTGCTTTGCCATTTTGTGCAGTCAAAAGAGAAAAAGAAATAACAAAGGAGGGAGAGAAACTGAAGGTTTGCTTCACAACTCCACCAGCACCCAGGGACACATGAGTGGTATTGGTTGGTCTGCTGCATTAAATGGCAGTGATGGATGCTGACAAGAAAAGATTACTTCCCTCCTCTCTCCGCTTGAGATGCTAGCCTATCTCTTACCAGTCAAGGTGTATGTGCATACAATATCCATATGGCACATGTGCCTTACCAAACATCCTATCGCCGTGAGATAGTGGCAAAGCTAAATCCAAGGAAGAGCAAACTGTAGTTCAGACTCTGCTCTAATTGTGGCATGAAGGTTAGAACAATGTGAGCATTTTATCTGCAAAGTGACTAGTGAAAATGTCTGACTTGGTTACAGAAGATTCTACCTTCTGGATGAATGAGGGAACAGAACACCATTGACCTCTGGAATAAATCCACCATAAGGCTCTGCATGGATGCAATAGGGCAAAGAAAATCTTTGGCAAATTACCACTTTTGAAAGTGGCCTCTGCTATGTCCAGTTGCAGTCAGTAGTAGTATTCTGCTGTTTGCTGAAGCAGCCGAAAGACTTCAAAGAGTGTAATCTTAGTTACTCTGTATACAAAGAGGAGGCATATTATCAAGAGGGCTCCTGGAGGTTAAGTCTGGCTCATGAGAACTATTCATACTTTTTTCATCAGCTTTATCTTAAGATAAGACAGAATAGCAGTCTTGCAGACTTCTGTTGGACAGTCCAGGAAGTTTGCCATGCTCTTTCTACAGGTCTTCAGATTATCCAGGACTTGTGCAAGATTTACCCCTAGGCAGGTGATCTGTTCCTCCAGCCCCTGCACCTCCTGGGTAGGCAGTCTATTCCCCACCCCATGAACCTAGCAGATGGCTGCCAGCTGGAGGAAGGATGCTGCAGAGCCATCCATTTAAGTGAGAGGACCTTGGGGGGAAACCAATTGTTCTGGACCAGGTGAGCTTCTTCCTGGGCAGGCACAGTATTCTTGCTTTAACAGTCTAGGCACTGAAAGGAGATGTAGTGTGCCAGGTGACTCTGTGGTGGGCACAATATTTCCGAAATTTGATCTACTTTGACTTTAACGACCTCATCTTTCAGTTCCAGGCTGGGCAGCTCTGCAGTGGCTGGCATCCTTTTTTCTCTGGGCCTCACCCAACATAGCAAGGATATATTTGGAGGAAACTCAAAGGCACACAAAGATTCAGCTGTTTGGCTTGCAGAAATGAAAAAAAGCATACAAAGAACGTTAAAATTATTGTTATTTTAAGATGATATATCTCAATTTTGTGTTGAACAGAATTCATGCAACATAAAAAGAGATAAATAATAAAGTAAGCAGAAAATAAACCCACAGCAATAGAAGAGAGTTGCCAAGGGAAATAACTATTAGTTATCCCAAATACCCTCTGAAACTGTGTGTGTCATGAACATGGGGAGCCACAAGCAAGCCCTCCTCCTCAGTAGAAGGTATTTTTTGGTGGTGTGGACTGCAGATGCAGTTTTGCTAGAGGAGATGATTAACTATATGAACTGCTTTCAAAATGGTTCCTGTAATTAATCAGGCACCATTAAATGTATAGCTAGTTAATTTTGCCTACTGATTTAAACTGCTGTTAAGTTGGTATGGCACAAATTCTGCAGGCATGGCAAAGAAGTAAAGGAAAAGAGACAATTGGTTTACCCTCTGAGTTGTTGCTTATATGCTGTTCTCACTGTGTCAGTTTTATCTACACGCTAGGCTGATATGCCCAATAATTACAATTTATGAACTCCTTTCAAGAGGTACTGTGTGAATTATACTAATTTGTCCATAACAATTGCTGCTTCTATGGCAAATGTCAGTATTTTCAGTGAGCAGGATTAGATCACCTGCTTATGTTCTGTGGTCATGTCTCTTGGTACAATTTTAAATCTGTATTGGTCATAATTCAGTACCAGACTCTTTAGATGTTATGTTTGGCCTTCTCAGGTAGATTCTTCTGATAGTGGCTGCCTATTTTAAACAATGAGTGGTGACTTTGATTTAAAAGAATTTAATTTCTGATTTGCTTTTATCTACAGTTCATACATCTGTGTTTAGTGAGCCACTTTCATTGAAAACACCAGTAACATTCCTACTGTAGGCATGTGTGCATTGTCCCTATCTGATGAGATCTAAAGCTTTGGGGTTTGATGCGTCCTAGATGGGATTTGTCTGGGGCTCTTTGAGAGCTGTTTGTTGTGGTGCCTTTCACTGAATACTTCCTGTTGGCTGATGCGGAGTGCAATTTTGATGGGGAAATGGATTAAAATACTCCAGTAATAATGAGTGTCTTTATATATTCTTCTGACCAGGTCTTCAGTACTCACTGAAATTTGCTTGCATTTTTAATATGGCTACAAATTTCTTTGTGTGTGCATGTGTCGTTGTCTGTCTCTCCTATGGCTGTCAAGGTCTCCACTGTGACCTGGGTGAATAAATACATTTTTTACCAAGCAAATGCAAAACTAGCAAAATTTTAAAAATCAGACTTGTAAGTGGCCTTTAAAAATCAACTTGTTCAAAATGATATCTAAATGTAATATGTGACCATATTAAAGTCTACACTAAATCTCTCAGAACTGGTTTTTCAACTAGCAAGGTTAAAATCAATACCATACAAACAAAACATAAAGCATAACAATTTTACATCACATAAAACAAAATAAAATTTAAAACAGCATCTTACAACAACCGGTATAAAACAAACTAAAAAAAAAGCAGCAGCAACCCTTTCTCCTGTCTCCCCCATCATCCCACTTTAAGCACATCTAAACAAAATGATCTTAACCTATTGAAAGAAACAAGAGCCAAACAAACCTTCCTGAAGATGGAATTGCATACTTTTAGACACCATCAATGAAAAGACCCCAGGAAGGGCCTCAGCTTCAGAGTGGGGCATTTGAGCAAGTTTGTATGGAAAATGTAGTCTTAAAGGCTCACCAGTCCTAAAGTATACAGGCTTCTCCAGCTATATTTGGAGTTTAGGTATCAACTAGCACAGTATGTTCTTTGACTGTTCCATCACCTCCTCACTTTTCTGTCCAGTTGACTTGCAGCATAGTATTACCTTGCTTTATTTATTTAGAACATTTATATCCTGCTTTTCAGCAAAAAATTCTTAAAGTGGTTTGCATATGTCAAGACAGCTTACCAATATGTATGAATCTTGTTGTTTGCATTCTCAGCAGGGTTGGCTTCCACATGTAGATGTTGTATTCTAGAGCACAGGACCAGACTGCTTCAGGTTCTGTTTGTCTCTGCCTTGTCCCCGCCCAACTAGAGGAGCAATGGTACCCTAATTGGGTCAGGGATGCTTCTTCCACATGGTTCTTCCTTCCGTTGAACAGTGCTGTTTGACAGCAATTAGATTCCTTGCAGGTAGGGGCTTGATGGAGTTGCCCTCTGCCAATGGTGGTTCTGGCTAACTTGGCCTCATCAGTGGAGAAAAGAGTCCTTCCCCAGGAACATAGTTCATGAACTTATTTTCTATACAAATTTGTCTCCAGTATATTCCCAGTAGCCACATCCACTATTATGTGGTCTTTAACTTTACAGTGTATTTCTGTGAATTTTTCTAAAATATATCATTTTTTGTGGTTCAGCGGTTTTTTATTCTTTTTGTAGTGTTAGTATTCCATTGTTTGGGGGAGGTGGTTGGAAAGATGCTTAAGTAAACTTGACTCAATTTTTAAAACCATTTAGTGCCAGGGAAATCATACAAAATAATGACTTACAGTGCACTACAATAAAGACATCAGAGATTCTGAGAATTTTAACTACTAATGTTCTTAACTGTTCATACCTCCAAAGAAGGTACACGGTCATACTCTGACTGCACACTTGTCACTAAAACCTGGTACAAATATATGTGTAAATGCGCATACCTTCCTTGCTTACAACTGTTGTATATGATTTCTTATTTTGGAAACAAACAGCTTAAATTCTTAGTTTCATAAACTCTTTAAAATGTGATCATTCTAGCTTTATTATAAAACTATACATTATTTTTCAGCAAAGATGTCTAGAAAATTAAGCTTACCAACTGAACTGAAACCTGAGTTAGGTAAGTGTTTGTTCAAAGCCTGTATTAATGATGTTTACAATTTTTGAAAAGGCTGCGGAAAAAGAAACACATACAGTGACCTAACTACTAAGTAGGGGGGAGTCCATTTAATTTCCATTGTTGTATTCCAAAATTTGACAGTATTTAATGCATGTGAGCAAAATGCTTTTCCATCTACTTGGAGCCACTTTTATGTTCTTATCTTTTAAAACCATGGGAAATCTACTGAAATAAGACATAAAATTTTCTTCTTAGGTTCTTGTTTTTTAATCACCATGTTTCACATTATTATCAGTTTGGACACTGTATGGAAAACAAGAATAGTTTAAGGAAAGCCTATATACCTCTTTTCATAGCCAGTGTGGTGTAGTGGTTATAAGAGTGTTGAGTTAGGACTTGAAGATCCAGATTCAGATCTCTATTGAGTCATTCAGCTCACTGGCTTACTTGAGTCATTCACTTTCTCTCAACCTAACCTATTCCACATGACTGTTGTGTGAATAAAAGAGGCATCAGAGGAATAACGTGTGCTGCCTTGCGCTCCCTAGAGTAAAAGCAAGATATAAATGTAAAAAATAAATTGAATAAATAGGCTGCTGCTTCAGCTACATAATATTTCTTAAGATCTAATCAATCACCTGAGTCTTAAAACAAGTATTTAATCAACTGCTATGTGCATCACAGTGGGGTGTTGCAACTGTATACACAGTTTGAGAAACTTAGGCAAGAATACAAACAGCTGCCTTTAAAACCACCATTACTTTTAAATATAGTTTGCTATTCTGGAGTAGTGGGATACAATTAAAAAAACTTTTTAAGTACCCTTAGCAAATGGAACTTCATAGTTCTTCAGATCATGGCCTCAGTAGTGAGGCTTTAGGTTTTAAGATCCATGGGGATATAATTGTGTGTCGGTCTTTATTGATTTTGATTGGACCATTAGCATATAAAACTAAAATCATATATAGATATTAGTAGTACAGTAGGCATACGCTCATGTTTAAATCTGAATGCCTTTATGAAATCATCCTGTTTTCTTGAACTATGTCTTAGCAAATTTACGTGTCCATTAAAGCCCTTGCTGTTTTACTAAGGAAATAGTACTGTAGAGTTCTCTATCAAAAGAAAGGTACAAACTAAAATTCAAAGAGGCAGAAATCAATGTCAGGCACATCCCCTACTTTCAGTGAATTATAAGGTTTTTGGTTTATCTTATTTGTTACAGATGTGCATGTTAATCTTGAAATTTCAGTATTTCTTCACACTTTTCTGATCCTTCTGCTTTTTTGCAGTTCTTCTTTACAAACATGCTTACTAAATGCAGCAAATCACTATATAATATCAGGTTTAAAAGTCTGGTGTTCGTATGAAAATGAGATTTTAACATACTGTACTTTTGAAAGGGACAGTATGACCAGTATGGCAATTTAATAGGTCAGAAATCATTTTCATACTTTCAATGGATCTAAAATATGAACAATATATTTACATGGACTGAACTGTGTCATAAAATCTCAGTGTGTTCTTCCTCTCTCCTTCAAGATGCCTTCACTGCTCAAATATTGGCAAAGGATAGGAGGAACAATGCTATGTTCTTGCTACTTTAGCATAGAGAGTTGAGTGCATTCAACATGGTGGCTTAACTTTTCAAGGCACACTTCAGCTCCTCTTGGGACACACAATTTGGAAATCTCACTGTTTTACAAACTTGAGAAGTATTGAGTTTTTGTATAAAACTTTCTGTCATAAAAATAAAACCACAATTTTGAAAGTACAACTCAACTTTAAAACTAAGCAATAAGATTAAGCAATATAACAAAATAATAGAAGCATCATCAACATCATCATCAATAACAAAAGCCCTACTGGAAACAAATAGCTCCTGATAAGCTTAATAGCATCAAAAGAGATGGGCATGCATTGACCTTCTTATGCAGTGGCCTTCACAGTTAATGCTACTGCCATAGAAAGGTCCTGCCCTGTACCTTTATCAAATACCGTCATTGTGTTGCTAACCGTATACTACAGATACACTAAAGCAAACACCCATAATTAATCTTATCTAGACAACTGTATCGTACTCTACCACCATCCCCTTCCCTATCTCTCCACATTAAATACACATGTTCAATAGATCCTGTGGCTGGGTGGTCTATGAGAGTATATATTTTAAGTGTCTGGGCTCTAGTTTTTAGCTCAGAAATCTGACCTAACATTATATTGGTGTTTCGGGGGGGGGGAGTACATTTATGGGTTCATCTAATTTACATAAGCAAATAGATCCTCTGTCCTAAAGTTGCAATAACTAGCCTTAAAAAATAGTGAGAACTATTAATCTGAACTAAAAAAGAAATCAATAGCTCTCTGTGTGTAAGTGTGTATGTGTATGTGTTTGTGTGTGTGTTTGTAAAAGAACTTAATATATGTTTACAACATTTTCCTCCATAGTGCATAGCATCTCATAAAACTAGTCAGAAAGAAAATGACCAAGCTGGTCTGAGAAACGGCGCATCATGCAACATTATGATATATATCTTTTTTTAAAAAAATTACTTGATCACAGCTGTGTTGTCCTATCTAAAAGATAAATGTAATTATGATAAAGTATGGTATATTCTGCAAGCCACTTTTCATGTACAGATACATAGATTCACTTCTTTGTCGATACTAGTAGACCATGATGGGCATATATGTGTATGTTCAAACACATTTCTTTCACACTTGTTACTTAAGTGTTCACCTAAGACATGCAATGTGTGAAATTGACTTAACTGTAGTGAATTGAGTTTTTATAGACGCCTTATAGCTAAACTGTCCTTTAAAGTGAAGATGGACTATTTTTCATTGTGTTTAAATTAATATTAAATATTTCAGATGTTAGAGACAACTCCTTCAGCAGATCCAGGAGTTCTAGTGTCACCAGCATTGACAAGGAATCTCGAGAAGCAATTTCAGCTCTTCATTTCTGTGAGACTTTCACACGAAAAGCTGATACAGCACCTTCACCCTGCTTGTGGGTTGGTACTACGTTGGGTACAGTTTTAGTCATTGCATTGAATTTACCCCCAGGAGGAGAGCAAAGACTACTTCAGCCAGTAATTGTATCTCCCAGTGGTATGTATTTCACAAGGCAGAGTATAGAATGTGCAAAATACTATGTGCTTTTAATTCTTAATGTGGTGTTGTGATTATGACCGTCATCAGCACAAAAGCAAGAAGGCCGTTTGTTGGCTTCTTCTGGCGTATTTTGCCAGAAAAGTGAACTTTCTTGTGAGAATTGCATTTGTTGGCTTCTCTTATAGTGCTAAAGCTTATATATAATCAGGTATATATGAATTCAACACAATCCTTTTCATCTGTAAAATTTCATCTTCACATGTGTAAAAGGAAAATAATATCTTTCATAAACTGCAATATTTCTAACCATATGCCTCAAGTAGATTGTGCTTTGTATAAATGGACATGTCATCTTGATTTGGAAGCACAGGATTAGAAAATCTGTAGATTTGGCTATCCTGTACAACAGCATTTGAGGGCAATTGTGAGCAAGTCCTTTCCCCTGAATTTTATTATTCTTTATCTATAGATTTCTGTATTGTTTTCTCCTATAGATGGAAAGGACCTCTGAGGGATGCCAGAAATCCTGCTTTTTTAAAATTCTCCACACCCCCCCCAAAAAAAAGATAAGCAGGAACTGTAATTTGTGTGTGTGTGCTGCCATCATGTTGCCAGCATTATCTTATTTCAACACAGGGTTAAAGAAAGAGAAAAGATGTATAAACGAAGTGGTTTGATCCAGACATGTGATTCATAGAGTTACACTATATGGGGGGGGGGGAGACCATTTTAGCTACTTTCCTCTCTCCATCATCGCCCCTATGATCTCTGAAAATCTGTTATGGTGGTTTCAGCAACTGACATGAGTGCATAAGAATAAAAGAGCCCTACTGGATCAGATTAAAGGCCCAGCATCTTATGCTCACAGTGACCAGCCAGATGCCTATGGGAAGCTCATAAGCAGCAACATGGGGAGGCTAGAGGAAGAAGGAACGGGGGGGGGGGGGGATTCCTTCCTCCAGCATAGACCCTCTGCTGGATCTCAGTATCTTCTGCAAACAGGAACCCCCCCCTTTTTTTCAGAACAAATTCAAGGCAGTATTTCATTAAAAAATTAGCTTCCAAACATAAGTACATATAAATGTACTTTCCTATGGGTTCTTCAGTATGATCCTTCATTAAAAAACAAGTTATGTGCTTACATGTATTTCTTGAAGACTTCGTTCCAGAAAGGACTCTTGTTTAGGAGTGACCCCTAAGCACATTCTACATGTCATGGTATTATGGAGGCAATAGTTTAAGAGTGCTTTATAAATTAGGAATACATTTCAGTTTATTAGGCTGGACATGTTTTTATTAGTCAAAAATTGTACAGATATTTTAGCAAAGTTCTCTATTTCTGTATCTTAGGAACCATACTAAGGCTTAAAGGGGCAATACTGAGAATGGCTTTTCTGGACACTACAGGATCATTAGTTCCACCAGCATATGAACCCTGGAGAGAACCCAATGTTCCTGAAGACAAGGACGAAAAGGATAAGGTGAAGAAACGCCGGCCTGTCTCAGTGTCTCCATCCTCCTCTCAGGAAATCAGTGAAAACCAATATGCAGTGATATGTTCTGAAAAGCAAGCAAAAGTTATTTCACTGCCTTCACAGAACTGTACTTATAAGCAAAATATAACAGAGACTTCATTTGTCCTTCGTGGAGATATAGTGGCACTGAGTAACAGTATCTGCCTTGCTTGTTTCTGTGCCAATGGACATATAATGACTTTTAGGTAAGATATTCAATACTAAAAGGAGGCAATATAATCAGTATAGATATGTTCGCTGAAAATACATAAAATGTACAAAGACTTTAAGAAAACAAATGTTATATAGGTGAATAAGACTGCAACTACACAGGGAAAATGAAGGATTTGATGGGAAAATATTGTTGCAGCTGTAATATATTTACAGTATTAAAATAATATACTTCTTCTATTATTATTAATTTATTTTAAAATCCGTCAAACAGATGCTGCATATTTTATCTGCAACAGAGCCTAGAACAAAGGATTCTTCAGTTCACACTGAAGCTGTACAAGTGATGGGGAGAACATGCAGTCATAACATGCATACTTCATATGTAACCTGTATGCAGGACTGCTGATAAACTAGCCACTTGTTTACCTATTTATGTGATTTAATGCAGTTTTTGAATGACTTTGAAGCAAAAGATAACTTTTGCCATCCCTTTGCTACATGCATTTTTCTTCTTTTGGCTTGACTAATTAACATTAAGAATGCAGTTCACAGCTATTTAAAATCATTTTGTTTGGAATTATGACTTAATAGGGCTCTGCTTAAATATCATTAAAATCGTGGCTTGTGTTAACCATAGTTTAGAATCCAAACAATACTCTTGGTTCCAAAAATGCCATTACTGCTTGTTATTCTCTTGATGATCTGGTGCAGTGCCTCAGCTGCAAATTTTGCCAGTTGAATCATTGTACCAAGCCATCATAAGCAAAAAGGCTGCTCAGTGGAATGCTTACACAACTGATCTTTCCACTCCTCTGCAGCCCCCTGCACCCCTGAAAGGCTGCTCCAGACAGTAAAGGTGGAATCTCAACTGTAGGGTGTCTCATGGAAGGCTGCAGTGGGAATGCCACCCCAAATTAGGCAGAAGACTCTTGCTGCAACAGATTGAATGCTAGCTGTGGAGCTCCCCTAATGTATGTTTCCTCAACCTGATTTTGGGTGATTCCCCATTCTGTGACAGCCTCCCATGATTCGGCCCATACTGTTCTGGAGTGACTCCTGGAAAGAATGGGAAGGAGGGGAGAATGATCAATTCCACAAGTGGTCTTGGGCTTGCAGAACCTTTGGATCTGACCCCATGTTTTGTTACCTATTTCAAACAGTTGCTTATTCTTACTTGCCAGCCAGATGTAAACTAGTTTGTCAATTTAAACATCGTGTTAACTTTGGTTAAACCTTTTTGACCAAGATTTAGTATGATATCTGAAGAAAACCAGTATCAGACGAGCTTGCTGTGATTGAGAGATTGTTGTTTCATTTGTCAGCTGATAGGACCGGGAGAAAGGAAACAGTTGTCTGCATCATGAAAGGAACTGTGCCCACATATGCTGAGCATATCTTTGGGTGGCAGCTGCTATTGCCATTAAAAGTAGAGGCTAAATTTTACAGATCTGTCTCTCAAAAGTGTCTGCTTTCCAGCTAGACATGACTAAATTTGAATTTAAAACACACAGAGACAGTGTGAACAGAGGAAAAGTGCAATCTAATAGTAGGAGGGAAAGATTTCATATGGAGTTGGATTTCTAGGTCATCATCTTCCCTCTATGGATTTATGGGGCATGTAGTATTAGTTGTAAGAGTTTGGCTTCTTTGCAATGGTATTTTTGAATTACTTAAACTTACTCACCTGCATTAACTAACTAACCTGGGATCAGAAGCTTTGAGTGGACTGTGCTGGAACAGGGATGCAGGCAGGGTGCCTCTAGGGAGGAGGAAGATTCCCCAGTGCAGGAGATAAACCCCTGGAGGAATGTGGCACAAAAAAACAGGACTTTCAGGAGCCATGCTGTGTCTCTGGAACTACAAAATTGGTTCCATGCCCTCATCTCGAACACCAATTCTCAGCCAGAGGACCAGGTGCAGTGGCTGCAAACCTCAAACATACCAAGGTGGTAGTGGAAGGTACAGTGTACAGAACGATTCCTGTCACTCCCCAGAAAAGGAAGAGATTTGTAGTCGTGGCAGGTGACTTTCTATGGAAGACGACAGAGGCAGCAGTGTGCAGAAGAATAACCCATAGTTTCAGTTGCCTCTACACAGTTGACTCTCTATACTCTACATGCACAGAATATGGGAAACAAGCAATTAGAACTTGATCACTTAATGCAGGGTGGCAAATATGACCTAATAAGCATTACTGAAACCTGGTGGGATGAGACTCATGACTGGAATATAGAAATTTAGGACTACAACCTGCTCCAAACGAATAGATCAAACAAGAAGGGAAGAGGAGTAGCATTATATGTTAAGAAAATGTACACTTGTGAAGAGATCCATGACTTGGAACATAGAAGGCAGATTGAGAGAATATGGGTAAAAATTGTAGAAGTGACCTTACTAAACATTCAAAAAGGAAAGGTATAGTAGTCATGGGAGACTTCAACTACCCTGATATCTGTTGGAGCTCAAACTCTTCCAAGCATGCAATTCCTCAATTGCCTCACTATTTCATTTCCAATAGGGTGGAAGAAGCAACAAGGGTGTCATCTCTCTTGGACCTGGTCCTCACCAACACAGAGGAACTGATGGACAAAGTGAAAGCATAGGGAACCTTGGGAGGAATTAATCATGTTCTTTTGGGTTATATGATACCTAGCTACAGGAAAGCTGAGTGTAATGGGACATGCACTCTCGACTTTAAGAAGGCTGATTTCAAAAACCTTGAGGAACTACTGTGTGAGGTCTCATGGTCAGAAATACTCTTAAGAGAAGGGTGTCCAAGATGGATGGGAGTTCCTTAAATGAGAAATATTGAAGGCATAGACAGTTCCAACAAGAAAGAAAAGGGAGAGGCACCTAAATAAATGAATGTGGCTTCATAATGAACTTACAGATTAGCTGATATGTAAGAAGGGAATGTATAAGGGAATATATAATAAATGGAAGAAAGGAGAAATCACTAAGGAAGATTATACATGAGTTGCAGGGAGGTCAGGCAGGCCAAAGCTCAGAATGAGCTCAAGCTTGCAAGATAAATTAACAACAGTAAAACAGGTTTTCTTTGGCTATGTTCAAAACAAGAGAAAGAACAAGCAAGATCCTCTGATTGGAGAAGACAGAGAAATGCTATTGGGTGACAGAGAAGTGCTCAATGCCTGCTTTGTCTCTGCACCCAAAAGAAAAGCAGTGCCCAACCTGATGGTGACAGAATAAATGATGCAAGGAAGGAGCTGCAGCCAAAGATGGGAAGAGGTGGTAAGGGAACACCTAGCTACTTTAAATGAATTCAGATTTCCAGGGCCTGATGAACTATACTCAAGGGTACTAAAGGAAATTTCGGGAGTAAACTCAGAGCCTCTGCTTATAATCTTTGACAATTCTTAGACAACAAGTGAGGTCCCAAAAGACTAGAGGTGGGCAGTTGTCCCCATCTTCAAAACATGAAAAAAGTTCCAGATAACTACCAATAGGTCAGCTTGACATCAATACCAGGAAAGGTCCTAGAACAGATAATTAAACAGTCAGTTTGTGAGCATTTATAAAAGGACACTGTGATTACTACGACCCACCATGGGTTACTCAAAAACAAGTCATGTCTGATGAATCTCATTTCTTTCTTTTTGATAGTTACAAACTTTGTGAATCAGGAGAATGCTGTGGATGTAGTGTATCTTGATTTCAGTAAGGCTTTTGACAAAGTCCCTGTGATATTCTTGCTGAGAAACTGGTAAAATGCAGACTGGACTAGATGACTGTTAGGTGGATTTGTAACTGGTTCACTGACCAAACCCAAAGAGTGCTCACTAACGGTTTCTCATCATCCTAGAAAAAAGGAACATGTGGAGTTCTGCGGGGTTCTAAAATCTTTATAATGACCTGGATGAAGGTATTGAGGGGACAGACTCCCATGAGAGGTGGTGGACTCTCCTTCCTTGGAGGGTTTTAAGCAGAGGTTGGATGGCCATCTGTCATGTATGATCTAGTTGAGATTCTTGCACTGCAGGAAGTTGGACTAGATAAGCCTCAGGGTCCCTTTCAACTTTACAGTTCTATAATTCTATATTTTCCTAAACAATCTGCATTGGCATATGCCATAGAGCTATAGAGTTTGTTTATAGGATTCTGCAAGTAGGTCAAGACTGTTTGTTTGATTAAAATAGTATCATTTTGTTCAAATAAAGAAGTATACAGGAATTCTAGAATGTGCTGCCAGAAAAGACTCAGTACTGGTAACTTGCAACATATGCACATTTAACTTGTGTCCATCTGCTTTACACACTTGGCAAAAAAAATTACAAAGGGATGGGCATCCTAAGGGGGTGGCATTCCCATCCGCCACTAAACCCTATATGTTTTGACTATACACGATTTTGGCTTTATGCACTATCCCTGTAACGTAACCCCATCATAAGTTGAATGTCATCTCTATTGTGTTTTAATATTCTGATACAACTTGTACCAAGATGATAAATTTGTTAAGCTACTTTTTGATCAGCTTATACATCCAAAATATCAAAATTATTCAAACATAAATGGTACTCATGAATATCTTAGATCATATTTATTTGACAAATGTCTTTTCCAGCCACCTATGAAGTTGTCCTTAGTTTCTGCCAATCTTTTGTCCTCAGCGGTCCTGTTCAAAGAAGAGTTGGTGTTTGTGACCTATAAAATAGGTTCAAGCTCATACCCTGAAGATCACCAACTCCTCTGTTTCATGATCACGAAGAATGACTAACACAATATGCTTCACAATACCCTTTGTATACTATATCTGAAAAAGTGCAGTGAAGTTTAATAATTTAGAAGACATAATTTGGCCAGCTGCTATATTTTTTCAGTATTGTAGTTTACCTTTTAAAGTGTTTTTTATTTCCAGGCAGGACTTAGCAGTGGTTGTAGTCATTATCTATAAGAAGAGACTCTGTTCTTTTCCCCCCTGTGATACATCTTTTAAAAGCATCTGCTAAGTTTAGTGGGGTCTGTGGTTGGTGTTCCAACCTTGGAGTTACTGAAGGAAATGTGTCCTAAATTAGAAGCACTATTTGGATTTTTTGTACTGTCCAGGATCTGAGAAACTTTACAGCTAGTTCTGTGTGCCCAGTGGGGCTTTGCAATTGCATTGCTCTAAAAACATCCCCCATGCTACATAGCAAACTTCTTTTGAAACCGATGAGGCTCCAAAGTAACTTATGAGACCATGGTGTGAGGGTAGAGGGCTACTGTTCAAAAGAAAGTAGGGAATGTATCTAATGATTATGTGGCTGGAAGGCAGCTCATGATGCAACCAGATTCTCTCTTCCCCTCCTCATCCTATTCTCCCCCAAAGCCCCTTGAACAGTGGAAGCAGTGTTGTACATGGTTGCAGTATGAGAGGAAAATCGCGTAAGATCAGGAGGGGAAATTCCCGCTTCACACTGTAGCCCCATACAACAGTCTTGCATTGTTCAGGCAGTCCACAAACCTCTAGAGAGCATTTTCAGGAGGCTACACTGGGGATGGCGGGAGAGAGTTTGGTTGTATGAACTGTCTTCCAATCACACACTGCTTTCCCCTAGATGCAACTCAGAGTCATAGGAGCCAACTCCTAGGGGCCAAGGTCCTCAATAAAATATTTGAGGAGGCCAGACCCCAACAAAGTTGATGGGGTTTCATTGAAATGGTGTGTGTGCATTGCATCATGTGCGTGCATTGCATCATTGTGATCGATTATGTGGGGTGGGGCTTACTTGCCCCCCCAATATTTTATTCAAGTTGGTACCCCTGCCCAAAGTAAATATAGCAACTCTTTGCTAGCTTTAAGTGTACATTTAATAGTTAGATTCTTTGTCTGAATGTTTCTATTGTGTATAAGATATAATATCAACATCTTTTTCACAATGATTTTTCATGCCCTATTTAAAAACACAAAATAAAATCCCAAGAATCAAACTGGCTACCATTTTTGGAGACGTACAATGCACCAATTAGATGATATATATATCCTTATGAAAAATAGTTTGCATACATTTATATTTTTACTCTTTCAGTTGTGGAGGACTTAGGGTAGGTGGGCTAGGAATCTGCATAAGCCTACATAGTTCTGAAAAATGTAAGCTTTTAGGGGGGGGTTAAAGGCATTTTATGCACTCTACCAAGCTTTAGAAAAGTAGATAAAGTGTTCATATCCCACCTTTAACATTTTTTCCTTTCTGTTTTCTTAAGTTTGCCAAGTTTAAGGCCGCTGTTGGATGTATATTACTTACCGCTTACCAACATGCGGATAGCCAGAACATTTTGCTTCACCAACAATGGGCAAGCTTTGTACCTTGTCTCACCTACAGAAATCCAGAGAATCACCTATAGTCAAGAAACATGTGAAAATCTGCAGGTAAAGTATAAAAGATTCTTGCGTAATTATTTTTTAATGTAAAAGCATTATTTGAAGAATAGACTACTTTTGTCTTTTAATTTATAGCTGTTGTTTTTGAAGGAGAGATGAAACAAGTCCAGATGGGTTTCTCTAGCATGGAAAAGAGACCTGGGGGCAGGGAATTAGAATTGAATCAGATTATTTTTTTTCAGAAAAACTCTGTGTTCTCACAACCCATATACATTTAGTTGGGCTGTAGAGGTTGCACCTGATCAAATGCATACTGAAGAGATGTCTTCAGTATAGGTATCAAGTGCCCTCAAATGGTAGCAGGCAAAATCACAGCTCCAATGCCATTTTCAGGTCCCCACCCTTGTTTGCCGAACAGTTTCGTTTTGCATCTTGACTCCGTCTTCTCTGTTTCGTCCAGGCTTGTAGCTTTCTTACTTGTCTTTGTCAGTAGCTTTAATAGTTAGTTTGTATGTATTCCGTTAAAAAAAAAAAAAGAGGGACAGAGCCATTCCCTCTACGGTTTGAATTTCCCCATGCTTTTTCTAACCGCTAGAAACAGCATGGGAGGTGACTGTGGAGCCTAAAAGGGAGCCCCGCTGGATCTGTCTCACTTCCACAAATGGAAGGAGGAACAGCAGGTCAGGATACAACCCACTTTTAGTCAGTGCAGAAAATTGTCAGTATGTTTCTGTGTGTCTGTTGTCAGCTTAATCTTTAGTTTAATACATTCAGTAAGACCAAATGTAAGGTATTTATTTGAAGGCAGTGTATTGTAGTAAGTGAAGAACATTTAATGTTGAAGAAAGTGAGGCAAGTGCAGAGTTTAACCGCAACTCGAATTTCCATCTGAGTTAAAGGTGATGTAAAGCTATTGTTGCGACTTAACAACTTTTCAGTTAAGCTAATGCATGCTAAATTGTTTGAAGCAAAATGATAAAATCTACAGGGGGAACAGTATGGGCACTTTGAATTCTGAAGTCAAGTGAGAATACAATGAGAGTGCATTAATAGTACTTTTGTCCTTTGTTATGAAATCCAAATAAAATTTCAGATATGACTGAAAATGATTTTTCTTTGAAGGAAATGTTGGGTGAACTCTTCACACCAGTAGAAACACCAGAAGCACCAAACAAAGGGTTCTTCAAAGGCCTATTTGGAGGTGGTGCACAATCACTTGACAGAGAAGAACTCTGTAAGTTCATTACATTTTTTAAAATAAAAGAATAGAAAATGAGTAGAATATATTTATTGAGTGCAGTCCCAAGTTGTAAAATGAAACACAAAAATATTAACTAGAAACTAAGATTAGTGCAATCTATTTCCTCGTATTAACTACTTGTATATCATTGTACATACCTTCCCGTTAATATGCCCATTATCTGAGTACTATCAGTTTTCTGAATTAGAGTAGAATATTAAAGATAAAGCTTTTTTCTAGCCCTATGCAGAATTACTTATTAATTTATACTCAATGGTATATATTGTAGTCATAATACACAAGGCAGATTACAATATTAAAATGGCAGATAAAATAATAGGTTGGATACTGACTTGCGATTACTGGAGTTTTGCTGGCTCAGTAGAAAGATTACTCCTGGTGGTTACAATAAATCTAGGCTAGACTAAAATCAATAAAAACCAACAATAAATAAAATAACATAGTGTAAAAAAAATCAACTAAGTAGTGAAGTTACATAGTTATAAAATTACAAAATGCATAAATAGCTGGTCCCTTAGTCCTGGTCTAATATCTAATCCACAAGTACTTGGCAAGAACAAAAAGGCTGATATCAACAATGAAGCAGCAGCTCAAGATGAAAAGACATCATGCTGGTTGGAGCTGTTAGAAGCTGCAGTCCTCCAACATCTGGAGGTTCACAAGTTTTCCATCCTTGGTGCAAGAGAACTATCCTACCTTTGGAGTTAATTTTTAATGTAGTATCTCATGATGCAATGCTGAGAGACCCACCCACTTTATAGGCCATCAGAGAACAGCAGACGTGTCTGAAAAGAATACTTTATAATTTATCAATCTTTAATGGAACAGATTTTTTAAAAACAACTTAATACATCAACATAAAGAGATGTAAAATGACAAATGCAGTGAATCACAAGGCAAAATGATGCAATGACATCTCTACACATCAATTTCTGGCATTATAGTCATGAAACCAATAGTAAGCTAAGCTGGCACTCACCTACCCAGCTATTTATAGCCTAATTTCCATACAGATTCTCAGTACCTTCCTAGCTCATTGCAAACCAGAAAAGAAAAAATAATTGATTGTATCAGAATAGTTTGGTTTTTATGTTAAATATGTTGTGTAATCAATCATAAGATGCACAACACTTTATTTTCTTTTAGTTTTATCCAAAGTTTATGGCATTTCCACTTTTAGTATTGAGTTCAGCTAGCTAGTGACCGTTTTTTGTATGCAAGGATCCTGAATAGAATCTGGTTGATTTTCTTTTTTCATATTCAGTTGGAGAATCAGCTGCTGGAAAGGCATCAAGGAGCCTTGCCCAGCATATTCCAGGTCCTGGTGGTATTGAAGGGGTCAAAGGAGCAGCATCAGGAATAGTTTGTGAATTGGCACGAGCCAGAATAGCACTAGATGAAAGAGGACAGAAGTTGGGAGAACTGGAAGAACGAACAGCAGCCATGATGGCCAGTGCTGATTCTTTCTCAAAGCATGCGCATGACGTAAGTAAAGTGTCAACATGGTTCCCAACTATGGGCATGGGAAAGATTATGGAATAAAGAATGGAGATTTACAGCCTGTTATACACTAAAGGAAAATCTTTTGAAAATGTTTTACAGGTGGTACATAACTCCCAGAAAACTATCCAAAATGTATAAAACAAGATCTAATACATGCTGGAGGTGTAAACAGGCAGAAGAGACACTGTTTCATATGTGGTGGGGTTCCAAAAAAATTAAGATTTTGGGGAATATTATAAATGAGGAATTGAAAAAAAATGTTTAAGCAAACTTTCATAAAGAAACCAGAAGCCTTCCTCTTAGGCATTTTTGATTCAGATATTCCTAATGTAAAAAAGAGAATATTCTTATATGCTACAACAGCAGCAAGAATATTAATTGCCAGAAATTGGAAAGGAGAATTAGTACCAACAAAAGAGGAATGGCAGGATAAATTATTTGAATATCTCGAACTGGCAAAAATGACGGAGACAATTAGGAGACAGCTAAACCCAAAGTTCAAAAAGGAGTGGGAAATTTAGAAAGAATGTTTTTAAAAAACCAACAACAGTGCCCTCAAGTTAAAACCTGGACATGCTTTGATTAATTTTCACAAACCACAGTATGGATTATAAGTATAGTATTCAGATAACAGAAAAAATGGCCAAATGATTAAAGAAGCAGTTTATTAAACAAATAAGACAGACCTGAGGAAGAAGGAAGTCTATTGGGGAAGATAAGGAACTGTGAATTAAGAACATGGTGGCATAAGTTATTTTGTAAGAACATGTGGATTTATGGAAGGATGGAATTTTTTTGGTTATTTTATCATTTTTGTTAATTTGTGTGTGTGTATTAAGAAAACTAATAAAAAGCATATTTTTAAAAAAGAAAGACATTTAGCTCTTTCTCTCATACACTGGGTGAGTGACCCTTTCACTAGACAAAGTGAGGTGTGGCAGCCACAGGTGAGAGATGCTGACAGGCAGGAAGCAGCAACAAGGTGTTGAAGGACAGAGCTGTGTGTGCCACTTGGCCTGCCTTGTGTCCCATAAGCTAATCTCCTGCTCTCCAGGTGCAGTGGAAGACACTGGCAATGACCAGCTTTTAAGTAAGATTGAATTCTTAGGTTAAATTGCCAGGAATGGGGGAAGTTGGTGCCATCTTGTATCACTGGGCGATAGCTGGTTTTCAACAATATATCACTAGCTAAATGTCACAATATACCAATATATCACAATGTCTGAAAAAAGGATGGAGCTATGTAGAGGCCTTGGCTGGCTTCATGGTTTTTCCCATATTGTGATTTTTGCACAGCATCCACACACATACATCATGATTCACAATAAATTCCCAGGTCAAAAATTAGAAAACCGTTATCATGATAATGGACTTCAAACTGGTTTTGGATAGTATTATATATTACCCAGCCTTAATCTTGTGATTCACCTCAGGCAGCAAAATACTTTAGGGTCGTTCTGCTTTCACACCAGAATCCAGCAGTATGGGAAATAAACTTTATATTGTCACAGGCAGATGGCAAGAAGGCTTATTCATGCACAACTTTTATCCACTTGTTCATGTAATTCTGATCTCCTTAATCGTTTAGTTATTCATCTTCTTTACTTAATAGGCAGTTCTCTATTCTTAGAATTCCCTCCTTACACCAACTTCAAAAGTGAACTGTACAGTGTACCATACCTTATGCGTAACTATGTTGTGTTCCTCTCTTTCATTTTTAGATGATGTTGAAATGCAAAGATAAGAAATGGTACCAGTTCTGACAACGCATTTCCAAATGCATCTATATAACTTTACCTTGAAGAAAAATCTCCTTTTCATTAACTTCTGCAGGACCAGCGGAAGTGCAAGGGTGTCAGCCAATGGATACTGATCTTTCCTAGCACAAATCACACACTGTTTTACCTCAGTCATGCAGCTTTAACTGAGGGTCATTATATTTAAAACTGGCACCCACACAGTGTGTGTGTGTCTTTACCTGTGGGCTGACTAGGAGCTTGGGAACAGTCAACAAGAGAACACATGGACAAAAAGGAAACTTTGGTATCAGATGAGCAGGGGCAATGCAGGATCTCTCCTGTGTTAATATTTCATATGCCAAAAGTTTTTGTGCTATTGTTGTTGCTGCCAGTGTTTCATCCTCCTGTAGGAGGCTGCAATAAATCAGGGGTCCAAGAGCTAGAATAAAGTTGTTCATCTTAGGGGACTACTAGTAGCTGATCTATACCTTCCCTCCTTAGAGCACGCCATTATAGCTGTTACTAGAAATGACTTGATGCCACCAATTTTCTGATCTGACAAAAGAAGTATGCGAGCTCCATTCTGAATCTATACATAGTTAACATGCACATAGTATCTTCTTGGACCCCTGATCTAGTATTCTTGTATTTGCATCACCATACTGTGGCTGTGTTTGGATGTCATTATAAACCATAGCTTATTGTGACAGAAATGAAAAGCAGCAAGCATTTGGGCTCTTGCACTCTCTCTCTCTCTCTCTCTCTCTCTCTCTCTCTCACTCTCTCTCTCTCTCTCTTTCTTTGTTGTAGCTACAAGGAGGTCATTGGAAGCTTTTGATTAACCGTAGCTTGTCTATTTTATCTGAACCTGACATAATGTGGTTAATTTTCAGTATGGTTTATTTGAAACATACTTTCAAACCATAGATTATAAAGCTGGCCTGTTTTGATGAACCATTGTTACACTTAACCATGGTTTAAGGTTTGGACCTGACACGATATAGTTAATCCAAAACAAAGCAAAAGCTTTGGAACTTCTCGCAGCCACACCAGAAAGAAAAAAGGTGACACGTGAGGCTTGCTGCAGCTCATTCCCATCACAACAAACTGTGTCTTAGCGTGACATCTGAACACAGCCCATGTCAAGTGCAAAGCAAGAGAAGTTTTTTTGCATTGTAAAAAAAAGTGATTCAACTGCACATCATGCTGAAAGTTTTCATTTGTGTTATGGCTGTGTAGTGTAAAAAGTAAAAAAAAAAAAGTCTACCACAATGAGGAAAAAAAGGTCATCTTTCAGTCAACCCTACCTTTTTTATTTTCCTGAAAATACAGTTAGTCAATTTATAAAATATTTGTAATTGGTTTTGAGTTTAATTCATGCTGTACATCTTCTTTTGTGTGTTTAAGAGAATGTATTAGTGCAGGCACTTAAACAGGATCTATCAGCTAGCTTATATGCCCAATCAGACTTAACTACCAGGTGAAATAGTCCTTAGTTCAAGCAGTGTTGAACTCTGGGATACAACTTGATGGCTAATAGCAATCATTTTTATTACTTGCATTAGATTAAAACGGTTCTTGGGGGTTTTTCTCCCCCCCCCCCAATACAGTTCAAAGAACCTGCTTAGCAAGTTAAAAAAAAAAGCAGCAAAGAAGCTGTCTCCAGAATTTCAAGCACATTTACTTGGGAGCAAGTACTGTTGATTTGAATTGACTTTTCCTCCATGTAAGTGTTCTTAAGTTCACTGTATGAATTGCCGAGTGACATTAACGTCAGAATGGATTGTTTCCAAAACTTGGCATTTAATATATGAATATTTTACCACTTTAGCAACTGGTAGATTCCTACTTTGATTTGTATGAAAGGAGGGATTTAAGATGTGCCAAATTGAAGCAGTATATTTTAGCTAATGAAGGTTGCACCAAAGCCATAGTGTAATAAGAGTATATGAATTTATTTTAAAAATATATTTGTGAAAATGCATAAATAATAATCTTAGTCATGTTGGAAGCTGGAAATAGTATGAATTTGTGATAATTTGCAAGCAGCCTAAACTAGTTGAGACTCTTGTCTGTAAGAAAGTGCCAGAGGTTTTGGGTTTTATTTTCCTGAACTTGGTGGTGCTGTGCACATGTTGAATGGGTTGTCTTTAACTTCTAACATTGTGAACATAGACTGCAGTTTGAGCCAAAACAAAATTCCCTAGTGTGGGTTCAGCATTGGCATTTAAAAATTGTGTTCCCCGTTCGTTCCCTAAATGTAATGTGCACTCCAGGTTGAAAAAGTTACTGGCTGGTCCTGCATAGTGTGTTTTGCTATATATAGACTTGCCTCTAAGTAAATGTGATTAAGATAAGGTTATAACCCTTCAAATTTGATTCAACTAAATCGCTGCAGCATGTTGGTTGCAACCAAAGGTCACTTGGGGGTGGGAAACTCTACAATCTGCAAGAATGTTTGAATCTGTGTTTCAGACTGGGGCTGCTAGATGGTGTGTTTTAGTACTGTACTTATACCAGCTTTTTGTCTCCCTGCAGTGCAGCTTTGGGTAGAGTGCCATGATATTCAATTGTCCATATGAGAAGCAGATTCAGTTCTTTCCATAACCACACAGTGCTCTAAGCCTACAGAAGTGATTTTGGGCAGCAGCCAATCCTCTACAGCAAATATTTGAGTCAAAACTAAAACAACTTGTTTAGGGACTAGTTACTCACTTTTTCATTCTGCTGCCTGGAAACAGATTTTCTGTTTTAAACAAATTACTTTATTTGCATTTAGCTATATGTGAAAACACTGAGAAAAATCAATAAATCAAATAATAAAAAATTGTTAAGTGATGTGGACATTCAAACGCAAACAGTAGTAACTGTTCGTTATGATAACTTCTCTGTGCATTAGAAATTTCATTTTTTAAATGTTAAATTCTGTCTTGTGTATAAATGGCATGATCCAGCCTTAGATAAGCACTTTTAAACCCCACTGATTTCAAGTGGAGATACATACCTTACTGATTTCTCACGGCTAATCTTCATATGGATTGTGTCAAATATGTATTTTGTAATTGGAGTCAGAAGCACAAAACGTAATAATGAACCTAACATAATATTGGTTTATTTTTTTAAAAGGGGGAAGTCTGTGTTTCCATACAAATTAAAATTATAGTGAATAATTACTTTTGCCCACTATGGAAAATGCCCAGAGCAAGAGAACTCTATAGTAAATGAAGATTGCTGCTATCCACATTCTTTTGCAGAAAATCCCCAAAGTGGTACACTCCTTGTGAAGCTGAATTATTTGAGGCAAGATCTGTAGCTTTCTGAGCAGCAAATTTTTGACACCTAACAGGAAATGAAGAATAAGGAAGTTCATACTAGCACAAAGATTAGCATGGTATCTATTATAATGTGTATGTGTTCTCACATTTTATACCATAAATAAAATAATTTGCTTTTTTTTAAAAAATGCAGAAATTAAATAGTAGCAAATCGTTGGGCTGTTTGTCTAGTTTGGGCAATTCAGTAATGTCTGTCAATCTCACTGCAGCAAGATAAGTTGTACGAATAGGAAAATTTACTTTGTATAGAGTTTGTTTGGCATGCTGTTGGGGAAAATCCCATTATTCTCTTGGCTGGAATTTGAATTTGATTGTTTGATCAAACTATCAAATAAGGCTGTGTACAGATAACTTTTAGATACTGGGAGGCAGTAGTGTAGAGCTGCTGTTGGCCATGGTAAACACATGTTCATTATTTTATTTTATTTTTTAGGCCTCCCATAGTTTCTGGTTAAACTGCTACTGGAAGTTTTTTGTAGTGTTGTGCTGAATTTTCTCAGGGTTTGAATTTTGACTTGAAAAAGGGAATAGAGGTGGGGGATGAAGTTTGCTGAAAGGGTCTCCCATCTTTTTCATGCCAGTTTGATGCTGTTCAGTACACCAAAACATTACTACTGGAATATGATTTTTTAATTTAACCTGATTTCTTCTTAGAAATTAGTGATATCATGTTGCTATACAGATTTGGCTAGGAGAATTTTCCCCATAAGATTTGTTTCCTTCTGGTTACATAAGTTCCCAAAAGTTTGGTTTCCCTTTCTGTTCTACAGAAGTAATTTTTAATGGTGCTGAAGCAGCAGTTAATAGTGGCTGTTGCAAGAAACTTTTAAAAATGTACTGTGGAGGGGGAAACTGAAGAGGATTGTGCAGCTGCTGTACTTTCAGAGGCACAGGAAGACTTGCCACTTTCGAGCCTCTATCTAAAAATTGGCAAGATGTGGAAACATGTTTTGTGGCAAGATAAAAAAAAACCCTCATGAAATGTGCATATTTCAATTTAGCCCCCCCCCCCCCAATACACACTTCAAGTTATATCCTGGAAAAGCCAAGATAATCCTTCAGAAACATTACCAGCAATAGGTAATGAAGTGCATTTTGGCAAACTGTTGTAGATACCTATTGGCTATTGACCATAATTTCACAGACACACATGTACATTCTCTTGATTTCTAGATTGCTCTTGGACTTAGTAAAAGTTGATATTTTAGTATATCAAAGCATGGAGTCCACACCAAGCACTCATAGAACCTTTTAAAAAGGGGAGTACAGTTTTCCTTCAGAGTAAAAGACCTACTTGTGAATGTGACTAGAGGAAGCTGCTGCACTTAGGAACTACAAAAATAAAGAAGACTCTGCCCAAGCAAGGCTCCTTCTCCAATTACCATTTGTACAATTATCAAGCTGCTGATGCTGGGTCAGGGCTCATGCCACATTAGCTGGGTTAATTTGCTGCCAGTGCTACAGAGGAATGAGCATCTAAACTCAGCCTAAACTTTTTTTATATATTACTAAAATGCAAACAAACTGCTGCTACTTGTCTTTCATGTAATGTTACTGTGTTTAATTATAATTAAACTAAAGACATGTTTCTTTAGGAAGAAAACTGCCAAATTGTAACTTTTGAATGTTACTTCATGTAAATAATTGTGTGTATTCCAAGCAAGTCTGAAAGTGTGACACCATCAACATTCATTACATTACATTACAGTACAGTAGGTATAAAGTTAGTCAGCTGATTTCCATCTGCACTTGTATGGTTTTGTTACACATTTTTGCTCAAGGCGCCCCTCATCTGACAAATGCTACATTAGAAAGCTATAGCCAAAGGTGATTTTTGATGCAGTGATGTTTTCTTTTTGCTTTCTATAGCACTGATCTAATCTGAACCGTAAACTTGAATTTCTTTTCCCTGCACCTTAAGTAATGCAACCTTGAGTACTTAAATCCTTTCACATACATCAGAGTCTTGAATTAACTTATCTGTACATAAAATAGTTTGGAAAGTTCTTTCTGTACACAAACAGCTTTGCACCCTTTGCATGGACAAATTATTTTATGGGCAGGGACCTCCATGCCTATAAAGGAAGAGGATCTGTGAGAATAAAGACTGCATACAGGGACCTGCTTCCTCATTTGAAATAAACAGGCAAGTTGTCACAGGTGCTAGAGTTCCAGTGCTAGATTTGGAAGATTCATAAGAACGGTAGACAATTTCTCTGAATATTTTATTTATTTCTAAATTACTGAAACACTTTCAGATTTGTTTAATAATTACACAAAACTGCAATCTTGTTCACAAATAATATGTGCTTTGGTTCTATGGATATGAGTGAGAGTTAAGCACAGGTAACCATAGCTGGATTGCAGCCACAGCGATATTTATACATTATGCTATAAGAATATAGTTTGTTACCAAATTAAAATATATGCTCTGTCTTTTAATTTTAAAAAAACCTTATGTTAAGTTTGTCAAAGAACTTAATGTATATATATTATGCATACAATTAAGCTTATAATAAGAAATAAATTCATCTCATATCGAGATAACAGTAACAAATTAACCCATCTTGATTAATTAGAAATACCCTAGAGTTACTAGCTTAAAATAAACCTATAGTTTAATCTAAAAAGAACTGCTACAAGAAGAAAGTATACACACACACACACACACACACACACACACACACACACACCTCAGTTGTAAAACTGTTTGAAATAGCTGCAGCTTGTTGATGGACATTTATCATAACTCTTCTTTTTCATGAGTATATATAAAATTCTAGATTTTCAGGTATTTTCTTCAGCCTTTTAAAATTTCCAAAAATTAAAAGTGGATTCCATGTATTTTTGTCAATTAAAGCTTTCCTTTTGTATTTTGAAGTTCTGGTTTCTGCATATATTTTATACTCATTGATTGTTACTTGTCCTCAGAATGTTTTTTAAAGTGCATATTCCTGTGGTTGGTGAACCATCCTATTTGTTAGTGCTCTGATGCATACAGATAAGAATATGACTGCACTTGTAGTGTAGTTGTGGTGTGCCCAATGATTGAAAATGCTCATTGTTTGCCTTTGTTTACTGTACAAATTCTCAGCTGCACTTGCTCCCACAGTCTAGATATTTATCTGTGAAGTATTGTGAATTCTTTCCCCCTGTGAATGTTAGTGACATTACTGCCAAAAGAAATAAATAAAGATCCTGTTTGAATGAATTTTATAGTTGGGGGTGGTGGGCGGTAAACAAAGCTAAATGCCCAGTATATGTGAATTATCTGAATTTTTAACATTGTTTAACATGCATTGAGAATCAAACCAAGAAAAGTGCATGGCTACTACTATACATGTTTCCTATATAAATCATGTTTGTTTCAAGTTCACCAATGAGTGTAGTTTTAATTTTAAAACTAATTTGAGATATAGTTTTGATTATAGAAATCAAAGATGCAACTAAATAAGTATTAACATTTTTTGATAAAGCACTTAGGAAATTGATCTTTCTAAACTTCAAGCAACTGCAGTTTGTTTCTTCTTGACCACTACATTTTTTAAAAATATGAACAAGTTTTGATTTTTTGATGAAATCATGGCATCATCCATGGAGCTGCTATTTGATATTGGCTAATACAAAATGGGGAAACTGTTAAGTGTTAACAACCCTTTCAAAATTTGTAAATAAATTGTACTCATTTTACTTTAAACTCATACACCACTATTCATAATGGTTAGACCTAGGAGGAGCGGCTTCTGGTAATGCTACTGTTTCATTATGCAAGCATCATTGCAGGGGTGGGGTGGGAGTTCAGGGGGATGAACATCAATAAATGTTTCTCACATTACTCATTGGGTAAGCATGCTTGATATAGAACTTCTAGCTTATATGTATCTTAGTCTCTGTGCATTGTGTCTTTTTTGTTTTTAATTTATTCCTCACTTCCACTTGTTAATTTCAGTCTTGCGGAGCCCCACTACGTGTTCTGAAGATGAAAATGGGAAATGCATCTTAGGATAGGGTTGCAAATTCATCTGTCTACCAATATAGTTTTGTATGAACTCCAATCCATACCGTTACAAATGGAAATGTTAGACTTGCATAGTTATTTTACTTTATGTACTTGATCCTAAAGTATGTCATTACAAACATTAAAATTAAGTATGGGATATTTTTGTAAATAAAAAAAAACCTGTGCAGCTGGTATTTTAAAAGGAAAATGTACTATACATTAATGTTTCAGAAAATACTGTTCATATGTGTATATGAATGTGTCATTATGCTGAAGGGCTCTGAATGGGCAAAATAAACTATTCAAATCTCTCCTGAAACAAAACAAACCTAGTTTTTGTTTCATGTAATCATTTTCCCTCTTGATGCAGTCCATGCTTGAGGGTATTTCTTACTGTTAGAAGAAATGCAAATGTTCCTTCAGGGTTTTCCTATATTCATCATCTTAGATGTGTTTAATTTGTACTTTGAAAATCTATCTGATTTTCACTTTCATTGATTTTGCTGGTGATTATGTGCCAGATTATGGTGCCAGATCTCTGTAAGAACCTGTCGTGTCTTCTAGCAATAAAAAGAAACCTGATGGTCAGGGAAGTCTCTTTCCCACCATGCATGGTCCATGCTTTATACTATAATGTTGCACAAGCTTCAGGACTTCTTCTGTGTTATATGATTTGGAAGATAAAATTTATTATTCCATGAAGAACAGAATGATAATGTGCTTTGATGTATAAAAGTTAAAGGACTGCTGCCTCTGCCTGAGTAAATCCTATAATTTCCACCTTCTGTTTGTGCCCCCTTCTTAGTGATTATGGCCCAGATTGCATGTAATGCTAAGCCAAACCATGACTCAGCGCAAATGTGCAGGTTCACAGAGCAGACTCTGTCTAATGTGTTTCACCCCTGGCCCTGCTAATGACCCAGGCTCAGCCATGATTTGTCTTAGTTATGTGCAAACCCACACTTGTGATTTCCCCCCCGCCGCCGCCCAGACAAACCACAAGCACTAAACTTGGGGGGGGGGGGCTTTTTTGCAGCTTGTGGTTTGTTGAGTGTGACAGACCACAAGACTGGGTTTTATTGTAATTCTAAGCCAAATCGTGATTTACATCCTGGTAGCATGGCAGCAGCAAGGCCAGGGGAGAAATATAGCACATGTTCATTCTGGAAACCCACACATTAACATGTTCACACTAAGGGATGGTTTGGCTTCCTGTTACATGTGAATTGGGTCATTGCCTATGTAGGGGTATAGCTGACTCTCAATTCTTCAAATAATGGTTTATAGCAGTCATGTTGTTTGATTTATCACACAGGAAAGATGGTTGAGATGACCTCAGCATTTTCAGAAGATGACCACCTTCAGACACAACCTGCCTCTGATTTACCAGGTGCTTGAAACACACAGTGGATGGTCATTATTTTCATAACCTGCTTATCAGATTCTGGGTGCATTGGCTTGATTACTGTTAGAATTTTAGACTAAATTGAGATTTAATTTGGTAACTCTTGAATATTTTAATAGGATGGGTTATAAGCGTCTACAGTGTAATTAATGAAATAACAGTTTTATAACAGGAAAAGATTGTGGAAGAATTTAATCCATACATAGCTAGTAAAATGCTCAATTGCTGCATACATTAAAATCAATCCAATTAAATTTGGGCAATAACTTTGGTTTATCCATACATAGCTTTAGAAAGTACTATGCACACCTGCACTCAGGACCAATATGTTCTTGTAAATATTGCTAGGAGTGTACTAAAAATATCTAGAACAATTAATTTTCAACTATCTTGATAATTTTGGAGTCCAACCACTATCTTTACTTGGAAGTAAGCCCTATTGTTGAACAGGGTGTTTACACAAGTAAAGTTTCATAGTATTGCAGTCAGTGAGACTGCACTATATAGAGAGCCAGTGTGGTGTAGTGGTTAAGAGCGGTAGTGTCGTAATCTGGGGAACTGGGTTCGCGTCTCCTCCACATGCAGCTGCTGGGTGACCTTGGGCCAGTCACACTTCTCTGAAGTCTCTCAGCCCCACTCACCTCACAGAGTGTTTGTTGTGGGGGAGGAAGGGAAAGGAGAATGTTAGCCACTTTGAGACTCCTGAAGGGGAGTGAAAGGCGGGATATCAAATCCAAAACTACTACTACTACTACTCTTCTTCTTCTTCTTCTTCTTCTTCTTCTTCTTCTTCTTCTTCTTCTTCTTCCCAGTGTATGCATTTTCTGCCTTTGAGAATCAGGTTGGAGCCTGCCAAAGAATAGCACTAGGTCTTAGGCAGAGTATCCTCAGAGTTGTTACCTGATCAGATGGGACTTCAGAAACCCCATCTATTACAAGAAGGCATGGCTCTTTCCTAGTATCAGCATCACCTTACTGTTTAGATTCAATTGCAATCTGTTCTCCATGATATGTGACTAATCTCCAGCTGCTGGTGGTTCATGCCAGAGATTGCTGCTGCTGCTGCTGCTGCATGCTTAGTTAAACTTAAGGCTGGCATCCACCCCAAACCATAAATGAGCCCTGCAAACAGTGTCACATTGATGTAAGATTGCATTGATGATACGACAAGTATTGCAATGCTTAGTGTTAACTATCAATGATATAACAGCCTCCCTACTTCTCAGCCTTTAATTTCTAGTACTGTATACAAAAAACAGACCTAATCAAGAGGGCACACAAAAATTAACTGTATCAAAATATATTAACATGTCTCAGCCAATATGAATGTTCTGTTTTTTGCCACAGCAATTCAGTACAGTACTTGGAATAGGAGTATTCCTCTCTTTGAACCTCACTTTGGTTTCCAAAGGTGCATGGCAGCTGTCAATGGGAATAGAATGGCTGCACTCCCCAAAATAGGGGGTGGAGGTCTCCCTCCCCCAGCTATGGTACATGGTGGGCAATGGGCTCCCCCCCGGGCCGCCATCTTTGATGATGCCATGCAGCTCATGCAGTACTGTATATAGACGCAGCACTGTGGGAATAATAAATGCTGCCCACTCAAAGCAGATATTTCTGTAAATATAAGCTTGTGTAGACAATAAACCAAACATTACCAAAATGATATAATTGCCACTGAAAACTGCACCTGTATATTATAGGTTCTAAATGAGGGTGGCAATGGGGGGAGAAATTGATGGGAAAGGGGGTTACAGAAAAAGAGAAGTGGAGGCCCTGCCTCATAGGCAAGTTACCTGTTGCCTTCCAAATGCTGTTCTTCTACAACTCCCATCAGCCTTTGGAAGGCTCGCCAATGGTCAGAGATTTTAGGTCTTGTAGTTCAACATCTAGAGGGCCACAGGTTAGACACCCTTGTTCTGCCCACTTTTGTGTCCTGCATCCCCAGACTTTGCTCTTGTCTACTGCCAGGATGTGACCTCTAACAATTCTCCCCAAGTGAATGCACCCCTTGAAGGGAAAATAAATGCTTCTCACCACTGTTCTGTGTGTCTGTAGTAACATTGGCCCCAGATATTGTGGTGTGGGTATTTAGTGCACAGTATAGTTTGTAAACATTGAATTTTTCAGTTTTCTAATTTTCAGGCATTACTGCAGTGAGCTGGAGCTCAGGACAAATGAAAGCTATTTTTAGTGGCAACCACATTGCTATAAGACTGGTAATATTTATATTTGTCATTTAGAGTCAGTACATCAAAGAAACTGGTAAACAAAAGACAAAAGGCATTTCTGAAAGCTGGTAAGAGACAATTTAGAATCCCAGAACTAACTGGAATAATAAAGGAATCTAAAGGCAGGGCTGCTAACTGCGGGGTATAGGGATTGTAGAATTATAGAATTGTAGAGTTGGAAGGTACCCCGAGGGTCATCTAGTCCAACCCCCTGCAATGTAAGAATCTCAACTACATCATACAGATGACCATCCAACCTCTGCTGAAAAACCTCCAAGGAAGGAGAGGCCACCAGCTCTTACAGAAGTCTGTTCCACTGCTGAACAGTTCTTAGTATCAGAAAGGTCTCCCTGATACTTAGTTGGAATCTCCTTTATTGTAACCTGAAACCATTGGTTTGGGTCCTACCCTCCAGAGCAGGAGAAAACAAGCTGCTTCCATCTGACAGCCCCTTAGATATTGAAGATATGACAACTATCTCCTCTCAGTCTTCTCTTTGCCAGCCTAAACATACCCATTTCCCTCAACTGTTCCATTGGCTGCCCTCCTCGGCACACACTGCAGCTTGTCAGTATCTTCCTTAAATTGTGAACTGGACACAGTACTCAAGGTGTGGTCAAAGCAGAACAGAACGATTCAATTTGCTTGATCAGGGCACTATACTGATGCAGCCTAGAATAGTATTAGCCTTTTTTTGCTGCTGCATCGTACTGTTGACTCAAGTTACGCTTGTGGGTCGGCTAAGACCTCATATCCTTTTCACATGTTCTACTGGCAATCCAAGTGTCCCTCATATTTGTGCAGCTGGTTCTTATTGTCTTAAGTGTAGATTAAATAAACATGTAGCAGGCCCCAAGCTAGCAAGGGCGTACTATTTAAAAAAATGAAAGCTAAGTCAATCAGACATTTATAAATAAAACTAAAAGACAAATCATGGAAGCACCATTCTAAAGCTGCAGATACTGCTGTTGCTAAGCATGCATAATAACTTAATCAGAGGAAGGGATGCTAAGCAGCTTACCTGGGAATCTGGAGGGCAGCATCCCAAGGCAGCAGGGGAAAAACAGGAGAAGCTCATTGTTGCTGCTAGCCCATGGGTAGGCAAACTAAGGCCTGGGAGCTGGATCCGGTCCAATCACCTTCTAAATCTGGCCCGCGGACGGTCCACGAATCTGTGCTTTTACATGGGTAGAATGTGTCCTTTTATTTAAAATGCATCTCTGGGTTATTTGTGGGGGCATAGGAATTCATTCATTTTAATTTTTTTCAAAATATAGTCCGGTCCCCCAAAAGGTCTGAGAGACAGTGGACCTGCTGAAAAGGTTTGCTGACCCCTGTGCTAGCCTGATGCTGGATGCAGGAGTGGAGTTGGCTCTGTATATTGGAGTGGTTTTTTAAGTACTTTCCACCTTATTTTGTTCATCCCTCCCCAAGTATGCTACCTTGGCTAGCTTAGGTATGTTTTACTCAAAGATAACATACTTTAAACAAATGAGGCTTCCTTCCTACTGAAAAAAAAAGTATTGCACTCCCCTCTCCCCCTGATTTTCTATGTCCCTCCACACAACCACTACTGGTATTCATGTCTTTACTGGCTATATATATATATTTAATATACAGTAACCATAAAACAAAAATATAAAATGAATCCTAAAATACTAAAAGAATCCACAAATACAATAACCAAATGCCATGCAGCTACAGCAAGTTAAAATTCCTATAGATTGTACTTTTACACAAGGATATCTTGGGCATAGCTGTCAACTTTTCCCTTTTCTTGCGAGGAATCCTATTCGGAATAAGGGAATTTCCCTTTAAAAAAGGGAAACGTCGACAGCTATGACTTTGGGTATTGCTGACAGTTGTGAAACTGCACATAAATTTGAGTATATGTTGCTCCTTGTTGTATATTTGTAAGTAGCATTTCCTCCCAGGAGCTCACGGCTGTGTACATTGCCTTCCCTTCTCTGTTTTTATCTTCACAACAGCCCTGTGAGGTAGGCTAGGCAAAGGGTTTGTGAGTCAGACTCCAAAACTGTGAAACTGAGTATTTTTTCTTGTTTTAAGGGTTGCCAAACAGTTTTTGTTTAACTATTTAACTAGGTAAAGGTACCCCTGCCCGTACGGGCCAGTCTTGACAGACTCTAGGGTTGTGCGCCCATCTCACTTAAGAGGCCGGGGGCCAGCGCTGTCCGGAGACACTTCTGGGTCACATGGCCAGCGTGATGAAGCTGCTCTGGCGAGCCGGCACCAGCGCAGCACACGGAAACGCCGTTTACCTTCCCGCTATAAAGTGGTACCTATTTATCTACTTGCACTTAAGGGTGCTTTCGAACTGCTAGGTGGGCAGGAGCTGGGACCGAAAGACGGGAGCTCACCCCGCTGCGGGGATTCGAACTGCCGACCATACGATCGGCAAGTCCTAGGCACTGAGGTTTTACCCACAGCGCCACCCGCGTCCCTCAAACTATTTAACTATTTTGCTGTAAATAGCAGGACTATGAAATGTGGCAGTTAAAACAAGAGGGGCTGGCTTCTGGCTTTGTGCATGATTATTTTTTATTTACATAAGTGGTGATATCTACTTGTATTTTGCCTTTCCACCCAGGAGCTTAAGAATGTGTACATTATCTTCCCCTCCCTCCTTTTATCTTTGCAACAGCCCTGTGAGGTAGGTTAGGTTAAGTTAATATAGCTACATAAGCAACAGTTCTGACCAATAAATTAGTGAGGGAGATTGCGGGGTGGGCAATACACATACAGTATACTGGGCCCAGGAAATTCTGTTAGTATCCCTGAGTAAATGAACCTAAGAATACCTTTTTAGATTAGCTGTTTTGTCCATACTTGGATGTGAACTTCCCTTAATTGCTGTTTACCACGAGCTTAACAGCCCAGTTATCTCAGTATCTATTCATGTGATCTCAAGGCTTTCTCTTTTCATTTGTCTTTCCTTTCTATCTTGCCCAGCTTTCTATTTTATTATATCCAATCGTATCTGCTTATTATGAAATAGAGTTTCATATACAGTGGTACCTTGGGTTAAGAACTTAATTCATTCCAGAGGTCCGTTCTTAACCTGAAATGGTTCTTAACCTGAGGCGTGCTTTCACTAATGGGGCCTCCTGCTGCCGCTGCGCGTGATTTCCGTTCTTATTCTGGGGCAAAGTTCTTTACCTGGAGCAACCACTCCCTGGTTAGCAGAGTTTGTAACCCGAGGTACCACTGTAATTAATGTCAAACAAATCCTTCAATTCATATTTTTTGCCACAGGGTGGCAGCCCTACCTAACCATCATCATCAACAACATTGTTGCCTAAAAAGCACATTGTTCCTGGTGAGGAATTTACTTTCCTTATAGAGGACTTTACATGTCCTACTTGCTTACATCAAACAATTCAAAAGCACTACTCTAAAATTTAAATTATAATATACGACTTGGCTAGTGGAATGGTAATAGTGAGCTAGATAACATGAGAGTTACACACTGAGATGTTAAGTAAGCTGCAAGTACCTAATTGCATCCCAAACCTTTTACAGCTTTGTATGTTAATATCAGTACTTCAAATTGGTCTCAGAAGCAAACGGGAAGCCTTTGCAGATTGCAAAGAATAATGCCACTCAATAATTCAGAAGCAGCATTTTGCAATACTTGTCTTTTCCAAACAATCTTCAACAGCAGCCTTATGTACAGCACATTACAGTAGTTTAGGCTTAAGCTTCAGGTGTTTGTTTTTGAAAACGTACTTTGGAGACTAACCTCAGTGAAGACTGGGCTGTGCATTTAAGAACTGGAAACGGTCACATGAAAATTAGAAGTGGCTAGGAGGTGAATCTTAGTATCAGCAGCTCCATATTCCTATGTGGTCTATCAAATCAATACTATGTGCTGGAAAGAATTGTTCTGTTCTTATGCCTTAGACAGAATTATTCTGAATTATTAAGAATTATTAAGAATTATTCTGTTCTTATGCCTTGCAGCAGACTTATATGAAGAGTTGCTGCTGGGGCTGTTGAATGGCTAGTTTCTCACTCTCAGAGAGTGAGAAAAAATGTTTATACTGAAGGGATTATGATATATGGCTGGTAAATAGAATACCATAAACATATCTGTCCAACTTCTGCCGTAAACATTTTTGTTTCAGAGACAAATATAAAATAGGGCTTTCAATTTCATAGTAGAAGTTCTTGCTCTTTTTAGAGCAATTCATTGATTTAATAAACAACAAATCTTGTTGAAAGAAGTACTTTTTGAGAAATAGATTTGCAGGTACTGTTGGTTTTTTTGTGCCGCTTCATTGAGTTGAATTTTATCTTTTAAAAAAATACATGGGTGGTAATTATCTATATCATGATTTTCTAGAATGATGTGATAGATAATAGAGTGCATTATATGGTTTTTAATAGAAGGCGGAGGGGGAGAAATACATTATTTGGGGCTATAAAAGTTTTGTTTTGCAAAATTTTAACTGAATACCAAGTTTTCTGATAAATACAGTAACTAAGAAGTAACACCAATGGTAATTTATCTAAATTGCTATTATAGGTTGGTACCTCTTACAACCCAAACATCACTATCCCCCTAGCTCTCTAACAATAAAACTAGTTCGCCTGTCATCATACCTTATGTAGCTCATGAAAATTCTCCTGTGAATGTCACTCATTCTTTAACCCCTTTCACTTTTCACATGTCTTCAGAGTTCCATTATGCAACTGGTGTAAATTAGATAGCATTGTCAAATTGTGCCACACACTTTTCTGAAATTTAAAAGCATCTAATTCATTAGGATAGAGGCTATATGACATTTTCATTAATAGATGTAAACAGTGCTTGAATGTACAGCACTATGCCTATTAAAAATCTGCTGAAAATCTAGATTTCTATTTCATAGTTGCCCCACGGCCGTGTGGTACAACTGCAATATTTTCCTCTGTATTTTCAAAAGATCATCCTGAATGGCTTACAGAGTAAAGCTACTATATTTTCCCTTCTCACCTCTCAGTGTTTACAACCCCTGGCCTTTAAATTACCTTTTCTACTCACAAACAATACTGTGGAGTCATCTACAGCAGTGCAAATACTCGAGGGGGGAAACTTAAGCAACATAGAGAGCAGTTTAGTTTTGACAGGTCTTCAGTTTAAGTAGAATATAAAACAGCTTAGGGGGATTTCATAACTAACATTTGCTCAGGTGAACAATGCCTTTTACTCTACATTGCTTCATTGCTGTGTATTATGAGATAATATAAAGTTGCGAAGTCGATACAGCTAGGGTGTGGGTGTGGTACAGAGCCCATCTGGGCATAAGCATAGATTCTGCCACGGAGTTAACCGTGGTGAGGTTATCTCCAAAGGGGATGACACAAGGGGATTTTTTTTTCTTTGGGTTGTCACTTCAGGGAGGTACAGGGACAAGGGCTTCCCCCACCATTAGTCAAGATACAGAATTGTAAGCCAGGGACTGCAGGTGGCATGCTTGTGACCATTACCTAGGGCGAGAACCAGGCAGGAAAAGTATTATAGTGGCATTACTGTCTTCTGTCTGACAGCGTGTGATGAGCCTACTACTGTGCCTTAGTTTATTATCTGTGGCTGTAATCTCCCAGTTGCATATAGTGTTACCAGGAGAAGCTGCGGCATAGCAACCCTGCAGCAGACCTTTTTAAAGAGATCGCCCAAAGTTGTTGAGCTGTTTTTAGGAGACCGGCCAAAGTCGTTTCAGCTTTTTGGGGCAATATCTCCTTGAGGGATAGGCAGTGGCTCCGCTACCCTGCAACACCCATGTCGCCCAACAACTGCCATGCTGCCTGGTGCGCCCCACCCCTCTCTTTCTATGCTACCGAGGAGAAGGTATAGTCAGAATGGAGGAACTAAACAACATCTGTGGTGGTGTCATGTAATAGGGCATTCTCTGTGATGATACCTTGGCTGTGAAATACCATCCCTAGACAAACATCTGGTGCTAATGCTTGGTAAAAGGCAAATACCTGTTTGACTGGTCATTTATGGCATATTAGCCACTACTGCAACTGTTATTACTATGACTGAATTATGTTTAATTTTATTAATGCTTTTATCTGTTCTTAATTTGCTAGAATTGTTTATTTTTAACTATGAGGTAACCTGTCCTGGGATCAAAAATTCTTACATAAAACGAACAGCAATAATAAAATTTCTACTATATCTAAAATAGAGAAAAACTGAAAACACCAACTGCTGCTCATTCAGAGCTTGGCTATCCTGGGGCCTGAAGTTCAATAGAGACTGCAGCAGACAAGCAACTCTAAGGAGGACTCAAAGCAGTGGTACTGCTCTTATCACTTGTTAAGTGCAGCTGGAAAAGGGTTTTATTCTAATTTTAAAAATAAATAAAGAAATGGGGTCATAAAGTAACACCCACCACAATACAGTGAATACGTACTGAGCTTCAAATAGTCTCACTCACAGCAATCACATCATGCCCACTGATGTGGACAGAACATAGTGGGGTGGACAAATAGAAAAAGCATCATTCTCCTGATAGTGTTGAAAATAGAAGAAGCACCATTCTCTAGATAGTGTTGAAAATCAATTACAATTCCTTTTGCAGCTTACAGTGGAAAAGCAATGGCTAGGATGGCAACAGAAACCATCCATCTGGAAGCCACCTCTGATAAAAATGTTTGCTTTCCTTAACAAGTTTCCATACAATTTATTTTAAATAAGTAAGACATATTTTTAGTTTATTCAATAGATAAGCAGCACTCTGTAACAGTACTGACCATAAGGGAAGAAGAAGAGAAGGAGGAGGTGGAGGAGGAAGAATTTGGACTTGATATCCCACCTTTCACTCCCCTTACGGAGTCTCAAAGCGGCTCACAATCGCCTTTCCCTTCCTCCCCCACAACAAACACTCTGTGAGGTGAGTGAGGCTGAGAGACCAGAGAAGTGTGACTAGCCCAAGGTCACCCAGCAGCTGCAAGTGGAGGAGCGGGGAAGCGAACCCTGATCACCAGATTACGAGTCCACTGCTCTTAACCACTACACCACATTGGGAAGCAAACACAGATAACTCTGCACACAGCTTTGTAATCTAGAATATCTCATCTGAGTGAAGTTTATTTCTGAGTAGGCATGTGCACATGGGATTTGCTCCTGCTTTTCCCAGCTTGGACCAGATGTCTGCATTTGGGTCATCCATAATTTTTTTAATGCACACAAAAGAACCCCAAACCATTAGGATGCACTGAAGGATTACCACCGTTACTGAAATGGAATGCGTAGATAAAACAAAGGCCTTGGAGACTAGGCATACATTGTTAAAGATGCTGAAGTGGAAGTAGTGTCTAATGCACAGCATTTTTCTCTTCTATTTTTATCCTACCAGAGTCCCAATTACTCTTTTTAACTAGTTTGGGTCAACCAACAACACTAAAAAAAATAAAAAAATTGCAACTTCAGTAAAGTGCAGCTGCACCTAAAAGGAGTAAGAGCCTATGAAAGAAAGAACAAACAACAAGAAAGGAGGCAAACAAGTTTCTGTGAACTGTTTTAAATTATGTCAAGGTTTCCAAATTATTTCAAAATGTACTTCTAGTTCACCTTAAAAGTTCAAGATGGTCAGTAGAAAAAGTGCATACACAAGTTCGCAATAATACATATGCTTTTTAAAAAAATCATCAAAAAGGAAACAAGCAGCAGAATGCCAGCAAGCAGATAAAAAAAATTACAAACTGACATTAAAAAACAACCAAGCTGTAGGCCTCCCCAAAAAGGATAGTCTACACGTAGCACGGCAAAAGAGCATCATCACCCTAGGCAGCGGCTTCCAAAACTTGAGCCCAGTCTCACTCCAGTCAGGTGCAAAATTGGGACACACAAGAGAGCCTCTTGATGAACTCGTATGGAGGAAGGAGTTCACTGTACAGTATCATTTCCTGGAGCAGTAGGCTGCTATGTGTAGAAGCGGACCTTGAAGTTAAATGCTTTACCATACAGTTTGATGTAGGAAGTTGTGTATGCACTGCTGTGTGTGAAGAACGGGAAGTGTATCTGTTCCAAAGCCTACGCATGGAATGATTCACGTATGGCGGGCTTCCAGCAAAGAAGCATCCCTGCTATGGATGGGACGTACGTGTGGGTATGGGGAACGCATAATATGTTGTATTTCAATAAGAAGCCTTTAAGGAAGGTGAGAGGACACTGGTTTAAGGAGCCAGTGCTGCACTTTTCAGAAGAAACCGTCAGGGGGCACTGTGACTCCAGGGTTGGCAAAAGAAATGAGAGAAAGCGGCGCTGGGAGGGTGCTGGGCTGAGGGGAAAGGCGTTGGGGGGAAGCTGAGGATTGCAAAGGACGCCACTGCTTGCTGCTTCTTGCCCCTCTTCTTTCGACACAGGCGTTTCCTGACCCTTGCCATTCCCTTTCTTAAATCTAGGTATGCGCAGGCAAGACCCCGTCTCCGCCTCTCCCACGAGCATTTCCTTTACACGTCGAGAGAGAGGGAGAAAGATAAAAGCATCCACGTCCATAATCACCACAAGGAAGCGCCGCCGGGCTTACCCGACTCTCCTCCAGCCTTTCTGCGTGAGAGGGGATGGGGGGGAGCCAAACCCGAAGGGCCTCAACGGCCGCTACACCCAACCAAACGGGAGCGCGAGGGGAAACGCGGCTGTTCTGCGTCACGTGGAGCCAATATGTTTCTTTTAAGAAGGCAGAGGCAAGGGAAGAGGAAATAATTTCTCAGAGAGCGAAGGCAGCGGCACTTGGAAAAACTCCCGGGGGGGGGGACAACGGAGGACCCCCCCTTCCTCCCCGCGAAGTCTGGGCGCTCTTGGCCCCGCATAAATTCTGTCACGAAGTGGCCGTTGGTAAAAAGGTCAGTCGCGACCCCGTGTCGCCCCCTTAACCGCCGCTGGCTTTGCTACTCCGAGAAGGCCTGTTTGGGCAAAGGGAGAGTGAAGGAGCTGGTAGGCAGGGAGTGGGAGAGAATTACAGGAGAGGGAAAGGGCAGGTGAGTCAGGGTGAATAAAGGGTTGAGCATACCTGAAAGCTGGTAAAGAGAGAGGAAGTAACCCCTGCTTTTCTGTGCTGGATGTGCTCTTCCCTGAAACAGAAATAATGGGCATCAAATCCACTGCTAAGGGCGGGACAGTACAGTGGTACCTCGGGTTACATACGCTTCAGGTTACAGATTCTGCTAACCCAGAAATAGTACCTCGGGTTAAGAACTTTGCTTCAGGATGAGAACAGAAATCGTGCGGCAGCGGGAGGCCCCATTAGCTAAAGTGGTGCTTCAGGTTAAGAACAGTTTCAAGTTAAGAACAGACCTCCGGAATGAATTAAGTACTTAACCCGAGGTACCACTGTATTGCCATTCTAAAGTGGAACAGCCTGCTCCCTCCCCCCCCCCTGGTATATAGAAATAAGTCATGGGCCCACACTCTGATACTAAGACTGCAGCTTACACCATCCCAGACCCAGAGCTGGTCCACCCATGAGGCAAGGGGAGGCAACTGCTTCAGGCAGCAGAATCCACAGGGGCAGCAGATCCTCGTGTAGAACTTCATTCCCTACTCTTGTTCCTGGTGTAGATCTTCATTCACCCCTTCTTCCCTAGCGGGAAGGGGAAACACCTGAGGTTCGCCTCAGGTGCCAAAATGTCTTGGGCCACCCCTGTCTCCATCACTGCCGTCACCACCTGCAAGAGGACTCAACAGCACACGAGCTTGACTATGTGATCGGAAAAGCATGCTGAAGAGTGTCACCAGCAGCTGGTGAGAATGAGGTAAATAAATACCTCTACATTTCTTCCCTTGCCCTGTCATTGAGACTAGAAAAGAGCAGAACTCAGTTACTTCTGGAGGGAGCAGGAAAGAGCAAGTTCCTCTTATTTTCTTGCCTTATTTGGAGACTGCACATTGAGAACTGGCCCCATGGTACTATTTGGAGATAAAAGACAAGCAGCTACTCATTCTCTCTCTCACTCCCCTCTGTGGTACCAGACAGAGCGGCCTCACTCTCCTGCACTCTGCTGCTGGGTATGCTGTTATACGTCAGTGGCTCCCTCCCTAGACCAATGTTTCCTGCTGCACACCCCAAAGAAATGGGCCATGCAAGCAAAGAGAGGCAGCAGCAGCTGTCCCTGGCCCAATTTCTGCTGCCCAGGAAGGAAAGGCTGGATGTTCCTGCAGCAGCAGCTGTCTTGCTGTCCTTGCTCTGCCCTGAAGCTGGAAAGGAGGGTATGAGAGATTCTGCTAGGCTTTCTGGTTGGAATTCTGCCACTTCTGAGGAAGACAGGGAAGCTTGCAAACAGGGAATGACAGAGGTTGCTCCTGCTTCCTCTGTCTTGCTCACCTCTCTGGGTGCCACAGGCATGAGGATTGGACCTTTGATGCTGCCTGCGAGAAAGCAGAAGCAGTTGCTTTCTGTCTGGGTGGTACAGCATGGAGAGCAACATAGGAAACTGCCTTATACAGAACATTGGTCCATATAGCCCAGTGTATTGCCTACACTGGCAGCAGCTCTCCAGGTTTCAGGCAGGGGACCCTCCTAGCCCTACCTGAAGATGCCAGGGATTGAACCAGGCACCTGCATGGAAGGCAGATGTTGTGCCACTAAGCCAGTCTCCCACAGGTTTGGTCATGGAGAGAGCAAGCACATCATCCTTTCACCTGCTTTCTCCGTCTGGGTGGTGCAATTGGACTCTTGGGAGTCCAAGCTACTGTGCAAGGGTTGAGTGATCACTCAGCAATAATGGGCTGGGAAGGGTTCTAACTCAGTGGATAGAGCATACGTTTTACATTCAAAAGATCCCAGTTTCAATTCCTGGTGTCTCCAGGTAGCGGTGGGTGAGACTCCTTTCTGAAACCCTGGAGGACTGCACACCTTGCACCCAGCGGCAGCAGCTCTGCTGCCAGGTCACTTTTGACCCAGCAGCAGAGAGCATCCCACCTCAGCCACAGCGAGATGCACCCAGCCTCAGCAGCCCAACCTCCGCTGCTGGGTCAGGTCTGACCCAGCGGCAGAGAGCAGGAGGAGAGTGGGCAGCAGCTTCCCCGCCCCTCTCCTACCCTGAACTGTGGCACAGGGGAGGGCGTTCTCTGCGGCACACCCCTCTTGGGGGCCCATCCCACCCACCCAGGTAGCACAGGCATACGCTCCACCACTGAATATACATTTCAAGTGACAAAACCTAGGGTAAAAAGGTGTGCCTTCAGCATTTATCAAAAGCTGTGTAATAAAAGTGCCAGACTCACCTCTGTGCAGAGGTAATTCCGCAGCTTAGGGGCTACTGTAGAGAATGTGCTTTCCCATTCCCTGACCCCTGAGTCTTTAAAGGTAGGGATACTGTTTAGAGGGCTCCCTCTGTCTATCTCAGCACCCAAGAGGGTCTGTAGGGAATGGGGTAGTCTTTCAGATATTTGGGGCCTCTGTACATTTTGGGCTTTAAACGCTTAACATGAACACTTTGAATTGGGTCCAGAAATGAACTGTCAACCAGTGCAAGTGTTTTAAAATGGGTCATATGAGATGTAAATGAAATCCAAAACAATACTCTGGCTGCTGCATTTTGGACCAACTGAAGTTTCTGAGTAATCATCAAAGGCAGTCTGACATAGAGTGCATTGCAATAATCCAATCTGGAAGTTATCAGAGTATGGAGTGCAGTGGCCAAATCATCTCTGTCTGAAAGGGTTTCCCACTCTTGCACACCAGGGTAGCTACATTTAGTCCAAATCTCACCAGGTTATGTTCCATCCATTATATTAGTGTGAGCCTGCCAGTCAACACAGTATTATGAATCTGCTCTGACGTGAAGGCTAAGTTGAGAGTATGCCCAGCCAGCTACATGTGTAGGACCATTGATGTACTGAGGAAACCCCGTGGTTCTCATGGAGGCCATGAAGTCCTGAGCTGGCCCATTTGATGCAGCCTTGGCATGTGTGTGTATGTGTAATTGGGTTTTATAAACAAGAATAATGTTATACAGTACAAATAAGTATATCAAGTTTTCTCATGTCATTTGTATATCACAAAAATAGCATAATAAATGTAGAAAAATATCTACAACATATGTTTCATTATTAGTGGTCAATATATAATTTATTGGTTCATGAATTGGTTTAAACAATTTGGAAGAAGGGGAAGAGGAGGAGGGGGGATGGTGAGTGGGGTGGGGTGATTATGCTATTATTCTACTTAGTGGCATGTATATTGAAGTCCTGCAGCATTGGAGAACCATTTGAGGGTTCTCCAACATCTCTACCAGCTCTATCAAAGGATGGTTGCTGCTTGCTCTCCTCACTCACACATCCTTTCTCTTTGAATAGTACAGAAAGGTTTCACCCTGTGGAGTCATCTGGAGCCTAGCCAGCAAAAGGAGGAGGCTGCTACTTGGGCAGGGCAGGAGGCAGGCCATGATCTCTGCCTGTTCACTTCTTCTGTTCACTCTTTCACTGGGCGGTATGGTGGGGAGGATTGGGCACAGGCAGCCCCAATTCCCACAATGGTGCCTCTCAAAGGTGAGAGTGAGAAAGAAGCAGCTTGTCCTGCAGGGTTGGCCCTAGCACTATACAGAATGAGGTAGCTACCTCAGGTGACAGGTGCTCAGGAGTGCTGGTAGACTGTGTGTACTACATAGTTTGCCCTTGGCGGAAAATGCTGTCTCTGCCTTGAAGTAAAGATGCAGCAGCCACTCTTCTGGGGAGCTCCATTTTGCCCTTTGTCTCAGGCAGCTGACCACTGCTATCGCCTGTAGTGCGCCACCTGAAGAGAGTGGACAGAGGTTGCTGCTTCTGGTTACCCTCTGCAACCCTGTGGGGCCAATCCGCCATGAAAAGGTGAGCAGGTGAAAGGAATTAGGAGCAGGAGCAGCTGCCTGCTTTCCCAGTCTTGCCCCTCCCTCCGACCCCATGAGCAGCCAGAGCGCAGAACGAGAAGCCCCGCCGGGGAGGTCTGAGGGGTGCTTCCCGCCATTCTTTCCTAGCTGCTGCTACAAGGCAGGGAAAAGGGGAGAGAAACAGCTGTTTACGGGTCCTCTCCTCACGAGCAACAGCTGCTGATTGGCTGCTCTTCCTTCAAAATAAAAGTGGCAGTCTTAAGCACACTTTTTTCAAATACTTAAGAATGAGACTTGTCGCCGCTGAGGAAAACGCCTCCCTCCCTCTCCCAAGGCTTCAGGTGAGACATTATTAAACGCAGGAAAGGCGGGAGCCTGGGAAACTGTTGAATTTCTGGGCTTCACTCTGTGAGGTACCGCGAATGTCAGTTGCTCGCCGCCTTCTTTCCCTGAGGGAGAAGCAGGGCGGATGACTCGTCAGAGGCTTGGCGAAGTGTGGCGGGCTGGGTGGACCTGCGAGCCGGAGGACGAGGCGAGGGCTGAGGGCAGCGTGCTCTGTTTTCCCCCTCCGGCTGACGCGAAGGCACAGAAGGCGGCGAGGCTGCCGCACGCGCCGGGAGAGCGTGCTGGGGTCCTCCCTCCCCACCTTCACACGGGGCGAGATTAAAATCCAGGCGCGCACCCAACCTCGTCAGCCAGTCCACAGCGTCGTTCCGGGCAGAGGTGCAGAGGCAGGTGAGACTGACGAGGGGAAAGGAACTGCCAAAGCCATAAAAGCCACAGGAGGGGAAAACAAAAGCCAACCCAAGGGGAGGCAGCGACACGAGAGACGGGCAGAGAGGCAGTCACTGGCGCGCGCTCTGGAGATGGGACCGGGCAGAGAGCTCTGGGGGATGGGGGGCCGCTCAAGGGAGCCCTCCTGAGAGCCAGAGGTTTCCAGGTTTGGTGGCTTGGAGGAGAGCGACTGCAGCCAGAAGGTGGGCTTAGCAGGCGAGTCGCCTCAGGGCTGCTGCTGCTTTGGGATTTAACGTTTCGTCTCTCCCCGGGGATGGTGTTTTGCTGACCGAGGGCTTCGTTGTTTTCTCTCCACGGATGTCTGTTGCATCTGGATTTTTTTCCCTGGGGGTTTATTTTTCCGCCAAGGGAGCTGCTGGAGTCCTGCGAAGTTGCAGTTTGTTGCTGATTTCTCCTTCCAGCCTCCATCCATCATGTGCGCCAACATAGTCTACGAGTGGCTGAAGACCCTGAAGCTCTCTCAGTACGCGGAGTCCTTTGTGGATAACGGCTATGACGACCTGGAGGTGTGCAAGCAGATCGGGGACCCGGACCTGGACGCCATCGGGGTCTCGCTGCCACAGCACAGGCGCCGGCTCCACGAAGCCGTGCAGAGGCTGAAGGAGGAAGACGAGACCACCGCCGGGCTTTACTTCACCCTGGAGCCTCAGCCGCCCCAGCCCAGCTCGCCTTCGCCAGAGATCTATACCAGCCACCTGGTGGAACAGTACGAGGCCAAGGCTTGGAAGGAGCCACTTACTAAACCCCGCCATCCTCAGGGGAACAAGAAGGGGCTCCCTCGGAAAGTGGGGACCCGCAGCCTGGAGCTGATGACCTACCCCAAGCTCAAACTGAAAATCATGATCAGGGACAAACTCATCCGGGATGGGATCAACCTCAGCAAACCCCCCTACTCCAACAAGGTAAGCGCCTGCTGCAGTTGCACCCAGGGCCGGCCGGCTCTTTAGGCAAGAGAAGACGGCTGCCTCAGGCGGCAAGTTGGGGAACGCGGCTGTACTGCCGCTGCCACATACCCGCGACGCGCCTGCTGTTCACCGCTGGGCGCCCGCCGTAACAAGTGGCAATAGTAGCCAGCTGGACAGAGCCTCCAGTCCAGGCAGCGGCGAATAACGAGCCACCGGTGCCGCCTCGATGGTTTGAATCTGTTCAGCGGCGGCTGCCCGGCTGTCGTCCTTGTGGCGAGAGGAAGTGACTGCTTTCAAAGTGCCCCCCACCTCCTGCTGCCTCGCCAGGAGCAGCAGCAACACCACTGTCCAGCACCACCATGCTCACAGGAGCCCCCAGCGCCGCAGCCTTCTCCTGCTGTTCCACGACCCCTCTGGCTGCAGAAGCGCGCTCCTTGACTCGCCCTGGACCACCGTCTTCCTCCTCGCGCTCTTCGAGGCAGCCCGGGAGCGAGTGGAGCAGCGCGCCTCGGCAGCCGCCCGGGTGGAGCAGGAAGCGGCGGTTGATGCGCCGGCAAAAGTGGGTTGGCATGATGCGCTGGGAAAGCGGCCCTGATGCTGGTGGTGGTGCAAGTGTGCAGCTGAAGCAGCGGGAGTTGCCGCTGAACAAATTCAAGCAGCAAAGGAGGAGAGTTCAGCTCCATGTCTTTGGGCGGGGCGCTGGGGAGAGAAGCAACAGGCTATAGAGAGGAGGGCAACAAATGACGCTCCCTTTCTGGCAGCTAATGAGCAAGAAACGTGCGCCTTCTGGTCGTTTTCTTCCTTGTCACGCCCACGCCCCCCCCCCCCCCGGATATAATGGAGGTTGACTTAAAGTGGTAGATAGACGAGGGAGAAGAGCGCCTGCGCTTTAATGCTAAACATGCAAGTAAACTGATAACTTTGTTTGGGGAAGAGATTTCCTGGTTATTGTTCATGCTTCACCCCAGGCCATTGGGTGAAAGTGGCAGGCACGCTGTGGAAATAATACAACTGAAACATCTCGAACAGTGTAGTTGCGCCTGGACACCTAGAAAAGGAAATCTGTAGGCAGGAATTCATATAAACGATACCTTACTTTATATGGCAAATGTGGGTAGATGTAACATTTTAAAACTTTGTTCTACCATTCAAATGCACATACAGTCCATTGTCGTAATCTCCATGTTGAAGGGAGAGCATGGCTGAGAGACTTTCCTGTTAAGTGCCATATGTACTTTAAAGAGCAGTTCCTTATTTGAATTGTGTTAGGGAAGGGGACAGATCTCTTATTTCATAATGAGAAACCCAACCCATCCCATCCATGTTTATTTAGTAAATGACAACTCTGCTAATTGAGGTTTACTGCCATGTAAGTATGCATAGAGCTGTAGCTTGAGGCTACAATCCTATACTTAAGTTACTTATGAGTGAGTCTAATTAAATTCACTGCAGCTTACTTCTGAGTAGAGAGTCTTAGGAATGTACTCTTGACTTGATTACTGTTACAGACAGTAGTTGAGTACTATCTCAACTAATATAAAAATTGGTAAATCCATTAGTATCCAAAAGTTGCTTCATGGCAGTCTAGGATTCACAGCAGAAACTTTTGCATGCTTACTCAGAAATATGTTCAGCTGGGCTTACTCACAGGTAAGTATGTATAGGGTTGCTGTCACAGGGTCTCTGTAAAATTAATCTCATAATTGGATATTAGATGCATTTTATATGTGTGTGTACACACTGTATGCATACTGCAAGGCACCATGCAATGCAAAGGTGGTCATTTTGCATTCTAGGGCAGGAGGACTTGTTTTGAACTTTACTTCCCCTGCACACTTTTTCCTTACAACAATCCCGTAAGTTGGTTAGGGTGAGAAGTTGAAATTGACTCAAGGTGACCATCTGAGTTTTACAGGGAGCAGTGGCGTAGCGTGGGGGGTGCAGGGGGGGCCGGCCGCACCGGGCGCAACATCTGGGGGTTAGGGTTAGGGGGCGCAAATCCATGGGTTAGGGGGCGCAAATCCACGGGTTAGGGGGCGCAAATTACTTGCCTTGCCCCGGGCGCTGACAACCCACGCTATGCCACTGACAGGGAGGTGTGATTTGAACCTAATATCTGAGTGTGTTACTATGTGCATTGGGCAGGTGGGGTGGGGTGGGGCAACACAATGACCCTTGGTATCAGAATTGGAATGCAAAAAGCTTGTTAACATCTTGAAAGTTCGAGGGTTCATGGGGGGGGGCTCCAGAATGGTGTGTAGTGGAGTCATATTTAGAAGTTTGCCTTTGTATTTTTTTTCAGACAAAGCAAAAATTATTCCACAGCATCACCTCCATCTCACTAAAGAGACTGTGGAGGGTGCCATGGCGTGGTTCATCTCAAAATGTTTGGACCAGCTCTGGCTGTATGTCTTTTCATTTTATAGAAGTTCTCTTGCGTTTCTCACTCTAATATCACAGGTGGCACATTTTGCAAAGAGTTAACTAGAACTTTTTTTGCTTCGTCACTGACTTGATTTTGCATGTTGGAAGTTTGTCTGGAGTTTGAAAGTGGGATTTGTATTACCCTTGTACTCAAGCTGCTGGAAAATCTGTGGGCATGATGAATGGGGGTGGAGTTGTAGTGTTTTAAAGCAGGCTAAAAGTTTTCTACTGTGTGAAGTTTGGTGACAGAACTTGAGAGGAGCGTTGTTTAGTACTGTATGTATGTATGTATGTAGGTCTTATTATACTGCTTAGATGACTTTTTGCTTTAGTGCTTTTTGGAATACTTGTGAAACAAGGTAACAGTTACTGGTGATGCATTTCTTGTTTCTATTTAGTTCTTGGTGGTGGGAAATGTGTCTGGTAAAAGTCTGCAATATTATTTTTTTAAAATTCCATGCGATGGTAAGGGTGCAGGATCCAAACATTTATTGAAGTTTGAAACTAATTAATGAAATCAAGGAAAAATATATTGTAGGACAAACTTATCTGGCATTCTGAAGGACTCCTCTAAAACACAAAGTTGTACTATGGATTTTCAGCTGCTCCTGGAACTTGCAGTACATCCTATCCACGCTCGCTCAGAAGTGATGCTAAATCCAGTGACTCTTATTCCCAAGGAAGTGTACATAGCTAAAGTGTTATAATCCACCTTTTGTGAGGGAAGAGGTCAATGTTAAATGTCTGAGGAGACACTGAGACTAGTAATAGCTGATACATGCTTTAATGATTTTTAAGACAAATGCCAACACCTGCAAGTTTTCCACTGAGTTCAGTAATTGCCTTGAATTCTTTGCCTTTTTGAAAATCATGCTTTTGCAAGAGAAGTAGACAACAGCATAATAGGGTTTCCTGATTATCAGAACTGGGTTATGCAGAAACTTCAAACTAATTTATTTTCACTGCAAAATTGGTTTATATGGATGACAGGTGAAATTGGTATCTGTAATCTGGTCTCTGTAATGCAATAATAGTGTAAGCTTCTCTTAGCCTTTTAGCTCACAAAAATATTTTTCACAGTCATCATGGACAGTATAGTGGATGATGACTGGCCAACTTGCAGCAAAAACAGTTCTAAATGCAAATGGATAAATGAATGCATCTGGAAATATAAATTTTTAAGGGAGGGACAGTTCATAGTGTCAGCCTATAAAACAATGGTGCACCCAATGGAGATATGCTATTGGCAATGCTGGCCATTTCATATTATGAAAGCTGTTGATCAAATGAGGTGTCAAGTAGGAGCCATGCTGGTTGTCAAATGTGTGTCAGAATTGAATGCAAAATAATAGTTGCATGTGCACACACATGCAAAAACCTAACCACCTAATTTTTAAAAGTTGTCAGAGGAAAGACTTGAAAATTAGCCAGAGCAGTTATCAGCATAGTTTTATGACTATGCAAACTATATCACTCTAGTAGGAATAGGGTATTATGTATAATGGCATTTAAAAATACAGTGGCTATGGAACAGTCTTTTCTTGTGTTCCATGATATCGTTGCATAGATTGGTTTTGTCAGTAAGTAACTTCTGACAGCAGCAGCAGCAAACCACATTCAGTGGACTGGAAGTATAAATATAATTGGCAAAGACAGTGTGTGAATTTCTGTCCTCTGCAAATAAATGGCAAATAAATCTAGTGTAAGGCTGATTATATTTTATATTTTAAGTAAGTTTGTTTAAAACAAAGCCACAAGAAGCAAACTGTCCCTGAAAGTTTATTTAAAAACAGAAATGCAGTCCTTTTATTGAAACAAAATATGTTATTGTGGTCTCGGAAATTCTCCCTGTAGAGATAAATTGCCTCCTTCCTTGATGACATCTCTCTGTTATGGTTAGAGAATATAAAGTTCTTTGCAATTTCAGGTTTGTGATTTTCATATGAATGCTTTTTTCACTGATTTCCTTATATATGATAGTGATAAAGCAACTAGGCAGTATCCAGAAAATTAGAGAAATATTGTGACTTATGCAGTTTTAGTACTCTATAGCTTCATATAGGAGAAATGAACTCACACTATAAGACAACCCTTACTCCACTTGTGCAGCATTTACAGTTATGTGTGGTCTGCTGGATAAAACAAGGAGTATTTAGCTTAAACGTAGCACCCAGCATGGGAATATAACAGTTTCATAGATCAGCTTAAATGTATCAACATATACAGTATTCTTTGGCTCTATTATTTCTAATATTTGAAAATAATGTGTTGTGCTGATATCTCACATTTCATGTCTTCAAAGCACTTGAGCGCTTCATATACTTTCTCAGTATAACTTACAACATCCCTGTAAGGTAGCTGAGGCAGTATCATTATTCTTTCTACGTTGCAGATACGGGGCTGAGAGGCTTTGTACTCAGTCTGGTCAATGAAATAGATCCCGTAGTTACAATGTTCTTTAGAGCCCCAATAAATGGGATAATTTTTACCTGTGGCCAAACACCTCTGATTAGCTGCATGTAGAAGTTGCATGTTAAAGAGCCTCTGAAAAGTAACTCTAGTTTAGTGCTACAGCTGCAGTTGGGGAGGACTATTTCTTGTCTGCAGCGCATTTGCTTAGGAACGGCAGGTAGAGATGACAGGGGGCCTGAATTTGTAGGAGGCCAAAGTGAAGCTAGAGAAGCAGTAGTGGGTAGAGACAGGTGCCTGGGACCACCAAGTATAAATAGAAATGGGTTACTTGTAGCTGCATGCTGAAATCCATTATATCATTCAGGAATGGAGAATCTGTGGACCACATGGGTCCCGAATTGGCCTGTGAAGACTTTCTCTGAAAATCATGCCCACCTGCCTCACACCTAAGATCATGAAGGACATGGTTGCATCAGAGCAACCATCAGGAGCTTAAAGTGAATTTCCAATAATTCCTTTGTAAATGGGACTTGTTGACAGTGCTGTATCTCACTGGGATCAGCTGCACCTCACTGAGATCAGATGCATTAGATTTTATAGATATCTGTAGGGGCACAGATTACCCTCCCCTGATTTAGAGCACACAGTTGTTTGTTCTGTGCTAATGCATTGCACCATGCCTAGTACAACCTGCATTCACTTGATGTAAATGCAGGTCTTTAATGTAGGCCCTGTTTTTCATATTCCTTTTTTCAATAAAACACATGTTCACAAATCTCTGTGTGTAGTTTGTATGTATATACATTTACTGTGAGTTAAACCACAGAGCCTAGGACTTGCCGATCAGAAGGTTAGCAGTTCGAATCCCCACGACGGGGTGAGTTCCCGTTGCTCGGTCCCTACTCCTGCCAACCTAGCAGTTTGAAAGCACCTCAAAAGTACAAGTAGATAAATTGGTACCGCTCTGGTGGGAAGGTAAATGGTTCTGGCTCTGGTTCACCAGAAGCGGCTTAGTCATGCTGGCCACCTGACCTGGAAGCTGTACGCCGGCTCCCTCAGCAAGTAAAGTGAGATGAGCGCCGCAACGCCAGAGTCGGCCACGGCTGGACCTAATGCTCAGGGGTCCCTTTACCTTTACCTACATTTACTGTGACATTTGGGAATGCAGCTTTTAGACTCTTATGTAATGTATTAAGACTGCATCTAAATAGTAGCTGAACATGAGATTGGCTCTAGGCTACTCATGTGCCCCTAGACATGATCCAGCTGCCTTGCTGCATGTACATGATTTGTAATTTGATATATGGGTGCATTGGGTTGCACATTGTATGGACCTGTGACTTAAAATATGTTACTAATTGTAACTTACATGTCAGTATTCTCTCTGTGATAGATATGTTCTCATTTCTTGGTTGTATTTGCATATGCCTTAAGACATACTGTTAATAATACATCTTCTACAAGCAACATGGTAAGTAGCCTTAAGGCTTTGATACCTGGTTGGGTTTCTTTCTTTGCCCCAAAGTTTTTGAATATGCTAAAACAGTTTTTAACACACAGCCAAACTAGCTCCTTCCCATTTCTGCACTGGATTGTGATATTTTCTAGGTATGGTAACTCAGTGAAGAAGACTTGTGTATGCGCCAGTTAAAAAGCCAACAAAATGCTGCATTTTTATTGCCATACACATTTACCAGATTCTTGTATTGTAAATAAAAGGGGAATGTTGCTGAAGTTAGGAAGTAGCGGCTGAATGACAAAACAAACTTTTCATTTACATAGCACATAATCATTAACATTGTAGGATCTGAAACTTTACTAAACACACTTATATGGGTGGCATGAATATCCAATCAGTATTTATGCATATAAACTTTTCAGCATTTTTAGAGGATAGAAATATCTGTACTTCAAATTTAAAAGTGCCATTTGAAAATCAAACTACTTACCGGTAAGTATGCACAAAGGGAATCTCTGGAAGTTAGTTCCATGTACTTGTTTGGGATGCAAGCAGTTTACAGTTGGAGTGCATATGTGCTATTCTACATTTTCAAAACATGAGGTAATGCAATGTCATAACCAGAAGAATGAGCCTTGGAATTAAACTGGCATAACACTGTATATGGCAAAGAAAGAAAGAAACCAAAAGAAAATTATTTAAGAAGATTTTCTCTTTGGAGGAAAGGCAGGATATAAATGCAAGAAATAAGTACAATTAATGACCTAGTGTAGGATGTTCCTCGGGAAAATAATTGAATAATAATTCCTGATAACTGCTGTTTAGTTTCATTCAAATTATTCCATACCCCCAAATGCATCTAGCATACAAACAACAAAATAAAGCTACTGAAAAGATAAGAATTAGGGTTAACAATAAAATGAAAATCCTTTAAAAAATCTAAACCCTATATACCATTGTAAGCCAGCTGCTGGTGGGACAAAAAGGTATTTACGGTACTTGGAATAGGAAAAGAGCCTTTTTGACTTGGTTCAAGGTGCTGGTTTTGGTATATAAAGCCCTATGCAGCTTGGGACAAATATGTCTGAAAGATACTCCAATAATAGGAATTGGGTCTTCATTGTCATGACGCACCTACTTTTTGGAATTTCCTCCCTTTAACTATTAGGTATGTTCTCTGTTGTCTTTTTGGTGCCTACTGAGGACCTTCCTCTTTCAACAAGACTTTAACTTTCCCATTTTTCATCTGTATTGGAATTGTTCTTAAAATGTTTTTATTGTTTTATCACTTCTTATTTGCTGCGAGGGGTTCCATGGGAAGCTTTCCCCCCCATTCTATTGGGCTTCATATGGCATCAAGCTTGGGCTGTGGCAGGACTCTACTATAACAGAGTAACTAGGTGAGTTGCTACGGTCTAGCATTCCATGAACAGGTAGGACATAGGTACAGAATGGGCTCAAAATATGTATGTGTGGTAAATTTTACGGCTGTGACTTTTGCATAACACATGGAAAAGAAGATTGCCAGTGAAATAAGAATTACACTTCAGGGCTGTCCAGATGAACTGAAAACGGATATCTTTCTCTAGAAAATTTAGTACTAAGAATGCTATATATAAATTTTCATTTTGGAGACAAAAGATGGGGTTGGTAATGAACTTCACCAATCAACCGCCTAGGTATGGTGAGCTCAATTTCATTCTAGATCAAAGCATGCTATTCCATATTGTATCTGAAAAGTAGCAGTGATAGGAATCTGCACAGCTAATGAATTATTAATTATACAGCTAATAAAGGATTACTAAAATGTCTGAAAAATTATTCAAACTGAATAGAATTTGGGGGTTTTAATGGCCATATCTGAAAGTCAGGGTTGCATAACTGTGGGACATGTCAAGAGGAATTAAGCATTCTATTTATCTTATATAAGGACTAACTGATATCTAATAGTTTAGTGAAATTTCATTAGTGCTTCTAATTGAAATAAATGACCTGACCTGACCCTTTCTTGAGGAACTTTATTCAATTTTTGTTCCACGGAGAATTGTTCAGAGTACTGTATGGGCAAAATGAAGTAGCTAAATCAGAAGCACACATTTTAAAAACACCTAATCTTAATAATTATGATTTGTTTGGCCGCAGTAAACATAAATCAATGGACATATCACTGCCTACTGTGGAGAGATCTTATAAAACTAAAATTGAGGATTATGTAAAAATTCAGTTACATTCACAACATTGTTCAATAAATTCTGATGGTTAGGTAACTTTGAGAGCACACACTGAACTATATTTAGACCTTAAATGATAAAAATGAAAACACATGCAAATTAACACAAAAGCATGAAAACAAATCCAAACAACTGGCCCTTTTGGCACTTACTTGCATAAGTGGAGGCTAGTCCATTAGGCCAAATGGGACAAAGACTCGTTATCCTTAGTCTGTTTTCAGTTAGCCCTTATAACCAGTTCAGTAGGTGGCACGGCTACCAGCTTCCTCCTCCTCAAGTTTGTACAGTGTTGTAGGGCTGCAACTCAGTGGTAGAAGATCTGCTTTGCATGCAGAAGGTCCCTAGTTCAGTCCCCAGCATCTCCAGCTAGGGCTGGGTTTGTCCCCTGCCTGAAATCTTGGAGAACTCCTGTCAGTCAGTGTAGACTGAGCTGGATGGGGCAGCAGCCTGACTTAGTATAAGGTTTCATTTGGCTGGGGTTGATAGGTACCATTGTCCAATAACCACTGGTGGGCTATAGGTTCCCCACTCCTAGTTTATATAAAATACATTTTTTCAGAGATAAAATCTTAGATGTATTTGTAGCTGCTGTCAACAGTACATTAAAATGGTTGACTTAAAACTTGGACAAAAATATAAAACTTTCATTGTTTCCTATAAGTAAAAGAAAAATTCAAGTGCACTGCTATGCAGAATTTAGTGTTAACCTTTTCTGTGGCTGAATGTGAAATTTCTTTCAGAGTTGGCCCAGATACAAGTATTTCATGTTCTCAAATGTATCTTGGGAAGTCTTTCCATTGACAATAGCAGCTGTGCATAAATAGTAACAATACAATATTTTCTAGGAAAATGCTAGCAGTGTTTACAAAGCTAAAAATAGTCTCAGACATTCCCACTAGATACCTTTAAATAACCATATTCCTTTCTCTTTGTATATGTATTTTATTTAAATATAGCACTCTGCACATTCTGCACTGGATTTAATTCCTGTACCATATTTAAATCCAACTGTATATTGCATAAACAGAAAATCTGAAGAAAGCAAGCAACCAGTACTTGCATGCTATTTATTTATTTGAACTATTTTTTACAAGATTGATTGGCATAGCTAGGCTTTACAATAGCCTTTGAAAGCTGCTTAGTTACACTTCAAAATTATCGAGTCTGATGCTGGTTCAGTGATGAGGACCCTGAGAGGGTATGTCAGGGATCAGCAAACTTTTTCAGCAAGGGGCTGGTCCACTGTCCCTCAGACCATGTGGTGAGCTGGACTATATTTTGGAAAGGGAAAAAAAGAGAATGAATTCCTATGCCCCACAAATAACTCAGAGATGCATTTTAAATAAAAGGTCACATTCTACTCATGTAAAAACGCGCTGATTCCCGGACCATTCGCAGGCCAGATTTAGAAGGCGATTGGGCCAGATCCAGCCCCCTTGCCTTAGTTTGCCTACCCATGGGGTATGTCTACTGTAAAGAACCAAGAAAAGAGTTGCTAATTCTGTGGCATGCTACTTTGTTTCCATCAGTTTTGCAAAAATCTTTCCATGAATATATTTTAGGAATTGAGATACAGTGTATGACACAGAAGAACCTGAAAAACTTAATGGGAAGAAGCTATAATGTGTGTCTCTGTCTTGGTATCTAATTTTGGCTACTGTATTTCTTCTGTAAGTTATGCCGCTCTTTGCCATAAGCCGGCTCTCATATATCCATACAAATTTAAAAAACCTGTAGCAGCCCTCCTCAACCAAATGCTGCTGGGTTACAACTCCCATCATCCCTAACCATTGGTTATGCTGGGTGGGCTGGTGGGAGTTGCGGTTCACAACACCTGGAAGGCTTCAGGTTGTGAAAGGGTGCAACAGTTTAATAGGAGCTATTAAAATCTCTCCTATAATGTCTGGTTCTGTGACCAACATTTGGTGTCCACTGGGGGAGGGGCATCTAGGAGACACAGCTACACTATATTTAGGATAACTTCAGATATTTTTCAATATTTAGGCATTTCATTTACATTACAGAGTGGCTGGGGAAACTCAGCCAGATGGCCAGGGTATAAATAAATTGTTGTTGTTAATATTAATATTAATATTATTTAACCTATCACTTGTCATAAAAAACTTTGTTGGCTTGCACTGATCACAGATGCCATGCCAGATTCATTAGTATTAGGAATTCTATTTCCTACAACCAAACCAATCTGTAACAGAAAACCAAAATACTTCATATCTAGTATTCAGAGATGAGAGATGTGTAGGATTTTTGGGGCATCCCACAGTTCATGGTGCTTTGGTGTTCTTAACTTGCAATTGCTGAGAGTTGAAGTTAATTAATGAAATAGTTCATGTGTACTGACTCTCTAACAAGATATTGTCCTATTCACTATTCCACTGGAAATCTGCCACCACAAATACAGAGAGAACTTTGTGATATGTTTTTGAAAATAAAAGCTGAAGTGAAGGCACTTAGAAGTATTTTGCCCTTAATTGTGTTTCTAAAGAAATAAAAAATGGCGCACCCAATTCTCAATCTCAGGTTTTTGTATCATTTGCTTATTGGCTCTATTTGCTTTTGAACTGAATTTTCCTGTAGGCACCATGAAAGTTGGTCAGTGGCTAATAGACTCTTTTCAAAATATGCAAGGCATATGCTTTGTGGCGTTTTTCTAGAATCACAAACATTACAATCACTAGCAGGATTTGTTTTGTGCACCACTAGATAGTGTTGCCATGCTCCCTAGAGCACTTAGTGAGATTGAGATTGAGACTGAAGAATGAAGAATTAATTTCAAGTCTGAAATTCCCTTTGCTTGGTCAGTTTAAATTAGGTAGTTATTTTTAAAATAGCATAACTAGGTCAATCTTTTTCACTTGGATAATGCTACATCATACATTAATATACTCATCTTGACAAATTGTGGAGATTGTGTACTCTGTAGAGATTCCCATTTATTAAAACATCATGGCAGTACTATGTTTAGCAGAGGTGTTCTATTTTAAGACCTACTCTGCAGCAGAATGTGCTGGATGTGTAAAACACTCCCAGATCTGCCACTTTGCCTGTACACTAGAGCTTTAGTGACACTGTTGGCAAATAAGGTTTAAATGCTGTCATTACAATATATTATCTTGGCTCCGTGGACTATCTTTTATAGTAAAAACCCCATTCTTTACATTGTCCTCTGTATGTCTGGAAGACAGGAATAGTACTGTAGCAGCTATTCCCAGATGAGAGAAAGGACATAATGTGCTAAATTAATGAAGAACATATTACTTGCCTGGTCTATCTTTTGTAGCATGGCCCAAAGACACTAACCTATGTCTTTTTATCAAACCAGATGATAGGTTAAATGTATAAACATATTTGGCACACATTTTTTAACTTGAAAAATGAGCCTTGCGGGAAGAGGGGAAGATCAGGTCCCTTCCAATCTCCCTTGCTCAGCTCAGGATGCATTGCAGGATGCAACTGCAGCATCTGTGACGAATGACCATCCAGCCTCTGCTTAAAGACCTCTGATGAAGGAGAGCCCACCAGCTTCTGAGGCACTAGTAGTCCACCCCACTGTCTAACACAGGCTTCCTCAACCTCAGCCCTCCAAATGTTTTTGGCCTACAACTCCCATGATCCCTAGCTAGCAGGACCAGTGGACAGGGATGATGGAAACTGTAGTCTCAAAACATCTGGAGGGCTGAGGTTGAGGAAGCTTGGTCTAACAGCTTTTACTGTATGGAACTTTCTCCTAATACTTAGCCAAATCTGCATCACTACAATTTCTACCCACTGGTTCTAGTCCTGCCCTTTGGAGCAGTACACAATAAGTCTTCTGCACCCTTTGCATGACGATCCTTCAAAGCAATTCAAAGATTGGTATGCCACCCTTTTTCTCTTCTCCAGGCTAAATGTACCCAGCACTTTGAACTGTTCCTCAATTTCCAGGCCCCCAATTTCCTGTCATTACCTTTGGTTACCCTGCTCTGGGGCTGCTGCAGTTCTGAACAAAGATCCTTATGTACATCATAGTTCACTCTGAACTCATGATGATGATTTTATTCATACCCTGCCTATCTGACTGGATTGTCCCAGCCACTCTGGGCAGCTTCCAACATATATAAAAACATAGTAAAACATTAAAAACCTCCCTATACAGGGCTGCCTTCAGATGTCTTCTAAAGGTTGTATACTTATCTCCTCGACATCTGATAGTAGGGTGTTCCACAGGGTGGGCTCCACTGAATGATGGGGGTGGAGAGGCTCCTTCAGGTATACAGGGCCAAGGTACAGGTCCTTAGCTTGTTGTATGGATCCTACAACAATTAGAGGCAATGTGTATGACTCAAGCTACAATGAAGGAGCATCTCCACCCCCATCGTTCTACCCGGACACTGAGGTCCAGCACCGAGGGCCTACTGGCGGTTCCCTCACTGCGAGAAGCCAAGTTACAGGGAACCAGGCAGAGGGCCTTCTCGGTAGTGGCGCCTTCCCTGTGGAACACCCTCCCACCAGATGTCAAAGAGAACAACAACTACCAGACTTTTAGAATACATCTGAAGGCAGCCCTGTTTCGGGAAGCTTTTAATGTTTGATGTATTATAGTATTTTAATATTCTTTTGGAAGCCGCCCAGAGTGGCTGGGGAAGCCCAGCCAGATGGGCGGGATATAAATAATAAATTATTATTATTAAATTATTATAGTGATGTAGAGCTTTCATTTGCCATGTTATGTTAGTTTTTAAACAGAACACCAATTTAGTAATATAGGGTGGTACTGAACTAACTTTTTGCACTGGCAAAGGGGGATTCCCTCATCTTCTTCCTTTGTGCATGTCCAGCCAAAACTCCTCTGTCCTTCTTTCCTCCTTTCCCAATATGAGCAAATATAGCATTTTCTTAGTAGGACCAGGGAAGAACATTCAAGAAAAGATCATTTTAAATGGCTCTTTTTAAAATAGTTCTAAAACCAAAAGACCTAGTCCTTGGGGATTAAGGAAGAAGAGGCAGAAGTTGAAATAAACTATTTTCCTTGCAGTCTAAAAATTATACAGTAATCCAGCTTTGCCACAAGAAAGAGGCTGTAAAATTGAATTGGATCTCACCCATTAAAATGACTTCTACACAGACAAATTCTGAAGCCATAGAAAACCCTTAAAATATAAGGCTGATGGAGTGTCCCAGTTTCCAAGGTCAAATTCATGCTCACATATGTAGCAAAGGGGTATAATAAAATCCTCAGGGGATAGTTTTTCTTCCATGAGAGTAAATGATCAGAATGTGAAGCAGTAGTATGAAGAATAATTATACTTGTCAGTTATATATTTTATGCTATTTCGATTGCTTTCTTAAGAAGAGGGTTTTTTAAAAATATATATGAAAGAGCTCTTAATGTTTCCAAATGTACGTATGTATAAATGATAAAGTTACTGCTGACATGAGATGTTGCAATTCCTTATATTAACAACATTTCACCTTTAGACTAGGCTAGAAACATTAATGTCCTCTTATAAGATTATCTCTGAGAGGAGTTCCATTTCAAGTTTATTATTTAGTAATAAGTGGATTTATATGTCATCAGGTATCCTGCATGTGTATGTGGGGAATACATTTGGCATATGCTACTGAATACAGTATTCAGCTTTACATTTCATTTGAGATGAGCTTTGAAAGGACAAGTGTGTCCCCTGATTTTTTAGGTATACTTATATTATTTCTTTTAAATGAATGGTTATTGCTGCTTTATGGCTTATTTGTAAATTATGTGAGGACTTCAAAGCTAAAGTTTATCCTAGGTTTGCTTTGCTGAATCATTAATTCTTGTCCAAATGGGCAAGGAATCCCTAAGTTTAGGGTCTAATATTATTTGAGGAAAACACCACTGTTCACTGTCATTATGTTTTCTGGGACAGCATATCTATGCTTAATATGTCTAATGTTTTATGGCAGTTTAATGCTTATCTTTTATGGGACGTGGGTGGCGCTGTGGGTAAAACCTCAGCGCCTAGGACTTGCCGATCGCATGGTCGGCGGTTCGAATCCCCGCGGCGGGGTGCGCTCCTGTCGTTCGGTCCCAGCGCCTGCCAACCTAGCAGTTCAAAAGCACCCCCGGGTGCAAGTAGATAAATAGGGACCGCTTACCAGCGGGAAGGTAAACGGCGTTCCGTGTGCTGCGCTGGCTCGCCAGATGCAGCTTGTCACGCTGGCCACGTGACCCGGAAGTGTCTGCGGACAGCGCTGGCTCCCGGCCTATAGAGTGAGATGAGCGCACAACCCTAGAGTCTGTCAAGACTGGCCTGTACGGGCAGGGGTACCTTTACCTTTAATGCTTATCTTTAGAGAATGATGAAAACTGCAGAGTTTTGGGGACTGTGAGAATTTTCTGTTAGGGATTTCTGATCACTCACAAAACTACAGTTGTCATGATTCCAATTCACTGGAGAAAGAGAGTGACAAACAGCAGTAGGATGGGTATGAAAAGATACTGCTATAGATATAGAATATACCGGTATCTGCCATAGAATAGATCTTTACTTCATTTACTTCTAGATACCCTCAATAATGATCAAAGTATTGTCTACACTAGGGACAGGGTACCTGTGGGCATTCAGATGTTGCTAGACTACCAGTCCTGTCATCCCGGATCACTGGCCATGCAGGCTGGAGTTGGAGCCCAACAGTATCTGGAGAATGTTGAACCTCTACCCCTGGTCTACACTGTCTACACTGTCACTTCTCTGAAGTCAACTGATTCAGGCTCTGAACTAGACTGAGATATTTTTCTACCAAGTCACTTCTGACTCTGATCACCACCAAATTGAAGCAAAACCAGTTATCTCAGAGGAACTGGTTGCATAACTAGGCCCTAAAAGGAGATAGAGTTCTTACCATTTGGAATTGATTCACTTTATATCGCAAGAACCAGGAATGTTCTGCTGATACAGGAAACCTAATTTCATCTAACATTCTAAGTTCTCCCCATTTAATTCCAATTTAATTGCATGTGGAAAAAATCTCTAACATGGCATGTTTTCAATTTATGGCTTTGTATCCCACCCAGCATTTGTTTCTCTATTTCTCTTTTTGATGACAAAGAAAATGAAAATGTTAAAATAACCGAGGAAACGAGTAAGTTCTGAGAATGAACCTAGAAGAAAAATCTGAAAATAAAAGCCTGGTAGATAATATCCTTATTAGCAGTTGCTGCCACTGGGTAACTTTTTCCTCTAGATATTCTTCTTATCTTAAGCTGGGAAGGAATAATGTCATCCCTGCTTTAGCTTATTAGTTTTCTGCGCCTGAAGCAGGTGACATATTTCTTCATGTGAAATTTAAAGTATCAAAAGGCACAATAAATCTCCTCTAGTCTTCATAGACGCTTACTTTTTTCCACATCCCTGGTTAGGATTGTTGTAGAGTATGTGAAGTACAAAAAAGGAGGAAGGGTACAGAAAACAAAGAACAGAAATAGAAGAAACCTTTTTCTCAGAAGTATTAGGAATCCATTACAGCTCAATATGTTTTGAAACACAGGATCCTTCTTCAGGAGCAAGCAATCTATTAACAACTAAGACTATAAAATTCAACTATTGACATATGAGCAATGATGTGTAAAATACTATTTAGAGTACTTGAAATGACTGAAATATAGCTATTATAAAAGGGTGTGTATGTGTAGTAAATCAGATATTTGGCCCTTTTGACAAAATGATTCTCCATTTGGAGTCCTACATAAACTTGCAGCCAGCATTAGTTTGTCTAAGAGAAAATCTTCAACAGAAGTGGACAGAATTGGTTCCTGGATAAGGTGGCATCCCAGATCATGGAATCATGATTGCAAATCCACTTATTCACAACCAAGTTTATGGATGTAGATTGTACATTGTAGAGCATCTGCCTGGATGATGACCACAGTTCGCTTTGTCATTCAAACCTAATGGTGTGGTAGTAGCTGAGTGGATTAAGGCAGAACATAAGAACAGACTTATTTGAATGAGCATGTTTCATAAGGATGATGTCACGTTCCACTCCAGTTGGAACTTTCTGACTTTTAGAAGACATCTGAAGGCAGCCCTGTCTAGGGAGCTTTTTAACGTTCAATGTTTTATTGTGCTTTTAATTCTGTTGGGAGTGTGGGATGTAATCCACTGGGAGCAGTCAAATACAACATTCCTTATTTTCCTAGAGTGGACATGCAAGGGAATGTTTGGTCCAGCCAGTTGAAACTTCCTGTTCCTCCTGGCCTGGAGCATCCTTCCTTGCATGTGACTAGTAGGTGGGCATGACCTTTCCCAGACCTGGTAAAAGGCCAAGTCACGCAGCCACCTCCCTCTCTTCGATCTTCTTTTTCGTCCTGTGAACTTCCTGATTCACCTGGACTGATTCCCCAGGTTATCTCCCATATGGGGTAAACCTGTTTGTACATGTTTGTAACTTTAAGCCTAAAGCCTGCCTTCGGGGATCACACTGCTCTGTCTGATCATGAGTAAAACTACTTTTTGTTACTTAGGAATAAGACTGTTGTGTCTTTATTCTTTTAGGATAAAAGAATAATAGGGGTCTTACCAGGAATAATAGAACATATCTCAATCTGGTCAAGACAATTGTTTATTGTCTTAAGAGGCTCACACGAGTCTGCAACCAGTTTTCTGCTGCGTAAGAAGCTAAGTGAAGAAACTTTCTAGCCCAAGTTAGGAAGGATATTAATAATCAATATATCCTCTCCTGCCACCCTCGACATTCCCACAGGGAGCCACCCAGAGTGGCTGGGGAAACCCAGCCAGATGGTCAGGGTATAAATAATTGTTGTTGTTGTTGTTGTTATCTGGGCTGGAATTCAGAATTCTGACTGGAACAGAAGCATTTCTTGAGCAGATCCAGAAACTGCTATTTTCCAGCTGGATTCTTAGCTTGCTCAAGAAATAGAATGAAGTAGCCATTGCACAGTCAGTATGCATACCCAGGCTTTGCTATGCCTACCTTACATGCCAGGGTGCCCTGCGCGCCGGGCGGCAGGCTGCTATCCGCAGCCTAGGGAGCCCTGCGGGAACTCCCTCTTGCACCGACCCCTCTCACTCTCCAAGCTTCAGCGAAAGCCTGTATTTGCCCCATAGGACGCACACAGATTTCCCCTTCATTTTTGGAGGGGGAAAAGTGCATCCTATAAGGCGAAAAATACGGTAATTTGTTCTTTGCATTTTGCCAGCCAGCTAATACCTTCCTGCATTTTCTTCCTCTTCTTTCTAATTTTAACCTTCGAATAGACTGCCCTTCAAATGCTGCTTATCCATTCTTCACCAATAAGAAAATATACATTTAGAGATAAAATCATCACAATTATATTCTGTTTGGAACTTCTTTACCTGTGTTATAACAGCATAAATTCAACAAAAGAGGTGGTGCCCACAAAGCAAAATACCAGAATAATGCCGGTGTTGGAAAAGAGCAGCATGCCTCTGAGCACATGTAGAGTGCTTCCCCACCACCACCACCGCTTGCAGCTGAGCAGTCATGTCTCCTCCCTCAGGGCAGGAATCAGAGGAAAACACTTCCACAGATATGCAAGCTCCTGACACCTCCTATCTTTTTAGAAATCAACTACCTGCATACGTACTCAGGGCATTCCCCTTGTTCAAAAGTTTTAAATTTTTTGCTTGACCTGTCCATTGCAAGACACAAGTCTTGCTCTCAAGTAAGTGCTGGAGGTGCCAGAGAATTACAGTGGTACCTCAGGTTAAGTACTTAATTTGTTCCAGAGGTCCGTTCTTAACCTGAAACTGTTCTTAACTTGAGGTACCACTTTAGCTAATGGGGCCTCCCGCCGCCACGGCCGCATGATTTCTGTTCTCATCCTGAAGCAAAGTTCTTAACCCGAGGTACTATTTCTGGGTTAGCAGAGTCTGTAACCTGAAGCGTATGTAACCTGAGGTACCACTGTAGATAGTTGCTGTGAGGTGTATTGAGTGCCCCTTTGAGCCTGTCACTTCTCCACCTCTAAGAGACTTGCTTGGAACCAGTAGTGGTGCACAGGGGAACAACACACCCCTAAATCTCTTTAAATCATCATGAATTTAATACTATTATGTACAAAAGCTGCACCTACATACTTCACGTTGAATTTTGCATTCTCATAGTAATGTTTTGTGTCTAGTTAGAAAGTATGTCATTGGATATGAGTGCATAATCCAACTAAATTGGGAGAACCCCCCCAACCCCCCCAATAATATATTTTGTACAAGAGCCTGCAGTACCAGCACCATTTTCTAGAAAAAAGCACTGGGACTACTTCAATAAGAACAATATATATTTTGTAAACATCATCATCATCATCTTCTTCTTCATCATCGTCATCTGTGGAGCAAAGGAGGGGGATTTTAAGCAGAGTATTTACAACAGAGAGCAAATATTTCAAGAGCAAATTGGTATAGGAAAAACTAGACAAGCTAGCTTGTGAAACCTGACTCTCAGGTTTTTAGCTGTTTACCATTGACAAGTGAGTGTTTAACTATTAAATTATGTCTTGTACTGAATTATGTATTGAAGTTTTCATATTTTTGTTCAAAATTTAGACAAAACTTATCATTACTTTTTTTGAATTGCAGCATAGAAAAGACTTTGCAGCATGAATAGCACCCCCTCTTGCTTCCGCCAGTTGATATAATTTCTGCATTGCTGCTGCTTGAACAATCTCACTCATGTTAAACATAAGCTTTAGAGACAAATCACCAAGGTTATTTGTACACTTTTAGCTTATCAGAACACCAAAGTCCTGCTGCCACAACCACTTTGCAAGACAAAGTAAATGTTTTCAAAGTCATTTCTGCACGACAGCAATTCCTGGCATCAAAATAAGTTTGAATACTGGTTAGGAAATTTATGGATTTCAATTACAGCTTGTACTGCATCATAATTCCAGCTTTATACCCTGTGCAGTGCAGTGTTTTGGATTTTTAATGGGTCTTGAGCAGTAACCATAAAAGTGATTCAAATGCACCCAGTAATTATAGAGATTTGCTGTTGCTTTTGCATTAAAAGTGATGATGATTTACATTCCACAAAACTGCAGTCTAAGGTTGTAGTTACAGTACTCCTGACACTACACTGCTTATTAGTTATGGTCAAATGATTTAAAGCTTAAGAGGTACACATTAGAAAGCTGTAAAATTATTTATTTGTTAATAGATAATAATAAATTTGAAACAGATGTTATATTAATTACAACCTTGTACACTGAAGAACACATGTATCATTTTTGCATCTCCTTTTGTTATTTTAAATTAATTGAAAGTTAAAGTGAAATGAAGGGAACCAGTATGGTATAAATTACATTGTCTTGTGAATTATTTCCACTTTGCAAATGTTGAGATTGCCTGCATTAATCTGCACAAGAAGCACATTTTCATACTTTTATTGTTATGCTTGTTCCTGCCTCCTAAAAATACCCAAAGATTCTGGATTGTGTTAGGGTGTGGGTGGGTGGGTGGGTTGCATAAAATGCATTAATGAGGAATAGTATTTTTAAAAGGTCATATATATTATATGATGTATTTGGAACTGGAAATGTGAATGGGATTTTTGCAGTGCAATCCTGTCACTGAGTTTTGCCTCCTGGACAGAATGAGATTACTCCTGAACCCTCTTTTGCTCATGAAGCAATGCTACAGCACTACTGTAGTGATGTCCTTGTGCTATGTTGAGGTTGCCTTGCCACTTAGTGGAGGTTACCATGTCTCTTTCACACTTTCCTTCCAATTCTTTCATCTGGAAGTTTCTAGAGATTATGTGTTCGTTATTATTTGTCATCTGGATAACAAATTATGCCATCTCTATTCAGCTGGTAAAATGTAAGGTACTTAATTGGTTTTCTTAGCTGATTGGTTTAGTTTGATTGAATAGCACAAACTGTTTTCTAGATGTTTGCTTTTACTAGAATTTTCCTGTAATGTATTTTGTGCAATTTGAAGGGAAGCAGACATACCTGTAGTAAAATGTCTGTTGTTGCAGATGCAGCTGAAATAGGTTTTCTGTATCCTTTTACAGTAGTTCTTCAGAATTCATATTGCCTAGTCACCACACTTTTTGTGTTTACATTCATGGTTCTGTCAATTTGTCATGTCTAATGCATTTGTAAGGAGAAATGTCATAGAGATTTTCAGTGCCCACACAGAAATTGCAGCAGTGAACAGTTTTGTTTAGACTAATTCTTTAATTATTGCCTGTCATATCTAGTTAACACATTAGTCTGCAGAGTTTTTTCTTTTGTTTCTATGTCCTTATAAATAGCATACCAAGTGGATGACATATGTTTTAGAAACATAAATATATGCAAAAAACGTTAGCCACCTTCTGAGACCTGCAGGTATAGGGCAATATGTTGTTGTTGTTGTTGTTATATTTATGTATGTATGTATGTATGTATGTATGTATGTATGTATGTTGGATGAACAGTTTCGGTCTGTTGTTACTAGTATTAAAATATATATAATATTCCAGTATTTATTTTAAAATGTAACCAGAGTGGTTTATCACCCATAGTTAAAACAATAAAAACACAATCCCAGAATAATAAGCAGACTATGCTAAACTACCAACCACGTTCTCAGACTGATTTGCCTAAAACGTTGCGGGGTAGGTTTCTTTGGTTTGTGGAAGAGAGGGGAGTGCAGCCAATCACATTTGTTTTTTATTGGTAGTAACTACAAAATTTATCAGTGTCAAGCCTATCAGAATCAGCTGAAAAGTGCTTTATATAGAGAGGCATAGTACAAAATGTAAACCTAATGAGTTGTATCCAACACTGTCACTCAGCTGATGATGAAAATGCTTTTGCCAGTGGAATGGGGGGAAATATCTAATCTACTTCAATTTATTTGGATCATAGCAATCCTTCCTCACAGGTTTCTTCAGAAGGTTCTGTTCAGACATATAAATGGTCCTTTCTTGATCCCACAATTGTGTTAGTGAGAGTTGGGGGACATGAAAGCACATAAATGTGCGCTTCTGTGATCATGGGCTCAGTTGTAGTTTTTGTCATTTGCTTCCATCTGTTCATCTGACATCAGTACATGAAAAAAAAGTCACTTTACCCCAAGAACAATGTGACAAAAAATAAGCAAATTACTTTAAGTACTCACTTCTGAGTAGATATGCATAGGCTTGTATGTTTAGTCCTTTACTTCATACTGGGAAGAGTTAGGAGACAACAGAAGTACAGATTATTTTTTAAAAAGTAGTGCCCTAAGTCTTGTTCTGTTTCTTCATGTGAACAGGTTTGCTGCCAATAGTATAAACTTCAGCATTAATGCTTCAGTTCCATATCACTTAAAATGTTGAAATGCTCATTTTAGATGTGAACATACACTATACCAACCTGGGTTCCATGGGTGGAAATGAGTACCATTCAGCAGCCACATGGATGAAGGAGAGTTGCTGAAAGCCAGAATAATTTATTACAGTCAATCAGAGTTGTTCATTTTGGTTCCTGGAACAGGTGTAATAAATCACTAGTTGCCAAGGACATCTCATGTATGAGGACAATATAGTAAATGAAAAAAATGCATCCAAGCTTTAATATACACTCAGATATAAATACCCTGTAGTCTGTTGCTATATAATCCTGCATAAATTATTAACGTTCTTCATGAAATTTGGAGTTTATTCTCAAGAACCAAAAAATAAATAAATTATATGATAAATTAAATACTGTTGCATATCTGTGCACACCTAGAAAGACCATTGTCAGCTGTCAGTATTTCAAATATATATTCAGGGATCCCCTCACTTACGTGCATTCTACTTGTGCGCAACTGTGTATATGTGCCGTGCCAAGAAATAGAAAAACAAAATCAAACCACGAAATGGTGGGAGAGAGCTGGAGTCCTAATTGCTCGCAGGAAGACCTCCCTGGAGCCCAAAGAGGATATCCAGGTGAGGGCAGCAGAAGCCCTGAATACACCTGAAGTGCAACCGGGCTTTGTTTAGACTGCTCAGCCTCCCCGCCTAACGGTTGATGTTGTGCATAGCACAGAAGCAGCAGCTTTCCCTTGTGTCCTCTAGCTGCCTCTTGGCCCCAGAGGTTCAACTCTAGAAATTTGGTCTGGACTGGAGAGAGATTAGGGGAGAACACTGGAGAGTGAGAAAAAACAGAGGTTTTTTAGATGGTACTCTACAGTTGATGTGATTTCACTTATGTGCATGAGGCCCCAGAACGTTAACCCCCCAAGTAAATGGGGGGGATGGGATGCCTGTACTGTCCCAATGAATTTTTCTTTTGTTTCCTTGAACTTATATGGATCAAGTGCAAACAAGAATCTACTTTATACGTTATAGATGTGAAATGGACTCTACATGATTAAGGCACAGCAACACCGCCTCTGCCCTTGATTCTCATATCTACTCAGAAGTAAGTCCCAGTGAATTCAACGATACCCACAAAACAGTTCCCCACCCCAGTCTAGAGATAATTTGATAATTTCAAAGAACCATATGAAAATGCTTCTCATTCTTAGCAGTGGAAATGCCAGAGAATGCAGGACATGACCGAAGAAGTGGGAACTTGAATAATGTTTTCATTAAGAACAGGCCAACAAAATTTTTCCTGCATGGTCTGGATTCATTATAAATTATTGTAAAGAAGAAAACTACTTGGTAGACATGGTCCATGTTCTGTAGCAATGAAACTGTGTTCATTTGAAGGGTGGTATGTAAATGTAGTAGTAGTAATAATAATAATAAATAATTCAAAAATATGTAAGTAATCTGTAAAGGGTATGCTGAGGTAGTGTGTTTGTGAGTGAGTGAGTGAGTGAGTGAGTGAGTGAGTGAAAAAAAAAGGGAGAATAGCAGATAGTCAAAAGTGGTGTACTGGAAGTTTATAACATTTCATTTTTTAAAAATACCCAGGACTCCATAGGAAATAATAAATGGTTCTCGTATTTGGGCTTTGCTTCTCCGTAGAACAGTACCCAACATAGCAAAAGTTCTGTGGCCCTGCTTCTAAAACTTGGCAACCTCAGAGACTTTCATTTAGAATTAATTCCTTGTAGATTTCTATAGGTCTCACATCATTCATGTCCATGTTTCAACAGGCCTCATAGCATTGTACTGCCAATGTTGCACCTATAACAACTGCAGCTAGATATGTAAAGAAAAGAAAATGAAGATTTTCCCAACTCATAGGAAGACATAATACCTTGAATCCTTCAATGAAACTTCTCACAAAACACAGCATCCTAAAAAGAAACCTGTTGCAGCCCCCTAAGGATTGGGGGATTATCTGGAATGGTGTGGTATGAGGTGCAGAGGGCTGCAATGGCAGAGGAAATTAGAAATTGGGGTAAGCCTAGTTATGTTATTTATCTCTTCATCTGGCCTTTTTAGACAGAACATTCATCTGATCAGGTTGTATTCGTGTCTCTAATTTGTGCCCTTTTCATTTAATTTTGCCTTTATTTATTTTATTTATTATTTATGCTTTTACAGCAAATTGGTACATCCATTTCACAATTCTACATTATTCAGCTTCCCCATACCTCCCTCCATGGGTTCCTTTTTACTCTTAGTTGTGCCACATATCTTTCTACACAACCTAATCAGTTTAGCTGCTGTTCATATATCTAGTACTATACTTGGAGATTTATGTAACTGTTATAATTATTTTTAATTGTTCATCCTTCCTCAGACCATAAGTAGTATTTTCACATTTTTTTCCTGTCCTGCTTTTAGCCCCCCCACCCCTTAATCATGCTAGGTCTTTCTAGTCCAATTTATTTTTCTAGTGAATGGTGTATATAATTTGTTATATATGTAACCATTTTTAAAATCAGTTTCAAAGCAGTCAGGTTTCTGAACAATGTCGAAGGTGATTTTTATTTTAAATTGGTAGAATAAATATACCTAAACAGTTTTGTCAGAGGCAATATGACCCTGAATGCCAGTTGCTGGGAATTACAAGTGCTGCTGTGCTAGTCCAGCTTTTGAGCACACTGATAGACATCTGGTTGGCCACTGTGAGAACAGGATGTTAGGACTAGATGGGTTGTTGACCTGATCCAGCAGGGTTCTTCCTGTGACTTTAGTTTTTCAGCTTTTGCATTAATCAGTCACATTTTAAGATGGGATGCAGCCAATGATTTAGTGAGGTCAGCCGAGCAGAGATATAAAAGAACTGAAAATCCTACAGAAGACAGTGATAATCTGCTGCTCCTGTGTTCTTGGTTATCATGAATTATATATTCATTTTTTATAGTTACCACTGGTTTTTTAACTATTGTAGTACTCAGAGCCAATGAGTTCAAGTTAGTATTTAATGTTCCAGTGGTCAGGTTTTAGGGGATTTGAGAAAGTGGCTGTTAGGAGTTGATTAGTTTCTTGGCTTTTACATTTTTCCCAGACATGTTTTTGAAGCACAAAGATACACAAATTACCCCAATTACTTTTCAATTTTGTTAGATTAAAAACAACAGCTACTAATTCAGTTTTTTTCCAGGCAAGTTGCAAGTGAGTTAAGAAATAAATGGTGCTATTTACAATGAAATTGTACTTTCCTAAATCCAAGATTTTTAATATTGGAAGCTTGTTTAAAAATAATTATCTACAGATTTATTCTCCCAAAGGCTCATGGAGTGCTTTTTATTATTTTGTCTATCCAACTGCTGGGGTTGTTGAACCAATTAGGAAGAGATATTGGAATATTTTAATTATTTGCCACTAAAATATGAATGGAAATGTGCCAGATCTCTGATATTACTACAGTGGCTGCATCTAAAAATAACACTTTGTCTGCATTAGAAAAGTTAAAATCAAAGTATCTTATTAAAATTATCTCTTCTTCCTTCAAATTTTAAGTAATTATGATTAATGAGTTATATCCAAATGCAACCCAACACTCATGGAATGCTCTTTGCTCCAGTGGAGGATTTGATTAACGGAAGAGGGAGGTGACTTTTACAAATTTCACCTTTCTTCTGAAGCAACTTCTGATGATGTTATAGAGATAGTTACCCAATCCTCTGCAACAGACTTCTTTGGGGTTGGGGTTGGCAATGGGCCTCAGTATGCTATTGTGAACGTTGGTGAAACTTATCCAACATATCTTCCTAATTCAGCAGCTGCCTAGTTGTAGCTGGACAAAGGAGTGGTGAAGGCAGAAAGCATGCCCTCCAGCTGTTTTGGAATCAGCAATGGATGCAGTGCCAAAACTAAAGGCATTTAGCCAGGAATTTTGCCTGGGGTGAAGCCTCCAGAGGGCGCCATTGATGCTCTCAGTCTGCTAGCCAATCCACAATGTGCCTGGGCTGTCTGGCCACACACACCCATAGGTCCAAAGTGGTTTCACTTTTGTCTTTGTTGGCTCATCCCATCCTGCCCGCTGAGACAGACTTCCTTTCTTTCTCTCCCCACTCAGCTTGCCTATTGCAAAGGGAATTGTCCTCTCCGCGCCTGTGGGGTGCCCAGGACATCTGTGTCGGGCTGTAGTGCTAGCCCCTCCTTCCACACACCCATCCACCCTTTCCACACACAATTTCACCCAATTTTACTGTCTGGGTTTATTTCCCGCCCCTCCTCTCTTTCCCAGGCGCCCTCCCCTGCAGTCCTGGGACTCCCCTTCATCCCCAAAGCCAAAATGAGGAGCTTATCCAACCCCAGGAAGGAAACACCAGTGCAATCTTTTGGAAAGAGCAAGGCAACACACACACACCTAATGGAGAAGGCAGGTGTCATGGTGGGAAGCCGGCACATGGCTAACTGCTGAGAGAATCCACAGAGAGAGAGCTGCTTTTCAGTACGTTTATTGGAATCAAGCAGAAATACATGGAGATCATGAAATGTACTCCCTCAAGCTGGAGCTGTGGCCTAGAGTAATCGCTCCTCCCCCAGTCGCTGACTTCCTCTACATCTCAGACACTTCCTGCTGCCTATGGTGGCCAGCAAGGGAATCTTTCTGTCTGTATTTGGCTTTGTGCTCAGAGACATGAAGGGCATGCCTGGGTCTAGGAGAAGGAGGAGGCCCTACAAGGCTTTCAAGTGACATGGTCTCAACTGGCTTCTGTACAGTTTCTACCACATCTGACTCCTGTCTCTGTTCAGGACTAGGGCATCTGCTAGCTAGCTCCTCTTCCTCGCCCTCCATTATTTCCCAACTCTTTTCTTCCTCTTCTGTGGTGTATCCTGTCTTAATCCACCACGATCCTGGGTCCATACTCTCTCCCTCTTCCTCCTCTCTGGAAGGCTCTTGTGTGTGGGGGGGGGGTGTCTGCCACTCCTTCTCATATGCCCAGTCCCTGACAATGGGTTAGGAATTGGCTTGATACAGTATACATTATATCTCTGAATACTGTAAAAAATGAATACTTTTTATTTTATTTATAAAAACTTATAAGTTATGTTGGTTTTCTTGTGTAAATTATGCTGGAAATCAGTAAAAATATTAGTAAATATTATATTTAAAAACTTTGTGTTCAAATAATATTTTGCCTACTTTTATGCCCTCTTAAGAGCAAATGTGTTGAGGTGGGTGTGGGTGTACGCACGCATGCACGTACATGTGTATGCAAACACCAGAGTTTATGCCAAACTGAGTTTTTTATCCAGGTGAAATAAAGCCTGGTTTTGCCCCTGGATGGATGCCTGTGGTTCTTTATTTTGTACTATCATTAGGCGTGTGAGAGGGAGGGAGGGAGGGAATAAAAGACTCCTGAGAGATAGTTGCTGGCAGAACTGTGAGATTGGCATTAAGTCAACTTTCAAGATTTTGGAATTGGTGCTTCTGTATACTCAGCAGTGAGGACACAAGCTATGTTCCCTGTTCCCTGTGTATGTGCTGCTGACACCCCTCCTTCCCTGATTGAAGTGTGACTTGATATCTGATTCCTCCAGGCTTTAATCCGTCATTTCCCTGACTCTGAACCACAGCTCTTTATGGTTGTCAGTTTGTGTTCTTCTAAGGTATTTCCGCATGGAAGCATCCATTGCTCCCTGTTCAGTCCTTATAAGAGGCATATTGAAAAATAGTGAACCTGTCTTGTACACTATCATTCTGTTAGAGCTGAATAGCTTAATATAATCAATGATATTGCCCAATCTGACCCTGCAATGCCTTGAAGGCACATCAGCGTAACAAGATCATCCTGTTAATTGTACCCTAACAACACACTGGCATCAGCTAGCAATTATACAGCTAAGATTTCCTTCCTTTTTAATAGAATAATTCTGGTTTTATAAAATTTTAATGTTAGATTGAAAGAGCTAAAAAGAGAGATCATTGCTTTGAATATATCTTGGGCTAATTTTCTAAAAGAAACAACTACAGTCTTGTAAACAAACTGGGAAGTAAGGATTTGCAGTGTGTCATACGTTATTTGATACAGCACATGTAATTTATAATCCCACCATGGTATCTAATTAAAACACCAGACTTCCTCTGAAATGCTTTATCAAACTGTTCCTTGTAATTTTCCATAGATATTTCTTTCTACTATGCCCATGTAAACTCTCATTATCAGCAGCTTTAATGTTGCTGCTTTTCTCAAAAAACAATAAAAGCGGTAAAGGAGTGAAGCTAATTTTTTCTAATTAGTGTTTGCCTTTTATTTATATTTAATTTAAATAAAATTATTACCCACATTTAAAAATATACAAGGTGGCAGACAAGACACCTAGGGCAAATGAATAGAATCATACAATCATAGAATATATATCAATCATATATACTTTAAAACTTTAAAAAGCAACAACACTAAAAATAAATACAACAATACTGTATTGGGTGATTAAGTTTTACTCAGAGTAGACCCATTGAAATTAATGGACCTAACTTAGACATGTTGATTAATTACAGTGAGTCTACTCTAAGAAATACTTAGTTGAATACCACACATTAAAAAATCCAGTAAAAACACTAAAAGATCAAGCAGCCCCAGTACAACCTTAAAATCACAATACTATGGTAGTATTACAGATTTACAGATTTCAGCAGTCCAATTAAAATATCAGGAAAAAGTCACAATAGCCTTTCATGGCTCCCTTAAAGACTTGTTTCTGTGCCAAAAGTGGGTCTAAACCCCAGTTGAAATAGATCTAGAAAATAAATTTTCTCCAAGAGTGCCTGGATCTGGTCCATGTCCATCCGCTCAAGAACCTTGCCCAAGAAGGGGAAATTGGCAAGTGGCTGGTAATTATCTGGATTTTCCAAATCTAGGGAAGGTTTCTTGAGGAGTGGTTACCACAGCCTCCTTGAAGCAGGCTAGGACCTCCCCACCCCCCTTCATCTTTCAAAGAGGCATTAATGACCTCCCTGGTGCTTGGATCAGTCAGAGTGACCACTTATGATCTGGATCTGAGAAAGAAGAAAAAGTGGTTTTGCTTTAGTCATGTACACTACACGCTTCAGATGCTGGAAGTGTCATTTACCCTCCCCCAGTTTGAAAAATAGATAACAGAATATCTATCTTTAAAAAGCAACTGAATATTCCATGGACAATTACAGGCGTCTTACACTATTTCCCCTTGAGATCAAAATGAAATCAATGATGTCTAAAGTTTAACACAGCTTGTTTTACATATGAATTTTTTGATAATGCTGATAATGCATTTGGAACTCACACAGAATTAAGGAGTGATTGATTGTACCTACTTTGCATATTTCCACCCTTCTGTGCCCATCCTGAAGAACCATAAAGTTGAATAATAATAATAATAATTTTTTATTTATACCCCGCCCTCCCCAGCCAAGGCCGGGCTCAGAGCGGCTTACAAGCAATAATAAAAACAAGATGAGTGATTACAACTTAAAAAACAAAAATAAAATACAACATTAAAATAATGGAACATTAAAATATTAAAATGGAGCCTCATTGCAGGAGAAGGAAAAGAAAAAAGAAAAAGGGGGCGGAGGGAATCAAATTGGCTCCAATCCAAAGGCCAGGCGGAACAACTCTGTCTTACAGGCCCTGCGGAAAGAGATCAGATCCTGCAGGGCCCTGGTCTCATGAGACAGAGCGTTCCACCAAGTTGGGGCCAGTGCTGAAAAGGCCCTGGCTCTGGTTGAAGCCAATCTAACTTCCTTAGGGCCTGGGACCACTAGGGTGTTGTTATTTATGGACCTTGAGGCTCTCCGTGGGGCATACCAGGCGAGGCGGTCCCGTAGGTACGAGGGTCCTAGGCCGTGAAGGGCTTTAAAGGTCAAAAGCAGCACCTTAAATCTGACCCTGTACTCCACCGGGAGCCAGTGCAGCTTGAAAAGCACTGGATGAATATGCTCCCATGGCAGAGACCCTGTGAGGAGCCTCGCAGAATGGATACTATTATGTTAAATAACCTGTAGCAATCAAGTTTATGGCACTTTAGGCATATTTTGTTCATCCTCTGCTAGCTAGATGAAACCTGAGTTTTTGCATTAAATCAAACTCCTCTATTCCCTAATCAAAATAGTAGCTGCTATTTAGACTGTATTGTAATCAGCAGTAATGAGTTTATTGTGATTTCAGTTTAGTAGGAAAGTTCTTCTAAAATGCAGCTTTGGTTCTCTATCATTTGTTTTGTTTTAAGAGCAAATTACTTAATGTACCTTTTTGGATTTTGATGTGATGTGCCAGAGAAATTGTTTTGAAACTGATCTGAATATAGTAAAAATGGCTCGGATATTCTTCTTATACAGTGGTATTATTTTAAACTGAAGAACTGTGGTTTACTGGGAGTGTACAAATGTACAGATTTCTGGAGAGGAGCTCATACTGCTTTGCTCCTCCCTCTTTATTTATTCTTGTGCTGCACTGTGCTAAGGCTAAGGTTCAGTTTAAAGTATTTTCTGAAACTTAGCTTGTAGTTAAGCTCTGTGCTCCCTAAACATGAGCTGTAGCTCTTCATTTTGTTGTGTTCCACATTTTCCTCAGCAAAGCTATCAGAAGAAACTGTTTTTTCTCCTTGAGAAGGAAGCATAATTGCTTAATTACTATTTGTCTAATAAGAACATGCAATTAACCATGCTTACAAGAAAATAAGTTGTTCAGCTCAGTGGGACATTTGCAGGGTAGGCTTGTACATCTCTGTTTCTGTATCTAGGCGGATGAAGAATTTGGAATATGTCTTGCCCTGTGTACAGCAGGTTATTGTTTGGCATTATCCACAGGCATTATAATCAATGGGAGTATATAGCCATCATCAAGGCGAAGCCATGGAGAACTATCAGTCAGGAGCTGAATCAGGAGACAGAGCTGAGGGGTTGAGGGTGAGGGAAGTCAAGAGTCAGAGTCAATGAAAATAAACAAACAATTTAGAGCAGGAAGACCTTATTGCTTAGGCAAGATCCTAGCTCTTCCTGTACAGGATTGCCCAATAGCCAGTCTGAGTAAGCAGTCCAGAGCCTGAGAATATGTTACTGCCAGGAAGACGATCCAAGAGGAAGATATGATAGATTACCATACTAGGCAACAACTTACACAGAACTGAAATTTCAGAGTTCCAGCTCTGGTAGCTTCTGACAGCCATTGCTTTTTGAAGAATGTAGATTGCAGAGGTTTGAATTGTATGTATGCACAGCAAGTAATGGCTACAAAGAATTTTAGTCAGTGTAGCAATGGCTAAGTACAAGCATTTCTGCTTTTCCAACAGAATAATATCCTCCATCCTCCTGCACGCTGTTCTGGATCATAGACAGCATGTCTTTGAATAACAATTAATTGATGGGGCCAATAGTGGAAGTGGGACATCACCCTCCTTGTAGGTTTCTCAGAGGCATCTGTTTGGCCACTGCTGGAAATAGAATGATGTACTAGATAAGCCTTTGGTCTGAGAGTTCATCTTATGAAAAGGACTATCGATTTTCATCTATAATATAGTCTCAAGGGGTGTGTGCATGTACGGTGGGCTTACTCTACAGTTTTTGTGGAAATTTCAATAGTGCACAATTACTTGGCTTCATCATTTTAACAAGGGTCAAGACAGGTTTGATTTTATGACTTGTCATTTGATCTTTCCAATATAAGTTAGCAATATAAGTCTGTTTGTGATGATTTATTGACTGGTCTAGAGCTTTATTAATGTATAAGCTCAGGTCTGGCTGAACCTAACCCAGAAGGGTAAAATTGGGAATTTGTATGTCACAATAATGTGGATCCCCCACCCTTTCCACTCCCCTAATTTTGATTTTTCTTTACCTAATAATTTTTGCTTTCATCAGTGGAAAGTAGTTAGAACATTAAAGTAGCTTGCTGGACCAGGCAATGACCCATCTAGTCCAGCATCCTATTGCCACAGTGGACAACCAGCTTTGTGTGGTAAGCATGCAAGCAGGAACTGAGCACAACAACACGCTACTCACCTGCGATTCCCAGCGCCTGGTATTCAGAAGCATACTGCTGCTGACAGTGGAGGTGGAATATGGTCATCATTTAGAATTTTAGAAACTCTTGAGTAGTCATTTGGTATTTTGCCTACTGTGTAAGCTGTTCTGAATTCTTTGCAACTTCTTTTTCCACATTTGCAGGAAGAAGGTGTGTATGTGTGTGGAAAACTAACGAGCATGCTGTGTGAGACATAAGCAGCAAGCTTCCTGACCTTTTAAGGGTCTAGTCAGAATTAAGTCTCACTGACTCCTGCGGAAACTTGCTCCCAAGGAAGAGTTCATTGGAGTGTAGTCTCAAACTTATTGGCCCTAGCCCAGTTGTACTTAACTTCCCCTGGATCAGTGCAAATAGCACCATTATCTTTTGGGAAAGGTTGCTGCTTGTGGAAGGGGTGGGAAAGGGTGTGTTTTGGGGGGATGGGGAGTGACCTGCTTTCCTTGCAGTCTTGTACTTCACCTCCCACCATATTCCAGAGAGTCCTCCCAACATCTAGAACAGTGTTTCCCAAACGTTTTTGGGCAACGGCACACCTGTTTACTGAAAAAAAATCTCGCGGCACACCACCATTAAAGCCCCGCCCCGTGACGTCAGCGCGCAGCGTCACTCCGGGAGGAACGCACAAAAGTGAAAGTTTTTCCCCTCCCCCTTGCCGGGGAACCTCCAAGCTTTGGGCAGGCAGGCAGGCAGAGCTGGGAAGGGTGTTTCCAGGGGACACGGCAGCTCCTCGAAAGGCTTCTCTCAGCTGCGCTCAATCCTCCTCGGAGAGGATTTCCCCTCCGGTCCCATGCCTTCGTTTGGGGCATCGCTCCGGCTGCTCCCTCTCCCGCCGCGCAGGAGCGATGCCTCTCTCTGGCTCTCCCTCCGCGCAGGCTGAGGGAGGGAGGGAGGTGCGCGTGTGACCCGTCTCTGCTGGGAGACCAAACCCAGCGAGGCAGAGTCGCGCGGAGGCGCCCAGGCAGCGCTGCCGGCTGCGAGGAGGAGCGCCAGGCAGCAGCAGGAGGCACGGCCTCTCCTCGCCGCCGCCACACCGCCTCTCGCCGCCCGACTCGCCCGCCTCCCTCCAGGCATCTCGCGGCACACCAGCCGATGTCTCACGGCACACTCGTGTGCCGCGGAACACCGGTTGGGAAACACTGATCTAGAACAGTGTTTCTCAACCTTGGGTCCCCAGATGTTGTTGGACTACAACTCCCATCATCCCTGAACTCTGGCCTTGCTAGCTAGGGATGATGGGAGTTGTAGGCCAACAACATCTGGGGACCCAAGGTTGAAAAAGGCTGATCTAGAGGATGTGTAGAGGTTGAGGGGAAAGGGAAATTAGATAGAATTGTCCACTCCCTGCATCCCTTTCATAAGTGGGATGTTCTGCAGGTGAGACTCTGTTACAGAATATTATTAAGGGAGCATATGTGAATTTGACAACAACAAAATATCCTACTTTATGTTTCTATAAATAGGTTTATACCCTTTCTCCTTTGGACTTCAATCCATAATATAGTGGATCTCTCATAGTCCCTAGCAGAACAACTGGAATTCTTCCTGAGTAAAGTTACTTGGTGTCTTAATTTACCAATTCTCAAAACGTTCCTGGCAGATGGTTGGACGATATGACTTTCTGAGGTTCCTTCCAACTCTTTGAGCACAATGTAACCTGTGCTAGGTTAGTGTAGCTTCTTCTGAAACTGACTTTAAAACAATTCACTTGAGTTTATAATTAGTCTAATATTTTACTTCACATTACATTATAATTTACACTTTGTGCTATTAGAGAGATAATTTCAATTTTAAAAAGCACATATGATTTGGTTTGTTCCAGAGAAGATGATAAAGAATGTTAATTATGAATATGAAAATGGTGTTAACTCATTAGTATGGTAATCCCATGATTTGATTGCGGTCAGTAATCACAGGGGAATAACCCAGCTGCTAACTCTTGCCTGATGTGTTTAATAAGGGCAGACATGATAATGGTAAGTCTTAGTTCATATGGTTATGTGCACAAGATGAAATTAAAAAGACCAAAAAAACTTGCTAGATTTTAGAAGTTAATGCTAGGGATTTTTGAATGGAAAAAATGAATAGGTGTAAATAGGACAACTTTATTATTTGTTCTTTTCTACTTTGTTTATCCCAGCACCTGCTGCTTGAGATGCCTACGTTGCTCTACCCAAAGAAAGCCTAAACTTCTTTGTAATTGAATCATGGGAAGCAAGGAAAAGGAGGGTTTCTTCCTTGTCGGTGGCTAAAAATAATTCGCTAGAAATGAGACTAGGACAATCACTAGTGAAAGCTTTCATCCCAGGACTAAAGTAGTTTGTGTGGGGAAGTTGATTTGGAGGGGGAAACTACAGGAAGGGGTTGGTTAATGTCCTCCATTTGTACCATAGTAAGTTCTGCAGCACCTATTGAAAAATTATTGTGCATCTTAGTTGCTTACACACCATAAATTCATAATCTGTCTAGTCTTGCCTGAACTGTTTGCTTTAATATGGTAACTCAGAAACTTCACTTATGCTGGGATTGGTGGTGCTGGGAAGATAATAATGTGGAAGAAGCTTGTGCTGTCAACTTGCAAGTCATGAATAAATGATAGAAACTGGCAAATGCATGGAGTGGAGATGCTGTGCATTAAAATCAAAATGGACAATTATCTCTAGTTCTTTCTTTCTTTCCAATTGAATTGAAATATTTAATTAACACAACAGGCATCTATTTAGGCATTTGCTGTGGGCCTGGGACTAGGGTTGCCACCTTTGTTCTGGCAACATGTGGGGCGGGGTGGATGTTTTTTGTTTTTGTTTTATCTGGTGCTGAAGTGACTTCAGAGCAATCCATTACAATCTATTGCAGCCTAACAGGACTGGACTTTGTCAAACATGCACACACGTATACATGAATTTGTAAATGTGTCTGTGCTTGGCTACCTGGAGCTTAAATACATGACTTTTCACACACCCTTTCAAACTCATGTATTTGGACAGGATCCCTAACTTGGGAGAGAGGGAAAGGGAGAAGGAGAAGGAGAGAGCCAGTGGGTCCTGCCCACCTAGGATACTCTTGTGTAGGCTATGGAAGCCTTCACAAGAGCCCATGCAAGATTGTCCCAGAGCCTGGAAAGCAAGGCAGGGAGCTTTAAAGCTCTTTTCAGCTTTCTGACTTGCTTACTAGGCTCTGGAGGCCTTCACGAGATACTGTGCAATGTGCAAGTCTACTAATCACATTCACTTGCAAGCAGTGCTATTTTTCTAGAAAAAGAGGTGCCAGAATTCAGCATCAACACCTCCCTCGTTCTCTTAGAATGGCAATGGTGCCCACCTGAGGAGTGCCGGAACTGAGTCCCTGTGAGTTTCCCCTGAAAAAAGCACTGTTTGCAAGCAAGCAGAATCCTGCAGATGATTCAGGACTCTGATAAAGCAGGGACCCTGCACAGTGCGAGGTGTTCTACTTGCCTACATGAGAATGTGAGGACAAGCACCCTTCACACCTGATCACCTTGGGAAAGGTCAAGATACAGAGCAGGTGGTGTCATGTTTATGAGGATGGTGGGGGTCGGATCTTGTATGAACACCCATGCCTCTGTCCACAGATTCTGCTATGTCATAGCTGTCAACTTTTCCCTTTTCTTGCGAGGAATCCTATTCGGAATAAGAGAAGTTCATTTTAAAAAAGGGAAACGTTGACAGCTATGTGCTATGTGTCTTAAAGTGGACACCTGAATATATATACCTTTTATTACTGAAAAATGTATAGGAGAACTTTCAGATATGTCTTCCTTTAAAAACCTGACAGACAAATTTATTCCAAGTTTTAGAAGAAATTTATAAGGTAGTCCAGCTCATACTGAGCATATTATTGAAATGATATCTTTACCTTAGAACCAGTTTAAAACTTGCTTAAAGGGGGACAAATAGCCTGTTCCTCTTTAAATTAAATTAAAAGTCTATAAGAAACAGAATAACTGATCAAAAATACCCTATGAGGAATTGAACATCAAACTACATGCCTTTAATGAAAAATCTATGACTCCTTCTATCAAATGAAAAAATGCACAAGTGTATCAGGGGGAGGGGAATCTTGAAGTTCAGTTACCTTTTATGATGGTTAATCTGAGGAAATATTGCTTATGAGTTTTTTTGAAATGTTATCACTAGGACATAGTGATTATAGCAACACACATTTACAGGTGAATGCCTCTGATAATGTAGCAATTTTGCACAATTAGCAGTTTGGCCTTTAAAACGTATTTACTTGAAAGTAGGAATAGGGTTTCCGTGAGCTGCTCTGGTTCGCCAGAAGCGGCTTAGTCATGCTGGCCACATGACCCGGAAGCTGTACGCCGGCTCCCTTGGCCAATAAAGCAAGATGAGCGCCGCAACCCCAGAGTCGGCCACGACTGGACCTAATGGTCAGGGGTCTCTTTACCTTTACTAGGGATAGGGAGAAGTTAAATTCAGTTTGCGTTTAATGGTGAATCTACCTAATTTGTAGCTTCTGAAACAATATGCAAACCAAATACAGCCATCCTTTGAAATTCACACTTGGATGTTTTGCAGTGCAGTTCTCCAGCTAAGTAATGTGTACAAAGTATATACTAGGGCAAAGTTGGCATTAAAATGCATATATACTGTACATGAAAACTGCAAGCAAAAATGCATTATATTAGGTGAGATTGGTTTTGCAAACTTTATATATGAGGCAAAATTGCATACAAAGATGTATCTATTATGATAAATTCACACTAAAATGTCAATGAAGTTTCATGAGGGCTTTTTTTAAAAAAAATGCACACTGATGCAGAAATGTAGAAAATTGAAATTAAGAGCAGAGAAATGAGAGACTGAAAGCTGCCAAAATTGGCAGATTCACGCATCCCTGCCAGAAAGTGGGATACAGCAATGGGCAGTTTTATAAAGTAAACTAAAAGTTTCTAATAACTCCTTTTTAACTAACTCCCAAATCACCCTCAACAAGAAATAAAGTGGGGGAAAGGGCCAAAGTTAAGGCAAGCAATGGTATTCTATGAAAGAACCACTGAAATCCTTTGTTCCTAGAGCAGCAAGAGGCATACAGCTTTCCAATTAATTAAGGCAGCTCAGCTGTCAATCAGATGGTTATAAGCCAACTGTTTTAGAACGAGCACATGCTTTGGTTGTTTTACCACACTGATCATATGATTGTAGCCAGCATGCTTTCACAACCGCTGTTGGCAGCCCTTGACACATTGGCATGGTTCTTTGATTTTTGGGCATGCAGCCCATTTTCTTTCCCAAAGCAGAGTGGTAGGAGAGAGGGGAAAAACCTCTACTTTTGGATGCAAATTTCAACTAAAAAGCATATGATGCTATATTTAAAAACCTGTTAAAAATTATTGAAAGCATTGGTATATTTCTGGACATGTCACAAAATCTATACAAAATGCAAAAGAAGGCAAAATGTTTTTACATAAATTCTGAAGTTAATGGGAACATAGAAGCAAAACTATAGATAAATAAGCAATGTGTATATCATGGGTAGGCAAACTAAGGCCCAGGGGCCAGATCCGGTCCAATCCCGCGGACTGTCCAGGAATCAGCGTGTTTTACATGAATAGAATGTGTCCTTTTATTTAAAACGCATCTCTGGGTTATTTGTGGGGCATAGGAATTCATTCTTTGTTTTCTTTTCAAAATATAGTCCGGCTCCCCACAACGTCTGAGGAAGAACAGTGGAAAGGCCCCCCGCTGAAAAAGTTTGCTGACCCCTGGTGTATACCATATATATAAGAACTGTTCTTCTGGATGAGCCCAAAGAGCTATCTAGTCCAGCATCCTGTTCTCACACTGGCCAACCCAGAGGCCTATGAGAAGCCCATGATCTGGACCTGAGCAGCGTTCTTCATCATTTGTGATGCCCAGCAACTGATATACTGAGATTTACTGTCTGTTGATAATAGAGTAGAACATAGCCATTGTGGCTAGTAGCTACATGCAGCTTAATCTTTTCTAATTTCGTCCCATTCTCCTTTAAAGCTACCCTGGATGGTAGTTATAACTACATCTAGTGGGAGTGAATTCCATTGGTTGGTTATTGTGCAGCATGAAGACTTATTTCTTTTGTCTGTCCCGGATTGGTCAACATTCAGCATCAGTTGGCCCTAGATTCTAGTGTTACTAGCGAGGGAGAGCCTATGCATAATGTTATGCATCTCTGTTATATACCCCCTTATTTTCCTTTTTTATAAATTAAAAAGGCCCAGATGTTCTAACCTTTCCTCATGGGGGAATTGCTACAACCCCCAGTCAATTTGGTTGGCATTTTCTGAACCATTTCCAGCTCTCCAGTATGTTTTTTGAGCTGATAATTACTTTTTGTGATGATAACTATAGTGATGCCTGGGTTGCTCAGAGTAAGGCTGCAATCCTGTATTGATTTACATAGGAAAAAGGCCCTTTGAACTAAATGGGACTTGCTTCTGAGTTGACATGTATAGGATCACACTGTAAGAGTTCATATTTGGATGGTTTTAACCCAATCCTAATGAGGCAGGCAGGTTTTCAGCTTAATAGGTAATAATTTTTACTGCCTGTTGTGTTCAAACAGGATCTAGGTAGCTTTTCGGTCCTGTGTTACTTTTAAAATGTATTTTATCAGTCAGCTTTTTTTGGGGGGGGGGGCAGTTCTGCAGCTATTTAATTACTTGCAGAACCAAGAGATAAAAAAATGGTATTTGCATCCCAAAGGCTGTGACTGTGTGAAGGATTAGCTGGCTTCAAGAGGCTAGCAGTACATGTAGATATTCTGTTCGATTTTTGCTTTGTGGGATTTTAAAGTTGGCACTCCTGCAGAATTTTAAATGCAATTGATTAGAGATGTAGGACGAATGTGTGCTCATCTTAGACATATACCATTGAGAGGAAAAACAAATGTTTTAGAGTGAACATGAAGACCTGTATTCTACTCTTTAATATCTGTAGGCTCTGTAGAAAATGCCAGTGGCTATGAAGGCAGAATTCAGAATAACATTGCATTATTGAAAAACATTTCCCCTTTAGATCAATAGATTCTTTGATTTTCATTAGGACTGCAGCACACAGGGAAGGGATATTTAGCTCTAAACACACATGCCAGTGCAGTCCCACTGAACTTTGCCCCTGTGCCATTGTTAGCTCCAGAAGAGAGAGAAGGGTTAAACATCCCCTCTCTGCATGCTGTGTTCTGTATAAGAACCCCCCATTTCCAGCTATTCGTTTTTGTAAAACTGTCAGGTTTCCCAGTGATGCATCTTGTTTGGTGTACTTCTACAGTAATTAACATGGAAGGTTTCTGGGATATGTATGTCTTCAGCTCCTTCTCCCATAGTGGTAGATTGTGGGTTGTGCTTTCCTTGCAAATCAGGGTCTACATGGACAATTTGATCTGGTTTCAAATCATTATTTATAAGACAAGTGCAAACTATTGTTTCCTGGTTCAGATGAAGCAGCAAAATATGGTTTTGCCATACAGTATATGGAGTGAGGAGAAGGAGTCTTATGGAGGAGTATATGTGTACACATGGGTCATTTTAAAGCTTGTTCATGTGCTACCAACTTCTGGTTTGGCATTTTGTCTCTGAACCAACTGTTTGAATCAAATTGCTACTGCGAGCAGCTGGCAGGAAGCTTCAAGTAGGAGACCTACTTAATGGAATTGAGAGGAGAACTTCACTTCTCTTCAGAGTAGTTTGTATCCTACCTTTACTAATGGCGAGCAGAAGTTGGTTTTCCCTTACCATCACAATAAGAGGGAATTGGGACTAACCACTATCATAATATGAGGACAGATGACACAAACTCTGGGATTCAGGGAAACAAAATTAGGATAAATGGGGACAGAAAAAATATTTAAAGAATGCAGTTCATTAAAGTGAATAGTCACTTTAAGTCAGTTGTACTCCAAAATATATACACATTAACCATTCATTAGCTAATTTATTCAAGTTTTGAACCCACCCTATCCCATGGGCCCAAGCAAAAAATATTTCAAAGCTTTAAACATTATGTTACTACTGCAGACCATAATGCTGTGAAGATGGAGATGAAACTAACACCAACTGGCTCCTTCAGATGGAGGATGAATGACACTTTATTTAGAGATGAAGAAGTGACTAAGAAGGCCCAAAAAACCTTGAGAGACTATTTCGAGATAAATATGAACACTAATGTTGAAAAAAGAGTAATCTGGGACGCAAGCAAAGCTGTTATGAGAGGTAGTAGATAGGTAGCCGTGTTGGTCTGCCATAGTCAAAATAAAAAAATTCCTTCCAGTAGCACCTTAAAGACCAACTAAGTTAGTTCTTGGTATGAGCTTTCGTGTGCATGCACACTTCTTCAGTATCTGAAGAAGTGTGCATGCACACGAAAGCTCATACCAAGAACTAACTTAGTTGGTCTTTAAGGTGCTACTGGAAGGAATTTTTTTATTTTGTTATGAGAGGGTTCTTGATACAACAGATAGGCAATACCATAGGCAATGTTCAAGGATGATGGAAGTTGTAACCACCAACAGTCTGACCCAATATAATATATTCTGACTGGCAACAAATAGGTCTTCAGGATTTCAGACCAAGAGAGGCTTTTTTAAATCATTTGTTTTAATGAATGCCAAGGACTGAATCTGGTATCATTTGCATGCAAAGTATGTTCCAATGATTGAGAGGATTTATGCATTGCCCCCCCCCCCAAAAAAAAGAAAAAAGGAAATACATCAAAGTACTTTTGAAAATTCTGCCCAGGCACCATTTTCTACGGTCGAATCCTGGCTATGTCCAGGAAATTCCAGACATATGGCAGCCCTACTAAAATGAAAGTGTACCAATAAATCTCATTATTTGTCCAAATATGGCATACAATGATGATTATGATATAATAATAATAATAATAATAATAATAATAATAATAATAATAATAATAATTTATTTATACCCCGCCCTCCCCAGCCAAGACCGGAGGATTTAGTTTCAGTCGGCTCCCACAAAACCATCCAGCCACAGCTTCCAAGCATCTGGTCAGTGTGTTTGGGGCCGAGTCGGTGTGGCCATCCATCAGCAGATAGAGCTGAGTGTCATCAGCATATTGGTGACAGCGCAGCCCAAAGCTCCAGACAATCTTGGCAAGGGGGCGCATAAAGATGTTAAAAAGCATTGGGGAGAGGATTGTGCCCTGCGGCATTCAACACACCAAGGAGTGGCGTGACGACATCTCCCTCCCTAGTGCCACCCTCTGTCCCTGACTAGAGATAAGAGAGCACAGCCATTTTCGGGCTACGCCCTGTATCCCCACGTCGGCAAGGCGGTGGTCCAAAAGGATAAAGGCTATTCCTGAGGCTTACTCTCAGAAGATTAAGATGGGGTTTTTGTTTACTGAATCAGAAAATATTGTAATATTGTAGATAGAAACTATAAAAATGACTTCTGGATTCATAAAAAAATAGTTTAACTGTGGATATAACTGTTTCCTCAGAAGAGAAGGTCCACAATTGCTTGAAACATTTAGGCAGATTTGCAGCACTAAAGAGTTCTCACAAATATATTTCTCCCTAGGTCTTGCTATATTTCCTTTCCATTTATATTTTCCCATATATAACAAAATGCATTGCTTGTAAACTTCCTATGATTTGTAGAAAAACCAGATCAAGGCCTGTGGCAAGAAGATAAACATTGCCTGCTGAGCTGTCTGTCCTGGGCTCAGGCCAAACCAAATTTCCTGTGTTTAATAGTTATTCCATAATTTCACCACTGTTAAATAAAAATACAATTTCAGACCAATAATTTTTTATAGGGTTATATTACTAGCTTTCAAAATTATTAGGTATAAAGGCATAACAGCTCATCCCCTTTAATGAAGGAACAGGGTGTTATTGTCATGTTCTGGTCTGATACCAGATTCCAAGGAGAAGGCAGCAAGGTTGATCAGAGATTGCATGACCAGAGGGGTTGGTGCTAAATACGTAATTAGTTCCAAAAAAAGGTTGATAACAGACTGAGCCTTTTCACCTTTCCCAGGCTCTACTCCACTTTTGACTAACTTTAGATTCTTAAATGGCCAAACCTCTGGCATGAAGACAGACACTATTCTCTACCCTTCCTCCTGCTGTGTTCCCTGCACCACTGAACTGGTGAAGTGCTGTGTGAGGCATTTGGTTCCTCATGGAAGGTGTCCATGACATTTTGGGCTCTGAGTCTACACATATGGAAGGTTCTTCTAGGGGCTCATGGTCATCAACCACAGCCTTGGTGATCTCCTGATCTCCAGCAGAAGGTTCACAGTCCTGTACTTAGTCTGGCTCCTTAGCTGGAGATTCTGTAGCCTCCGACTCTTACATTATTCTAAATATGGAACCTTTTGACCTTTTGAGATTAATCCAAAGAAAATTATTATTATTGTTATTGTTATTTATTTATTTATTTATTACTTATGCTCCACCCATCTGGTTGGGTCTCCCCAGCCCCTCTGGGTGGCTTCCAACAGGAGATTAAAAATGCATTAAAACATCAGTCATTAAAAAACTTCCCTAAACAGGGCTGCCTTCAGATGTCTTCTAAATGTCAGATAGTTGTTTATTCCTTTGACATCTTATGGGAGGGTGTTCCACAGGTCAGGCACCACTACCGAGAAGGCCCTCTGCCTGGTTCCCTGTAACTTTGCTTCTTGCAGTGAGGGAACCGCCAGAAGGCCCTTGGCACTGGACCTCAGTGTCTGGGCCAAACAATGGGGGTGGAGATGCTCCTTCAGGTATACTGGGCCGAGGCCCTTTAGGGCTTTAAAGGTCAGCACCAACACTTTGAATTGTGCTCGGAAACGTACTGGGAGCCAATGAAGGTCTTTCAAGACTGGTGTTATGTGGTCTCGGCGGCCGCTCCCAGTCACCAGTCTAGCTGCTGCATTCTGGATTAATTGTAGTTTCTGGGTCACCTTCAAAGGTAGCCCCACGTAGAGCACATTGCAGTAGTCCAAGCGGGAGATAACGAGAGCATGCACCACTCTGGCGAGTCTCAGCCTGCGTACCAGATGGAGCTGGTAGACAGCTGCCCTGGACACAGAATTGACCGGCACCTCCATGGACAGCTGTGAGTCCAAAATGACTCCCAGGCTGTGCACCACCTTGCCCCATTCAGAACCAGGGAGTCCCCCACACCTGCCTGCCCTCTGTCCCCCAAAAGCAGTACTGCTGTCTTCTCAGGATTCAATCTCAATCTGTCCCACCATCCATCTTCCAACCGCCTCAAGGCACTCACACAGGACCTTCACCACCTGGAAATAATGTTTCCAGTTTCCTTATTTTGACAGGTGTATATTCATTTTATATTTGTAATTGAGAGCAAAGCAGATTTGTTCTTTAAACTAATCTTGCATACCTGTTTTCTAAAGCAGAATATTGTTTGTTTAAAAAGGTGGCTTTCTTAACCTTCTAAAATGGCAAAGGTTTTTGTTGCTTGTACACAATAGCTCAATCTCTTGAAGTTATTATAGCCAGCATAGAATTGCTAGATAGAAATTTTCAGCTCTCAGTTAATGTATTAGGAAGAGCAGCAGTACTTGCCTTATCCATCCTTATTATGGTAATTAACTTGCTTCATATACCATCAGAAGCCCATGGTGTTGCCTTGAGTTCTTGTTCAACAGGCCAGTTATCATCTCCTAATACTGACCAATTACTCAAGCTCTAATGAATTCAATTTTAGTGAGCATTTTTTCCTTGAGAGTATTATCATCCACTTAAAATGCCCTTTCTGTTGCATCTACTTGGCGCCATCACAGAAATCTCATTCAGTTTAAGGCTATGACCAACTTCATATTCACGCTCATGGCATCAATACTTACTCTATTGTATTGTTTAGACACACAGTAATTTTAAAAAGCTTAAAATTTGAAGAGAAATGGAAATGTGATCTCAAACTGATATGGGTCACTAGCAATTCATGCACTTTGTACTTCTGGAAACTATTATTAAACCCAATGCCTCTGCTATTTAGAATAACAGGACTATTCACTGACGTCTTGACCCTGATATCAAATTGTATTACAAATTGCATTTTCTGAGCACATCACATTTCCTGTTTTAATTTTTTTAATATATTTTTTAAAGACATTATTGTGCCCCTTTCCCAAATACTCAAGAAACGTCTAGATAAAACATGATCAAAATAATGCTTTCATATAAGCATTACAGAAATTAAAACAAATGTAACTGACAGTAGGAACAAAACACAGCAAGGTCATGGTAATCAAATTCATGTTGGAACATAAAGGCTTTGAAGCCCTTTAGGAAAGGTTTCTTCTGGCTTATTATTCCACAGTTTAGAAGACATAGACTAGGCTTCCATGATTGGAGCGGGGGCAGATCCCATCAGCAAAGAAGCAGTTGTGACCAATTCCCCCTACTACCTGCCAACTACTTTTCCTTCCTGAAAATCTGCTATGGGGGATCTTGTGGAGCAACATGAGACAGAGGAATCAGCAAAAATTGTCTTCCCCCTTCTGCTGGTGGGATAATCTACTATATCTTGGGGCCATCTATGTATGGGAGAAGCCCATTGATTATTGCTCGGAGAAAGGCTGATACAGGGAAAGAAGGCCCTCAAATACATAATGTCATAAATGACATTAAAGGGCAAAGCCAGAACCTTGATTTGATCCCAGAAGGGCATAGGCAGCCAGTGCAGTTGAGGTGGTATTGACTTATTATACTTACATATATGCCTTCAACTTACAACACCCATCAAAAAATGAACAGCAGCATTCTGCACCACTTTCAGCTTCCACTTCATTTTCAAGAGCAGCCCGACATAAAGTGCATTGCTGTAGTCAATCCTCTTACAAAAGAAAGGATCAGTATTGTAAGATTCAAGAACGGGGTGGAGCCCATGTAACAAATAAAAGGTGCAATGAGCCACAATACCTGCTTCTCAGAAAGCATGCCCAGGTTGAGGATAACTTGGTCAGATGGGGATATGGCTTTTCTAGTGATCAGCAAAAAAGTGATACTCTTCCGTACTTAAATAGGTTCCCAACAGCACTATCCCACCTTGTCTGAATTCATCCTTAATCTACACCAGACATTTCTTGAGAACAAAGACAGCAGCTTCTTTGTATTTTTACAGTGAAATTTGGAGCAGGGTGCCATCAGATCTTTATTGTACATAACCCAATCCCAGATAATGTCACTCAGTTGTTTCATATATTGATGACTGTACCAAAACCCATGCAACTGTACTCATCAGATCACAAGTAGTTGAGCTGGCATCCCCAGTGGCAAAACCACTGGAGAGCCAGCCCTGAAACCCTCACTATAAATATTGAATCTAAACAATTTGAAATAATAACACAGTTCACAACATTTAAATCCAGGAACTGAAGGAACAGTGAGGTTTCCACTATTGATCTCCAACCATATATACCAAAGATGTTTCTGTCTTGTAACCAGGTCAGAGGCCACTTTGGAAGGACTTGCAGAATGAGGTTCATCCTGGAATACCTGGAGCTGTTCTACTACCACATGCACCACAAACCGTTGCATAAAAGGAAATGTTTACATGAACCTATAGCTGGCTATTTATTTATTTATAAAGAGAGTGCAGATTACTGCCACCTTCAAGTACTTTTCTCCCAGTGCCCCATTGACATCCTTAGTGAGAATAGATCAAAACGATCCAAGCAACTATGACAAGCAAATGCTTTGGTCACCCTCTGGTGTAGAGCTAACCACTCACCTAAGTCAAACTGGATCTGAGTGACTTTATAAGCAAAGATTGTGCAAAACTGTTACAAGTAATTTGCCTTCTGATGGATTGATCCTGAGGCATAACAGCCTCTGAAATAACTCAGGTAGACACAATTCAGCTAACTGATGGTAGCAGAGAAGACAGACTTGCATAGGCCATCAAACTAGCTTTCTGCCATGTGCGGTTAAACTCCATGTGACTTTTCTATCAGCAGATCTTTCTGTTTTCAGATGCCCATCTGCTCAGTAGGTTGCTGGAGATCTTCAAAACTGGGAAGGAGAGGATTGTCAATGAATCTGGTCAACCTACTACAATTGCATATCTAGATTAGGGTAGTACCCTACATCAGTAGTGCCAGTTACATGCTGCTGTGACCAGAAGGCACCCCTGTGGAAAGCAAGATGATCAATAAACTTCTTGAGTGAACAGTACTTTGATTGTGGTCAAATATATAATAACTGATGGAAGAATATTGACCTGGCTTGTTTGAGAATTGGACCAGGCGTAGGCAAACTCGGCCCTCCAGATGTTTTGGGACTACAACTCCCATCCTCCATCCTCCCTAACAGGACCAGTGTTCAGGGATGATCGGAATTGTAGTCCCAAAACATCTGGAGGGCCGAGTTTGCCTATGCCTGGTTGGACAAGTCACTACCCAGCATCTATTGAGGGGGGAAGCTCCATCAATAATGGAGGTGGACATGCCTTGTAGTGCCTAATAGTCTTGCTGAAGTGTCCATTATTCTCAAGGGCTGCTTCAGGCCTTTCTGCATATCCAGTTCCCTGCTCTGAATTGAGCTTTTTTCAATACCGCTTCACTACTAAAAATATTCAAGAACCATACATGTTCATTCTCTATCTATAGATGCAAGATAATCTTACACACAAAAGAGCTGCCACAGGCAAAGTGGAATTCATGTGATGTGGCTAACACTTGGAAGTGTCTCTGCTGCCTGTATATCTAGCTCTTTCCTTGTATGTAATATGTGTGTGTTTGATTATAAATTATTTTGAGGAGGAACTATTTATTGCTTTGTTTATGTACAGGGCCTTGCACAATAAGCATCCAGTTTGGACCTGCAGCTCAGTTACAATAAACATGATTGATAATAACAGAAAGCCAAGCATTTGAAGTCAGGAGTTAAGGGAATCTATTTTTAAAAGAGCTATATCATTGATTTATTCTTCACCAGTTTACCCAGCTGGCCTATCTTTCTGAGTTTCATTCAGTGGTCAATCTAATGCAAGCAATAAATCATGCTATTTTCTCTTAATTCTTTTTATGCTTGTCAAACATATTTCTGCAGGGATATTTGTTACTGCGAGACTAGTGATGAAATACATTTATTGACTGCACTCACAAGACTCTAAATAGGTGCCTGTCTTTGCTTAACAGCACAATAATAAGACATAGGGAAAGATATCCTTGAAATAACCCTTGCATCAATGTTCCTCAACCAAATCTGAAATTTTCAATTTCAGAATATTGGGAAAGTCAGCAAAGATCATTCCTCATATGATGACATTTTCTATCTTGCATTTCATTTATTTTTGTTGGGAAGGGATAGTGTGAAAAAACATCTTTCTATAGTTTACTATTGTTATTAGTCCTGTGAGGAGAATACATGCCCTTTATTGTAGCTTTTGAATTATTACTATTTTGTTTCAAATCTTGAACTGTTGGTGTCATAACTTTTGATTACATTTTGCCCAAGTACTGAGAACAACATATTTTGTTGACTTCTACTGCTACAATCAGTGGCATAGGAAGGGGGGTTGCAGTGGGTGCGGCCTGCCCCGAATGTCATCACTGAGGGTGAAATGAGTGACAAAATGGCAAAAATAAGTTTTTTTAAAATAAGAAATTCCCATTACGAAAAAGGTTATAAGTGCTTATGCTCACAACGTTAAGTAAATAAATCAGAAAATAACACTTGCAACTTTAAGTATCTTATTTTTCCTTCTTTCAATAGTTTCAATGTTTGCGGGGGGGGGGGGGAGAGAGTTAACAAGAAATTTTCCACACCGGGTACCACCTGACCTTGCTACGCCACTGGCTACAATGTCCTCTGCTCAGTATTGTTTTGCTAGTCCTTTGATTATTCTGGGCTGCTTCCAAATGCTGCAGCTGCAAAGGTGAACCATGTGGTCATGGCACACCTCTACCACCTAGAGGCTAAAGTGCATATAGTTCAGGCATGAATTCGTCTTTCCAGTGAAGACTAGACCCTAGTCACAGACCCTAACTGCTCACTCTTTCAGAAGAAGGATATGCCTCTTTAGCAATCTTAATAGCTGCTTCCTCCATCATTGTCTTATCCTATTTCAGGCAATTTTTAACTTGTGGAAAATTAATATATCTTGCATTAGATGATTAGAAAAAAAGCAAAGAAAGAAAGAAAGAAGAAAAAAGAAAGGGAAAAGATAGTAATGGCATGAGTGGAACTGTTGAGAAACAAAATACTGTTTTAAACAGTAGAGATTGGAGGTGAATCTCTCCCATGTAACTTCCATTACAAAGAAAATAGGGATACTTATTGTTACTTTTCTGTATTAAACCTAATAAACTCGCTGTGTTTGTGTATTAAAAAACAAGCAAAAGCAAATCCATCTTTTGTAAACCTTTTGGTGGCAAGGGCCACCCTACCTTCTATCTTACGATGACATGTATGTATTAATATTACAGTGATAACATTAATTAAAAATAGAGCCTTATTTATTTATAAATTTATGAGTTACATTTTCCAGCTTTCCTCCCAAAAGGAGTGATATAGAAGTGATCCTTAGGGGAGGTAACATCTTGCTGCTCTATGTCCAAACGTATTCTTATTGTTTGTTTTAACTTCAGTTTCCATATTGCTGTAATTCTGTAAAATCTTTAAACATGGAGATAGAAGCATTGTGCAATCACAGTATATCTGTTCCTGCATGTTAAGAGACAAAGGTCATGACCCCTTCGACAAGGGTTCCGCAACAGTGTTGCTGTTTGACATATGGTGCTTTAAGTCAGCCTATCCTTATCTAGTATGTTTCCAAATAATGATGTTAATTACACAGATGGGCATTTAGGAAGTCAGCATTTTCTCAACTATAAGGTTGATAATTTTCTTTAGGATTAATTAGTAGGGTTATTAATCCAAACAATTAAATTCTCTTTTAACAGTACAGCTGTCTAATTAATGAATCTATTAATTAATCAGTGAGTTTTCCAGATGTCTACTTAGATAAAGTCCCTTGAGGAGCAACATTAGTTGTTGGTCTTTTATTTTAAAAAAAGAACTCTATGAATCAGTTATCGTTTTAGCTGAACAGTAAATCTGCTATTACCTGCTGCCTTGCGGGAAGAAAAGGGTAAGGAGTAAACCCTACACAAACTGGAGTGGAGTCCCTAAGGTGGTTGGATAGTGTCTTGTACACCAGCTTCCAGCAACTCCTGCAGCCAAGCTGGTGCCAAATGTATTGTTCTGCTTTCCTTTGGACAAGCATCAGTTAGGTGGAGAAGGGGATTGTGTTGTTTGGGCAACTCCGGACCTCCATACACACGAACCAGTTTGCGCCCCAGGGAGGTCACTGATGCTGCTAGTGCAGCAAAAGCAATGCAGGAGGCAGCAGTTACAAGCTACCTATCTCTACAGCCACAGCAGGCACTGTGATTCTCCAGCAGTTTGGCTTCACCCCCGGAGGCATGCTCTATTGTCTCTCAAGACAGATGATGCCAACAATATAATCTGCTATAACCTTTAATTTAGGACATAGAGTTGCTGGATTTTCTGTGAGCAAATTCTGTTTTAATTATTCTAGGTTTCTCTTTGCATTCACACTGGCGTTGTTGTGAGATAAAATGTCCTTGAACTGTGATAATACCTTGCTTGCCTGGATGTAGGGATGTGGGCATGGGTGTGTCTAGAATCATCTGACTTCTGTGTGGCTACAATGAAGCCTGCAATTCAAACTAATCAAATAAATTGCTCTTCCCACTTGTGCTCCTTGCTCTTATCAACCATTGGCATGCATCCCCTGAAAGGTTGCTTAGAAGGGAATTCATCCCTCAACTGAAAAGATTTCCCACACCTGCTTTTAAAAACTCACGAGTTGGACATGACTGATTAGTTAAAAATTGAAAGTGGAAACTGTCAATACAGAGGAAGAGCCACAGCTTGTTCTTACAGAAAAAAATTATGGGTTCCTGTTATGTGTGAACTGAGCCAATATCTCACCATGTTTGTATACTACCCTCATCTTAATCAACTCTGCAGAAATTGGAAGAATGGGTTCTGCCAAACTATTACTAACTTTACCACTGTGTTCTTGCACAGTTTGCGTTCAAATTCAGTGAGGCTTGCGCAAGAGAACTTCCCAGCAGAATATGTCCTTAGTTAATGAAAATGTAATAGTATTAGTGAATTAATTTGTCTTTTCCTCTGGGACCCGCATAATAGTCTCAGTGGGTTGTAAACACAGTTTATAACAGCACATACCATTTTAATGGTGTTAAAGAGCCTGTTTTTAATCTTATATGAAATTCTACAGCTATTAAACCCAGGACATCTGCTGTTTCCGGATAGCTGTACACAGTAAATAAAGATACTTCTTTTCATAAGATAATGTTTATTTATTTTCCATGATCAGTTATCACTTTCAGGATACAGTGGTCTGCAATTCTACACACTCGTACCTGGAATAATGTCCATTTACTCAGTAGGAGTCATTTTTTAGTAAATACGCATAGGATTGCATTATTGTTGCATTACTGAATATTTTCATCATAGTTAAATAGAAAATCTGTGTCAGGGGCTGTCTGTTTCTGAATACTGAACCAGAGGGCAGACATAACCAAAGTCTTCATGTCCTGGTTTTGAGCTTCCAGCGACTATGTTAGCAATTCTTGAGTTAGATGGACTTTTGCTTTAATACTGAAGGTGATTTTTTTAGTATCTGGAAAATCAGCAATTAGCTGTGTTACTTGCTGGGCGCTGACATGGGTTCTCTTGCCAAGAAAACACTGGTTACCATTCAGCTGCTATCAGTAACAATGACTGCACTTTGTGTAACAGAGCAAAAACTGAGAAAAGAAATACTGAGTGAATAAATCATTAAATAAATGAAAGTTAGAATATAGTAATCTTAGAACTGCATGCATGAGTCTGGTTGCAATGGGTGGACAGTTGCCATGTGGTGCCCACAAAAGTTTTTCTAGTTTGCAAATGTTTCCCTAAAAGTTTGGTAACCTATACTGTAAGGGACTCATGCTAGCCAATCCACTTCTTCCACTACCCCTCCTCACACTTTCCGTTTTTCTTTTACATCTGATACTTGCGGCTCCTGAAGGAATTGAGATTGGAGGGGAGGATTCCCCCTTTGGTTTTAATGCTGTCTATTTCTTCCACCTCAGGTTTCATGCTGAAACACCCTTTTTAATTTTCTCAGCACCCCTACTTTGATCCAGTCTGGTTGACACCCAAATACCTGAATTTACTGTTCGAGAGAATTTTACTGTTATAGTATTAAAACGTTCAGTGGGTAAACCTGCTTGGAAATAAGAGACAGATAAATATAAACTTATTTGTTTTGCCCTATTCAGCTTACCTGAAGGATGCACTCGTAGGACATTCCCAACTGTGATATTTAGAGCAGTTATATTATGTGAAATATGAGCTCATGACCCCTAGAGTGCCAGCTAATCACCTCTTGGGTCCCACTATTGTTCTCCTGCTGCTAAATTGTGCTAAAAATTGCTAGTACAGAGTCATTATCATCATCACTCTTTGATGGTAGGTAGCTACTTGTAGACGTCAAAAGAATTCTTAATGCAGGTTATAAAGCAGTCAATGGGGTGCAGTGACTAGACCTGTTGGAGTTAGATGTAAGAAGCAGTTCAAATCACTGTTTAGCAAAGAAAATCAGTCTTCAGCTTTGGGTAGATCACTGTCCTATGGTATACCCAAAGCACAGAGGTTTTTGGGTTGCTAAAACACTACTGTGAGGTTAGACTGGAGAGCAAATTTCGGGAATATCAGAAATGCCAGGTGAAGTTTTCAAGCAAAAAGGAATTGTAATGTTCCGCTCTATTACAAATTAAATTTCCCTAGAAGTTCTTTTCATAATTGGAAGTTAAAATGAACATAGGCACAGCATTATACTGAATCCAACCATTATACGATCAAACTCAGTATTGTCTGCACTGACCGGCAGCACCTCTCCAGGATTTCAGACAGGGAACACTCACAGCCCTACCTGGGGATGCTGGGGATTGAACATGGTACTGCCTGCATGCAAATCAGATGCTCTACCATTGAATTACATCCTTTCCCCACGAGATACTGAACATGCACGATCAGTGTTCAGGCTGATAAAATACCTGTGAAGATACATGTACAAAAGTTTTTTTAATATTAATCCCTGACTTTAATGAAACACTCATCGATTGATGAGAACTACATAGGCACACCACCAGATAAAGTAGCCTTTTGACAGGTTAAAAACAGAAAGCTGTAAGTGCCCATTTTCAGAAATTAATTATAGAAATTACCTATAAAAAATGGAAGGACAGGCAAACAGACCTGGCATAGTCAATCTTCTGATAATTTCTGGATTTGAAATGCATGAATTCCATCAGACCATAGTATTAATACCTTTGAAGAGCCACTCATACCACTTTGGACTTCCATTCTTATACTTGATTTCAGCCTTCCAATCACTTTTAGTATTTTATCATGTTTTAATCTATTGTGTGATTTTTTTATATTTGTAGTATGTATTATTTTTGTTGAGTCTTCTTATTTTGTTATATAGCAACTAACCAATCATAATAATTAATAATAACAGCAAATAAAAATGTTCTTCCCATTCTGTATGTAAAACAGGAACAGTGCAACAACTAATAACTTTCACTTATGATATATTTATTAGGAGTTTACAATGGTGAATCTTTGTTGAATGCTGATAATGCTTTCAAAGAATTGTGCATACCATCTAAACCTGTCAAGCTGCACATTCATATTTTTTTGCTGATTGAGTTTTCAAGCAACAGTCTTTTATATCTGAATGAGACTATAAACTGGGGGGTGAACCATTTTGGAAGGGAAATATCGCTGATTAACTTGGAATTTCAGTTAGGAAAAGCAGCGTCTCGCATCTGAAGAGTGGTCTCACTTGAAATGTGTCAGATTTTATTTTGTATTCCTAGGAAACTACCTCTGCACCCACATAGTTGAAATTCCTCCCTGGAAAGTTTTGTAATCAACTTCATATGGCTCTGTTGTATATCTATATATTTCCAAACCTTTGAAAATAAACTGCATTCTTATTTATTTGCATATGAAGTTAAATTTAGTGGCACTTTGACTAAAACCTAAGAATAAAATGTTGAACAGTGAACCAGTTGTTAAGAGATAAAGTGCTGTCTGTTAGAGTACTAACATGTTTTGACAGTTTTAACTATTTTTGTTTATGAGACAACGTATTTGACTTTTATCTTAGTGGGAAATGTTTGTTGCCGTTTAGAAAGAATGCCTTTATAGATGTGAGATAAAGTTCACAGGTAAGAAAGACGTCATAAGGCATGCCCTACAGGTCTGTAGCATGCAAATGGAGGTCTTCCATTTGAAAGAACATCAACACTGCCTTTTACATCCTATTGAGTTCTTATTGTTATTTCACTGATAAAGTGCACAAGAGTCAACACTGAGCCAGTGGATACATCAGAATTCGCCTGCAATCTGCTCCAAAGGGTCAATCAACAATCTGTAGCAGAATTGAGGGGGGGCACACAAAGGTGACTGCAGGGAGTGGGGTTGGAAGGATAAGTCATGTCACACAATTTATTCCAATGTAGTCGGTGCCTTGTTTCCTGTATTTAATTCCTCCATATGAGTTATTAGCAATCATATCGAAAAATGCCTAACACCTGGTAGTAATATTCAGCCACCTCTTAATCGGGGAATGTCTGAAATGATTTAAAAAATTCAATTCCTGACTCAACATGAGGAGGAAGCAAGTGCTGGGATCAGTATCTGTTACTGTCTCTTCTGACTATCCTGGGACGATAGATGTTTCTTTGTTCTTACCAGATCTACCAGACAGATGTCTGTAGGAAGCTCACAAGAAGGGCAAGATGAACTGTTCCCAATTTCCTGGTCCTAGCATTGGAAAATCAAACCTAGGTACATTGCCTCTTAACCTAACATATAGAGGTTTCATTTGGTGATTATGAACATTAAAAGTGAGGAGCCCTAATGGCTCAGAATCCTGTTTCTCACAGTGGCCAACTGGATGCCTGTGGAAAACACAACCAGGACATGAGCACAATAATAGTGTGCACTGTCGTTGCTCTGCAGCAAGTACCTTTTGACCACATGAACTTTCTCAAATGTTATCTGGGTCAGCTTGAAGTCAAGACTATTTCTATTTTAGACTGAATAAGTCAAATTATGCCAAAATCATCTTAACATTTCAAACCCAGTGGCATTTGAGAATCACTGCTCTCCTTGAAAAAGATTACTACCTATAGCATGTGGTTTTTTAAAGAAGCAAACTATGAAGAGGTGGAAAGCACTAAAGTGAATGCTGTTGATATTAGGGGAGAAGTTAAAGCTTGTCTATATATATGGGTCAGTCAGGCTGGGTGCCAGTGGTTGGCCAGCAGTCTATGGCCCCAATCCTGCTCAGAGGGGCCTCTAATCTGCTTGACCCACCAGTGCTGCCAAGCATTGCATTGCATTTTGTGTAAAGTAGAATGGTGAACAGCCCCCATGGATGGGAGCTGAGCCTGGCTCCTGTTAAACAGCAGAAGCACTGTGAGCACAATGATACACTTTGCCCAGAGGCCTGGTGAAGATGAAAGAGTGTTCCTACAGTGGTGGCAGGTTTTTGTTTTTTTAAAAAAATGTGTCTGCATTGGAATGGCGGAGTGTGTTGTGGCATGGAGGCCTCATTCACGGCACCATGCCAAGGAGCCCTTTAAGTCTAGTGATACCTCTGGGGTCAGTTCTAAGGATGCACAGCTTCCTTTTAAAAAGTAATTATAAAACGTTTTAAATAACTTAAATTGCTTTCAGTTTTTCTGGTTTGTTAGCTGCTAGTTTTTAGAAAGGCAGGGTAGACACGATGAAAATAAATATGAAGAGATTTAAAGAACAGTCAAGTCAATCCAGTACTTATAACTTGACATTGCAACAGCAAATTGGAAGCTTCTTGCTCATATGATATCTATTTAGTCACAAAATATGCTGCTAACTTTTAGTAAGGTTATTTGGAATTCTGCAAATATTAAGTACTACAGATATTACCAATGTAAGCTTCATTCAGGTGGTCTGCATCATGTCTATGGATTTGTAGTTGAAGAAAGGAGACAGTATATCTATCACGTTAAATATTCATATTGGTTTAATTATTATGTATGTTGTTGCATTAGAATGTAATTTATATGAAATTAAAATTATAGTACAATAAAATACAATACAAGAAGTATAAGATGTAATCAAAAGACAAATAAGCAATAAAAATGCACAGTGCATTATAATTGCTCCAACTAGCAGAAAAATCATTAAGTTGTCTGCAAAGACCCTCAGCAATTTTCAAGTGGTCCATGGGGGAATTGTTTGAGAACCACTGTTTTAATGTTACCTGTATATAACTTGCATGAATCACAAGAAGGTAGATGTGGCAGAGCAGCATTTGGACACCAGTCCTATGATATGGAATTATATATGCAGAAACAAGCTACCATGCCAGTAGTCTTATCAATTTCTACCCAAAAGTAAGTCCCATGGAACTCCCAGATAGTCTGCAATCCTATATATCTGTGTGGAGATCAATGGTATCATTAGTATCTGAAATTCTCCCTCACCACCTCCCAAGTCCCATGTTAACAAGCATTTTATCGTTTGTGAGACACTGCAAGCATGTATGAAACATTGTATTGTAGCTACAGCTTCTTGGATTATAGCCAAAGGTGACTGGTACAAATATAAATACATATTTGATTACAAATGTATTTAGTACTTGACATGGCTGACTTTATTTGTGACACTGTGTAGAATGTTATAGAATGTTTGCCAACTTAATACTGTATGCTGGTTAGCAGACATACATTTAAATAATTGTTTTGGTTGGCTTTTCTATAAGCTAAATGGAATGCTAAATAACATGGAATGCTAGCATGAACAATACGATGATGTTCTGTTAGTTTGATTTATGCCCTTCCCCAGTTAATCAAGTCTTACAAATTTTCTGCCCACCAAAACTTAAATGAAGCTTTTAAGACTTAATTCATGAAGAACATACATTGTTACCATGCAAAGCCCCATGTTACTAACTTGCAATATAGCAGTTTCCTGGGTTGACTCAGTGGAGGTCGTTGTGGGATCTTGCGTAAGTAATGCATCTTTAGAAAATAAAATTAGGTCACTGGCACAAATTTGAAACTGACTTGATTAAAGCTGAGAAACTGGAATGGCTTTTTTTTTTTTTTTTTACTTCCTCTAGGTTGGAAAAGTCTTTAAGACCCTAAGGACCCTTCCTGAATTTTCATTTTAGACTGTATGTCATAACTACTACTTTTTCAGCTTAAAGTGATTGGATGTAGCTTTCCACAGAGAAAGTGCATTTGCTTCCCTTTCCTAAGGGAGCATTTCTTTTTTCTCACTGTAAGTATTGCAGTGAATCTTTCCATGTACTCGATACTAACTTCTGTCTATAATAATAGTAGCAATAATTAATATCAACACTCTAATGAACACAATATTATTATTAATAATAGTAAATAATTTCAACACTTTAATGAATTCCTAACATAAAGTCTCTCATGACCACAGGCACAGTATGTATAGAGTATTTTTACAATTTGCAGTCCTGTGCATATTTACTCAGAAATAAGTCCCATTTTTCTAAGTGGAATTTACTCCCAAGCACTTGCCTTGCAGTAAGTCTCAGTGAACTTAATATTTACTTCATAGTAGGTATGTTCTCTATTTAAAAATATCATTCAAGTACTTACAGTTCAAACGATACAACTTAAAGCACTGCTTTTCAATAAGGCATTGCTGCACTTTCTGTTTACTATCAAGTAATGTAACAGTGATGATAAAATGTGTCCTTGCATCAGTGCAAGTATTTAGTTTCTACCTTGCACCACAATCGGCCCAACTAGTGAACTAGTAGTGCAAACTAAATTGTGCAAGATCTTACACAGAGTCCAAATGGATAGAAACAAGAAATGGCATAGGTATAGTAATGCTTTTTCACACCCTATATGCAATGACAGGATTAGGACTGATGTTGCATACAGTCATACCTCGGATCTCAAATGCCTTGGATCCTGAATAAATTGGCTCCCAAACGAATGAAACCCAGAAGTGAGTGTTCCGGTTTTCAAACAGTTTTCAGAAGCTGAACGTCCAGCGCGGCTTCCGTGGCTTCTAATTGGCTGCAGGATCATCCTGCAGCCAATCGGAAGCTGCACCTTGGTTTTTGAACGGTTATGGGAGTCGAACGGACTCCCGGAATGCATTCTATTCGAGAACCAAGGTACAACTGTACTTTCGAAACTTTAATCTTAACTCAAAAAGCACAAGAGTAATGAAGATAATCAGTGTATGTTCTCATTGCCACAAGCACACGTGGTTGAAATCAAAACCCACCAAGTACACAGTGCCCCCTGTTTGCATGACTATTTACAAAATAGAGTCACTCCACAATCTCTTCCTATTTCCTACAAACACATGGGGAAAGCCAAGACACTCAAGATACAAGGATGGGACAGTAGAAAAATTCAGTGAAGTAGCATAGAAGACACAAGCAGGCAAGCTATATATATACACACACAGTCCTAGTGCAGTGAAATTTATAATAGCAGTTATGCAGTGGCTGCAACCTCAGTTATTTATTTGTTTTTTAAAAATTAGGCCACCTTCAGGAAGTCAATGGGTGGCTTGCTAACAAAATCAGCACATTGTCATAAAATAAGGATCAAACAGAACATACTACACACAGTGGGGGCAATCAGGACAAAAATTCCATATAGTGTTGCTAACAAAGCTAATTCTATAGCAACAGAGCAGAATTGGCCTTGAATACTATTGTAATATATTATAACATGCTAATATGTAGATTCTGACAAGGAAATTGTTAAGTATAAAACTGCCTAATGCAACTTTGTTTCAAAAGGCTTTCACAGCCTATTTTATAAAATAAGTACATGAAATTGTGCCGTGTAATGTAACTGACATGATCTTTAATTATATTTTAAGGCATTGAAGTTTTGTCTATGCTCATGGTGTCATTGTCCCATTCAAGTGCTAGGTTGTGTTGTCTTTCCAGCCTGAAGTCTTGAGTAGGAGAAACCTCTGTTTGGTAGTAGTATAACACAAAATAATGGTTAATAAAATAATCAAGAAGACAAATACCTCAAAAATACAGTTCATTGGGGACTGATTATGCTCAATAGCCACTAAAGTTGGCTGTCAGAAAATGGGGAGTTAGGAGTTAGCTTTTCACTTTCTCCCTTGTTTTTCAGGTTCTATCTTTTAAGAAGAAAATGATCATTGGGAGAATATGGTATCTGATTTAAACAACAATGTCTTATTAAATTTCAATTTTACAGTTGTACCTTGGAAGTTGAACAGCTTAGTTCCCAATGTTTTTGTTCCCAAACGTCACAAATCTAGAAGTGACTGTTTCGGTTTGGGAACTGTTTTTGGAAGCCAAACTTCCAACAGGCTTCTGCGGCTTCCGACTGACTGTAGGAGATTTGGAAGTCGAACAGACTTATGGAACGGATTCTGTTTGACTTCCAAGGTACAACTGTATTTTGAACTGAGGAAGATGGATTTTCACATCTTTAGGAGTGATTAGGAATTTCCGCTCAGCCATGCTAAATCTTATGTAATTTTTATTAATTAAAAATTGGAATAAAATTAATCTTTCAGGTTTGCATATCTAAGTTTTACAGACAGAATATAAAGTGAACCACATTTCCACATCACAAAGTTCCCTATTTAAATTCAGTATTTTAGTGCAAATTTTTACTAAAATGCACTTTTTTGTATGCAATTTTGCTTAATATACATAATTTTGCAACACAAATATATAATATAATAGTTTTGTATGTAAGCTTCATAATATGTGCATTATTATGCATACTTTAACCTAGTACAGTGGTACCTTGGGTTACACACGCTTCAGGTTACAGACTCCACTAACCCAGAAATAGTACCTCGGGTTAAGAACTTTGCTTCAGGATGAGAACAGAAATCATGCTCTGGCAGCGCGGCAGCAGCCCCATTAGCTAAAGTGGTGCTTCAGGTTAAGAACAGTTTCAAGTTAAGAACAGACCTCCAGAACAAATTAAGTACTTAACCCAAGGTACCACTGTATATGCATTTTGGTGCACATTACTTAACTTACACTGGAGAATATTGCAAAATTTGAAAAGTGTATATTGAAGAATGGCTGTGTTACGGTTGCGTATTGTTTCAGGAAATCTGTATTAGGTAGATTCACATTTAAATGTTGTGAATGGAATCAAATTTCCCTCCCATCGCTAAGGAATGGAAAACCATCTGCAGCTCTTCTTCAGGAGTCCACATGTCTGCACAAGCATGGTATGCCATATTTTGGTTTAGCATGCTGTGCAAACCAGGTTTATGGATAAGAGCTATCCTGTTGTGCTCTGAATGTGAAGAATTTGCTTTGTAAACAAATGATCAGGGGTTGCTGCTGCTGCTGCTGCTGCTATCTATCTCGCCTTTTTTTGCTGGGATATTCAAGACAGCTTGCAGCAGAAGATTTTTTTAAAAAATACAGATACATAGTATAAAACTACAGTCCTGATATGACACCAATAGAAAAGCTAGAACAGAATAAAACAACAGGTTAGAACAGAAAATTAAAAAATAAGTATTAAAAAATGAAGTTCAAAAAAGCCTTCCCAAATAAGATTGTATTCACCACCCATTTAAAAACAGACAACGATGGAGTCAAGTGTACCTCACATGGGAGACTATTCCAAATCCTGGGTACCACAACTGAAAATGGTTAGCCACCATTGTACATTTGCTGTGAGCCTCAAAGGTGGAGTGGACTTCTTGGCAGACTCATAAGTCAAGTCTTAAGATTTTCTGATTCAAAAGCAACACTGGTGGCCATGTTACACTTACTCTACAAAACTGATACTAAAATTGTTCAGTCTGCACACCCAGGTCTCTGCAGCCTCTAAATACTTTCAAGTTGTTGTTTACTATTAATGCACCATTAATTTTCAGTCATGTAACAATAACATCAAATTGTCTCAATTTTTGCTTGCCAAGCAGTAACAACTGAAACAATATAAGAAAGCCCTTACAATTGCTCAGTAAGGTGCAAATTTCTTGGCTCTTTCTTGGCATTATAATCTTGTGGTTTCCTTCTCTCTCTCAAAAAGAAAATGATTTCCTCTCCAGTTCTAATACTAGCTGCTACATTAAAGTGTGTAAATCTCCTGCTGAGTAACTAATGAAACATATATGTACACACACACATACAATTTTCTAACAGTAATCTATATGAACAGCATAAAAGGACTACAGTATAAAAGCATAAAAAGACTACGGTATAAAATCATTCATCAAACATAATTACATTATGGTATTTTTCTCCTCTTCAGACTGTCAAATTAAGAGTAAATTGAGAATAAGCAGAAATAGTATTGACAGGTCATCTTGTAAATTCTTTCTAGCCTTTGTGAGGGGAAAAAACTAATCACATTTGACCTTTCACAGTTGGAATGGTTTCTGACACCTTCATATTTTTGTGAAGATGGATATTCATTCCTGGACTGTGTTTCTCCTCTGTGCCTTAAAGTCCGCCCGTCCGCCCCCAATTCCACATGAATCTATTACTGCTGAGTATTAAAGGCAATGCATATGATAATAATAAGAAAAATATTTGCATTACTATGCTTAATAAAGGTATATTACCTTTCCCCCCCCCCCGCTATTTTCACGTATTGTGTTTCAGTTCTAAAGCTAACTGCATGCAATTAAGTGTCATTGGCTTTGATGGAACTTAGATTCAGTTAAAATTGCCTAAAGATCACACGAGTAATTTTGAATCAAGCTGAGCTGTATGTTCATGAGTTCCAATTTTGTGCAGAAATGCAGAAGTCTGATGAAAGAAAATTATTTGTTCAGCAGCTAAGCAAATTGCATGAAAACTGTTTCTCTGTTTTTAATCCAAGTCCTGGATACTAATCACAATTGCAGTTGGGCAAAGCTGTCCAAACGATTCAAAAAGCTGTGTTTTTTAGGACTTCAGGAAATTATGCAGTCTCCTAGTATTACATGTCTTTAGGGCAGTTCTTCCCATAGTGTGGTATGCGTACCCCTAGGAGTATGCAAAAGAGTTTCAGAGGGTACACGGCAGAATTTATTTTACTTCCTCGTAGGTTTCTTTTAACTGCAGAAAACAATTCAAATATAAAATAGTATTATTAGTTACCTGGGCCCCAAATTATATTTGCCTGAGAAGGGGACTCTCAGAAGAGGTATATGATTATTCTAAGTTTGGGAAACACTGCTAGAGGATGTTCCTGCTAACCATTTGAAGGGGCATGGAGTGCTATTGTTACAGGCCACCCCAGTCTCTGCTGAGTGGTAACAGGATTCCAGGGGTCTTGGCACTTAACCAGGATTTGTGTCTCTTTTCAAATATCTTGGCCTTGTTTTCCAATCCACGGGGTCATGGGGAGCACACCAGAAATGTGCAAAAGAAAGAGCGTTCCAAAGCACCAAAACTCTGACATGCTTTTTCCACACAAAAGGTGGCAAACATATACCTTCAGTCCTCAAAGTGTTCCAAGCTAAACTCCTAGCACAGTTATTGTATGGGGCTCAGATGTGGACTGGCACTTACCTTGGTTCTTTGGAATCCTTCTATGGAATACCTTCTATAGAATAAAAGTTCTTTAAGGCACTTTTTTTCTGTACCACCCGGTGTCCAAAACGCATCATTTCGCCTAGAGACTAATCTATAGGTAGAATTACAGATCTGGCATAGGACACAACTTTTGGATTCGCCTAAACTCAAATCCCCCCGGTCTAACATCCCTAGTGCTGCAAGATTGTCACAAGAGTGCTGTGCAATGTGCACATATTTGGCATGCTAGGACGAAAAATAGCATGCCAAATATGTGCACATTGTGCTCTTTGAGGGGAGGAAGAAGAAACTGAGTCCATCATCAGAAGTGCCTGGTCTAAAATTGTCTATCAAAAACTTTACTCTTGTGGTTTATCACCACAACAGCTACTCACCTTGGGTTTTAGTAAAGCAAACAGTCTCATTTGTCAGTACCTAAATGATATTGAGCGTCAGAACAACTTGGCCACAGTAAGGAAATTTTGCCCATAGTATGATTATTTTCCACCTGTCTGCCATTCCAGACATTCCATTTCTGATGTTCCATTTCGACTGTCTGGCACCCTATCTGCATAACCCAGCAATTCCAAAATATAGACGTGCTTTTATCCTCGCAAGATTGAATGTATTGCCCTTGGCTGTACTTGAAGGATGATTCCAGCAGATTCCACATGGAAAACGCTTATGTCCCTGTGGAGATGGCAGTACTGAATCAGTGGTGCACACCCTTTTGGCTTGCACTCTTTATAAGGACTTGAGGAATGAGATCATCACCCCTCTTTTATTGTCCATTCTGTGTCACCCAACCACAGTGTCTTTTCTCTTGTCAGATCAAGATGAGCGGATGATAGCAAAGGTTGCAAGGTTGTTAGCTGGGGCAATCAGAATAAGGTCCACTATTTGACTGTTGATTCAGGACCCAAAGTGTGTTTTATATAATTGACTTTTTATTTCTGCTCTTTGTATATTGCATTGTTCTTTTGTTGCTATGGCCACTGGCTAACACAAATAAAGATTCATTCATTCAGATTCCAGGGGTCTTGGCACTTAACCAGGATTAGTGACTCTTTTGTGACTAGTGTCTTTGTGAATTATGGTTTATTCTCTGATGCTGAATGTCTCATCTTTTGCCAGGGATGATTGTGCTATCACCTGTTTTTGTTCTTGGATGGCACCTCTCTAAACCTTGTTCCTGAGGAATCTGGCTTGATTTCAAACCCCACATTTACAAATTTCAGGAATTATGGAGAGAACCTCCCATCCTGGAATTTTAGGGGATCCTTGCCACCTGCAAACCCATAGCACGATGATCACAGTGATCTTTGTCATATGGAGTGCTGTGCTTCATGGGCATGATCTCAATTGTTGTTTTCACAATTAATCTAATTTGTTAATTTCTGAAGCAGCAGGTATCTAGTTTTCTAATAAAATGAAATCAAGTGTCTTATCCTGGTGTCATATCCTGGAGGGTATGGTATAGGTCCAAAAATAATATGAAAGGGTTTGCTAGTGTAAAGGTAGGCTCTGTTTCTGATTTTTATTTGTAAAAGAAGTGAAAGGCAATAACTGCCCTCTTATAGTTTACTTCCCAGTATAATTACAGCAAGGAAAGACATACTGGGAATTGAGAAAAGAAACATTTTTTAGATGTTTGAATTTAGCATGGGTCCCTTTTGTGGTCAGGCTGCCTTTTTTTCTTGCTTCCACCCCCTCTTTCTTTCATTTTTTAATGTTAATTTTAACAAAATAAAATAATAATAATAATAATAATAATAATAATAAATAAATAAATAAATAAATAAATAAAATGTGCACTCCACCCTGAGACCATTCCATTGTAACTATCCAACCTCCCAAAATTTCAACACCTTTTGCAATAGTTTGACACCTTTCCGTTTTAACAGTACAAATTCTACAAATACCTTTCATATCTCCTCAAAATCATTTTTCCTGTATATTCCCCATCTTACTTTAATAGCACATGTTAATTTATCATTAATAGCTATATCCCACACCTCTTTATACCATTCTTCCATTTTATATTCACCTTTCCCCTTCCACTTCCTAGCTATAATAACTCAATATATTTGTGAGCAAGTCTTTCATAGCCTGCAAACCTTCCACCCCATCGTAAATTGATAACAGGGCTACCTCTGGACCTTCGGTCAGCTTTAACCCAGTTATCTGTTATATTTCTGTTATCTTCTTAAACACCCTTTGCCAAGAAAATTGTACATATTTACACACCCACCACATGTGAACATAAGTCCTGGCAGCCCCTCCAGCATAACACCAAATATTCCTTGTTTATTTGATTTTACTGGTGTTAAATACCATCTCCATACTAACTTATAGTAATTTGATTTTATAGGCAACGTTTTCAAAGTGTGTTTCTCCCATATTTCCCCCCAGCTTTGCCTATTTATCTGCTCTGGTCAGGCTGCTTTGTATGCTTGTGTAAATCCAGGCCATAATTCAGCATGTTCTGTTTATGTACCAGTAACAGTTGGTAATGATACATGTATTGGGAGATGACATTTGGTTTCAATCTCATAAGAATTATGTGGGGAAGTAGTGTACTGTGTTTATACTAGAGTGTATTTCACTATGTAATATCTGGGTGGTCCTTTAAAAGGGAAGGAAACTGAAAGGAATACAGGCAATATACTCAAAACAAACGGCCAAACTGGTGATAAATAACACTCTCACAGATACATTCCAAATTGAAAAAGGAACCAGGCAGGGCTGCCCCCTCTCCCCGCTTTTATTCATTATAGTATTAGAAGTCCTGGCAAATATAATAAGATCAACATCTGACATCCGAGGAATCAAAATAGGATCAAGGGAGTTTAAACTAAAAGCCTACGCAGATGACTTGATGTTATCTTTAGAGGAACCGGAAAGGAGCATCGAGAAGGCGTTAGAAATATTAGAAGAGTACGGCAGACTAGCAGGATTTAAATTGAACAGATCAAAGACCAAGATATTAACAAAGAACTTGAGAAATGAGATAAAAGAAAATCTAGAGAGACAACATGGAATTGAAATAACCAAGAAAATAAAATATTTAGGTATTTGGCTTACGCCCAAAAATATAAACTTAATTGAAGATAATTATACAACAACTTGGAATAAAGTTAAAAAAGATTTGGATGTTTGGAATAGAGTAAACCTCTCGTGGCTCGGCAGGATGGAGGCAATAAAAATGAATATCTTACCTAAGATGTTGTTCCTTTTCCAAAATATCCCGGTCATTAGAGGGACTAAAATATTCAAAGACTGGCAGAAAGTCCTCTCAAGGTTTATATGGCAGGGAAGGAGGCCAAGGATTAGATACAAACTACTCACGGACCGAAAAGAGAGAGGAGGACTGGCGATACCCAACCTAAGATTGTACTATGAAGCGGCCTGCTTATGCTGGGTGAAAGATTGGATAACTCTGGAAAACAAGGATCTACTGGAACTCGAAGGGGTGGAAAACAGGTTTGGCTGGCATGCCTACCTTTGGTCAAGTAAAGGGAAGGTACATAAGAGTTTTTCGAACCACATTATCAGAGGTCCGATATACGAAGTTTGGGAAAAAAATAGAAAACTGCTTGAACCCAAAACACCCTGGTGGCTGTCCCCAACAGATATTCTATCAATTAAGAAAACTAACTTGGACGAACAAAGTTTAACATATGAAGATTTACTGACAAGTTCCCAGGAAGGCTGGAAATTAAGACCATACGAGGAGTTAAAAGAAAAGTTGAAGGGCTGGCTACATTACCATCAAATTAATGCAAGATGGACGGAAGACAAGAAAGTAGGAATGAGCGAAAAGAAATCAAAATTCCAAATCGAAATAATTGAAAGTAAATCTAAGTTACTATCTAAATTGTATAATATTTTACTAGAACATGATACAAAAGATGTAGAAATTAAAGAAGTTACAGTAAAGTGGGCAAGAGACTTGGGGCACAATATAGAACATGAGAAATGGTTGAAATTATGGAACGAGGGTATAAAATTTACAGCAAGTGCGGCAATCAGAGAAAACTTAGAAAAAATGATATACAGATGGTATTTAACCCCAGAAAAACTAAATAGGATGTATAAGACCGGTAGCAAGGCCTGCTGGAAATGCAAAACAAATGAAGGGAACTTCATACATATGTGGTGGACGTGTGAGAGAATAAAAAAATTCTGGAATCAGATATATGATGAATTGAAGAAAATATTTAGATTCACATTTCCCAAAAAACCAGAGGCCTTTCTACTAGGGATGGTGGGAAAAGAAATACCAGAAAAAGATAAAACCCTCTTCCAATATGCAACGGCCGCGGCTAGAATGCTAATTGCCCAAAATTGGAAAAGTCCAACGTTACCAACGGTGAAAGACTGGCAACTGAAACTTTATGGTTTTATAGAAATGGCAAAAATGACACAAAGAATTAGAAATCAAAAAAATACAAAGTTAAAAGAAGACTGGAATAAATTTATGGTATATATTGAAGGTAACCTTACTAACTTACCAACTACAGTAGGTTTGACCTAAATCTTCCAATGTCATAAACTAAAAATCTACACCAGCTGTTTGAGGAAATCATTAAAGGTAGAAATCCGAAATCAGGAGGGAAGGAAGTCGTTTTTAGCAAATTGTTTGTATGTACACTTTTTCCTTTTTTTTTTCTTTTTTCTTACTTTTCTAACTCTTTATTCTTAATTAATCTCTTTTTAATGTGTACTGGCTGTGTTTATTCTTGGATGTGTGTGATGAAGAAAATTTAATAAAAAGCATTAAAAAAAAAAAAAAAAAAAAGGGAAGGAAACTGTAGCCTGTATTGTGCAGCTGTTTTTGAAGCACGGCAACCTTTTGTCTCCTGGGGAAAACAGAAAGTGAAATAATTCAATTTTGAAATAAATTCAAGGAATGGCTTAACAAGTACTCAGAGATGGGGGGATTTTCATGTTAATGTATATTCTGAAATAGTACAATATCAAGCCATATTACAGGCGTATGCAACCTGTTTGGTTATAAATAATGGCTTGCAATCTCAACTTTTTCTGGATTGGCTCATAGTACAGTGGTACCTCAGGTTATAAACACCTCAGGTTACAAAGACTTCAGGTTACAGATTCCACTAACCCGGAAGTAGTACTTCGGGTTAAGAACTTTACCTCAGGATGAGAACAGAAATCGTGTGGCGGCGGCAGCGGGAGGCCCCATTAGCTAAAGTGGTACTTCAGGTTAAGAACAGTGTCAGGTTAAGAACGGACCTCCGGAACGAATTAAGTTCGTAACCAGAAGTACCACTGTACCTTTATATTATTCCAAACCTCTACATTCATACTATCAAATGTTTTGTTTTTATATCCTCTTATATAAATCTTATCCTGGCAACATTTTCTATCAATTTATTTCAAGTGAAGATAATTTAAACAAGTGGACTTCTATATAATTTTATTTCCTCTGCCACATTTTAAGGTGAAAGCAAGCACAAGAAATTACAACCTAAGACCTAAATTTCTAGAATGTTAAAGCTGGGCTAAACTAGAGTTTTATCATGCAAATCCTTTCTCGACCGTAATGTTGCCTGCTGATACTATAATCCATAAACCCATGTGCTATTAGATGCAAACGAAGAGCTTGTCTTCTGTTTTGTTGTGCCAGTGCAATGCTGCAGTCACAATTTATTCATAACACAATTGTTTTAGCTGTTACCCTGCAGCTTGGACAAAGCATGACAGTTTAAAACAGCTGGAAGATCTTTACTATTTAGTGTCAATCAATGTATACAGATTTCTGAGCAGGTTCTGATGTCAAATAGAAGTCTAAGTAATTAATATTCACTTATCTGCTAATGTATTATTAGACAGTGGCAAAAAGTTTTTCTTACAGGAAGCCAGTTTATTTACTTATTTTTATGTGGAGGAGATGATGGCAGCAGTTATATCAGGGCTGAATGCAGTCCATTTGTATTTTTTTAAAAATAAAAAAATTCCTTCCAGTAGCACCTTAAAGACCAACTAAGTTATGTATTATAAGTATTTTTTTTAAGCCACAGATAGCAAAAGGAATAGGGTGGATACAAAATAGTTTATCTTTTGTTTTGTTCCTCCCTCCCTTTCTCCTTCTCTTTCTTTATTTCTTTGTGGTTCCCATGATTTATTTTCCTATTAGACTACTTTCATTGAAGGAAGTAATATAATTTAGGAGATCCCTGGCACCATTCTTTGAAAAACAGGATCCATTGTGGAACAAAAGGAAGAAAGGGAACTGGTTTACCCATTTATTTCTGACAACATTGTGCTCACTAACCATGTCTGATATTTGAAAACATAATGGGGCTACTATGATTGAAAAGGGCAGAGCAGACGGTGATGGGAATTGCTTTGGGAAAAGGGCAGCATTGACCAAATAACTAATAACATCTAATAGCCTGCTTTTTGTTTATGATTTAAAGAGTTCACAGAACTGTCTTCAAAGCAACTAACCAAGAGACAACCACTTCCCATCAGAGCCTCCTGAAGCGCTGTACATGGAAATGAGGAGCTTGAGGGGAAGAGAATGTCTAAATTTAGTCCCAACAATATATTTTAAGTTACATTCAATATATGGAAGGACATGAAAGCTATCTGAAAACTTGAAGAAGCATTTCGTTTTTAATTTTTGTTGGTAATCTAGGAAAATGTCATGAAAACTAGAAATTTTCACAGACTGCATTCAAATGTAGAACTAAGCTATGACTTCTTTAGATCAACTCCTATTAAAAGAGTGGCCACAGTGACTTCTGCAGTAGTGACTTGTCTATGGTTTTAGGTCAAACTTCCACATCCATTAAAATAGGAGAAATGCATAAGTCGCATTGACATTATTATTAAGTTTTATATTTATTCTTTGTTGCATTTTTAAATTATTTTTATATTAAGTAAAGTGGTTACCTCTGAAAGTAAACCTTTCTTGAGCATAAGAGTGAAGTATATTGGTAATATCCAATGATGTCTTGCTGGTTCGGATGCGGGTGGCGCTGTGGGTAAAACCTCAGCGCCTAGGACTTGCCGATCGTCAGGTCGACAGTTCGAATCCCCGCGGCGGGGTGCACTCCCGTTGCTCGGTCCCAGCGCCTGCCAACCTAGCACCCTCGGGTGCAAGTAGATAAATAGGGACCGCTTACTAGCAGGAAGGTTAATGGCGTTTCCGTGTGCTGCGCTGGCTCGTCAGATGCAGCTTGTCACGCTGGCCACGTGACCCGGAAGTGTCTTCGGACAGCGCTGGCCCCCGGCCTCTTAAGTGAGATGGGCGCGCAACCCCAGAGTCGGACACGACTGGCCCGTACGGGCAGGGGTACCTTTACCTTTACCTTCCTGGTTCAACACTGCTTGTGAAATGTAAATCCACTTGGTTCTCTTCTTCCAATGCCAGCTGCTTGTACTTCCAAAATCTGTTCTGGATCTTTCATTAACCCTCCAGAGCAGATGGGAGGTGGTATACAGGGAACTGCAGTCAGTTGGTTATTACCGTAATTTTGAGGTGAATTGGAAGCTACTTGTTTTTCCTTTCCCCCTTTATTGAAAAGAAACAAAGGAAAGAAGAAGAATGGTGAAAATGAGATATTGCATTAGTTTTGGGATGTTTTTTGGTTGAGGTAGCAATATAATTATAGCACCAGCAGCATATCTTAGATGTAAATGTTCTAGCAAGTCTCATCCAAGGGAGCAGCTGCATCAGAAGCTTCTCCCATTCCCTTTTATAAACTGGCAAATAAGCAGAAGTTCAATCAGCAGGCTGTTGAGAGGTGGGGGATAGTTTGATGTGATAACAGGGTATTCTCTGCCCACAGCACTTGCTAATTGAGTGCAAAGCCTTGTAAAGAACTGCACACAGCACAAACTATTTGCCACGTGGACAGGTGGGAAACAGAAATGGGTACAGCCAGATGCTACCTGGTTTCTGTGTCTTGCACTGTGTTGAATGATAACATCTGAGGCCTGAGAAAGGTTTGTGCAGAAGCATAATGACTTCAGTTTTCAGACATCGGTATCACATAGAATTTGGTATGCCGAATATATTCTCACATTTAGAATATATACATTCTACAAATCCTGTGAATAATTATTTTTATACTGCACTAACTTCTTTAGACCCAATATATACAGATCACATAGAAATCTATTCCAGGCAATATTCTCCCCTTTTCAGAACACATGACCACTACTGTATTCCTTCTACACAGTTACCGGTACATTTTTGCAATCACTCTGCAAATGAATTTCACAAAGTTTTATATTTTTAAGGGATCCAGAATGTCACTTGCTCTGTGAGTGCTATTCTTTTGGTTAGCCTGGCCATCAAAATTGTGCTACTGAATCACCTTCAGTTTTCATTTTGGCTTAATCCACAGCAACAGTCAAGTGAAAATTCATTGCACTTCCCATGTGTCCCATTATACTATGAAATCACTTAGTTTACATGGAGATGCACTGATTCTCATTTAGTCTCAATTGGACCTCTAGCTGGAACTGTATACTGTAATAAGTTCAAATCATAGTTTGAGTCAGCCTTGTGAATAATTTTTACAGAGAGTGAGATGGAGAGTGCAACCTTTCTCCTGTTTCTTGATCTCTTTGTGGCTCTTGATGCCATTGACCATGGTATCCTTCTGGACTGGCTCCATGGGAATTGGAATCCAGAGAATAGCATTGGGATAGTGCTTTTTGGCCCACTGGTAGTTATGGGTTATGTGTACCACAGGGCATAATTTTATCCCCAATGCTATTTAATATTTATATGAAGTTTCTGAGGTCATTAGGAGTTTGGGGCCTCTGTTTCTTGAGGTCCTAACTCTGCAGGTCCTAACTGGGTGCAGTGATGGGGTATATGAGGAAAAATAAGCTGAGCTTGAATCTTGGCAAGATGGAGGCACTGTGGGTGAGTGGTTCTTGGGTCCAAGAGATTGATTAATTGCATGCCATAGACAGGGTTAGATTACCTCCGAAGGAGCAAGTACAGACTCAGGGGTGTTTCTGTATCCAGCTCTATAAGTAGAGGCCCAGGTAGCCTCAGTGGCTTGAAATGCATTTTACAAACTGTACCTGGTACAATAGGTCTCACCATTCCTGGACGAGAAGAGCTTGACCACAGTAGTTCATGCATTGTTGACTTCAAGTTTGGATTATTGTAGCGCACTCTATATGGGGCTTCCCTTCCACTTGAACCAGAAACTGCAGTTAGTACAGACCTTGTCAGCATATAATATCTATGCTCAGAGATCTGCACTTGCTGTTACTCCATATGTGCTTACTCAACCGCTTTGATGTGTGGAACTGGTATTGTTACTGTTGCAACATAATACTCATTCTGTAGCTGTAAAAAATGGTGGCACCAACACTTTGCAATTCCCTGCCCATTGACATCAGGGAGGTGCCTTCACTGTGCTTTTTGGGGGGTATCTGTTTAAAACATCTTTCTTTTGGCATGCAAAGCCAGACATGTAGATATTGGTGTGTTTTAATCTTTTTTTTACTGTTAATTTTAATTATTTTTCAATGGTTTAAACTGGGTTTTTTAAAAATTCATAATTGTAATATTTATTGTAAACTGCTTAGAGGTTATTTTGTTAAATAAAAATAAATAAATAGAAGGGATCTGCTGTTCTTCCTATAGAAGCCCCCAGTCAGACATTTGAGTCCTAGGGAGAAACAAAGCTAAATGAAGCTGAAGGAAACTGTAGTCTTTGAACACTTTTGAAGAGCTGAAGTGGAGTCTTCCTATGGCACCAGAATCCACTGTTAGCATAGGAAAGGAAAAATTTGCAATGAGAAAGACGTAATATCCTTACTATTTACATCAAAAGCTGATGAAAATACGACTACTGGTGGTTATTTATTTATGGCTTCTGAATGAAGATTTTATTTTTGTGGCTGAAAATACTCTAGCGTCTATATTGGCCAGGGTTTTTTTTAGCCAGCAGGTGTGCTGCTTACTGATATGGGCATGGAATTTGATGATGAGTGTGCATTTGGGATTGCCACCGGTGAAAAGTCTTGGCTAATGAGGGCCTTTTTTCTACAAATCAATTAGCAGAGTACCATGCAGAAGACATATTCCCCCATCTGCTTATTACACTGCTAGACTGTGCTGTTTAGCACATTTGCTTTGGGGAGCCTTGGTTACATCTTAACAAGAGGATAATGAAAATTCTGTTCACAGGAAATTATGTTTTAGTGGGTCTGCACTGCTTCCACTTGCTGGCTTCTCTCCCCCCCCCCCACTAAACTGTCCAATGTTTTGAAGACGGATAAATGTTTTTTTAAAAAAATATTCAATTTCACTTGCTTATGGAGTTACCTTACCAACATAGTTAAGACATTTCTGCAATAGACAAATGGAATTTGGTACAGATAATTATAGGCACTGTAACTAATTAGAAAAGTTGGATAATTTTGTAATACTTACATGTTTCATTTTTTATTTACAGCAACTAGCCCAATATCTTTCTAAAATGTGTGTGTGTGTATCACACACACACAATAAAGCATAGTGAAATGCCTTCTAATTCTTTCAGTTAAAACTACTTTTATGGTTTTATCATTCTTTCATATTTAAATTAGCAAATCCATTTGGCTTCCTTATTCTCCCTTTTTAAGAGATATGGTTCTAATACTGTGAATTTCGAATACATTAAGACTATATAGCTCAATTCTGGTGCTTTGTATAAACTGTGTAGAATTCATTAATGTGCAGCTAATTTATCCACTGTTAACATTCAGTGATTTAGATTTTCCTTCCATTTTAGTTTTCCTGCATGTTGTTATGCATGTTGTTATGCCAAATACATTCTTCACAGTATCCTAATTAATAATAACCATTCAGTATTGATTTGAATGTATGGATTTTTGTTTCTGTTTACTTAATTCTAATAATTATTGTTCGGTTGAATTATATTCAAGATGCAAAATTAATCTTGAAGGCAATCTTTTCAGAAAACAATATATGATTACATATCCAATTATCGACTCTGTATTATTTAAAGTGGTTTGTTTATGTTTTTAATTCTCTACATACATAAAAGCTATACAGTGGTACCCCGCAAGACGAATGCCTCGCAAGACGGAAAACCCGCTAGACGAAAGGGTTTTCCGTTTTTGAGCTGCTTCGCAAGACGATTTTCCCTATGGGCTTGCTTTGCAAGACGAAAACGTCTTGCGAGTGTCCCGATTTTTTTCCGCTTCCCCCCTTTTTCTAAGCCGCTAATAGCCTTTTAGCCGCTAATCTGCTAAGCCTTTAATAGCCGCTAAACCGCTAATAGCGCTAATCCGCTAAGCCGCTAATAGGGTTGCTTCGCAAGATGAAAAAACCGCTAGACGAAGAGACTCGCGGAACGGATTAATTTCGTCTTGCGAGGCACCACAGTATATTGTTTGCTTCAGGGACGTGGGTGGCGCTGTGGGTTAAATCACAGAGCCTAGGATTTGCCGATCAGAAGGTCGGCAGTTTGAATCCCCGCGACGGGGTGAGCTCCCGTTGCTCGGTCCCTGCTCCTGCCAACCTAGCAGTTCGAAAGCACATTGAAGTACAAGTAGATAAATAGGTACCGCTCTGGCAGGAAGGTAAACGGCGTTTCCGTGCGCTGCTCTGGTTCGCCAGAAGCGGCTTAGTCATGCTGGCCACATGACCCGGAAGCTGTATGCCGGCTCCCTTGGCCTATAAAGCGAGATGAGCGCCGCAACCCCAGAGTCGGTCACAACTGGACCTAACGGTCAGAGGTCGCTTTACCTTTTATTGTTTGCTTTTAAAATGCTTAAAAGTGGCTCTGCAATTTCATTTTACTCACTGGATAGATTAATCAATTTAATTAGCTAAACAAATGTATCCACACAGGGTGTGTGTGTGTGTGTGTGTGTGTGTGTGTGTGTGTGTGTATTCAAATTCAAGTGCTTATATAAACTGAAACTAGCAAGTACCATTCACCATTTCCTTTCTCTCACTTAGAATGCAGGGGATGCATTTTCTAAAATGGTGTGATATGTGTGTTATCTTAAAAACTAAAGGTAGCATCCAGTTGTGGCAGTCATTCAACACCCATTTTTAGCATACCACAACAGCCAAATACAATAGTTGTTCTGAACACGTGAAGATCATTACACAACCCCTAGTGCAACCATTATTTTACTTCGTGACAGGTGAACTTTGTGTGCCGCCTGTAGTGCTGCAGCTCATACAACTTAAATGTTACTGTTTGTTGTAGATGCTGTGTATAAATCACATTTCTGGCTTGTTCTCATCAGTTCTAAGTAGTTCCAAATATACTTTCTATGATGAAAAATTAAAATGGCACCTATAGACATATGCCAGAAACTGGTGTTCATAGCAGTGAAAGTTATTCAGTCATTTTCCTTGACCATTTTCACGTATTCTTCACAGTTGCTCCATTTTTATATTTGTTTTCAGTGATTCGGGTAGGCTCATTTTCTGTCCTAGCACTGAAGGTCTGCAGGCTTTGCTTCACAGCCACTTAATTGCTTAGGTCTTTGTTCCTGCACCCAAGATTAGAGGTAACCATTGAATGTGAAGTCTTCAGTGCCCATTGATATACAGCATGCAGCCTTAGAAGTAGGATGAATTTGTCTGGCTTCATGGCTGCATGCTGTTCACTTCAATTTTCCATTAAATGGCAATTTAAAGACATGGCTCCAGGCCGATTCAGGAGAGAGTTATAAAAAGAGTTTCATTAACAGTTCAAAGTAACATAATTTGAAGCTGAGTAGGTTGTAGCCCACCCTATTTTTTGTCAGCATTTATCATTTCCATTGACTTGCAAATCAGAGCATATTTCATCTTGAGGAAAGGGATCCAGAGTTTAAGAATCTTGATTAAATTTATGTGCCTTGGGGCCAAGTCATTAAATAAAGGACAGGTGACAATTCAGGTATGCCTGTTTATATGTGTTTTTCTAAAAAATGAATACTGTATCAAGTTGGCATCACTCATGTCCAGCCAATACAGATTCCCTACCTGATCACGTAGCGGACTATTGTTTATTATTGTTGTATATTTTGTGTTTCTTCCCATGTGGCATCCCAAAGCAATTTACAATATAATAAAAACTCATATAAAACAGTTACAAACAAAAAAAAAACAGTTAAAACAATTGGGGGGGGATTCAGTGTCATACTCTTCCAGTCATTCCTCCTGTAAAACATTACCATCTTGCCCACATGCTGTTCTGGTCATTCTCCCAACACACACCATTTCAGGGGAGGAGGGGGAGAGGGGAAGCCCTGTTGCACAAGCAGAAGTCCTTGTGCAGGGCTTCCACTGACAGGGCTTATTAGGTGAATCTCGACCATTGCTATTTTAAAAGAAAGCAATTGTGTATAGAAAACAGTTTAAAACAGCAGCAGAAAATACATACTATCAATTCACATCCAGTATAGATATCAGCTGGGAAATCTCCAATTAGAAGGCTCATTGAAAAAGCGATGTATTTAGCAAGCACAGAAAACACAGCAGAGAAGGTACTGGGAGGGTGTTACCACACTAAAATCCTGATTCTCACATCATGTAGAAGAGGCCTGCAGATAAGACAGGTGCTTCCTCCTGCAGAGTGCAGTGATCAGTTGCGTATGTAAGCTATGAAGCAGTTCTTTTACATATCCTGGTTCCAAGCCATATAATGCTTTGTTCACCAACACCAACACCTTGAACTTTTCCCAGTAGCTGGTTGGTAGCCAGTGCAATTCTTTCAGTATTGACGCAACATGATGGCAATCAGGGGTGCCACCTTGAATAAAATATTGGGGGGCCTAGGTAAGCCCCACCCCACATAACTGATCACAGGATGTGGTGCATACACACCATTTGAATGGCAATGTTCATCAGCATTGCCCAGCCCCCTCAAATATTTTATTGGGAGGCGAAGACTCCTCAGCACTTAGGTGTTTGCTCCTATGATGACTGCATTCTGTCCCAGTGAGCAGTCCCAACTGCTGCATTTTGCAGTAGTTGCAGCTTCCAGGTCAGCCACGAGGTACCCGCACATGGAACATATGACAGTAAAGATGTAAGCAGGCATGAGGTGTGCACAAGATACACACTAGGTTTTCAAAGAAGAATAAAATGGTGGGTGCCCAATACATTTATTCATAATTTTCTTCTCTTTACTACTGCTTGTCACATTTTCAGTACAGTTGGAATGGAGTCGAGGATCCATATAGAAAGATCCTTGATGGGGCCTAGCATTTTGCTTTGGATCTGCCAGTTGTGTAAGAATAGCAGTTGATCCAAGCCCCATTTTCATTTTGCCCAGTGCACTAAATAGCAATGATATGCTGTAGCTAAACTTTCATGCATCTCTGGAGTACATTAGCTAATCTGACTAATGTTCTTCGGGGGGGGGGGAAGCATGTTCTTTTGGAGGAAAATTACAGGTTCCAGCAATTCCCTTGCCCTCCTTTTTACATCTGCCTGTTTGAAAGGGTAGCTTTCTTGATACAAAAAGCATCCCTAACAGTCTTCAGCTCAGAACGATTTTATGTCACAGTGTCTTGACCTTTCCCTGGGAAAAATATTACCTAAAAAGGAAAAGAAATGTGGTTTCCTTCAGGGTTTTAAAGATTCCAGTGATTATTGTCAGCTAACTATCCTTTCTGCTTAATGCGTTGTCAGGTTCCACTTACAAGAGCCATGTATTTGGTGCATACCATATCTTATGTTCCAACCTGCAAGGTAAATTCCCCCCCCCTTTAACCTTTGTTGATCTCTTTTGCCCATGCAAAGGGTTTTACCATGTATATATTCAGTACTTTTTTATACATAAAAATGTTTAGAGGTACTTTAATTTTCCTACTCATTGAAATCTGCCGCTCAATGAGGCCAAACTTAGATTCATAAAATGTTTAGGGGTATGCGTACCCCTGCATACCCCCAGAAAAAAGCACTGTATATTTTCTATTTTACCTAAAATGCTTCAGAGATTTACAGAAGTAATGGCTGAATTACCTTAGGCTTTGCCTTATAATTAATTTTTTAAAAAATTTCTTTGCAGTTAGCAGTATTGCAGGTTTTTTTATTTCTTTGCAGTTAGCAATATTGCAACACATTTGAAACAAGCAAAACAAACACAAAGTCATTCAACTTTCTACTAGCATATTTTACAGAAATATAGAGTAGATGTGTATGCAGAATCAATTTAGATCCACTTTTTAAAGATGCAGCTAAAAGCAAGCTACGCACACATAGGCATTTTTCAGCTGGGTAGGAAATAAATTCATGAAGCAGTTATTCATTTTTGTGATACTAAAACAGCATTAGTAGTAACTAATTATCACTATCACAACATTTATATAATTTGTTAATTGCTGTTCAGGTTCTCCCTTTCTCTCCAGTTGCCATGTCAGATAAACAAGAAGGTTGCAAACACCTACACATTTTGTATCAATTTAATTAATTTGCATTGCACTCTAGCAGCAGGAGTCTGCTCAATAAATGTTAGCAATGCTCTTTGAGAGATTGAGTAGGCTGATGTATCAAATAGGCTTTTTATTTCTTGTTTTAATGCTTGTAAGTCTACTGGACAGTAGACTTTACATAGAATAATCAGGTTCTGACATCAGGTTTGTGGCATCATGTTTACTTGGAGATAATTGGATAAGGATGAATTTTTTTTTTAAGGTTTATCTCTAAATATACTCTAGCTGGGTTCATTCAACATATTTGCCCAATGAATAATATGTTTGTTCCCTGATCTATATTCCATCTGGTATTACTGCAGGCTAAGCTGTTAAATTTCAGTTATCTGCTGAGGCTGTTTGTTAGAAGTGATTTTTGTTTTGTTTTACAGGATACAGAACTGCACACAACTAGCCACTGGTGTTTTGTTTTTAAAATATACCGCATATTTATGATGCACACCACACTGTTTAATCATCTGATATACTACTCTCAGTTTTAAGAAACAACCTGAACAGAATGTATTACCTTAGATTTTACCATATATTAATTTTGCATCCAGGACAACCCAAGAGAATGAACCATGCTCTGTTGTTAGTGCTGTCACCTGGCAGGAAACTCATTAACCCAATAATGTCCCCTGATGAATGGCATCGTCTAGCTGTCCCCAACCCAGGTCATTTCTTATGTTTTTAAAATTTCAACACAGCTCAGGTGGAGAGGTGGAGTGAGGAATTATATACACTCTACTTACTAAGCTCCAACCTATCCCTTTCTTCTTGCCACCATTTTGGGGATGTTCAGTAATGCATTGTATGTACACCATGCACCCTTGTCTGTCCAACCTTTCTTCCACACAGAAAAAGTACAAATCAGAACTACAGGAGTATCCATTTTCTCCTTTGTATGTCTAGATGTGTTCCTTCTTTTGTCTTTGAGGCAAGACCAGTGCTTCCATGAGTTGAGGTGGAGCAATTTCCCTCAGGCAGCAAACCCCATCCCCATCCCCTGTTGCACCACTGCCAGCCCCACCACCACCACCACTGCAGTGTTCTTGTCCCCACTGCTAATAATATGCCCTCAGCACTGTGTCATGAGGGTGCAGTTGTGGTAGTGAGGTTGATGGCAGAACAGACACAATGGTGGGGGCAGAGAGGGAGTGCTGTACACGGAAGCAGAGAGGGAGATCTGTGGGGGGTTGGTGTTGTGGGGCAGTGGGGCATTTTGTCTATAGCAGCAGAATGTCCTGGGCCGCCCCTTTTCTGAGGAGGCGGGATAAACTCAAAAGTGACAGGTAGGAAATGAAGACCAGATAACACCAAGAGTTTCTCTTCCGCCTAATCATTCTTGGTCTGTTTTTATTTCACCATTTTTCCTGTTGGTTCAACAGAAAGTTTGCCAGAAAAGTTGATTCAATGTACAGCTCTTCCAACAATATGCAAAATTATTTTGACTAGTAATAAACTTTAGTCATCATTGATTTTAGGAAAGCATCACTGTCTCCTGGGGAAAGATTTTTATATTAAGCCATTCTAACGTAAGTGGAGAACACCATTATATATTACCACCTCTATCTTTTGCATTTTCCTAGCAAGCACTCTATATAAATAGGTGTACATTCTGCTTCACGGGAGTTATTTAATGTATTTCACCAATGTAGTGTCTATGAGTCCTATCAATGGTACAAGCACCAATAGTATTTTTTCCTGGTGAAACTACTTTTAGTCTGTGTAGTAGTAAGTAATACTGATTTATTTATTTTTTGAAAAAGATCTTAATTGATGCAGTTACTCTTTTCCCATCAAATTTGGGGAATCTGAATGTGCAATTTGTTGCTTTTATGCCTGAACGGCAACTTTAATCTTAAACCTGCCCAGGCCACACCTCAGTACCACTTCCTGTTCTGAATCTGGTATTAAGTAATGGGTATAGCAAAATAGGATTATGAGTCACTTACACAACAGTCAGTCTTATGCATGGCTGGTAAAGATATCTTCAGGCAATCAGTAAGTTTTTATTTACAACAAATCTAATGTTAAAGTTTACAGTTCCATTTATTTCTCTGGGGTGTTTAGCCATTTGGTATGTGCGCAGAAACAGTTTGTATGAGTTCCTATCTGAGGGTATGTTAGATATCTCTGAGTGTGCTCTGTATGGCCACTTACGTTGAACAGAAGCTCAAAGTGAGTAGGACGAAAAGCAGGAAGTCAACAGCTTTCTTTTTCTTAAGAGGAATTGAGAAGTAATAACTGTTCTCTTGGATGTCTACCTTCAATTTCATTACATCTTGCAAAGGCACTTCCGAGAAAGAAAACCCCAGGGTGTTGTGCCCAGGTTTTTAAAGTGAAAAAACATGACGTTTGTTAACAGCATCATTTTTTCCTTTCATGTTAAAAGGTTTAAACAAAGTGTTGGTGAATGTTGGAGCGAAGTGAAATGTGAACTACTATACTGTAAGCTTTTATACTAGGTTATGTTTTCCCCTACAACCATTTATTTTTCCTTAGTGCTCTCCACTCTATTTGTTGCAGTCCTCTTCAGTTGCCTATGGGTATTGTGGATTGTTGTTTTAAGAATTAGAAAAGGCCACGTTGGCTTATAGAAATAACCCTTAAGGAAGGGTAATGGAAAAGACAGGGTTGGCCCTTTTCATTACAATAATGACACTTGATTTCAAGGTTGTCATGAACTGACATGTGGCTTTGCATTTCACATAGCACCTGCTCATTGTGACCAGAAGGCTTTAATTTAACATGACATTGTGCCCAATGTGGAGGCAGGGAGAGGAAAGAAAATACAGGGTAAATATGCGGCTGAGGAAGAACTCAAGATGCATGATGATCCAGAAGGTGGGGGAAACATAATCATGGTGGGACAACCACATTCTTTTACTTATAAATGTGTAAAAATTATGAAGATATAAATATATTTTCATCCTGTAGTAATAATGATATCATTATTTTAAAATAGTTTAAGTACAAAAATTATATCATATGTTGCATTTTATAGAACAAGAAGATATGTCATTTAATGCTGGAGGGCTGTGCGTCTGGGCCTGTCTCTGAGGTTATGCAGTTCCCAGCTCCATTCTCAACATTCTTGCTTTAGATGTGAATGTCTGAGCCAAAAAAAAAAAAAAGCCCATGCATGTAGGTTTCATTGAAAGCTGGGAACCTGATTTAGTGTTCTTCATATATTGGCCTCCGAGATTAGACATCCATGCTCAATGTGTGGATGCCAGGGATGGGCCCAGGGAGGCATGTGGTCCCATTCAGCACATGGACACCCCCTTGATGAAGTTAATGCATGAAGGGATCCACATTCTGGCTATAATTAATTAATTAATTGCGGTTGCCATACATCCATATTTTCCCAGACACGTTATCTTTTTTGGAGGTAAAATAGGGGTCTGGGAGGATTTTTTTAACTTGGCAAAATGTCTGGGTTTTTTTGTTTGGTAGCAGGCAAACGGTGGGAACATCAGGGCACCTTTGCGCAGCTCAGCTGGGGAGTGGGATGGTTCCCAATCCCCAGCTGAACCAGCTCCGGTGCTCCCCCAGCTCCCCCTAGTGCTCCCCCTGCTGTCCTCTCCCCCTCCCTTCCAAGTATGGCAACCCTAGTATAACACCCTTCATCATAGATCTCAGAGTGGCTCACAGCATAAGAATACAAGTTTTTTTGAGTTGAGAATAAAGACTAAAGTAGCACAGGGACGTCACAAAAAGAGATGGTAAGCCATAAATGTGACTGGTATTTCAAACAATTGTTTTTTGTACACAGTTGTAGCACAAAAGCATTATAATGTGATATGTCTCTTACATTAAAAAATGCAGCTGGAAAAACACTTTAGTGCTTTTTTTTAAAAAAAGGGGGGTATAAAATATTGCTCATCACAAAGGTTATATGACTGCGTCACTGCCAATGACACCCAATCTTTTTAAAAAAGATAGAAGAGTAGTGCTAAAGGCTTCTGTAGCTGTGGAGGTTCTACTACCCTTCCATTCTTCTAACAAAAATAGTTAGAAAGAACACAGGGAAAATACAGGATGAGAATGATGGCATGATAGCCTCACATGGGTGCTCAGTAAAAAGCGAGTGAATGAAAAATACCTAGTGTCGAGGCTCCCTTAATCAATTTGCTCAGGGTTATTTCTGAAACAAATTTTAGAGGGTCCGTCTATTCAAGTCCCTTGTCCATGTGTCTAAGAGATAACAAAATGCTGTGCTCTATATTATAAATGCAGAGGAAGACCACAGCAGCTACAGAAGTGTGTGCAATTTGTTCTGCATTTTTGATAGGCTTTTGTGGCATGTAGGGATGAATGATAATAAACTTGCCATTTTTTTATAAAAAAAAATCTAAATATGCTGAGGCACAGCCAAAGGAAAAGCATACAGATGTGTTGATAAAGCATATGGCCATCCATATGTAAAAAACAACAATCAAATTAATTCATGGTTAAATCCCTGAGGTGTAGCATATGCAAAAGGGTTCACTGAAATGTTCCCAACAAAGCTGGAAAAAGACATTCAAACGAAAGGAAGGAAATAAGTAAGAAAGATGCACTTTGAGTTTTTAAAATGAATATATTTATTTAATTATTGGAGTAAAGCAAGGGGTTTTTTTTAGAATTGCCCAGATCCACTGTTACACACATGCAGATAATTCAGTTAAAAGAAGGATTGATTGATTCAAACACAAATCTTTTCAGCACACCTATTTACACTAAATAGCTACTAGAGTTATTGTAGTAAAATCTTGTTGATTTTTAATGGAAACATTTTCTTGAAAGTATGGTTTTGCTAAATATTTTAACTGCAGTGCCTTTATTGGGGTGGAGCTGAGGGAGGGCTGTGCTTACTACTCACAGTTTCTAAATTCTCTGCACATTTTTTGGACTATAATGTGTGTGTGAGGGGGAGCTGTGGCAGCAACTCTGTATGTTTTATCAGACTTGCACACACTTTCTCCCTTCTCCTCCTTTGTGACCAGAAGAAGGATTTTTGAAGCTTTGTGTTTAGTTAACCATGGTTCATCATTTCAGCTCATCTGGGAATTGTGGGTTTAAACCAAATATGGTTAGCTTTCAAACAAATCAACTTCAAACCATAGTTTATTAACCTTGTTGTTCAAATTAACCATGGATAATGTCAACCCTAGGTGCTCATTCGGATGTATTATAATTAACCAAAATCAGAAGTGATAATTTCTAACTCCCCCTTTTGGCTCTGTAGGAGGAGAGAAGGGAGTATAGTATGCCTGTTCACACCAGTTAACATGAAACTTGGCCACAACTTCAGTTAAAACCTTCAGCACCTTCAAACCCAATAATCTACAAATGTAAGGAAGATTGGGGAAGGGCTATAGTTCAATGGCAATGTATCTGCCTACAGAAAGTCCTAGATTCAATCCTTTGAATAACCAGGTAGAGTTGGAAATTCCTTTGTCTGAAACCCTGAAGAGCCCCTCCCAGTCAGAGTAGACAACACTGATCTAGATCAGAGATGAGCAATCCCAGGCCCAGGGGCCAACTCTAGGTCTCTTTATCTGGACGCTTCCCAGGCTCACAACCTCTGCTTCCTACCCCTAGTCTTGTTGCCTGGCTGCAAAGTGTCACTGAACTCTGATCAATACTCTTGCTGGCCCAGAAGGAGGATAAAGAGGAATGTGTAAGTGTGTGCAGAAACTAACTTACTGTAGAAAGGCAAAATTTACATCCAGTGCTCATCCCATTTTTGCCTCTGTCTCTGCCCCCCGACTAGCATATGCCCCACCAGAAGGGAATGCGGTTCTTGGTCTGAAAATTGTTACCCATTCCTGAGCTTGATAGACCTGATTCAGTATAAGACAGTTTTCTATGTTCCTATTATATTTGGGCGGGGTGAGCTTTTGAATTTATTCATAGCATTCAGAAGAAATGAAACATGCATGCTTATTGTTAGATATACATAGTAATGTATAGATAATTTTTTTGGCATGCAATGAATGATTATTTATACCTTACGAAGGGAATGATCAGTCTTGCCCATTTCTGTGGCGCCTCCATTTTGCTCCAGAGAAGGTTCGTAAATTATGCTGTCAAACATGCTGTTTATTAGGGAGGCAGCTTACCATGCAAAAGTGTGTCCAACTGTTAGTTGAAACAAATAGGCAAATGACACTTTGCCCCAGCCCGTGACTGAAAAGAAATTGGGCTATGTAAAGTTCATGTCACAATTTGTTTTGCCATTTGTTGGGTGTAATTAATCTAATATAGAGAAATTGTGTTTTTCCCTCCTCCTTTTCTTCCTGAATTGGAAACAAAATATCAAATCCAAGGCCAGAGGTACAGTCCTAATTTTACACCTTATAATTATTTCAACTATTGGTTATAAACAAGTACAAATAATGTTCCTTTTTATATACTTTTAAGGGGGAAAATGTGTATGATCAGGTTGCAAATGTTACAAATAACTTTTGTTTCTATTGTAAGCTGATGGCCATTGTAATAACTTATCAGCTCTCTTTTGAATGCTAGTTTATAAAATATGAATTGTCCAGAATGAATGAATGCTTTCTCTGCATAGCATAGCAAAGTTTTTTGTAAGATTTTAAGAGAGGAGTTCATAAATACTTGCAGCTGTCTTTGGACAACAGAGAAAGTGAAAGTTAAATAAAAGGGCTAGGGAAGGATGACACCCAATTATCCAAACAGACATCCCCATTGCATTGCATTTGCAGTTAAGGGGGAAATCCAATATGGAACTAAGCTTTTGGTCTGCAAGATTGATTAATTTTCAAGTCAGCCAGCCAACTGTGTTTTTCTGGGGAAATTGGAGAATCCATCTTACAATGTAAGAATAGTACTGAACAACAAACATATGCATGTATTAGTATTAAGTGTTCATTCAATGTGCATGTATGTACACCAAGTACCCTTGAATTTACACTTATTAACTTGAATGAGTTAACAAAAATCACTGTGTATTCCATAAGAAAAAACAAGTGAAAGTCAGCAAAAAGGGAGAACTTGAATTGGTAAAATATATCATTAGTCTGAACATTTGGCATTCCAAGTAGAACATAATTTATTATGCCCCAGTATTACTTGTTCTAATAAATGATGTTGAAAGCCTCTGATAGCCTCTTTACACAAGCAGTGTCTTTGCTGCTACCTGAGATGACTTAGAAAATACTGTCCATCAATTCTCCTCATTTGTTATTGGCCTATAAGCATATTATAGCACTTGCCTCTAATTTTATAAAAAGGAAGTTAATCATGAATGCACCACATAAAATCAGTCCCATGACAAACATACTGAGAAATGTACAATACTTTGCAATGTGATTTCTTATCTCCATCCCTGTTTCATTATTGTGAAACATTATGAGAAATATTTATATACTCTGTGTGTATATAGTGGGTGTTCACCACAATTTATGGAAGAGGTATATGATAATATTGTAGAACTGTCCACTGAAGACTCCTTTGTGAGTATGACAGTGCTGTACTGACCATGGCCTTTATATCCTTTATGTCCTGCTCATTGCAGGATGTGATCTCTTCTAAACAGCTGCATTTTGGAACCACTTGATCCTAGTTACAGTTGCCACACGTCCAGAATTTCCCAGACATATCCAAAATACTGCAGCTGCAAGCAATGTCCAGGTGGAAATTGACAAAATGTCCAGGAAAATCCAGGTGTACAGCAGCCCATGTCGGTAGTGCCATGTTTTCCACTCTTCCTCCTCAGAAATCGCTCAAAAACATCCAATTTCTTTGTGATTTTGCAAAAATAGCTCAACAACCTTTCTGTCCAGGTTTTCATTTTTTGAAATATGGTAACCCTATCTTAGTTGTCTTCCTGTTTCCATTGCAGAAGAGTTCTGCTGCTTAACAAAATAAAAACCAATCTGGAGCCCTCACAATGTCTTCACATCAGGATAACTCAGCTTGAACCAGAACTTGTTCTTTCTTTCTCACCCCAGGCAGCTATCAAATTTATTGCCTCCAAGATCCATATTACTTCCAAAGCTTGTCTTCATTCCCTAGCCTTGGAACACTGTAATTATTTCTACCAAAGACAATTCCATAATCAAGATAACACTCCTGGTGTTCCTGTCCCTTTTCTTTGGCTTTGAGCTTCAGATGAATTGAATCCAAATATTTTTGTCCCCGCTCAGATGCTTCGTTCTATGAAATGGTGGGTGTTTCCCACATAGCTTTCCAAGGGAAATCTTATTGCAGATCAGTATGGGGTTGTGGCAACAAGGCTTTGCTCATAGGGTTCTAAACCATTTTCATTGAGTTACTGGTTTTATTTCCCTGTCCAGAGATGCACTGTTTCCCCGCCGCCGCCGCCGCCGCCGCCCTCCTCCTCTCGTGAAATTGGAATTATGTATTGTGTGAATTTTTGTTCTTGTTGATGGAAGGACAGCCAGACCCACCCTCTGTTAGATTGAATCTAGGGGGGGGGGGCCAGCCTTTTCATGTTCAAGGTTTTTCAGTATATCTAGGTGTCAATACAATTCCTTGCTAGCAGTGCTGATTTTCATAGTCAGATTCTTTTTATTTGCTGAAGAAATACTACATATAATCTAAGTACAATATTAAACTATAAAATCAAACAGGATTAAGGAGTCCATTTGAATCATGTCCTATAGGTTTAATAATGAAACTTAAAAAACAAACAAACCAGACATGTGTTTTAACATCCCTATATGCAAGACAGCATCAGACTGATGTAAATATAAGATGGAAATCACTAAAAGAAAACATTAAATTACTGCAGACATTTATGATAACCTTTTACAATGCAAGATGATATTGTTCACATTTATGCTTCAAGTCAGAAGTAGATAGTCAAGTGTGCACTAAAACTGAACATACCTTTCATATTTGCTTTAAACAGTACAAAATCCATTTAAAAAGAGGAAAGAACTTCGGCAATATTGTCACAAAAAGAATAAAGCACCCCACTGTTAGAACATTTTAACCATTTTTATTATAAAAAAGTTTACAACCATGTGATATGAATAGAAATTATTAGCTGCTTTAAAACATCAAATACTTCATAACAGCTGATAAAAGTGGTGCATTTTTATGGTTTGCAGATTAACTGTTTGTTTTAGTCCCTTGGTAAGACTTTTGCTACTATATAATCCAGAAATTCTGTGTTGTTTTTTTATTTTAGGATTAACATTGGTTCCTTCTTATCCCTTGTTTTCTTCCTAATAATGTTAATATAGCTTTGATTTATCATTCCGCTAGTCTGAAGAACAATTTCCAATAATCACATTAAGCATGTTGATATGCCCACAGTGATGAGGCTCCACTATCACAAGCTGAGACATGTTGTCCCATCAAGAAGTTCTTGCTAATGTTTAGTCTAAAACTATTTTCATGTACTTTGAAACCATTGGTTCCATTGCTACCTTCTAAAGCAAGAGAGAACCTATTTCGTCCATCAGTTTATTTGGCAGCCCTTCAAATATTGGAAGATGGTTATCATATCACTTCTTAATTGTCCAGGCTAAACATACACAAGTCCTTCAACTTGGCCTCCAGGCCTCTCACCATGTTTGTTGTCATCTTCTGTATATGTTCCGGGGAGGGGTTGAATCACTGGTTGCTAACCTGGACACAAGTGAAGAGTAAAGTTAAGTAAAATATTTTCATTCCTTTCTTCATTTACCATGACCTCTTCTTCTCCTTTCTTTGTCATGGGTTCCATGGTGCCAACCAGACTGGGATAGGGATGACAAAATCTGGCATAGGAGGAGGATCCAGAGTTGAGAAGTAGGGAAAAGCGAAGCAATGACTTGGGCGAAGTTCTTTATTGCTAGACATCACAGAAGGAGAGAGGGAGCTGTCTGAGCCAACCCCTACTCTATACCTTGAAAGTGAAGTTCTTACGGTAGCTGACCAGCCAGCAGGGTTAAGTCAGAGGTGGTTGAAGAGTCAGAGGAACTGACTTTGTCCCCAGTACCAAGGAACAGACATGGCCTACCTGCAAGAGCACACACTTTCAGTGTAGTCTTATCACTGGAGACCACATGAATGAATCGTCCCACCCTGTTCTTCAGAAGTTGCGTGGGACAGACTTCCGGGTTGGCGCCATCGCCGAATGGCGGACTCCCTCCGAGCTCCGGAGGGAGTCTGCTCGGCAGGGGCTGGGTCCTACCGCGCCAGCGACGCGGGGACCCTTAAAAACCACGGGCACGGAGCCCGTGGACATGGTGACTCGGCTGGCACCAATAGCGCCCTCCCGACTCGTGAAGGAGCCTTTTTAAAGGCTTCGGATCGGGTGCCGGGGAGCGGCGTGGTGCTGTGAGTCCTTCGCTTCCCCTGCCGAGTGCAGCCGCATGCCATTCGACGGAGAGTGCTGGCTTCTTCCATTGGAAATTCGGACTTTTAACAACAACCCGTGAGTAATTGGGAAACCGGGTATAAAAGGAGAAAAAAAGAAATTTTTTTCGGATTCGGCACGAGCGGGGGCGATCTAAAAAGGAAGTCAGTCCCCCCCTGATTGTAAACATGCTAAAACAAGGACTGGGCAACCAAGATCGATCCAGAAGTTTATTGCTGATAAAAATTATTAATTCCACGATGCGAAATTACAAGAATTGTGCTGGAGGAGAAAAGTGGAGGGTGAGAGGAAAAGGCAACCCCCCCTGGGAACCGGGGCGATTCGTAGAACCTGGCGAAGAGAGACTGAGAATTTGACAGCTGTCAAAGTAGCTGTCAAATCTTGAGAATATAAAGAGGACTTTGTTACAAGTATTTTGCTGGTTAATTCTGTTACAATTTGATATAATATGGATACAAACTGTTGGGGGGAAAAAGAAACAACAATTTGAATTTTGGATTAGAGGATACAAAGTTACTGCAATCCCCCTAGAGGGGTTTCGGGACATTACAAGCGGTCGTATGTGGGAAACTACTCTGGGATGTGCATAGGTCTTATCTTCTGGGAAAGCTGCAAAACTGAAATACTATTTTGTCTACAGAGGTGTTTATATTAAAAGGAGACAATAGAATTTTCTATTGAAGAAAGGAAGGGACTGGACGTAAGTTTTTGTTCCTGAATAACAAACCTCTGTAGAGATACTAGATTTTGGAATAAGAACGTTTTAGCAGCTGAACAAGACAAGAAACCTGAGAAAGTAAGGAATAAGAAGAACAAAGGACCAACCACGACACGGAAAGAACAATGGGAGGAGCAACAAAGACCAAGGAAACTAAAGGCCTCTATTAGACTGGATTTTTGAAGTTAAACATCAATAAAACAAATAAATTTAAAGAAAACCGGCAAGGTGGAATGAGAAAAATTTGGCTGTGGACTTGAGACCTCCAGGCCGATAACACACAGACTGATGGACATGGGGAATTCAAACCGGGGAAGGGAGGGGGAATCTTGGAATCCGAAGGCTATGTAACCAACTTTTTGAATCTTCTTATATCTTTTATCTTCTATTTCTTTATATAATTTTGGTATCTTGATTTAACATGTTTTCTTTAAAAAAGGGGGGAATTCGTGGAAGGAAATTGGGGCAGATCTTGGGGGGGAAATCTTTTTTCTATTTCTGTTAAAGATGAGGAGTGATGGTAAGATTGTATAAATTTAAATTGGCTAAAGGGTTAAACATATTAGGTTTTAATTGGGAATGAGAGCTTGTGGAACCAACCTAGGGAAAGGGGAATACGGTCGGGAGGGGAAGGAGGGAGTCCTGGAAAGAAGGTTATGAAAGCAAGAATGTAAATTTGTCTTTCTTTTTCTTTCTTTTCTTTATCTTCTCTATTTTTCTTATTCTGTTATTATTGGAAATGCTAATAAATATGATTATAAAAAAAAAGAAGTTGCGTGGGACAACATCTTTGAATTGGGACAATGGCTTGGCTATCTTCTAGCCATTAATTTTAGGACTCTGCTTACAGATTTATGAATCATATATCCTGTACTTTGAACTAATGCTGAGACTGTGCACTGATTTTGTGAACAAAGTTTTCATGTTTCCTTGAGCTCATAGTCCAAGTATGGTGTCTGAATGCGGAACGTTCTTTGTTTTGTGTAGGTATAAACTGAAGAGGACAGCTGTTTCTGCTTTAGGGGCAAAACTTTTTTTTTAATGTAGATTACTCTATTTTTGTTCTTAAATTATTCTTGTGGGCAATAGGGAATGTTTTGATTCATTTTTATAATAGTGAGGTTTATTTTTGCTGCTTTAAGTTTGTTTAGGAGTGCATCCATGCAGCCTAGATATGTTTATTTGGAAGTGGGCATGGATGTGTCAGTCTCTGTTCTCTCAGTTTCTTACTTATCTAATCTTAATTTCAGTTTTCCATATCTTCAGCAATTTGCAGTTTTTTAAATGATAAAAACATCTTCATGAAAATTTCCTCAGTATTTTAGTGTGAATTTATCCTAATAGACACATTTTTATATGCAACGTTGACTAATGTACACATCTTTGTAAGCAATTTTTCCTAATATAATGCATTTTGTAGGTTATTTTTTAACCAATATCATGATCTTTATACACATAATATATGCATTTTTGTAAACATTGGTTGGAGAACTGCATTGCAAAATTTTGAAAAGTGAGAATTTGTGTTTTAACCAGCATATTGCTTTAGAATGTGCAAATTTGATAGATTTGGCTTTAAATGTGTACTGAATTGAATTTTTCCTCCATCCCTACTTAGAAGTAAATTCAACCAAATACAATTGACCTTGCTCCCAAGTGTTCCTGAAAATGCAATCTGAATCAACTAAGAATACTTATACTCAGAAAAGTCCTTTTATTTTAAAAAGAACATATCTCCACAGCAACTTATTTTAAGTGGACTTCAACCTAACTGACTTCTCAAATGATCTCTTGAGTGCATGTGTGTGACTGCCTCTCTTATCTTCTACTTTTGTCCCTTGTCTTTCCTTCACTTCTCTGCATTGTAATGGAAATTCAATGAGGGATATGAGGGTGCTGGTGCACAATCTTTCACCTCTGACAACATGTACAGTAAGCTGCACACAGCTGTCATGATAATGACAAGTCTGGTGCACCAGGATAATTGGGTACTTGAAGAAGATTCATAAGGCAATATGCTGCACAGCAATGTGTTATGCCCTGGGGCAAGGTGGAAAAGAGAGAGGGTACCAGATAGGGTCGGAAATCTGCTCTTGATAAATAATAATCTAGTTACATGATGCAGTGATGTGATTTTGTTTGTCTGTAAAGTATCTTCCTGTACATTCTTTTTTTGACACAGAATTATTTTAAGGGTTCCAGAGCTGTCTTGTAGTACATATAATATCAAATTCCATTTTGCAAACAGTGGAATCAAAACATCCCAGTGGAATGACTCTCATATCTATTAGTTGCCTTCTGAGAAGAGGAAGTTTGACATCTAAGCAAACTGTGGCTACTCTGACAGCTTGTTATTAAGAAACAGCAAGCTCTGACTTTATTAGTATAGCGTTTCGTTGTCTCATCTGTAAATTAGTGTATTTTGTTCACTTGTTACAAGTTCTGCCTGATTTTGAGAAATTTGTCATTGCTAAAGAGATTCATATTTTGTGAGCATTATGTGCACTATATCAGAATGTGTTTCCTTTTCCTGTTAAGGATACCATTCAGCTTTACTGAATATATTTGTCACATACATAAACTCTAATTTCAGAGTCATGTATTTTGTTTGTTGATGGCTGCCAATCACTTACTAATAAATGTTAGTGCTGTGCTGAAATGTACCCTCAGTTTCTCTGAATTGGCATCACTTTTTCTGCATCATTTTTGGAGTGCTTTATCATTTATTATTGTTGTTGTTGTTGATAGTTTTATTGCTTTTATTTGAGATGTGTGATAGTGGAGTGCGTTTTGCTTTATATTCAACATTTCTCCAGTTTTCTGCAGTCTCCCTGGTTGCCCATGCTTCCTCATCTGAAGAAGCCCCACAGGAGGAGCTACCTCGTGATATATTACAGGGGTCAGCAAACATTTTCAGCAGGGGGCCAGTCCATTGTCCCTCAGACGTTGTGGGGGGCCGGACTATGTTATTTGGGGGGGGGATGAACAAATTCCTATGCCCCACAAATAACCCAAAGACACATTTTAAATAAAAGGACACATTCTACTCATGTAAAAACATGCTGATTCCCGGACCGTCCACAGGCCGGATTTAGAAGGCCATTGGGCCAGATCCAGTCCCCGGGCCTTAGTTTTCCTACCCATGATATATGATGAGCTTTAATTGGAGTCCTAGAAGCTGGACAGGTTGACTGCAATGTACCTGAGCTTAGTATGCAAACTGATTTTGTTTTTTAAAAGAAAGTTCTTCCTTTTACCTTATACAGTGATACCTTGGGTTAAGAACTTAATTCATTCTGGAGGTCCGTTCTTAACCTGGATTCCATCTGTTGTTGGATTCCAATTCCCAGCTCTCATGGCTGATGCTCAGGGCTGATGGGAGCTTTGGTCCAGCAACATATGAAGTACACTATGTTGGCTACCCTTCTTCCTTTTTTTAAAAAACAGTCATAATCACTGGTTCCTTTAAAAATGACCAGAATGCTCTTTTTAAAAGCCAACACTGGATAGCTATCTTGAGCATAATAGACAGCCTCTTCATCTCCTCAGGCTTGTAGTAAAGCCAAGTGAGGACATACTGGGGTCTTCAAGAAGCATGGGCATATGGGAAGTTGGCAGAATGCAGACCAGTGAAGTAATTGTTTGCAGAATGAAAGGGCTCTCAGCAAAGTCCTTGACCGCTTGAAGAAAAAAAATCTCAGTAGTAATATACAAACAACAAAAGCTCTGCAGCACACCGATGAGAATGTCATTGAATTTTTATCACCCCTTCTGTAATTTTCAAATGCATTTTCTTTTGTCATAAATTGAGGGGGAAAAGACTGAACAATTGTTCCATCAGTGAAAGTATTTCTGCTTGCCAAACTAAACAATCTCCCTTTTCCACCCATCCCCATTCACTGTTCTGGGGGTTCTCCTGACACACCAGAGCCAATTTCAGGGGGAAATCCCTGTTCCACTAGCAGCACTCATTGGTTGGCTGCCACTAGTGCAACTACTTAGTCAAATCTGGCCCCATGTTTTTACAGGGAAAATGAAGGGAATTGGAAAACCTGGGATGCACCTTATAGACTAGCGAGAAAAGTACACTTTGATTTGAAACACACTGAAATCAGCGGCATGCTGTTAACACCATGCACACACCAATTAATTCTTAAGTATTTACTTTTTTAAAAGATGAAACATGTAATTGAACTCACCACATCACTCATCATAAATAAATATTATATTTTTATATAGTGTCATATACAGCTCAAACATCTTCTAAATTGTGAATCTCCCAATTATAGCTTTTGCATACCAAAGCTGATACTATGTACCAGTGACAGTGCTCGAAAGCAATAAACCATTTACTGTTACCCAGGAAAAGGTTGTATGCTTGAGTGACTATTTTAGCATTACCAATTTGCGCTATTACTGAAAATGAAATTTGTATCAAGGCAGTCTGATTCCCTTGAGACTAATGAGCCTGATATGCTCCATAAAGTACAGGGAACACATTTTAAGAGCCTAAATGGTGAGGTGGACTGTGCTTGCTTTACCCTTCACAAAGGAACACAGATACAGCTTACTACGCAAAACTGAGCTATATTTGTGTCACCCAACTGCAACATTTGGTAAAGTGCTCTGTATCATTCAATCTGCACCCATATTATGCTTTTCAATCACAGATTTACAAATAACAGCATGGAGCAAACCTATTGTCACGTTGCCCCACTTTTGTCCTCATACTTCAATTTTGTCTGTCTCTCAGCAACAAATGATCAGACACCACTGCTTGTTGAAATGGAGAGGAGAATATCTTGGCACCTGAATGACCTTCGCCATAGAATACCTAGATGTGCTAAATATTTTATCCTGCAGCCTAATGCAATCAAAGCCACTCCCTGCCACTAATCAATTGGCAGTACTGAGAACATTTGCTGACCTTCTACCTAGCAATTACAACACTCATTAAGTATCTACTGCCTACTTTTCATCTCCACCATTTTCAGTAGACACCCTTTTCTCTCTTCACACCCACCAATACACACACACACACACACACACACACACACACACACCCTTCCATTCCTGGGCAAGGTGACTAAGCGGGTGGTTGCTGGAGGATGTGAACAATTTGGATTCCTTCCAGTCAGGATTCAGTCCCCATCATGTGACCGAAAGCACCTTGGTTGTGCTGGTTGATGATCCCCAGCAGGCTAGGGACAGAGGTGAAAGCTGTTTCCTGGTTCTACTGGATCTCTCAGCAGCTTTTGATACCATCAACCATGGAATCCTTTTGGACCGTCTTGGGCAGTTTGGAGCTGGGGACACTGCTATGCCGTGGTTCCACTCCTTCCTCCTGGGCTGTGTCCAGAGATTGGTGTTGTGGGATGAGTGTTTGGACTCCTGGGCACTCATTTGTGGGGTGTCTCAGGGCTCCATTCTATCCTTCCTCTGGGAGAGATCACTGGAGGTTGGGGTTGGGCTGGGTGTTCACCAATATATGGATGATACCCAGCTGTACCTCTCATTTAAATCAGGACCAGTGAGGGTGGTGAATGTTCTGTGTGAGTGTCTGGAGGCAGTCGGAGGATGAATGCTAATGGATTGAGGTTGAATCCAGACAAGACAGAAGTACTGTTTCTGTGGAACAGGGGGCGGGCAGGTGTGGGGGACTCCCTGGTCTGAATGGGGTAACTGTGCCCCTGAAGGACCAGGTGCACAGCCTGGGAGTCATTTTAGACTCACAGCTGTCCATGGAGGTGCAGGTCAATTCTGTGTCCAGGGCAGCTGTTTACCAGCTCCATCTGGTACGCAGGCTGAGACCATTGAGAAAGGACTTACCTAGCAGGATAATGTTATGAAAAGAGCCACATCCATGTGTACATCTATCCAGAGTGACTAGTGTAGTGACCAGTAGCCTCACTCTCCCAACAGCCTGACCCATACAGATCTCAGAGGGTGGTATCCAACTAAACAGTTCCACTAGTGTAAGCAGTTTGCTTGCATAATGGAACTTCCCTCCCTATCCTCTCCCCATGCACCCTCAGCCCCGCTCCTTAAACCTTTTTTTGGTTTCCCCGCAACCATCCAGAGCAGATTTAGGGGGTGTGTAAGAAGAAGCAGATGGGGAACTTTTGTTGTGCAGCCAAAAGTACTTGAAGGAAAACTGTTTAGTTGCATACTGGCTAGAATTTATTTCACTTTGTCCAGCCATCCTCATCTGATTTACCCTTCTACTTGTGTTGCTAGGAGTCAGTTTGTCTTCCCAGGAAGTTGGTCAACCTTTTCGTACATGCAAATTCCCAGCCCTGCCAGGATATCCTGCTGGCTCTTTCCAGTGTGTGTCTCATCATGATCTAAGGTGATCCACAAGTATGTTGGAGAATGAGAAGTGAAGCAGTCAAAGATTTTTTTCGAATGGTAATAGTGGAGCTAATATCTGTGCTCCTATCAAAAACTAGTGGGAGATAGAGAAGCAACAAGTACATGTTCCACTTTCACTGCATATGCATGCCAGATGCACCCGTGTCTGTCACATACTTTTAATAGCAACAGGAGGCCTGCAAGAACTAAAAGGCTGGCAACCATTTTCACAAATAATTTGTTATCCACTGGGGTGGATGTACTTGTGAATACTGCCATAGGCACCAGTTGTGATCTGTATCAGATTGGACAGAGTTTGTCCTTCTGCTAGCATTGGACAGCTGCCTGGTTTCTTGTATGAGTAAGAGAGACATGAGAATAATGATGAATAATGGGTAACAGCTGCAGCAGCCAATATAATTTTCCAGTGCTTGTTAAATATGATATTGAGCAAAAGGTGCTAACACCTCTATGCTTTGCCATTCTATATGCCACAGCCAAGCTTCCCAGTGTCCTACTGGGTGTTCATACATCTGGTGTCTTTTATTTTTCTTTAGGAATATATAATGCTGTCAGTAAGACAATGCTCACCCACATAGGGACATTGCGGTGGAACTCATTCTCTAGTTACATTGGTTCTTCATCACCTGTGCTGGTTCAAATCTTGCAAATAAGAATGGGTCATAAGTGTGTGGCTAGCAGTATCAATAGGTGGAGTAGCATATCTCCTTTTCACCAGTCTCTCTGATTAATCTCGTCATTGCTTGTCTATATGCAGTGGGTTGTTTTGGCAGCCCTAGTTCCTGCAGTGGAGCTAGTAATCCTTGGAAGGGTGTTTGTGTTTGGAATCCTATCATAAAGAATTTGTAAGGATTATGTGATTATTCATCTGATCTTCCTACTGTGGTGTAAGTCTTGGTTGTTTGCGGTTGTACAACGTAATCTTTCACCACATTGCCCCATCACCACTTGTGTGTTTGTAGCCCTATGGATATTGGATCTGAATGTTGTAGTCCTGTGACTCATGTCTTGATAGAGTTTCCAATCTAGGGTTTATATATTTCTCATCTTCTCCTATGATTTGTTGCATAATTAGTTGTGTTCATGCAAGGCAACAGGACTGAGAGGGTAGAGTTAGCTGTGTGGGTTTCTCCACTGAATTCATTGAGATTATTTTAACCCATCCCTCTCTGTTTGAACAAAAGAGGCTTGATTACAGGTCTGTGCAAAATAAGTTAATAGGTTAAAAGTCCTTTGTGAAGTCTCAGATAAGTTGGGAAGATATTTGAGACCTAGCCTATGCAGAGCACCAAAAAGGAGGCTTCTGGCTAAATTGATAACAGGAATGTCCTAATTTATATGGCTTGTGTGCACTAGGAAGGGAGTTCTGCTAATCATATCACCTTTATTTAGGTCCTTTCTAGACTCTTAACATGCCGTTTCTGTTCCTTAGTAATGCTGGATCCATTACATTTTCTGAGAAGGAATTGCTTATTTTGGAGTTCTCTCCATTTATTAAGAAAGTTGAGTTTTTCCATATCAGTACAACTTATAGTTAAAAATAAACAACACTATGTCCCAATATTCAAATTATAATATATTACTACTAGGAAAATGCAATTATTTCTAGAGACAAGTGTGTGTCTTCTAGAAACAGACTGGTGCATATCTCATGGGCATCTGTTTCATTGTGCTTGTGGCATGAGAAATAATATGCACCACAACTCTCATATCTGTAGAATATTATGACAGCACTAGCTGGGGATTTACACATGAAATTAAATATTCACATCCCCATGCATAGGCATAGGCTGAGTCTGATACAGGGAAAACTGAAGGCTGATTAAAATATTAGAGCCCCCATGTGATAAACACTTACCTGTCAATGCTCCACACAGCCAGAATAACATTTAAAAGGCACTAAGTCCATGCAGTGGTTATACACATGCTGCATTTGCATGCTAGCATTGTAGAAGAAGAAGAAGAGTTTGGATTTGATATCCCGCTTTATCACTACCCAAAGGAGTCTCAAAGCGGCTAATATTCTCCTTTCCCTTCCTCCCCCACAACAAACACTCTGAGGTGAGTAAGGCTGAGAGACTTTAAAGAAGTGTGACTAGCAAAAGGTCACCCAGCAGCTGCATATGGAGGAGCAGATACGCGAACCCAGTTCCCCAGATAACGAGTCTACCACTCTTAATCACTACACCACACTGGCATACTCCTGGCATATACTCCTGTATATATGTATACTCCTGGCAATGAAAACACTATAATGCAGAAGATGCAGGTGTAAATGCAACTGTATTATATAGTAATGGTCTTTTAAATATTACTCCTGTCATGTGACAGGGGTCAATCTTCATGTGTGAGCCATAATATATAACTCATACCTCATATAATTTGCCAAGACTTGTATTTTCAGTTTCTGTACAAATTTTCTCTTTATATTCTAAGAGTCTTCTATTTATCTAGCCTTTTAAAAAGCTGGAGTGAGAGGGAACCTTAATGACTACATGTGGCTACTTCCCCACACAGCAATGTATGAAATTGTTGTGGTGTGATGTTGAATTTCTTTCATTTTAGGACTTGTGGTTCTGTCTTGCAAGTGCTAATGTACAATACAAGCATGCGTTGAACTGACTTGTTTTGGATAAACCCTCCACTTGGGACAGATTGAACTATTCGTCTTCACTTTTTATCATTTCATCCTCAAAGATTGAGAATTATTAGCATAAAGTAACAGAAGACAGGTTGGGAAAAGAAGCAAAAGACAGAACTGTTTTATCATGTTGGCACAAGGTTGCCGTATTTCAAACAGTAAAAACCCAGACAGAAAAGCTGTTGAAATCCTGGATGTATGGCAACCCTGCACTAGGTAAAGGAGTATTTAAAAGTGAGATAAAATGATGCATTTTGTACTTGGAAGCAATACTATTGGAAATGATTGTGATAAATGTGGTTTCCTAGTGGTAAATTGAAATAACTGATTAAATTATGCTACATCTCTAGCTAATAGATTAACTGGGAAAGCAGTCCAGCAAGTTGTGAGCACAGCACAGCCCTCAGGCATAAATAAAAGTTATGTAATTGATGAGTGGGGTAAATCAGGATGGAAGCAAGTGGCTTGTTAATTTGTTTGTGTGTGAAATCATTTCCAGCTTGTTAGAAAAATACTTTACTTCTGCCTGGTTGTTGAGTGAAGCTACATTGATTGTGGCTGCTTTTACCACCCAAAGTGTATGGTCTGGATATTATTTTGGAGTATATAGATGTGGAAAAGAATTAGTATATTTGTGATATACAAAAGCTTAAACCAATCTTGCTTGTTTTATCTCTATCTTTAATCTAAAGATAGGTCTATAGAAACCTATGAAAAACCATGCAATATATGTTTGGGTGACAAGAGGAATATCTAACATCACTTGGCTATAGAAGCCCAATGCCATGGCCTAAACACTCAGAAGTAGAAGAGGACTGCTACAAGGTATCTGCAAAATTGCTTGGCAACATAAGTCGTTTTTTTAAAAAAATCTCTTTGTGTCTGTGTACCTCTACTTTACTGGTGCCCTAAGCATGTGTTTAGTCTGCCTATTCGGTAATCCGGGACTGGCTGGCAGACTTAACTAGAGCTGAAAAGTCAGCATGGCCAACTGAAAATGTCTCTTTCCTGTGAAGACATAACTTATTTCCTAGACCAAATGTACCACATACTTAGATGAATGCTTTTGCTACCTATTTATTCACCTTTACTGTTGCTATGGAAGAACCAGTAAACAGCTCCCTACTTTGTGATCATCTGTGTTTCCACCCTATCAACAGCCAGGGAACACTTCTTGCATTAACTTGTCTGCAAGGAACCTTTGTACATCTGTTGTGGATGGCCTGTGCTTTGCAGAGTACCTTGTGACATTATCTACTGTTCATATTAATTTCATATGAAGCAGTAGCTGTGTCTTCTGGGCTTCGTCATTGTACTTTGTGAGCTAAGAATATTCTCATAACACATCTCTGGGGCAAATTTCTTGTTATCCTTAATGCATAGTACAGTGGTACCTCAGGTTACATATGCTTCAGGTTACATACGCTTCAGGTTACAGACTCCGCTAACCCAGAAATATTACTCTGGTTAAGAACTTTGCTTCAGGATGATAACAGAAATCGTGCAGCGGCAGCACAGCGGCAACGGGAGGCCCCATTAGCTAAAGTGGTGCTTCAGGTTAAGAACAGTTTCAGGTTAAGAAAGGAGCTGCGGAACGAATTAAGTACTTAACCAGAGGTACCACTGTACACAGTTATCAGAGGCAGATTTAGGGAAGCGTGACCTACACTTTGTTACACTTGACACAGAACTTCAGGGGCACTGCAAGTATTATTTAGAATGGAACACAAAAGGCGAGAAGGGGGAGTCAAATTTTGGCATTGCTGAAATTTTAGACTGCCACTGCAGCCACATCTCTTGTTTTCCTTAAATTAATTACAGCTGTCAGTGGGTGGAAGAGCAATTGCAGTTGGGATCATAGCACATGGAGAGGGGAGATTTATCTCTTTCCAAAAATCATATCTCCAAAATGGCTATATTGGTTAGTTTAAAAGTTCCCATTCCATCAATATATTTACCAAACCTTGTAGCCACTCAGAGGGTCTTGATTCTCAAAGACATATTATTTTTACCTGTCACCAAAATAAATTAACAACATCAGAGATGTATAGTTAACACCACAACAAAATTAGCATGCTGTCAAACAAACTCATGACCTAGGAAACTATTTACTCCTGGTGTAAGTGATCAAGTACACAAAAACGCAGCATTTAAAAAGAGCAAAGTCGAGACTAAAAAAGGAGGCCTATTAAGAGTGACTAATTAACCTTCACAAATGAAAAAACACATACTTAAGAACTTCACAACTTAAAAGTCAACAAGCAGGTAAAGGAAGTGGGAATGACAAATGAGCTCTACCACTACAACATATAGGGCGAGTGATGATTCATTGTTTGTTTTTTAAATGCAATACAGGGAAAATCATGCTCCAGATTCCTTTCCAATTAGACCTCCCCCATTTGCCTGTGCTTTTGGTTATAAACAAGAAATTCTGGTGACAGTGTATCTGACCTGGCATCATTGGACTAGTTCTAATACCGTAAATGTGAGAGTAAATTTTGCACACTATATTTTCATTGCTTTTGAAAAACAGGGAACCATATGTACAATGGAAGATGTGAAACAATTGCCACATTAATGATATACGAATATGCAAGTTACATATTTTAGGATTATTGATCTGGTAACTATGATCAACTTAGAGAGACACTTCTTCACAGTGTTTGATCTCTGACATTTAGATACTTCTGTATTTAACCTCCATTACTCAACAATCATGAGCCAGCGCATAGACATTCTTCATGATCACAGCTTAAGTAAAATCTTGCTTAAGTTTCTATTAAGGAATACTAGTAAAATACTTCTTTTTGTGGAATGGTTTCTAGAATTGGTTTGAATTTCCATTAAGGGCAATTAAGGCTGGATTTTGACTGGACATGTCATGTGAAAGGAATAATCAAGAGCTATTTTAGATGTCTTAAATGGAAAACATAGTGGCCAAAATAATGGTTTTCAACATTTGTTTTGTGGCACTCCCTACAAATCTCCTACTTGATTACTTGACGTAAATTTTACGATGTTGTTATTTTGGATCAATCATTCAGGTGCATGTGACACTTGCTGCTTTGCTTTTTATTATTCGTGGTATTTCTGTAAATTAAACTTTGTGTATAAATATTCATGCTTGGAAGGCTGCTTCAGGCTTAGTTCAGGTTCAGCAATAATCCCCCAAGAGCTTGTGTGTTTATTGCACTTAAATCCAGACACAGACAACCACATGCCCCATGTAAATCAAAGTGAGAAAAAAGCTGTTTTCACAGGAACTGTTGTATTTGAAGAAAGACAGTACTGCAAGATAACACTGGCAGGCACTGAAAAAGTGCTGTCTTCAGATCTGGTGCTTTGGCTTTTCACACTCTAAGAGAGCTGGAAGGGTCGAACAAGGGGGGAGAGAAACATCCTTGTCCTGACAGACAGAAGTGGCAGAGGTTTCCAAGAAAGGAAGAAAAGCGGGCAAACAAGCTTTCTTCTCTCTCTTTCAATGCAAAAGCTTCAGAAAAATCCTGGGCTGCTTTTACTGAGACAGCTATGTCCTACCCTTGGGACTGACTGCCTGAAGTATCAAGATAACCTTATTGAATTGCTTCACCCGCCTTGTTGAACTTGGCACATCAGCTAAGCTGATTCTGCTCAGCACTTCTGGGATCCCTACCAAGTGTGTTTAGCTTTCAGCACTGACAGGTCTGTAATGGACATGGAATCTTTGGCCTCCCTTTGGCCTCTGGTGCATATGTGCTGTTTATCTGATTCCCTTCTGATTAACATCAGGTTTTTTTTCCAAGTAATTAAAACCCTGCTCCTTATTTTGGAAAAAAGAAATCTGAGCAATATTTATATCACTGTAATATTGAGGGAATGCCACATAATTGTTTTATATCCTTTGCATTACAAGTAGCAAATATGCCAAGATTAATTTGGTGTTAATCAGTCAAAATGCCAAAAAGAGGGAGGGAGTGGAGGAGGGAGACATATACATAGAAAGAATGAGTGTGAGGGAGAAAGAAGCTTAAACATGACACAAAAGAAAATATATTCCTATGGGTAGCCTGCGAGATTGCTTGGTGTTGCTGCTGTGTAATGCAGCTACCCAATTATTGATTGAAGTTTAATTATATGCTGTCAATTGTTTTAATTTGCACCTGCATATGAAGGATTTTAGAACTTAGTGAGGAAGATCAGGGTCACCATTCTGGACAAAACTGGGGTGAAAAGATAGTTATTATGCAGGTTATTATGCTATATAAATACGTTATTATGCTATATAAATATGTTATTATGCTATCGTTTGTTCATGCCATAGTAATATCTACATCCTGAAAGTGCTTCAAAAATACATACTGATTGCACTAGTACATCACTGTAAAAGATTGAGAACAGAACTTACGTTTTTAAAATTTCTATTTCATCTTCAGAGGTTTATATTTTGCTTTTTTAAAGTTTATGCCCTTATGATATGTAGTGTGCGTAATCTTATAAGGATATTCTGTGCTATATTTGATACTTTTAAAAATAGCCCTCATTACATTTTTGTCAGTTTAGGATCAATTCCAATAGTGCAAATATACATTTTAAAAACTTAACAATAAATACATAATTATAAATCACAAAATGAAGCCAATAAAACCGAGTCAGGTATTGTTACAGGAGATTTAAAGCTTTCCTAAGCAAAAATGCCTTTGCATGCTATTTTAAAGCAAGCAACAATGAGCCAACAAGGGAAGGGAATTCCAGAGAGGTGGAGTTATTTGCTGTAGGTGTGCTGCTTTTATATCTAAATAAGGGAAAATATAGATGGCAACTAGGACTTCAAGGTAACTGTCCTCCTGCACTGTAGCTTTCCAACAACTGTATTCTGCAGCACATTTCCTCAGAACACAGAAGTTCCTTACAGTAATTATGACTAGTAATAACCAGACCCATCAGGTTTGATCACTGAACTTACGGAATGAATTTACAGCCCTCTAGATGTTGTTGGATTACAACTCTCATCATTTCTGACTTTTAGCCATGTTGACTGGGGCTGATGGAAGCTGGAGTCAAGTGACTTCTGAAGGGGTATAAGATCCTCATCCCTGATCTAGCTAGACTAATTTACCCTTCTGAGGCAAGTTGCTTTTTTCCCTATATGGTGAACATACAGATACAGATAGTTTCACCCCATTTCCCCCTTTGAACATACTGAATGTCCAAACTTCCAGCTCTTCCCGTGCCAAACAGGGGGTAGGTAAGCTCTCTAAATTTTCCTTGGATTAATTCAGAAGTTACCTGAGATCTTCTGGAGGAAACTGAAAATCTCTGGGCACTCTTTCAAGGGGCCCAGAAAATTACCTGCTCAGCTTCATTGTCCCTTAAAGCAGTTCCAGCCACCCACCTCAGGCACATTTCCCACTTCCTTTTCCTTACCTTAAATCAGTGGCAGCAAGAGCATCATTGTTGTTACTTCATGCTGGTTAATAGTATACTGGGTGCGTAGAATGATGTGGTTTTCCTGTGGTACATGTGGAACACTGCTGGCTTCCACAATCAGCATGGTGCTTTTGCTCCTCCTCCTACCACTACTGATCTAAGGGGATTGAAAAGTATCATTTTGGATAGCGGTTAGTAGTGACTGGAGGGTAATAGAGCTGGGTGGTTCAGAGCTTAATTCAGGCTTGAGCAAAATTTTGGATCTTTTAAAGCCCATCTCTTGTTTTATGATGAGGTTTATGAGCTGTACACGTTCATTTTTGAACCTGGCATGGGTGAAAATCTCTACTTAATATTGTAACCACACTTCATAAAACCTAACCAGGTTCACTCACCTTTCCCACAAAGACTGCCTTAAAATCTAAAGCCTATGAATTTCTAAACATGAAAAATGTAGCTCAAAAGCATCACAGATTATGTAAATATGTGCAGTTTCAAAACATTTAGCATGGTGCTTTAAACTACTTAGGTGTTTCATTAAGATGTAACTGCATTTTAAGAAATATATTGCCACAATTATAGGCTATGTTTTTGTTGATTAGAAGAGAACACTGCTGTAAGTACTAAAAAATAATTTCACAGTGAAAAGCATTATAAAAATTCTAGAGCAAGTAAGTCGGGCAGAAAAAGTCATTTATGATAAATCTCTCCTGACACACTGAATGGTAAACAAGACATTTTGGTTCATCCATACCTGTACTCTTACCACATTTAGTTTCAGTTTTGTTTCTCCATTGTTATTCTAGTGCTAATCTTTGCATATTTTCTATAGATATGCACTCTCTCCACACATTGAACTGGGGAAGATTTCATTCCTCACCAAATAATGCTGAATTCTTGCAATGGCAATTATACATATCCAAATAAATTTCATGCAGTGTTCTGTACACATAGTGGGGCTGGAATTGTGTAAGTTATTAGTAGGCTGTATGGATACATGGAGTACAATGGTGCAAACCCAAAATCATTTTTGAACACAGGATGTTATCCAGTTTGCACTGCTACAAATTCCAGTGTGTCAGCGGTCCTCTGCAGCCCCCTGGATTAGGTGGAGAGTATTATTAATAGCAAAACATATAAACAGTATGCAGTCATAACTACCAACTAATGTTCTCTGGCAAGCTATGCCCAATCATTAGTCCTAATTATAATGAATTAAATTGTTTTTAGGAGGTCCTAACTCATATGCTAGATGAACATCAAATATCTGATAAGGGCAGATATTAATTGGTCTTGGTCAAAGGATAATGCCGTACACTTTTAACATGTTCCTCCACCTGCATAAGTTGTTCTGCTCAAACTTGTTCCAATGACATATGTTGGATAAACACTGGTACTTACAAAGCACTGGGTTCGCATTATATCCATGCAAAAGGCAGGCCTGATTTTCAGCCTACCAATCTTTATGAATTGTGTACAATTAATCTTACTCTTCACAGACTCCAGTCATTAGGGACCGGACTGGAGAAATTCATCGTGAATTCTGTCGTGCTAATATATTTGAAATACAAACAAGGCACTTATTTTGGCATTAACTGTCATAAACCTTTAGATTTTATTTCTTTTTTGCAATGACTCAAAGGAAAACAAATTAGGCAGGCATTTTATGGTTCTGGCAAAGAAATTTGGTGTGGCTACCCAGTAATGTAGCAGCAATGTTGCTGAATAGTTGGATTTTATTTTTTTAAACAAGTTACAGTATTTTCTTTTAGCATTCATCAGGGAACAATTTAGGATTGGGCATCAAAAATAATTATGTTTAACATAAAACAGACTCCACTAGTTGTTAATTTCTGTGCTGCCATTTAGAGCCTAAGAAGTATTTGCATCTGGTGATAGAGAAACTCTCCCTCCAAAAATCCCAAAACAGGGCTGGCACTACCATGAGGCAGAGTGAGGCAGCCACCTCAGGCAGCAGGTGCAGAGGGCACAGAGGCACAGTGAGGTGCTGAAGAACAGAGCTGTGTGTGCCATGTCCTGTTACCAGCGTTAAAGAAAAAACTGATGGCCACTCTGGTTTGTTGCGAGACGTAAAATAGTGGTGCAGAGGGTTGAGTGTGATCTTGTCCTTTGCTTCAGTCAGCAAAATATCTTCATGCAGTCCCCATACCCTTCATCATGTAATCACAGAGTTCGACAGGACAGTCAGTTATCTAGTTTGGTAAGTACTCTAAGTGAGATATGTCATATAGATAATCATATGGTTTTAGAAATTCCAATAGATGTAAAATGTGAGTTGTAGCAAAAAGTCTCAAGTTACTGTATTCCTAATGTTTTCTAAATTACTGTTGTGAACCTTCAAGGAAGGCTATTTCACCACTACCTCAGGCAAAATTATACCATTTTGGAATAGTTTTTCATAGTCTTTACAATTTGTTACAATCAGTAATATTAGGCAAGTTACTGTATACAGTGGTACCTCGGGTTACATACGCTTCAGGTTACATACGCTTCAGGTTACACACTCCGCTAACCCAGAAATAGTACCTCCAAGAACAAATAGACTAGCCTCCTGCACTCTTGTCATCTTAGAAAACAGTTTTTATAAATTTAATTTTAAGTGATGTCAGAGATGTCAAATTACTTTTTTCATGTACAGTGCTTTACAAAAACATATGGGGAAAGGGGAATAAATTTTGCAGGTAAAACCATAGTCACTGTTTCTATAAATTTAATTTTAAATTGAATGTGAACTTGGGGGGGGGGGGACGACGACATTTTATCAGTAGATAAGCAAAGAACTTTGCTTTTCTAAATGGTATCCACCCAGACACCCATAGGTTATCTGTCAATGTTGTTTACTGCATTGAATTGGCTGCTCACAACATCAGTGATATTGACAAAGTTTTAATTACTTCTCTACTGTAAGGAATGTGGTTCAAGAATTGTGTATTGCTTGGGTAGAACAACAACAGAACAGTGTTCATCTGTCAAATTAGAATCAAATGAAGAGTTAATAGGGCATAGGTGATATCTTGATTGCATATTGAGTTACTAGTACCAGTATGGATTAATGATAAATGCTTCTGCCTTCTTGATAATAAATTTCTAGCTGTAAAGCAGGCATTTTATATAATTTCTATAACAATGCAGTCAGGCCATTGCTATGATTTTGTTCAAGTAAATGTCTTTTGGCCATCTGCATTAGATTCTTGACCACTCAGATTTGGCTGCTGTTGGTAGGACCAGGAAAATACAGAGCATGATGATACCAGGGACAGAACATGAAGTAAGTTGAGCTCTATGTTATGGAGGACCAGGGAACAAACTTGCCATGGAATCAGCATTTTCAACATCTGTCCCATTCTTATTGTAACATGTAGTTATGCTCTCGGATATTTATTTTAGAACTCATTTACAACCATTCCATATACATAGTTGATATATTCTTCAAGACAAGAAGCTGTTGTAGTATAAATATGTAATTCATTAATTTCAAAACTTACTACCTGCCTTTTTATAGAATATTAGAGATAGCTTATTAAACAAGAAAAAATTCAGCCTCCAAACAGACAAATTACAAGTTCACTCAGGGGCGCCATCTTGCCCTCAGGATTGTGGGTGTCTGCTGCTGCATGTGGACGTGCGACGTCACACATTCACGCCTGCACATAGTGTGTGTGACATTACACAGCCAGTGAGGCACTCTTTTCCACAGGGAGGGAATTGGCCTTGGAGGCAAAGTGATTGCCCACCCCACCCCTGGAAAAAGAGGCCTTGCTCACTGGCTACGGAGGACGGAGCTGAATTGCTTCTCTCCCTGCTGGCTTTTTTCACTAATTTTACGGGTGCCCGCCCCCACAGTTGTATTATTGTAGGTGCCCAAGCACCAACAGCCCCCTAGAGTTGGATCCTATGACATCACTAAATTCTGACATACCAATAAAATAGCAGCTGATCAAATATTTTTTTTTGGGGGGGGGGAAACACTATATGTGATACATTCAAGAAGAGAGCTCAGGAAGATCCATGTAGCGCCTGTTAGCCTGTTAAATATAAGATCTTTTGCAATGATTGTGAGCCTTCAGATTTATAGATGTACAGACCTTAATTTGAGTTTTCTAGCTAAACACAGTTTTTACAGGTACATTTGAAGAGCATGTTATTTAAAAAATAATAATGAAGAATGCTGAAGAGAGATGAATGTGAAATTATGGCAATCGGATAGAAAGCAATTATTTGAACTCCAGTGGAATGTAATATTGCTGAAAGCAATATTAGATTTGAAGGGGGGGGTGGAAAAGGCTGGCAGCAGATGTAGCCTGTTTTGCTTTGTAATTGAAATTTCCTGAGCATCTGAACCAATTCTATGACCCTATTGAAGAGAATTAGTGATTGCAATCATATCCAGCTAATCAAGCCTTTTGCAATGAACCATATTTGAAAACCTTCTATGTATGCAGCATGTTTCAGTTGGCTTCTTAAAAAAAATCATACATTCCCACACAATGGCTTAGCATAACAGGTTTGCTAATATTCTCTAATCTCATTAAATGGAGCATGGCAATTTGTATGAGCGAGGCAGCTAGGAATGAAATAACGTTGGAGAGTTTGGAAAACAGCAATTCTGCCTAGGTGAATATCAGTTCACTATGTTGCTTGGATATAAGAAAAAAAAGTTGCCATTGTAGCTCTTTTGCAGATGCTCCCAAATAAATAATACACATTCATAATATAGAAAAAGATGTTATATGTTCATCAAACATGTGAGAAAAGTCTAATTTTGAAGAATTATTTTATCTCCATATTAATGGGAGATAAATGGTTGGCATCCATCTGTCTTGAGAGTCAGTGGAATGTGCCTCTGGGGGTGAAGTCAAACTACTGCATTAGCAATACTGAATGGAACTCCCCAGGGTGCAAGGTGGGGCAGTGTGTATGAAGGTCCTGGGCTGCTCAGATGACAAGACCGCCACTCTCTCAGCTTCACTGATGTGGTCCAAAGGAAAGTAGAGCAATACATTTGGTACTAGCTGGGCTGCAAGAGTTGCCAGAAGGAGGCATGCAAGGTCCTAGTCAACTGCCTTAAGGACTGCACTCTGAATTTGTTTCTTCCCTAGCCGTTTCTTCTCCCAAAGATATCCCACAAGGGGTGGGATTAGGTTCAGAGTTTTCTTTCATCTAGGTGGGCTACCTTCCCAGGTTAATGAGCCCCACTTCTGTCTACAGTATGTGCATAAACTGCCTCCTTGATTATTGGACCCACTATTGGTCTCATCTGCTCAATCTACTGGACCCTGTCTTTGCATGCATGCAGATGCTTTGCATCTATCTCACTGAGGGTTTGAGACCCATCAGCTACCCTCACCTGGTTTAGCCAGCCAGTCAAAACTGTTCCCAGGATGTGGCTGCTGTCACATGCTGACAGCTTCTAGGAGCCACAGGTGAGAACTGAGTGCAGGGTGGGGACCAGAGGTGGACCCCAAAAGGAGCACGACACCCCATACTCCCCATAAAAAGGATTAATATGTCCTTCCCATCTCCTAACACCCAACATACCCCATAACTAATATTAATATCATAGTATATATAATATTAAGGAAAAGCAAGTAACTAGGGTTGTCAGACCCCCAGGGATGACCTGCAGTGTCTAGGTTTGCTTGCCCACCCGCAAGTGCCAGGGAGTGGGCTTGAATCTCCAAGAGTGCCTTCCAGAAGGTGTTTTTTTCTTTAAATTAAGAGCACAGCATGGAGCTTGCAAGTTTCAGCCCAGCAGGAGTTGGGTGCAAATTATTACATAGGGTCTCTGAGGGAGTCTGCCATACTCTCCTCTCCTAACTAACTTCCATCTCAGCAAATTATTGTGCAAACTTTGGCAGGGTCTGTCATCCTATCCTTTCCCAGTTATCCTGCATCTCCTGGGCTCAGTGGCGGAAGGGAGGGCAAGGGGGGGGGGGAGTCAGCTGGGCTGAAGAAGGGGAGCGTATGTCAGTGTATGCATACTCGGAAAAGGTGTAGGGCTGCCCAAGTGAAAAGTAGCAGCAGGAGCCAACCCTGGCTGCTTCTATTGCCTGCAGAAACTCCTGAATGACATTTTGTTCTTACTGAGCAAATCAAAGGAGGTGAGGACATAAATTAAATGAGGGGAAATGGAGTGCTGAGAAACAGGAGTGTGAACTGAATTGTCTGTGGTATTTATTATTTACTGATGCATGGGACTGGATTGATCTTCCTTTTGCTATAATGGTCTTGTGAATCAGGGGAAGTGCTTTTTCATTACATTTATATCACACATTTTCTATTCTCCTCCTCCCCCTTCCATTTTTATCCTCAAAACAACCCTGTGAGGTAGGTTAAGCTGAAAGGCATTGACTGGCCCAATACCACCCAATGAGCTTCATGGCTTAATGGGGATTTGAACCCTGGTCTCCCAGTTCCTGGTCCAACACACACAACACATAGTTATATTAAGAAAGTCATTCCCACATGATGTGGTAAAAGCTACTAACTTAGCCTTAACTAACTAGCTTTAAAAGGGGAGTAGACAAATTGGTGTCTTCTGCACTGGACTTAACTGTCCATGGGTCCTTTACCTTTTACCTTACCTTACATCCAGTATCAGAGGTGGTTCACTTCTGAATAGCAGTTGCTGAGAAACACACGTGGGAGAGTACCATTGTGCTCAAGTTCTGTTTGCAGGCTGCCCATACACATCTGGTTGGTCAGTGCTAGAATAGGATGCTGAACTAGGTGGGCCTTTGGCCTTAACTAGCAGGGCTGTTGTTCTTCTGATCAGTCAGTTCTGACTAACTGGTCCACAGTATAAAGGGGGGAAATGGTTTGTTGAATTTTTTTTTGATGAGGATACACAATTTATAATAGGCAGGATTATTCAGCATTCCCAACTGGGTACAAAATCACAGGCATTCAGAAGGGCATTGTTGGTTCATTCAGGAGCTTGTAACACAAGTTTCAGCTCCCTGAACTCATTATGAGCTAAGCCCAAATTTCATACTGAGTTCATTGACACAATCAGGAGTCCCTGCCATCCAAGTCTTTCTTCCCCTCCCGGTAGTGAACTTGATGGAGCAAAAATTATTGTTATTATTAATTAAATTTGTATACCACCCTTCATCCAAAGATCCCAAGGCAGTTCACAACAGAAAAATTTAGTGATTAAGTGGTGGAAATAATTCATTTTAGCTGTGCAAATTCTGAGTCAGGCTGAAGGGAGTTCACACATCACTAGTTTTAGATACATAGCTAAAACTCTAGAGTGAGAATTTGACAAGCATTTGTATCTTTCAAGTACAGTAATCATTGAGCAGTTATGAATTGAGGCTCACAGTTGAGTATACATTCTGTGGCAAATCAAATTTGCTGTCATGTAATGTGTGAAATGCTATTCAATGCTGTAAACACATATTTCAACAAAACCATCAATGGTGAACTCTGGGTTGTCCTCATAATGGGTGTGTGTTTTTGAATGCAATCACATTGTGTCTCCAAATCTCACCATCCTCCAAATTACATTTTGCAAAGCTGAGGGTTATAACATAAGTATTATTTAGAACTAGGGCACTGGAATAATTGAAACCACCAGTCTAATTTCACTTCGATCTTTTTTTTGCACTTGACTGATCAAAACGTTTTTTAGCCATTTCACGCAGAACTGGAATCCCAGAGGTGAAATATCAGTGAGTAATCCACTTAGCCACCAGACTCTCCTGGTGGAATTTTGATAGCCGTTAACTATTACTGAACTCTCTATACTTTTATCACCGCATTAGTAAAATTGCATTATGCGAGTAGCTTCATTTCTTGTAGGTGATCAGAACTTGCTGTAAAAATTCCCAGATGCTGAAAACTGAAATAACAGTTTGAGAGCTGATTAATCCCCCTCCCTTTTTATTGCTGTAGAATGAATCTTTGGCTGCCAGTATCATTTCTTGTCTTAAAACAACCGTTGTCTAACTAGACAGGAAACCTTCAGCAAATATTACATTTCTTCTGAAAAAGGGGACTCAGCAGCTTTTGGCTATCCTATTTTTAAACAGGTGTTTTCACTAGGAAGAAGGCTCTGGGTTAAAAATGTTGGGAATATCAGCCAAATTGTAGTCTTAAAATGTTTGTGGAAAAGCAACAATAAATATTGAAAAACCCAAGACAAGATAGCAAGCCTTTGTATTTAATACGAAAGTGCAACCAAACAATTATTCACTGGCTAACCAGATACAGTGGTGCTCCACAAGACGAATGCCTCGCAAGACGAAAAACTCGCTAGACGAAAGGGTTTTTCGGTTTTGCGTTGCTTCGCTAGACGAATTTCCCTATGGGCTTGCTTCGCAAGATGAAAACGTCTTGCACTTTTTTTTTAAAGCCGCTTGAAGAGGCGCAGTTGCGACGGACCGTGCTTCGCAAGACGAAAAACATCGCAAGACGAAAAGACTCGCGGAACGAATTCTTTTTGTCTTGCGAGGCACCACTGTACAGAAAAAAAATGCATGGAAATTAGTACCAAGCTGGTTTAAGACAGACATAAGGAATTATTGCTCCATGCAACACATAATTTGTCTTTTAAATTTATTGCAGCAGAGTGTTGTGGTTTGCCACTGTAACTCTGAAAAGTAATTGCGTAATTATAAGACATACGAGTTTATTGGGGCTGGCAGTCATGATATCCAAAGGGCAACCTCTATGCTATCTCTCACTGACAGATGAGGGGGACTAAGTACAGAGGATGTATATATCACTTAGGGGATAGATAGAGCAGTATACTTTTGGTCCATGTCAGTGCTTCATATCATTATTCATAAGTCTGTTCCATTCTGTTTCCATGTGAACATTTGTATTTAAATACAAATATTTATATTTAAATAAGCATTTTATCACAAAGCATATTTTTAGATAAATAATGTATTTCTTTACATATTTTTGTTTTCTAAGCCAATAAATATATTCCAAAATTCAAAAAACTGTGACATTAAATGGATAAATATATTCTAAGCCATGTGTTAGGCCAAGAAGTACAAACTGGGTGGGTTCACTTAAAAAGGTGGACCAACAAAATTATCCTCCATTCCTATTCTAATCTTCAACATGGAATCTAGCTACTAATACAGTGGTACCTAGTGTTAAAAACGCTTCAGGTTACAGACTCCGCTAACCCAGAAATAGTACCTCGGGTTAAGACCTTTGCATCAGTATGAGAACAGAAATCTCGCAGCCGTGGCGGCGGGAGGCCCCATTAGCTAAAGTGGTACCTCAGGTTAAGAAAGTTTCAGGTTATGAAAGGACCTCTGGAACGAATTAAGTTCTTAACCAGAGGTACCACTGTAATTGAAGTGATCTAGCTAGACTATTATTCTGGAGTTCACATGGCAATTGTTGTTTTCTTTTAAATCTATTATTTGTTCCATGCCAATACAACCTGAGGCGTTTGATTAGCACACCTGAGCATCATCCTAATTAGATATTTATTTAATGGAAAGTGAACATTCATTTCAGGAAATTGTCATGCATTACTGAAAAAGAAGCCTTTCGTATTACCTTAAAATCATTAATGGTTTCTGGATGGTTTTAAAAGAGAGAAATTCGATTATTTTTAAGTTGACAAACTTTGATCAATATTCAATTATTGCTTTGTTAATTAGCGGATGATTGTCTCTATAATTAGCAAATGCTGGAAGCTGATGTACTTTCATGTTTTATTTTAGTTTGCCCATAGTGACTGCCAGCATAGCAGTATGTAGAATTAACTTTTTACTACGTACTCCTTTTTAAATATTTGAATAGCAAAAACCTCTTTTTTTCAATTTAAAAGAAGCATCTCTTCAATGGAATTTATATCTAATTCAATGTATGTCCAAGAAGATAGATACCACCAATGGTATTTTTACTCCCCTCTCCCCATGAATAACCCCATGACCATTTAAACTGGGTGCTAGTCCACTAGGTCTATTGTGGCATAGCCATTGTAAGTAGAATTGCAAGCAAAAAAAAATATCCCCCCCTCAAATAAAATAAAAATAATTAAAGCCACATTCTTTGCTGTCCTCTACACAAATATGCTTCCACCTGAAGTCATAGCTGTCAAGTGTCTCTTATTTGAAGGGACAGTCCCTTATTCCAGCGCCATGTCCCGCTGCTGTCCCTTGTCGATAAATGTCCCTTAAATGTCCCTTAAATGATGTCCCTTAAATTTCAAAGGAAGCAGCTCCTCTCCCTCCCTCCCTGCCGGCCAGGGAGGAGGGATGCTCCAACTGTGTTGCTTGGCTGTGTTGCTCACCCAATAAGAAGTCTAAGAACGACTGGGGGGTGGAGCTTGTATGCCTTGTGTGTGGCTAGTTAATGCAAGCTGAGGGGGTTTTTGAATGCTGGACGCCATTTTGTTGCACGTGCTGCTGCAAACTTTGCAGTGCAAAGCCAGGCCGGGGAGGCATCTTAAGTTGAGGCTGCATAGGCCTTGTGGTGCATGTGATTCAGATTCTATTCAGTTGAACCTCTGGTTACAAAGTTGTTTGGACAGTGTTCTCGAAGCTACCCAGCATGAGTTTGACCAGACTGCAGGAGGACAGGAAGACTGGAGTGCCTGGAACAGGTGAGGCTGCAGGTCCCTTATTTTGGCTGCTGGCCCCTTATTTTCAAGGCTGCTGGTACCTTATTTTCAAATCTGTAAGTTGACAGCTATGCCTGAAGTTGGATAGACTCCTGGAGACATTGCTGCAATCTTCCATTATCTAACCAATCAATTTTCTATGTTTTGAGTAGTGTTGATTATATTAATAATCAAGCAGGAAACAAAAAACTTTATTTAAACAAACATGCATTCAACTGCCGTATTTAGGTTTGCAAGATTATAACAGATCCACAGACTGAATTAAAATATTTCACTTAGGAAAACTATATACAAAACCAAAACATCAGCTCCCATCTGGTCTCACCAGAACTACTGATCTCCCCTATACAACCATTTCTAAATCACTTCAGTTCCTACTCGCATTAGAATAGCAACTGTCAAACATACACTTCTCTCTATATATATGACAGTAATTAGAGATACACTGGTTAAGCATCCATGGTACTTGTGCTCAGTGCTTTCTCTGCCTTGTTCCTTAGTGATTGATCTGTTTCTATCTAAGTCCATAGATAACAAACACTTTATTTTTAGAAAAGAATGTGGTGCTCTAGGCTTCCATCAACCTTAGAATCTCTCATTGTCAGAAATGTTGCCAGGATAAGTAACATTAATAAAACAAAACTACTAAAATCAGAACATGGTGTTAATCCATTATCTCTTCTTGAGAGCTTAATTATGTAGGACAAAGCAACATTAATGAAAAGTTTAATGGTTTGAGTCAAATATTATTGATAGATGCTGTACTTAATCCATTAATATTTAATTTTAAGTCTCCCAGATAATACAGTACATGATAACATGTTGTATCAGAGTACATTAAATCTGTTTGTGAAAAGTACTATTTTAAATACCTATGTAGTCATAAAGACTATATTGTAGGTAAACTGAGTATATTCTTCTTTGAGCCGTTCTGCACATAGGCAACCTGAATGAATAGCTTCAAAACAACAACAACAAACAAACAAACATTCAATAGGGTAATGGTATTAAGCTTGCATTGTTAAACATATAATAGCTACTCAGTTTAATAAAACACATCTCTGTAGCAGAGTTTGAATAATGGCTTTTCCTTTTACTCACCTGTACTTCCAGTATGACTCATCCCTATTATGGATCTATCTAGTTTGCTTGTCATCTTCTCTGCCCTCCATTCCTACCTTAATAAAAACCTACTTTGTCATTATTTTGTATTTTTTGACATACTGAGCATAAATTAGGCTGTTTCAACTGAGTCTTGCTCATTTTTCATCTTAGTTGTTAAGGGGTTTGTCTAGGGCTGCCATATGTCCGGATTTTCCCAGACATTACTGGGATTTCAAAAGCAGAATTGATGTCCAGGGGGGATTTCTGTTGCAAGCTCAACAACTTTCAGGGTGTCCTGGTTCTTATTTTTTGAAATATGGCAACCCTGGCATTTGTCCCTTTTTTCTGTTTTAAAAAATCTATGCACATACACACATGTTCGCATCTGGTTACAGGCTGCATGCTGAAAAGGCAAGGGCTGCAAGGTGAAGGTGACTGGGGAGATAAAGGGACTGTTTTTACTCATCAGAAAGCCACTGATGTGTGACCCACAGGAGCTGCAGCACATTTTCAGACAGCTTTTTAACATGAATACTCAATATCTCCACCTTTTACAGAACTAAACTCTTTTTTATTCTCAATCCCTACTTGGTGTGTAATTCCACCCCCCATATGATTTAGCTGGGCAACACTTAATTAAACTCCATTTCCTCTCTTTACGCTTCAGGTATTATTATGCAGTTCTCTTCAAGAGGTAATTTGTGTGCTGTTTATTGAAGCTGTGAATTTAATAATTTCAGCCCCATGCTATTGGATTCTACCTTTAAGGAGATGTATTGACATGTCCTACAAACAGATTTTCCCTACATCTTGTTTAGCTTGTGAATGGGCATAGGCAATGATATGACAGGCTTTTCTAATAAAAAATAGTTATTATAGCAAGATGACTCCAAAGATTCTACTCCTTTCCTAGTCAGTGACTGTAACTGCACAAAAAATAAAGCTACTATATTAAAAACCACTTTTTTACAATAGGTATGGAGAAAATGATTACATGTTCTGAGGCATATTATATTTTGATCCACACTGAAACACTTTGCAGGGTGTTAAGCTTCAAAAAATCTACCATTTGCCCGATAATAAATGTTGGAAATGTAATGAGACTGAAGGTACATTCTTTCACCTTTGGTGGACATGCCCAAGGATTAAGGCATTCTGGGAGATGATTTATAATGAAATGAAAAAGGTATTTAAATATACCTTCCTTAAGAAACCAGAGGCCTTTCTCCTGGGCATGGTCGGCCAATTGGTGTTAAAGAAGGATAGAACTTTCTTTATGTATGCAACAACAGCAGCAAGAATACTCATCGCGAAATATTGGAAGACACAAGATTTACCCACCAGGGAAGAATGGCAGATGAAGTTGATGGACTACATGGAATTGGCGGAAATGACTGGCAGAATCCGAGACCAGGGAGAAGAGTCGGTGGAAGAAGACTTGAAAAAGTTTAAAGACTATTTACAGAAATACTGTAAAATTAATGAATGTTAGAAAGATGTTGGAAGGAAGTTATATGACTTTAGTAGAAATGTTATAAGGAATTAAGTATAAATAGATTATTAGAGCATTAAAGGGAAAAATAAGGTTAGAATGTGTTAAGACAATTATAGGATAGAAAATAGAGGAAGATGGAAAGAAATTGCTGAAACAATTAATAGAAGTGGAATACAAAAAGGGAGGTGTGAGGAGGTCGTGGAAATTAGTGAAAGAAAGATAAGATATTGAAATTGGACTGTGTTTTAAATGTTTTTGTTTTGTTTTGTTAGTTGTATGTTAGTGTTTTGTAGTTCTTTTTTTGTATTGTATTGTATTATTGTATGTTTTTTCTTTTTTGGTTTTTTGTAGTGTTGTGTTCAATTTGTTGGAAAACTAATAAATATTATTATAAATAAAAAAATAAAAAATTGTGCCACTTACTGTAACAACTTCATGGTGAGTACCAGCACCATTTTATTTTTTTACTAGATCACAACACTAAGGATACAATACCAGGGTTTCCCAGGGACCATAGAATTTTGCAAATCTTTCTTTCCGTAGGTGGAGAGAAAGGTCTGTACTTTGAAAAGCTGCCCTTGGAGTCCTCCTGTAGGCCACCATGGAAACGGTTGCCACCACTGCTCCTCTGCTGCCAGTGCTCTGATTACAGAAAAGGGTTAAAAGGGAGGGCATGTTGTGCATGGATTGTGGGAGGTTTAGCGTTACAAATCCCTCCCATTCTCCTGACGCATTCCTGTTGAAATTTCAGTTTGAAGTTTTAAAGAAGCCTAGTGTCTGAAGCTAGTAGTCAAGCAAGTCTTGTCTTTACTAGGGTCTTAATGGGTTTGGGGATCTGAACTGTCGCTTTGAAAACAAACCAAATTTATAATTCCAAAATAATGTTGATTTGTGTGTTGCTGACGAGCTATCCATTCACCCAATCCACATGTCACATTAAACCATACTGTAATGTGGATGAACAGTCAAGAACATTAAGCCAAGAACAAACCATTGTTAGCAGCTAGAAGCTGGATGACATAAACAAGGCTCTGGCTTGTTTAATCGATGGTGCAGTAGCAGCAAGAATGAGGGAGTAGTTCTGTGGGAACATTTCAGAAGTGTGTGCCAGTATGCTGCTCTTTCACATTAAACTATATTTTAAACTATTTTATTATGTGATTAGTGAACCAGGTCATTGTCACATTTCACCTTTGTTATTTACTGCTTATTATGATGAGAACTATATTCTGTGAGTGAGAATGCTAATGTTATGCATGCAGGCATTGTAGGCGGAAGGCAGGCTGTATGCATTCATGCCTAGGCCTTCAGGCCTCCTGGAGCTCAGGAGCGTCATCTGCATAACAAAAGACAGAGAGGATTCTAAAACCCTCCAATTACATTGTTAGTAGTTGACAGGCTGCCAATCCTTGCTGAGATAGGGCCAGTGTTGTGATTCGTTAATTGCAGCATTAAGGCGACCTCTCACAGGCGGTGTGTGTGTTTTGCCTGGGCCGGCTTTGGGTATATATACTGGGCCAAGTGCCCCTGTTTGTCATTCGTGTTCTTCTTGTTCCTGATGTTCCAATAAATCCTTTTTGAGCTGAATCTCGGTCTTGGGTCATGCCTGATCCCACCTACACTTCAGTTAACATGCACTCGTCTTGAAGATCATGCACCATGAAAAATAAGATTTATCATAGAGTTGTTCTTGTGCACTGTATGACCAGTTTTATTTTGTTAACGTCCACATAATATAAAATCAGAATATAAATAGTTGTGGCTCCTTTAAGATGAGCTGTTTTTATTCTGATTGTACGTTAGCTGAAAATAACAGGGGAAGTGTAATATTCTGCATACCAGGAGCATTTGGATGGAACATCCTGGACAGGCAAAGAATTACCCTCCAGCCAAAGGGAAAGCATTGTGTTTGTTTTAGTAGTATAGCCCAGCTGTTATGTTGCTACCTTCTTCCATTTTAATTGACTAGCATGAATATAGCAGTCCTTCAGAGCAAAATCAGCAGAATTTGACCCTTCCCCTTCCCACTTCTGCCTTCCTGTTTAGTACTTGTTTAACAGCTTGATTTTACTGTTTGGGATGTATTTCTAGGATTAATACAGAAAAAGCTGCTCAGTTGAAGGCAAAAACAGGAGAGTCTCATTGCTTTTAAACTAACTAGATGAGAGGAAGCAAGCTGTAAGTTGTAAAGCCTACCAGATGTTTGGGGAAAGAACTAGTCAAGCAAAAAGAGAAGCCTGTCAGAGCTGTTGCCTCTAGGTACAGAAAAGGGAGATTTTGGCCCTATGGTTTTGTAAAGACACCACACACCGTGTACTGAATGTACAATTTTGATTGCAAAAGCACCACTGGTGTACATGTTATATAAACCTTGGCATTTTAGATTTTGTTTGGTTTGTGTCTTAGCTCCCAAAGTCTGATATGGGTGATATGGGAAGCAATTCATAAATGAAATAAATACTATATCCAGTTATGTCAGTACACAAGTGGAACAGACTTCTATGAATGCCACTGTTTTCCTCTTTCCCTGCAGCCTCCTGCCTGCCTGCCAGATCTGATTCAGAGGGTTGGGGGACCCTGTAAAGCAGTGTTCCCCAACCTTGTGCCTCCAGCTGTTTTTGGACTACAACTCCCATCATCCCTTGCTAGCAAGACCAGTGGTCAAGGATGATGGGAATTGTAGTCCAAAAACAGCTGGGGGCCTAAGGTTGGGGAACACTGCTGTGAAACATCTATGGGGTGCATCTAGGGGAGGGGCCTTCAGGCAAAAGGAGAGAAAGGGTATGTCCTGTCACACTAGAGGCATTTTGCTCATGCAGTGTTGGATATCACTGATAGACTACAAGAGTGCTTTAATATCTATGTATTTATTATTAAGACAGTGCTTTCAGTACAGCATAGGCTTCTAAAGCAATATACCGTTAAAATGCACACACAAGTACAAATCTAATAGGGATATGTGGGAGTATGTATGGCAGAAATCTCTGATGCCTAGCAGTGATGACCTCTTTTTAGATCCCAGGATCTTCTCCCATGATGGAAGAAGCAGAAGGAATTTGACACTATTCTAAAACCTTTCAGCAGAAGGGATTACCAACCCTTTTGGGTCAGTAGACACATTAGGAATTTTGAGAAAGTGCTATGGACACAAACTTGATGCTGTGGGAGTGTGGCACAACACAAAATGGCTGCCATATTTTAAAAAGTAGGGGTTTGGATTTGATATCCCACTTTATCACTACCCAAAGGAGTCTCAAAGCGGCTAACATTCTCCTTTCCCTTCCTCCCCCACAACAAACACTCTGTGGGGTGAGTGGGGCTGAGAGACTTCAGAGAAGTGTGACTAGCCCAAGGTCACCCAGCAGCTGCATGTGGAGGAGCGGAGACGCGAACCTGGTTCCCCAGATTACGAATCTACCGCTCTTAACCACTACACCACACTGGCTCACAAAAGAAGCAGGGCCACAAAATGGGGTCAATGAGTGTCCACCTCTATATTCCAATGAAATAAGGTTCTGTGTTGCAGAGGCTGATCCAATACAAACAGGAACTGAACAGAAACAGCAAACAGTCTCTCATGCATTGTAGATTGTGGAGGGGGTTGTTTACTGAGACCTTTCACAATAAGTGGTGGGCACATTGGTACCCATAGATGTTTAACTGGCAGCTCCCAAAATTTACAGCAAATTCAATAGATTCTTTTTCAGACCATGGTATACATCCCCTGCCTCAATGTATCATTAAACTTTTATTTCCTGAATTGGCAAGATAATTAACAGATACCAATTTATGGCCGCCATTTGCCATTTTTCTAGTGTCTAGCCCAGACAGCAATGTGGTCCAGTTCAGATTAGGATCTTTCAAGCCGCCCCATTTCAAAATGGGAGTTTCAATCTAGGAGTTGCTTTGAGGTTTCAGGAAAGGAGAATTTAATATTGAGAAAAATCCATAGGGAGCATTTCAGTTGTGACTGTTATGCTCTATTGCAGTAATGCCAATTGTGTAAGCATTATTTTTAATTGTATTTTTGTGTCTCTGCTGGCATTCAGCACAGAATAATTTGGTTTACTGTCCACTCCTCTGTGAGAAGATTTTAAACTGAGTAAGACTCATTGTAGTAGTGAAATATATAACTTCTTAGCTAATCTGCTCATTGTTTGTGTGGGGTAGGCAGAACCAGATCTAAAGCATAGAGAAATTAGCATAAGAAATAAAATGCAAGAAAGGAAGTAAGTTGTTTTTATTTTGGCCATCTGCTTGGTTTCCGCATTCCTAATTGCCTGCAGTATACCAGACAGTCTTTTATATTCAATGCATGCTTAACTGCCCCAAAATTAATTACCTAGCTCGGCAAACATTCACTTGTTTAAATATATAAAAAAGGCCTAATATTAATATAGAGCAAAAAGCTTTTTTGGTTATTTCATAAAATAATTATTCTGGCTTACTTGAAATTGAAGACTTTATCCTAGAATATTGTGGTTTCCTTTTCCTGATGTGAACCCCCAAAGATACAGAAAACAAATGTGCTCCTCATTGCATTAATATAATTTAATGGCAAGACAACCAGAGCAAAATTAAATCTGTTGATAGTCTGTTGTTAGCCCTCTGTTGTTAGATGTCTTTCCATCCACATTTTGATCTTGCCATGCTAAAATCTAGAAGACCATGGATTTTATTCTTCTGTTTATATAATCTACTTTGCTAAGTGTGATGTGGTTAAATGGCATACACTCTAGCAGTTCTATGGTTTTGACTTTAATGGATTGGAAACAAAATATGCAAAACAGTTGCAGCTGTCCATCCTTATGACACAAGGACACTTTGTCCAATTTAAAATTGCTCACCTTTCTGTAAACAATTATTAACTTGCACTTGATTACAACAGATAATTTTGCTCCATTGTCATCCCAAGAGACTCTTTTAATTTCTTTGTTAATTGTTTTTGGGATTAAGAAGGTAAGTCCAGGCTGTGCACGTGTGTGAAGTCTCCCTAGGGTCACACCCACACCATACATTTAAAGCACTCTTATACCACTTTAAATGTGCAGGTGTCGCCAGAGTCTAGTGGTGAAAGGAGCATAAACACCAGTGATGAGTTTAATTCCTTTGTGCACTGTGCTAAGCTCCCCAATATGTGGAACATACATACATACAAATTTGGTTTCAGTGGTCTGAATGCAAAGAACCTTGAATGGAATGAGAAAATGTATTATTGCTGTTTGCACAAGCAGGGATGGATGAATTATTCATTGTCATCCCCCCAGCCCATGTCACTTTTGCATGTGTTCACCCATAGATCTATTTTGCCCTGTTTCCATATTAGTATGTGATTTTCTTTTAATCTCCACACACAAAATCCCAATTAAATATGTATTTAAAACTTATTCTAAGACTCAGTATACACATCTCTAAGCACATTTGTTCTGAAAATGAGCATTTAAAAACATAATTACATTTTTTGTGGCAGGGGAGGGGGAAGCAGCTTTTGATACTATTTTGAGCCAAGAACTATATCAAAACATTTGGAAAATGCAAAAGCAGTGGATAGATAAGTTCCAATCTGCAGTTTGCATCTTATTCATCAAGCTAGTATAATGCTTTTCACAGTGGAACACCACATTGTACAGTGGTACCTCTGGTTACGAACTTAATTAGTTCCAGAGGTCCGTTCTTAACCTGAGGTACCACTTTAGCTAATGGGGCCTCCTGCTGCTGCCGCACCGCTAGCGCACGATTCCTGTTCTCATCCTGAAGTAAAGTTCTTAACCCGAGGTACTACTTCCGGATTAGCGTAGTCTGTAACCCAAAGTGTTTGTAACCCGAGGTGTTTGTAACCCGAGGTACCACTGTATTGCAATGAATTTGCAGGAAATGTTTTGGGATTAAAGTGGGGAGGGGTATACATTGTCCCTAAGGCCCTGCATGTCCTGCTGTGGCTTGGAGCTTACTGGGAAAGCTGAGCTTGAGAAATTGTCCCAGTGAATGACAAGATTCATCTAAAGGCTTAAAGAGGCTGCAAGGGCTTCATTTCCAGTGGCTCCCCACCCACCCACCTCCTGATTACTGTCTGCCATCCTTAAAGGACCTATATATATCTGATTCTGCAACCATATGATCCTGTACGGCTCTGGTGCAGGAGAAGTTACAAGGGAGTCATCCTCAAAGTCTGAGGATAATGGGAGCATTCAGAATATGATCTCAGAATGGAAGATAGCAGGATCCCCAAGGATGTGCTTTACAGGAGCTGACTTCAGGCACCAGGCCTGCTGGCAGACCAACTCTGTGTTATAACGATGTCTGCAAACGTGGCTGGCATCCAGTCACTCCCTGACAATTGGCCATGCTGGCTTGGGCAGATGGGAGTTGTATTCCAATACACCTGGACAGCATCAGCTTTGGGAAAGCTGGTTTAAACTACAGTTTGTTTGAACAATCTAATATCCAATCATGGCTTGTGATTATAGCTTGTTAATTAAGCCATTGTTTAAATTAACCAAAGTTCCCTTAGTTTGGCTGTAACAAGAAACTAGGGTAGTTCAAAAGTGGAAGTGGATATTTCCAGTCTATTGATCACACCAGAAGTGAAAAGGGCAGAGGGATGCATAGATTACTCCAACAATTACCATTCTATCTGAAGTGGGACATCGTATTTCCAGCTACTTCCTTCCTCACCATATAGTTTTGAGTCCATTTTTCAGGCAACACTGATAGATTGTTGTTCAACATGGAAAGTAATAACTATGGAATTGGACAAATACTATTGGGGAGGAGACTTGGAAACTATGGTTTTGGAATTGCTGCATAATAATAATCTTATTGTATTATTATTTACAAGAATTGGGTATTATTTAGGCACAAAACTACATTTTAACCACAGTATCCCTTTCGGGATGAGACAAAATTGACTCTGGCAAACGGTGGCGCCTGTGGTAAATCTCACTCTAAAGAAGGCTTAATTCAGCGGCAGCTCTGAGACTCTGCAACATTTAGTTAGAATTTAAATTTCTTGTTATAATAATAAACTGTACTCAAGGAGTTACCGATTACTGTTTTGTGCCTAGCAAAGTTCACCGGGTAGAATAACATTGGAATGTCTTTAAATTTAAGGACCAGGATTCTGAAAAACAATGTTACTGCTGCTAAAATAACTAGATTTGAGGAGTGTTTATTTGTTGCAGCCAATGCAATTAAAAAAAACAAACTCATGCCAGATGGATAACCTAACTGAATCTGCCATGTTATTGTAGCCTATAACTCCATGATGTTGCTCCTTATTTGTGCCCATAGGTTAGTGTCAGTCACCATATTAAGGTTTAAGGATTTAAAGACTGAAAGTACAGAAAAAGGGGACAAGAAACCACGAAGCTACACAAAACAGGGCATTAGCTGAACTACTATTGTAAAAGCATACATTTTGCTCAAAACAGTTTAGGTTAACCCTTTTATTTGACAATTTGGTGTAGTAGAAAGGATAGTGTTTTCATGGATAAAGGCTGCATTCACATGACAGTTTATTCCATTTTCCTAACTGTTAATTTCTGCATTATATTTGAGCTTTCACTGATGTAAAAGTCACTTCTGGAAATCTAGTGGAATATTGTGCAAGTTAAGAGCTCATTTCCATGTTAATCATATCCATAAAAATTCTGTTTGCGACCCCATTATTCCAGAAAATAATGAGAGTAAAGTGACAAAATATCAGGCTGTATACTGGCATACAGTTCTTCCCTGCCATTTTCATGGGTGACTTAGGGGGAAACAGAAGCACACATGCAGTTTTATAGTCTGAGGCAAAAAAAAAAAAAATTGCCTTTCACCATATTTATACCCCTCCTTTTCCCTCATGGGCAGCTTACAGATAAAAACATGGGGAAGGAAACAATGATTTAAAAACTATTAAACTGCTAAAATTAAAACCATATACATATATAAAATCTGATTAAAACATACAAAATAATTACAAAAAAACTATATTCAAAATTTCATTTAGTATCTCTGTAGATGACTTGTCACCAGCTATCTTTTCCAAACTGAGTTTTTAAAACTTGTTTCAGAGATCACAAGTGCATGTCCACCCACATGAGGACTTGTTTGCCTGGCTGGCACCAGCATTGCAGTAGAAGTGTTTTGTGCAATCTGGTTTGAGTTTTGCACAATATTGTCACCTGAGTTGTGCCATCTATGCTGTCACCTGATCGTTCCTGTGAGCTTTGTGAACTGTTAGAGCTCAACAGATGATTTGTGCAGTGGCTGGGTAGACATACTTAGGCAGCAGGTTTTCATTTTTAATACAAGTTGTTGTTGTTTAGTCATTTAGTCGTGTCCGACTCTTTGTGACCCCATGGACCAGAGCACGCCAAGCACTTCTGTCTTCCACTGCCTCCCACAGTTTAGTCAAATCATGCTGGTAGCTTCGAGAACAAGTACAGTACACTACTTATAAAAACTGTGTTTTGCAAGCACCTTCTTGGAGCCTTTCTATTCTGTGTATGAGTGAAGAGGATTGCTTCTTCTGAGATGATGCTGAATGCAACATCTAAAAACAAAGTATGCATTTTTATAAGTATATTTAATGCAATTTTTTGCAGATTTTAAAGATTACTTCAATAAGGGGAGACCTGCAGTGAAAATGCCCCTATGTTAGATCTTAAATATTGTTTAAAGATCTGTTAAGTAGCAGCATAATCCTACACCTATCTACTCAGATGTAAGCCTCCTTGAGTTCAGTGGGGCTTACTCCTAATTGTGCATAGGATTGCAGTCTAAATTACTCATAAGAGACAAAAACAAGTCTAATCTTATGGAAATTAGAACAGATGTAGCTTCTAAAAATCTAATTACCTGAGTAAAATGAAAACATATTATTTTATCCAGTATCTTAAACCATTTCTCATTTTACAGTGTTTTCCTAATAGTATAAATTTTATGCACCAATACACATCAGTTTGCATGCAAAAGTGTTCTCCTGGAATCTTGCTGTATGACAGCTTTATATGAGAGTCATAATTTATAGTCATTAATATGAAGATGTTATATCAGTTACCTAAGCAGAAATACCCTGCAGAATTTGTTTCCTTTAGTTATTAAAAAAGTGGTGACTGTCCTAAATTAGTTATTGGAAGTAAGGAATTCATCAATGGAAATTAATCACTGTCACATCCCAGTTGAGTGGCTGAAGGATGCTATATGATGAAATGCATTTATTCTAAAAAGGGAAAGTAGTGTTGTTGTTGCCTTAATAGGAAAAAATAATAGAAATCTTAATTTAAAAGAGATCTAGCAGTCATAAATCACATTGGCACTGTGCCGTGTAAAGCAAGCAAAGCTTCTTGATAAGTATATGGCATAGGAAGGATGTATCTTATAATGGTAAGGAATGAAGGTGCTAGCCAGTTTTATTTATTGACACCAATGGTGATGTAATGGATTTCCATAAAGAAAAAGATTTATAACATTCTTTATAATAAAATGACAATATAGTTGAACTATATTTCTGTTTTTACAGCCAGTTATCTCCCCGTTTATAAATAAATCCCATACTTTTTATCATTTACTTGGATTTGTAATTCATTCTCGTTTTATTTGGGAATCTTTGGGAATTTATGCTGCAAAAAACTTCCATTAATGGAAAAGCACACACAATGCTTTGGGTGGAGGGGGCAAGACCAACAGCCAGTGCTTGTCAATGCATAATTCCCTGCTTCCGAAGTGTGTGTGTGTGTGTGTGTGTGTGTGTGTGTAAAACTCTATAAATACAGTGATTCCCACCAAGGGAAGTGTAATTCAGTCATGTAGAGACCAACAGACTTTGTTTTGATGGAACAGATTGAGTGCACTTCTTCTGAACCATAGAGGATGGTCACACTATAGATGCATAATAAGGGCTTTTTTAAACTGGAATTTATTACTTTTGAAAGACATCTGTTACATATCTTGTATTCTTTTGAGGAAAATAAGGATTTTGGAACCCTCATTTATATGCTCTCTTCCTCTTAGATTGGCTACTTCAAGTTTTATATGGAGCTGCCCTAGGAAACAAGATGCAAAACATAGTTGTCCACCTCTTGGAGGAGGTGAAGACACAGAAGCATACACAAACAATATTGTATCAAGAGTAGTGGCTCAATTCAGTGTTGTCCCCCTCCCCCTTCAGAGCCTGGGACTTGCATGCCTACAGAATCATTTTTTAGTATAATCTGCATGGCTATTTGGCATGTATATTGCTCCATGCCTATCACTGTGTGGACCTCACAAAGAACCAGAACTTTCCCACTGGTTCCTCCAGACCTATGAAACAGTCCTCTGGAGGAGGTTGTCATCCAGCCCTGATGGCTTTCACAAGGGGTTCCAAGACCTTTATTTGGAAAATTACCGTATTTGGAAGTTGAAGTCAGTTGTATGGGCCATTTACCGTATTTTTCGCTCTATAACACGCACCTGACCATAACACGCACGTAGTTTTTAGAGGAGGAAAATACACAGGCATGCCACCCGTAGGCATTTCCTCCATAACACGCACAGACATTTCCCCCTACTTTCTAGGAGGAAAAAAGTGAGTGTTATGGTGCAAAAAATACGGTAATTGCTGCTGGTTTACATTTTATTGCTTTAATAGATATTCAATGGTTTGAATTGTAAATTACCTTGAGCATATTACTGGGCATTTAAATATAAAGCAGCATATATTATTAAACAAATAATATAGTGATCCATGTTTGTGCCACACAAATATATCAAATTGAATAGATTATAAGGAGTGAAAATTTTTCATTTGAATGATACTCTTGATGCTATACTTTGGACTAATAAAGGATGGCAGTGTGGCAGACTGTATTTTATGGGGAGAGACAGTCATTTTTCTGATTTAGGTTTGCCACTGACTGAAGCACCATAGGGTCTATTTTTGAAACACTGATATGCCCTAATCATTGAGTTGAGGGCAAAGTGCTAGTCATACAGGCTTCCAGAGTTCATGAGACGTGTGTAGAAAAATATATCTCAAATATGGTTTTTGTTGGTGGATTGAAGGGACCGGAGGAAAGATGGGGGTGAGGAGGAAAGTATAAACTTAGATTATATTGAGACTCACTGAGACACAATAACAGCTTAATGGCCCTCTAAACAGCGGCCCCCTGGACACTACTTTCTTAGACATAAGACAGGCAGGGGAGCTTACTATAGATTTTCTCTCTTTACTGCCATTCACATTTTTATTTACAACAGTGCTTAGTAAAACACAGCAGGCTAGATTCTTTACTTGGGTCATTATTTTATCCTTATGAAGTATCCAGCATAGCAGCAGCTAACAGTATAGTTTTCTTGTAAGAGTGTGTGTGTGTGTGTGTGTGTGTGTGTGTGTGTGTACATTTCAACTTAATGTATTGGCAAAATCTAGTCTTAGTAATGTGTGAGATAGCCTAGTCAGGGTGCAATGTCAGGAGGCAGTTTTTCTTTTTGCTTATTTTATTCCCTATCTGGAAACAGAGTCTTCAGATAATTTATTCATGTCTGGCTCCTTCACAGTACAACCGCCAAACAATTTCCGCAATTTTGAGTTTACTGGTAGGTTTGGAGCCAGACATAAAACTTAGTCTTACAAAATGGTTCTGCCTGTATGGATACACAGAAATAAACATCTGCAGAATATAATATGGGAAGAAGTAAATGTTGTCTGCTTTCCGTCAGGACTCTTGTGTCATTAAAAGCTACATAGATTTCTGGCACAGTGCATCTTTCCCCACTGGTCCAGTATTTCACATGCTAATTTTTGCCTTAGGCAGCTTTTAGACACACACATACACACCCACACCCATAAATATATAGTATCAGGACATCAACTAAAGTAGAGAATGACACATACTGTATAAGCAAACCTTCGTCAATTTGGTGCCTTCCAAATGCTTTGGATCACAACTTCTATCAGTCTCTACCAGTGTAGCCGTGCTCACTGGGAATGATGGGAGTTGTAATACAAAGCATCTGGAGTGAATCAGGTTGGTAAAGGGTGATGTAAGACATTTATAATATGTAGTAGTCTGTGAGTACTGACTGGAGAGAAGAATCTGTACTGTACTGACTGGAGTACTGACTGGAGAGAAGAATCTGTACTGTAAATAATCTTACAGCACAGGCATAAAGAAGTTTACTCTGTTGTAAGTCTCATTGGAGCTTACGCTGTAGTAAGTGTGGTGAAGATTGCAACAATAGACACTTTTTATTCAATTATATTTTAGGAAATTTATAGTTACGCAAGTGAATACTGTAGGTTGATCTTATTTGTGAGTGGCAGGTGTAGTATATCTCGGCAACCTTCTACTGCTCCCTCTCTTTACCTTTTTTAAAGAAGTGGGCAGTGCAAACGCACCTTGAATGAGTTTGATAAAGTGCAGTAGTACAATGGAAACTTGCCAAGCCTGTGGCACTAGTATGTTATAGCAGGTGATGTTCACTAGCAGAGTTATACCTACCAGTGGTGGCTACTGAATCCGTGATGGTGAGCACTGGTTAAAGTTGCAGCACTAGCATGAAAATACAAACTGGGATTCATATTGGATTCTGTGGGTGATTTTGTCACCATAGCAGTTCATAGGATTCAGCCATGTATGAACCTTCAACCTTGCCCCACAACCTTAAAAGACGGTGCAGAAGATGAATAAAATATAAACCATTTTTCTCACCTATCTATACCATATCTTATGACCCAGTTTGAGTTGTATTACAAAAATATGGGGAACTAGCACAATGCACAGCTAAAAAGAAACACTATCTGGCTCCAGCCCCTCTAAATGTCAAATAGATTGCTCTGAGACTAACTTTCTGGTTGGTTCAGTAAGAAATTGCATAGGATATATTTTAAATCCTAGATAGTGTCTTAATCTATCTAACTATTTGTACTCAGCATACTTTACTATAATAAAATTTGGGGCAGATAATAGCATTTGAAATTTACTGTGATGTTTTGATGTTATGTCAGGACACCAATGCATTTGAACTTACCACTGAATTATTATTACATGGATAAATCTTCAGTAATTTATATAGCATACTAAATCATTATGAGTTGGAAACAGACCAGGTAAATGATTGAAATGGCACGTTTCATTCTTGCCCCCTAGCTAATGGGTCATTTTTAACTGTATTCCAACTACTATGCAGTATGTTCCAAGTTGCCCTTCAGAGACTGCAGAATTGTGTTACATTAAGGCCACAGACATCTTTACTTTCTTCCGCTTCAACATGTTGTACAGAAAGCAATTCAATCATGTAAGGTCTGCCTTCCAATTATTTTACTGATTGCTTGTGATGTGGAGAATGGACTGTTATCTTCCACTTTTGAGATGCTAGGTGACTTGGCTTTATCATTCATTTTACAGTTTGTGTACTCTTTGCAGATGAATGCAGCTATAGTTCTGCAAACCATCCTTCCTTTGGGGTGCTTGCATGAGGGAAAACCATAACTGCCCTGTTGAAATTGACTTGTTCTGTGCGTGTCAGCATATGTGTAGTGTCTGTATGTGGTTTTATGGGGTCTTACAACAAAATCCTTCCCAAGAAAGGTACCTAATAATTGGAAGGAAAAACACTCTGTAATATACTTATAGATTAGTTATTTTTAACTTATGCTTAAATGTGTGTTATAGACTGTCTTCAGTGCCATGTTCTAAAATTAGGCTGCAAAACAATAAAATTAGATCTCCATACCAAGAATGTATCTGTGTGCTTTGCTAATGTTTACATAGATGATATATCTAACAAAGCAGTTTCTGTTGATTTTAGGGTGTGTAATTGCACCTACCGTATTTTTCGCTCTATAACACGCACCCGACCATAACACGCACGTAGTTTTTAGAGGAGGAAAATCCGTAGGCATGCCACCCGTAGGCATTCCCTCCATAACACGCACAGACATTTCCCCTTACTTTCTAGGAGGAAAAAAGTGAGTGTTATGGTGCAAAAAATACGGTATGTTGCAAAGCTAAAGCTATGCCTGCTTACATGAGAGCAAGCTCATTGAAATAAACAGGATTTGCTCCCATAGCTACCTGTTTATTTTGCTGCAGACACCCTCTTTGTAGTGGGAGTATCTTTAGGAGTGCTTTCTTTCTCTGTGCCTATGGCGTGACCTCCTTGCCCAGACGTATAGAGAGGGATAGCTGATGTTAGGGTTAGCTGATGGACCCCAAATTGAATGAAGCAGCCTCCAAATGGTTCCAACCTGAATACAGCTGTTTTATGATGTACAGAATTGGCATCTTAACCAAATCGTGTGATTGGTGCAGATCCCTAGAATATTCCTGCTTATTTTAATGCATAGTGATATATATAAAGTTGTAAATCTAATCTACATTATATATTGTGAGTGTCAAGAGGACTGAACCAGTTCTGGTTTAATATCCTGGAATATGGTTTGTGTGTGTGTGTGTGTGTGTGTGTGTGTGTGTGTGTGTGGTTTTGTAAATGTGGTACTACACTACTTTATCCATAAAAATATAGATACAAAATACAAATACATCTTTAAAGTCTTTAATGGAAAAATCAAAAACCATAAAAGAAACAATAAATTTCCCAGTCCAACACTTTATCCTCTCAGTACCACCTGAAAGAGTAAACACATAGCCAACATTTGTAACTTTATACAGTGGTACCTTGGGTTACAGATGCTTCAGGTTACAGACTCTGCTAACCCAGAAATAGTACCTTGGGTTAAGAACTTTGCTTCAGGATGAGAACAGAAATCACACGGCGGCGGCACGGTAGCAGCAGGAGGCCCTATTAGCTAAAGTGGTGCTTCAGGTTAAGAACAGTTTCAGGTTAAGAATGGACATCCAGAACGAATTAAGTTCTTAACCCGAGGTACCATTGTATCATGAATAAATTTAAACAGAACAAACAGGTTCCAATCTTACACAATAACTGAATTGCAATAATTCATCTAGAAGAGACATGTATAATTACAGTAATCTTGTTCATAATGAACCATGTTTTCTGGAGCTGTTTTTTCACAGATGGTATCCTAATAGACTTCCAGTGTATTCTACTCACTAATAACTTGTTGATCATCAATCTTTTGTTTTTACTGTTGTGGTCCCCCCTCAGAGCATTTGAAAGATCAGTTTTTGCAGAAAAAGCAACCCCCTCTCAATTCTTCTTGTAGCACTTTCTCCACTGTATTCCCAAAAAGTTCAGTCTTGTTAGAATTCCATATATGCACGAAATCAGTAGACCTAGCTTCACAATGCCAGCAGGGCAAGTTCTATAACCCATAAACTCTAATAATAATAATAATAATAATAATAATAATAATAATAATAATTTATTATTTGTACCCCACCCATCTGGCTGGGTTTCCCCAGCCACTCTGGGCGGCTTCCATAGAAACCAAAAATACACTAAAATATCACACATTAAAAACTTCCCTGAACAGGGCTGCCTTAAGATGTCTTCTGAATGTCAGGTAGTTGTTTATCGCTTTAACATCTGATGGGAGGGCGTTCCACAGGGCGCGTGCCACTACCGAGAAGGCCCTCTGCCTGGTTCCCTGTAGCTTTGCTTCTCATAGTGAGGGAACCACCAGAAGGCCCTCAGCGCTGGACCTCAGTGTCCGGGCAGAACAATGGGGGTGGAGACGCCCCTTCAGGTATACTGAGCCGAGGCTGTTTAGGGCTTTAAAGGTCAACACCAGCACTTTGATTTGTGCTCGGAAACATACTGGGAGCCAATGTAGGTCTTTCAAGACCGGTGTTATGTGGTCTCGGGGGCCGCCCCCAGTCACCAGTCTAGCTGCTGCATTCTGGGTTAGTTGTAGTTTCCGAGTTACCTTCAAAGGTAGCCCCACGTAGAGCGCATTGCAGTAGTCCAAGCGGGAGATAACTAGAGCATGCACCACTCTGGTGAGACAGTCCGCGGGCAGGTAGGGTCTCAGCCTGCGTACCAGGTGGAGTTGGTAGACAGCTGCCCTGGATACAGAATTGACCTGCGCCTCCATGGACAGCTGTGAGTCCAAAATGACACAGGGGCACAGTTACCCTATTCAGGACCAGGGAGTCCTCCACACCAGCCCGCCCCCTGTCCCCCAAAAACAGTACTTCTGTCTTGTCAGGATTCAACTTCAATCCATTAGCCGCCATCCATCCTCCAACCGCCTCCAGGCACTCACACAGGACCTTCACCGCCTTCACTGGTTCTGATTTGAAAGAGAGGTAGAGCTGGGTATCATCTGCATATTGATGGACACCCAGTCCAAACCCCCTGATTATCTCTCCCAGCGGCTGCATGTAGATGTTAAAAAGCATGGGGGAGAGGACGGAACCCTGAGGCACCCCACAAGTGAGAGCCCAGGGGTCTGAACACTCATCCCCCACCACCACTTTCTGAACACGGCCCAGGAGAAAGGAGCGAAACCACTGTGTAACAGTGCCCCCAGCATTAATATTAATGGAATCGTTATATTACTGATTCAGAATTGTATAAAATTGTTCTTAACAGCAATATTCATAATATGTTTGTACTGCTAGTCTTCGACATATATAGTAGAACCTTGGTTTTCAATCGTCTCTGTTGACGAACATTTCGGAACTTGAACGCTGTGAACCTGGAAGTAAATGCTTCCGTTTTCAAATGCACCTTGGAAGTCAAACTTCCGAGGCAGCTTCCTGTTGCAGTTTTCCGTATTAATTTTTCTGTTTTATTTTTTTAAATATGATATTTATTGAAAATTTTTTAAATTACAAAGAAAAAACAAAGCAAAAAAAGAAAATAGAAAAGACAAAAAAAACCCAAAAAACAGACCACATCATTTTTCTGTTTTAAGGCTTCCGTAATGAGTTTTAGGTTTTTGAACGTTTCGGAAGTCGAACGGTCTTCCGGAACGGATTATGTTCGAAAACCGAAGGTTCACTGTATCACCTTTTGTAAAGAGTACAACATTTTAATTCTCCACGTACCCCACAAAGCCTCTCCAAAATGTTGAGGGGCCCTTCTGGCTAGCATGTACTGTTTGGCAGGGGGCTTGAGTAGGAAGGAAGGATTTCCCAGAGTTTGGTAGAGGAACATTGTGTAATTTGGGGCAATGTTCCCATTCCCCTGCAACTCTCAGATGGTTTTCAAGGAGCCACATTGAGCCACAGAGGGGGGGACAAAAGGGGAAAGATTATTTTTGAGATATGGAATTTCTAAGGCATTGTACTTTATGTACCACTTAATTATAAGATATAAAAAAATGGTAAGGCAGGCATGAGTCACAATCTCTCACAGTAGACAAGAAAAGGAAGCCAGAGAATATACAGGCTGCAGACACACAACAATTTATTCTAGAATCAATGGAGACTGAGCACTTGTTTTTTAATGTCAGCCAGCCACAATCTAGATCAGGGGTCAGCAACCTTTTTCAGCTGGGGGCTGGTCCACCGTCCCTCAGACCATGTGGGGGGCCGGACTATATTTTTTGGGGGGAAATGAATGAATTCCTGTGCCCCACAAATAACCCAGAGATGTATTTTAAATAAAAGGACACATTCTACTCATGTAAAAACACGCTGATTCCCGGACCATCCATGGGCTGGATTGAGAAGGTGATTGGGCCCCCGGGCATTAGGTTGCCTATCCCTGATCTAGATCTATTGCATATTCTTTGCCCCTGAAAAGCAACTGGTTTATTTTTGACAAATGGGTTTATTCCGAAAGTAAAAGCTAATTGCAGATTGATTCTGCATTACCTGCCCGTGTGTTCATTTGAAAACATATGCAAGAAGTCCCAAAAGCTAAGCAAATCTTGCTCTGGGTGGAGATTTCCAAAGAACCCTATGTATGTCACTTTCAATTTCACTATGGAAGAAAGGTTGGGCTATAAATGCAACAAATTATCTGCAAAATGTGTTAATGAACACTTGTTATTTGAGTTAACCTGTGAGGGAGAGTTACTGCTATTTTCTATAGCACAATATAAGATATAAAGTGTTTGCAAATTTTACTTAATTTTGATCCCAGGTTAGAAGTTAGTAACTTTTACAATACATACCCTTTTCATTGCTTTTGCTAAGATCTTCCACTGTGGCTGCAAACAGAGAAGGAAAGAAGGCTTAGAAATGGTTTTTTAAAAAAATCTTTCAAAAGTGTATACGACTGCATTCCTTTCTTTTGATCACCCAACAAGCTGAAATGCATTCATGTGTATCTGCTTAAAAGTGCAGTTTGAAATGAAAGATGCCATAGTGGGAATGACATGTCTAGATTTAACTACAGTATGGATTATAGTACAATAAAACAGTAATCCATCTCCACTCTGATGGCTCTAATTTTTAATTCCAGCCATGGCATGCTTTATGATGCAGTTTATCTTGTGCTTTCATGTTGTCATGGATCTGATAGTTGTGAAATTGGCAGATGGCATCTGATGCTTTACCAGTAATCGTAGTATCAATCCTAGTGATTAAAGAGACTGCTGATTTGCTTATGTGAAAATATTAATAATAGGCATCAAAGGCTTTGTTTTTGAATATATACATATCCATGTCACATAATTCAGTAAGGAGACAAAAAGGTGGACTGGAACTAACGTAGTGTTAGGACTGCTGTAGAGAAAAATATTTCACTGTGTGTTCCTGATTCAGCAATTGCTCACTTCCTGATGGGAGTCTGAACTGGCAAATAAAATGCTGCACCACACACTATTTTAATCAGTGTTTTTTTTAAAAAAAATGATGATGATGATTATAATAGTAATATCAAAATAAATCAAAATGGACTCACATCTGTACAGTTTAATCCAAATGAAGTTAGTATGATTGAATACTTTTAAATCCTATTGTTTTAACCTAACTTTATTTATATGTTGGCTTGCTACCAGGACATTAATAGAATTTCAAACTGTGAAGATTATCTAGGATTTTGGAAAGCCAACATAGGGTTTTTTCACACAAAGAAGGCAGAACCATACAATTACGATACTTAAAGAGTGTACAGTGTTATTTTCTGGCTAATGTTTAAGATATACTTGTACAGATATGCTGTTTGTGTGATATATGATTCCATGTGGTATATACATTACAGCTGAAAATTCTGCAGCCATCACTATTCTGAAATGTTGGTGGCCATGTAGTGCGAAGGCATCTGCTCACACAAATTTTGCTTTCTGATGACTGATTCACATATGAAGTAGAACCCACATCATCATATCAGCATTATTCAAGGTTGAGCTGCATACATGCAGGTACCCCTTGTGTGATGTCAACTTCCCTAATTTCTATCACAGCTTCTTTGATACCTATAGAGTGGTGATTCAAAAAAGGTCATACCTGCTCATGCAGTCACACTGGAAATGCCTCTGGGAGTGAACATGTTACATGTGAACTACAATTCTTCCACAAACATAGCTACACAATTATAAGGTATTTCATTTTTAATATATAGTTGTTGAACAGAAAGAGATAAATGGAATGGTTTCAGAGCTGTAAACTCTCCAGTTTATAGCTATAAACAATGGTGACTGGAAATATTTACCCAGCTAACAAAACAAGCAAGTCCTACTTTCTGTCAGAATAGATAAGATTCAGGTTTCTGCAGGCAGTTGACATGAACAAACTAGTGACCTAAGTAACACCTGAGCAATGAATGCACTTGGTTGTCGTGTCCCGTCCCCCCCACGTATATATTGTTAGTAATTTATGGCATCATGAAAGCAATATCTTTTCCTTTTACTTAATACTTCCCTCTATAGCTGAGCTGCTTTTCCAGTAGTTACTCATTTGTTGCCCCAGGTATTTTCCTGTTGACACAAAGAGAGTGAGTGTTTAGGAGCAAGCATGCACTAAAGAAAACATTAGCATATGGAAGGGCAAGCAACTGAGACCCATAGGAAAAGCTCATTCTTCTATCCTTGCTTTCATTAAAGGCAGGGGAGGCACTGAAACAGCACATTCCTGGCATTTGCACTGTAACGGCTTGATGTAATGCAACATTTCATTAACCTTCTGTGGGAGACATCCATCTAGCACACGCAGCTTTTGCTATATAGTTATTTTCCAAGGCCAAGATATATAATTGGTTAGTTCTAGCATGATTTGTGTGTGTATTCGAGCACACGGTTCTCAATAAAATGAATTGTGCATATTAACAACAATGTAGGGCAGAGAGGTACCACGTTTATGTATGGTTTTGTTAAAGACTGCCTGGTCCATTTGTAAATATGCCTGTATCTTCAGTGAACTGAACTGGATCTGAAGAGCAGCTCTCTTCCCCCCCCCTTCCGCTACATCCCAGCCTTGAAGCCAACACATTTTTCTTTGTAGCTTTACTGGCAATCCACCAAAGACAAACACTTTGTAACCTCCATACAAGCCCCTTTGGATAAAGGTTATAAAGAGATTGTGCTTGGAAGATTACACCTATTGCTCTTTTGTCTTGAAAGTGGTAGATAACTCGGGCTCCTTTTATCTTGTTGCAAGTTATACATAAATGTGGTCAAACAGCAGTGATGTTTTTTTGATCATGACAGAAACTGATGAAGTCAAGCCAAAATATCAGTGTTGCTTTAGACTGATCCATGCACTTTCAATAACTAATGAAATACAGGTTTTTTAGAAATTGGTATATTGTATTGAAAAACTATGTGAACAAATTACTAACAGAAAAGTAAATTCTTCATGGAACACACTGCTTGGGGTTAGCCTTACGTTTTTTGGAAACCCATCTGCTGCTGCATAACTTTATGGCCTAAAAAAAAAACCACTATAGGATGCAATTGATAAATTTATTCCAGTTTTATTTTACAGCCTTTGTGCACTTACAATGCATAGTAACATAGTTGCTGTTTGATTTGACGTTTCTAAGAGTGAATTTGGAGCAGATTGTCTACAGCTTTGGTCACATGTCGCAATTTAGCACTTCTGTACATGCGCAACCGTTCCGGTACTTCCAGGTTTTGGCAGTCCGTAACCCCAAAAAACACAACCTGAAGCAGCTGTAACCCAAGGTATGACTGTATATAGAAAGTATTTGCTCAACATGTAACCATTGGGTTTTCTTCTGAGGTTTTCTGTTCTACACAGTATGTTCTCTCTTGGACTTTTATATGCTGCTTCTGTTTTAAGCCTGCGTGATCTGAAAGAATTTTGTCTGTGCTGAGTTCAGCTGCTCAGTTCCCAATCAGATGCTTGGTGCAAAAGTGAACTGGCTCTTCACCTTTGAGCTGACAGGGGTTTGTTGCCTTTCTTTATGCAGAACAATGTAGACATGCAAAAGAGTAGCTAACTACATAGATGCTATCTTTTCCAGGCCTTTCAAAAGAGATCTCCAAAGAGCCTTTTAATAATAAAAAATGAAACCATTTTAACATCTTTTGCTATCTTGCTCCCTCAAAACTGATGCTCAGCTCATGTGTTTATTTATTGACTATTGCATCATTATATTGAACTGTTTTAAGATGATATTGTGCATTGCCTACAGGCTGCAGCATTAGACAGCTAACAAATCTAAGGTAATATTGTACTGAATGATATCCACTCATATGTGCAATGGGTCTTCCAGATTTTCTTCTTCCCCCTCTAGCAACCAACCCTTGGAGCTCATTTCGGGTCACATAGGAGCCTGCAGTTAGGAGGAGATGAAGCTTTGTTGCATTGCCAAATACCTATTTGCTTTACTGTGGAGCTCAAACTTTAAGAAATTAATAGACAATACATTTCAAATAGTCTGACTATAGTTAAATACTGGCTTTATACATACAGTAGAAAAGGAAACATAATCTTCTATTGTCTATTTCAACATCTGTAAATCTCGCATTTCAAATGGCACAGATATCTAAGGACTGGAGACAAGGTGAAACACAAGTCTTTCCTCTGACTTTAATAGAAGTAGGATTGTTAAGTTAAAGTGGTTTTCTTTTCAGGTGAGGCTTTATAGTGTAGTAATGAAAAATATGTGATAATAAAAGTTACAGATTTATTTTCCTGTGAATAAAAGACTACTGCCTTTGATATCAGAGCTTCAGCTGTAAACAGACCTTTTAAAATAAAAATATAGCATAGGTAGATAAGATGGTTTATTTATGTCTGTCAAACATTCATGATAAAGAAAATGAACTAACATTATGCAGAACAGCGGGCCCTGAGGAACTGTAGTACAAGCAGGTGGATTAGTATATAGAGCACAACAAACACCACTCTGTTTCCTCAGCTTAAAAAAGGTAGCAGTCACAAAGATTCATAAAAATTATGGTGTAAAACCTAGATTGTGGCAATTTCAGACATTGGATTAAGTGAAGCTGATGCAGGCCAAGGACTAATGGACATGAATAGAAATTTAAGGAGATGTGGAGAAGATACAATTATATATAAAAGAAGCAAAGCACTTGGATCTCTCACTTAGACGAAGCCCTGAATTGTCATTGACAGTTTTCTCAATCTTGTCAGTAACGGTGGGCTCCCACGGTGCCAGCAAACTGTGAACAATTTTCTGTGGTAGCTGTTTCAACCAGATTGTATTAAGATGAACTATTGTCATGAGACATATGTACACAGAAGTTTTTCCTTGCTTTTGTGAGATGTAGGAAGTGTATTTTTTTTAGCTATTTGTCCACTTTATGTAACAGAGAGTCTATTCCTTGAAAGGAATAAATGTTGTGGCATTTCTGTTTTTCGCGTCTTTGAAACATATTGTTACAGAACAAACTAAATCTGTAAGTGTAAACTTAATTTATGAAGGGTTTGAGATCATGTGGACATGTAATATGATAACTACAATATAATTTGCCATCATTACTAGTTATATGACATAACTAATGTCATAAACATATTAGTTATATATCATAACTAATGATAATTACCTGGTTTCAAATCTGAAACCATGGGGAAGGTTGGGAAGGTGATAACAACAATGTCTGCACTTAGCACTTGCCCATCCTGGATCATAAAAAGGTCAGAGCTGACCTGGTTTACATGGGGTTTGAGTGTTGTGAAATCCTCCTTAAAGTTGTAGTTACATCTAGGCTTATGATAGCTGTGGTAAACCATTACAGGCATAATTTGTTTTATTGCGCTTAATTGCGTTGCTCAGGTATTGCTCCTTATGTGGAGTTGCAGGCAGCCAGACCACGCAGGGGAAGGAAGCTCCCTGCTGCCCCTCTTCTGGCCATGGGAGTGGAGCTGGCTTGAGCTAGAGCTCCACAGCGACGGGAACCTGGCTTAATAGTATATTGTAATCATATATATGTGTATACAGTGCATATGGAAGGCATAGAAACATTGGTCCCAGTGGGAGTGAGTTGCCTATATATCACTTCCATAAATCAGTACAGTGGTACCTCAGGTTACATACGCTTCAGGTTACAGACTCCACTAACCCAGAAATAGTACCTCGGGTTAAGAACTTTGCTTCAGTATGAGAACAGAAATTGTGTGGCAGCAGCGCAGCAGCAGTGGGAGGCCCCATTAGCAAAAGTGGTGCTTCAGGTTAAGAACAGTTTCAGGTTAAGAACGGACCTCCAGAACGAATTAAGTACTTAACCCGAGGTACCACTGGTATACTCAACATGTAAGCCTGGTAGGCTTTCATCTCAGCATAGACATGACATGAATACTTTATAGCAAAGAAACCCAACAGCAACAAAACCCCAGTACAGAACAGTTAGCCATTATAAAGCTCTGTTAATTCCAAAGGGATTGAAGCAGTGAACTATGCAGTGGCTTGTGGTCACCCAAAGCCACTCCTGTTATCATGTGTGCACAATTCCGCCTTGCACATATGGAGCACACACTGCTCGGTCAAGAAGACTGATAAGCTCTTGCACGCACAGAGTTCTATGCATGCATTGAAGCTGCTGGAGAACAGCCAAAATGCAGATTTATGTAAAGGACACATGGTTACAAAACAGATTATGCTGATTATGCAGAAATAAACTTGACTAAATAGATTCAAATTGCAGACCAGAGAGGACAAATAAAAGTACAAATTCATTTACAAAAAGATAATGAACTGAATGACAGATGCCTTTACTAGAAGCATGCAATTTATGTTGAAAACCACTGCAATATTTTGTCTTTTAAAACACCAGGACACTCAGATTTACAGCAGGCCTGCTTCTGTGTAGGAGTTTTAGCTATTTTGAATTATAATGAAATGCAGCCTTAATTATCATTAAATCTGAAGGCAAGAGGAAGCCTTCAAGGCCAATTAAGTTTAAAGTAAAGTACTCCACAAGGAAGTTGCTTAAGATCCCTGGTGCACCAGTTTATTTTTATATCATATTTGAAACAATCTTCTAAGCATAGAGAATTTAGATTTTGAAATTATTATTTTTTTGTTGAAGCACACAAAAATTGTTCTGTTTGGGACTTTAGCAGTTAACAAAATAGTAGCATAATTTTTATTTCTTTGCTGCCCTCTCAGCAGCTTTTCATTAGCACAGTTTACCTAACCAAATTGACTGAATACATCCTTTCATCTTTTTGGGGATTAGACTGAAGAAACTGCTCCATGATCTCCCTCTGAAATGTCTTATTGAAGATGTGAGAAAGATTTGGCTATGTGGCAATGTCATAAAACCAATTCAGAGTGAGGTCAGAAAGCCTTCATTGCACTTATTGAAAGAAGACGGAGGGGCACCAGCTGCCATTTCTAGTAAGATGGATAAGACACTTTGTTCCTGTTCACAGCCCCAAACAACAACAGTAACTGAATAATAACTTCTTAATAAATGAAATGGTGGTAGGTTTAAAACTCCCAAGTAGGTTTTTGAAGTCAGATATGTGGCTTCAGCACAGCCCTAGTATTAACCAAGGAGGTGTGACAGAATGGTTCAACTTTGCTGGGATTTTGATGCCAGGTTAAAAATATACTTGTTCTCCTGGACATTTGTTGGAATTTAACTGAAGTTGCTCAATGTTCTTAAGATATTGTTGGGTTTTGTATAATGCATTATTTTGTATTATTTGGAAACAGCTGTGATTCTTCTGTAATCTCTCCCCCTCCCCAAGAATAATTTGCACTGTCATCTATTGCATTATTTCCCTAGATAAGTCAGATTAGTGCAGAAATTCCCATAATAACCAGTGATGCTTATTGTGAAATTGCTATTGTGGGCACTTAAATGCTGCTACTGCCTTTAGTAGTAGCAAAGTAATACTACAATAATTCACTCACTGGAATGAGCCCAGAAGTTACTGATGGAAAAATAAGGTGAAAGCTCAGGTGTTACTTCCCATCAATGGGTGACTAGAATGTTGGCTCTTAAGGACAGGTAGATGTAAAAAATGATTGACTGCAAGATTAAGCCTCTCTGCAGGATGCTAAAAAGATATCCTGTCCAATTTTAAAAGATCAGCTGCCATAACCACACAAAGTCTTATCCCTTGATAAATTTGATGCTGTTGTTAGTGAAAGAAAGTGGAATTTTAAGCAAAGAGGTCAGCAAATGTTGTGAATACTGCCCTAATGCCATATAGTGCTTTTTATTGTTTAACATATTCTCCTTTACAAATTAAGTAACTGATTGAGTTGGGAAGGTAAAGGGATGATGTAGGAGATCTTCCATTTTGAAACATTTGCAGTAAATTCCAGACTAATCAGTTTCATTATACTTTTCTTATTGGCTTACTATGTTATAAAACTTTAATTAGAAAGTGCAAATCTACCTAATCATTCACCCATTTGCAGGCACTTCCAATTGATTCTGAATCCACAAGGGTTTGCCTGCAAAGTATTTTTTTTTTACTTAAACTTCACTGCTGTTTTGGAAACCACAGCTTTTCTGTGCCCCTAGCAGCTCTTTGACTTCTAAGACCATCCAAGGTTTCATTTGGCAGGCCATGGACATGAGCATGCTTTGTAGTGGGTGCTTGCCAGTGGATCTGTGCCAACAGCTGTTACTTTGTTCATTTCAGCTTGAAGAGGTATTACTGAGAAATAGCCAATATCCACACAGATAATGAGAGTCCCAAAATTTCTATCCAGGTTTCATCACATGGGGGAAATAAATTGTTTCTCCCAAATCTCTCTTAGCATCATAGAAAGATGGGTGGATTGGTGCTTATACATGTCCATTAGCGCACAGCTGAAAAACGTAACTGCTTGTCTCTGGCAGGGTCCTTTTACAATTTGGTTGGTGCATATTTAGGATTGGAAATGTCAGACTGTCTGCTGTTCTTGTTTTGTCCTTTATTTAAAGCCTGGTTTCTGACTGAAACGTTCAGAACAAGATAGTTATTACACTCTGTAAACTTAATTCAAGAAAGTATTGTGTTTTGTGAATAGTTTGAAAACATACACAAAAACATATGGCTAGAGAAGCATTTCTACTTTCACAATGCATGCTTGCAAAGAATTTGATGGATGGAAGTAGTGAACAAGGCAGATGGGAAACGTGGGTGGACAGAGATGGGAATGGAATTTTGAGCACCACCTTTTGGGAGGGTGTGCAAATCTAGGCTGTTAAAGTAGATTTATCACAGTTGTGCCTCAGAAATCATGGTGTGTGTGTTGTGGGTGTGTTGGTGTCTGTGTGTACCAATTGGAAGTTAGATATTGATGTGGTCTGTAAAGCTGCTCTGTAGCTTTTCTCCACATATATTATCATATAGTGGCTGAGCAATTTACAACATAAATTTTGTACATCACCCATTTAGCCTGTTGTGATTAATTTCCTGCAGGGCCATGTCTTTGAACCTCAGGCAATCAATGAAGTACAATAGTAGATGTTACCAGCAAAAAAAGGAGCATTTGAAAGAGATATTTACAGCCATGTGTTTTATAAGAACAAATACGATATTTTGAATCGCAGGTATGGAATCTAAAGCCTATGCCATTATGATGACAACAGATCTGTGTTTACACAAAGAAATCTGTGTTTACAACAATTATTTAGATTTGTTAGGTTATTCAGAAATGGCTTTATTCTATTATGTCAACACATTTTAATGCACTGAAACACTTGTCCTGGTTTTTCCTTGAATAAAAATACATTCATTTGGGGGCATTCCACTGCATCACTGGTCACAACTACTATATCTTTCCATAATTATTTGATTTGTATTTGTTATTCTGTATTTTGCTTTATACTAAAAAGTCTCAAAGCAATTTACAAGTTATACAATAAAACATACAAACACATTAGAACAATAAGCAAGAAACAATATAAATGCAGTAACAATTATAAAAGAAACACTAACCCTTCAGCTATAGCATCAATATAATTAAAGTCAGTTTAATATAGTAGTTAGAGTACTTGACTAATACCTGGATGAGGAGGGTGCAAATCCCCACTCAGCTCTGAATTTCACCAGGCGTGCTGAGTTGCACCGTGTTTGGACTTCCTGTGGCATTTAGATAAATTTATTGTCATTGTCAGTATATACACAGTATACACAACAACGAAAATCAAACACCCTTGGAATGAAACCTGATCTATCAAACAGATTTTGTACCTGAATTGATTCCCTGTTTTTGACCCTGGTGTGTTTGGACTGCACACCACTGGAGTATAGTTCCACTGGAGGACAAGTCAATGATACAATGGGGGGGGGGGCTTACACTGCCAGAGTAAGCTCAAGAATGAGCATGCACTTGCATTTGGTTTTATTTGTCTAGAGTCTTTTATTGCATTCTAGCTGTTTTCTAATCTGCTTCATCAGGCTCAGGCTCATCAGGCTTTATCACAGATCTTTCCAGGCTGGTGAAGTGGAAGAGGGCATGGCAGGATGCATGTGTGTCAACCACCCAAGTCATCTCTGATTTCCTCAGATTGACCTAGACTTTGACAGTATCACTAGACTTGTCAGCTGGGAAATCCCCCAGAGCCCTTTGGAAGGCGTCAGTCTCTGAGGGCAAGGTATTTTAATTGCTAGTTTGCAACTGGCAGGATGGAAAATGCTAATATGAAGGGTTTCTTCTTAGAAAGCAGATGGCTACCTCTCATGTATAAACAAAGATACTATTGGCATCTGTAGCAGACAGTATGGAGGGGGTGGCAGTATACACTGATTTCCCATTGGCTGAGTTGCTGCCCCCATACCAGGAAGAAGAGGATGAGGGGTGAGGTGGCAGGCAGGTCAGCACAGTGCAAATGCACTAGCAGGAGCATCAGTTTAGCACATTTGCACTGTGCTGACCTGTCCACTGCCTTGCCTCTTCCCCTCTCCTTTCTGGTAAGCAGCAGCAACTCAGCTGTCAGGAGATCAGGTGAGTGCTGCACACCACCACATTAACTGATGGGCATAGTTGAAAAGAGCCCTACTTTTCTAACATTCTCATAAGCCGAGTTTTACACTTGTACAATTCTGTGCAATATTTAGGTAGCACCTTAATTTACATGCAAGCCTCTTTCTTCTGATTTGGTTAGGCAATACGGTTCATTGTTCTTCCATGCCATCTTGGCTGCATTGTTGCTGAAATTCTGCCTTGGTGCAAAATTGTAAAACTGGGAGTAATGACCTAGAGGAGGTGTGTTAGCAAATGGGCAGAAATTGCAGGGAAGCAGATTTCAGCTAAAACATTGGAAGGATTTCAACGTCATGCTAAGATGATCATTCCATCAGGGCAAGCATTTTGGCTTGCCATATGGAGCATCCCCCTCTCCTCTGTCTGCACACTATTCTGTGGGTTCTACCAATCCATCCACCCCAAGCAAATTGTGGGGGGTGGGGCTTATAGTAAGGTTACCAGATTTTTTTCAATGAATCCGGGGACACTTTTCAACTTCAATGGATTTTATATGGGGACTGTCCCTGGGAAACGGGGACGTCTGGTAACCTTAGTTTATATGGGGAGGAGAGGGGGAAACCCCATTGCATGAGTTGAAGTCCTCGTGCGGGACTTTCATTGACAGAACTGATTAACTGGCTTCCACTCTGGGAGAAACCTCTTAATAGTACGAGCTGTTTGACAAAGCAGCATAGTGTCTTGGGAGGTAGTGAGCGATCCTCTGCTGAAGGTATTTAAGCAGAAGTTGCATGACCATCTGTCAGGGATGCTGCAGTTGCAGCCTGCATTGCAGATATTGGACTCAGCAGAGGAAACTAGGTGACTTCTAAGGTTCATTCTATTTCATACCTTGCTTTCTGACAACTGGGTTTCATAACAATGATCGTTGTCACCATTCCAAATTTCTCTTCCTCAGTTTCAACAGCACTTGGACATTAGGGGTGTCTTGTTGGATTGTAGGCTACACTTGTAGCACAGCACAACTAGTGGACTCTAGGTTAACCTGCCCCAAGCTGTAATTGACAACTCCAGAGGCAAGGGAGGGGTGTGAATGAGCAACTTCTGCGACAATGGGAATCACAGCAAGGCTGCTTGAGACTGTGATTATCTACTCCTCTCAACTTATTCCCTTGTCAGAAAATAGCTGGCAATGGTAGTATAATAACACTCACCCTTTCATTCTCTTTCTCTCTCTCTCTCTCTCTCTCTCACACACACACACACACACACACACACACACTTACTTTTGTCCCTTTGTTTCTTTTTAGACTAGCGGAAAAATCAACATTGAGCTATTTGTTAAGAAAATATGAAACTTTTTCTATGTGAAACCATGCAGAATATCATTTGTCAGACAAATATCCTCTCCAAATCCTGTTACAGAAACACAATGTATAGTTTAACATCTGCCTTAAAATGCATTAAAAGCCAACAACTCAATGTCATTTTCAACTGACTTTATAGTATTGCCTGCTTGATTATAGCTCTCGCCGGGAGAGTAGAGCGTTTTGATATCATCCAACCCCCCAGAGACCCATTCAGACCAGCTGGTTTACTATATATTACATAATTACCCAGCACCTGGAGCAATTTTGAATTCTTAAGAGGCACTGGGGGCCCACTTCTCAAAATATTTACAGCCTTTTATTCTTTTCAAAACAATCATTTACATATTAAAACATGCTATATGCAGATTTGCTTTATTTTTGTTTTCCTTTTAAAAAATTCCCAGATTGTTTTCAGTGGTTAACAGATTTTTTAAAAAAGGCAAAAGCAAAGAAATCTCTATATGCACCGAACAAAAAATTGTGTGCTTCAATAAAAAAGGAACTATTAGACTACTTTATGAAAATATACTGTATGTAGAATATTTCTACAGAGTCTGAAGCTACATCACAAGTCCTTCTTCCAATATCCAAAATATTTTCACATGAATTCAGATAGGGACCATATGCTGATGGAGTAAGGTCCTACAGCTGCGACTTCCGGGACAGCGCCATCGGCAATGGCGGAGTTCCTCTGACAGAGAGGAACCCGCTCCGTGAAAATCGGGTCTTGCCGCGGCGGCGAAGGCGGAGACCCTTTAAAAATCCCAGGCGGAGGAAGCCTGGGAACGTGGGATTCGGCTGACACCAGGAGCGCCTCCCCTACTCGCAGGGAAACCCTTTTTGGGGGGTCCGAAGCGACGTGGGGTGAGTGGTGCGGTGTTTTGAATCAACCGCTACTTTTACGGAGAGAAGCCGCACAGCCGTTGCTGGAGAGCGCTGACTTTTTCCTGTGGACAATTGGACTCTCAATAAGTACCCGTGAGTAGAACGGAAAATTGGATTAAATATTAAGAAATATTTCAATTTGGCATTGAAACGGGAAGGTTCTGAACAGGAAGTCCGCCTCCCGTTTTTTGTAAATAGATGGAAGCAAAAACTTTGTAAGCTAAAGTCTGGAAAGTTGTATATAAAGTTCTAAATTTCCTTCATTCATCACCACCAAAACCCCTCTTGGAAGCAGGAGAAAAGAGGGAGATTTTTGACTGTTTAAGCCTGCAGGAGAGAGAGTAAAGAAAGATAAATTTTCCACCGTCTCAAACCTGGGAACAGGGTGTCAGAGACCGAAATTTATGGGGAAAGTTCATCGACTGTGAACGGAACGTCTTTTGACAGATAGTAAAAAAAGAGAGAAATATATTGATTCCAATGTTGCTTCTTGCAATCAAAAGAAACAAAGTATTTGAAAAGTGAAAGTAATTTTTCTTTGTTGGCCTTGCTTTTAAAAGATGGATACAAATAGAAATTGTCTCCTCTAGAGGGAGCTTGTTAATTTGTTGCCGGAGCTGATCTGGGGACCTCACAGCTGTATGATTAGGATCGTGAGACCAGACTCTAACCTTGGGGGAAAAAATGTGTTTACAAGAAGTCTTGGTGCTTGCTTTTTGCAAGACAAGTGCCTTGCTGGAGCAGATGCATGAGAAGATGGATTTGATAACTGTTGCAGTTAAAAACTTTGGACAAACAGTGAATACCCATATAGAAACCATTCAGGAACCAGCTCAGGAATCTGCTTTGATAGGGCAAGCGCAAGGGCAGAAGAAAATGGAGGAGGTTGTTGTTGAACCTCAAATAACACAAATGGAGAGATCCGAGGCCTTGCAGGAGTATAAGCCGCTGTTCTTGAAGTTCAAATCTGGAGTGGACCAGGGGGGGTCTGGAGTTGTGAGGGCTCTTAATTTTGGAAAGACTTTGAAACATGCTCTTAAATATTTTTTGGATTACAGTGTTGACTGTGAGGAATGGGACTGTGGGAAATGGGCTGATCTGCTGAGGAGAGATGGAGATACTTTTGGATTGGAGTCCTCCCGAGACCTACCCCCCAATGAGAAAGGAAAGAAAACAAGAAAAAGATCAACAAAAGATGAAGTAAAGGGCAGGTATAAACAAGAAGAAGACCTGCGGAAGGGACATGGAAAAGATTTAAGAGCCTCGGACATAAGAGCACCAGGTTGATGGACTAGATAGACGAGAAAGGACTGACAAAACTCGAGACCAGGAAGAAGAGACGATGGATGAAGATTGGAAGAAAGTTTCAAAATTTATTTAGAAAAGTATTGTAAAATTAATGAGTATTAGAAAAATGTTTGAATGAAATTATTTGGCCTTAGCAGAAATGTCAAAAAGAATTATGAAAGAATATGTTATGGTTAAAAGAATTTGGTATATATAAGTTTTAAGTTTTAGAGTGTTTTTTAGGTAAGATAAGGTTAAAATAGATTAAGGTAATTTAAATGACAGAATATTGTGAAAGATGGAAAGGATTTGCTGAGATAATTAACAACTAGAATACAAAAAAGGGAGGTGTGAGAAGGTCGTTGAAATAAGTTAATGAAAGTTAAAGATTTGGGAATATTAGACTTGTCTTTTAATTGTTTGTTTATTTTTGTTTTTTGATTTAGATGTATTGTGTGTTTTGTTACTTTTTTTTACTTTGGTTTTTATTGATTTGTATTGTTTAATTGTTATGTTTATCTACTTCTTTATCTCTTCTTCTCCTTCTCTTGTCTTTTCTTTCTTCTTTCTTTGTAACTTTAAAATTCTCAATAAACATCATTTTAAAAAAAAAAAGGTCCTACAGCTGCAACTGCGTTCCCTGATCCATGGGAGGATGAATTTTGAGCATAAACTAAAAACAAAAGCACAAGGAAGAAAGGAAGGAAGAAAATATTCTGGCAATCAGCTGTTCAGGAGTGGGGAGCAAAGGACTTGATTCCCCTTCCCACACTAGACAGCTGCTTAATGAGAATTCTACCTTTTTCTTTTTATTTTTAAAAGGTACTTCTCATGGAGCCTTGGATACTCCACCCACACTATGATAAGTCTCAGAGTCAATATATATTTGTTTAAAACATGCTTAGGTGAAAAGCAAATGCAAATGTGAAATACTGGTCAGCAATCATTTTATTTTATTTCTCTTGGGGTGATAATTTTTGTTCTTAGACTGCAAATCTATCAAACGGGGATATGTCCTTAAAAGTGAAATTGTTGCCACTTGCCCTGAAGAACATCTACAAATATAGATCAATAATTGCACTCAAAATATATCCTTGTCAATGACTGACTAATCTGCCTGTCAGTTTACAATATGTGTGATACACATACACCCCTTCTCTAATATGTACCTTAGAGCATTGTATACTGTTGGGCACTTAATAAATGTTAAATAATGGTCACAGCAGCAGTATTATTGTATACATTACTGTATTATGATATATTAGGTTCTTTCTAACTAATGACAAAAATATGCTACTTTTAAGTGCAGCACCTATTGACTTTCAGAAATTGGGTGGGGGAGTGAAGCAAGTGAAGTGATTATTCTTATAATAACTATACAGAGCCAGAAGGAAAGTAGTGAAAAGAGCATTAAAAAGCTAACGTGAAGATTTGTAGAGAGAAATGAACCCACTCCGTAAAATAGATAATTGACAGCTGAAGATGGAGGACACTATGATTTTCCAGCACTAAAAATATTTTTCTATACCTTTCTGAGGGAACAGCTATTACTCTAGATTCAGTCAAAGTATGCTGCCAGTGCAGATATTCCACATGGTTTAGTCTCTTTCATCTTTCTTGGGGTATCACCTTAGATAAATGAATCATAATTGTTAATTTAAAAATATTAATTGCTCTTCATCTGAGTAACACTACAGTAGTTTGCAAAATACAATAAGGTAAATAAATATTAAAACTGCCATTTTGGTTGCCACCAACCTTCCTTTTAATTTTTTTTAAATTTTTGTCACAATTGGCCTACCTTATGGCAGCTCTTCCATGGTAATGTCTTTGCTCAGGCCTGATGATCTGATGAAGAAGACAAGGCATGAAATCTCTGAATATAGTTCTAGAGGTTTGCTTTAACAAACCCTAGAAGTCTTCTATTCTGGCATGTGGTTGAATGGAGGCAATAAGGGGGCAAGAAATATTTTCATTACATTTTGTTATTGTTACATCTGAACTGACCCAAAATGGCAAGTGAGCAGATTTATTAGCAACTCTCTCTATGCGTCAAAATCAAGATTGCAACCCTTTTCCTTATTATTATTATTATTATTATTATTATTATTATTATTATTATTATTAGGAAAATGGTTGCAATCTTGATTTCAACACATAGAGTTGGTAATCATAAAAATGATTATTATTTGTACTCGGTCAAATAATTATTATTTGTGCCCCAGCCACTCTGGAAGTCTTCCAGCATACAGTGGTACCTCGGGTTACAGACGCTTCAGGTTACAGACGCTTCAGGTTACTGACTCCGCTAACCCAGAAATAGTACTTCGGGTTAAGGATGAGAACAAAATTGCATGACGACGGTGCAGTGGCAGCGGGAGGCCCCATTAGCTAAAGTGGTACCTCAGGTTAAGAACAGTTTCAGGTTAAGAACGGACCTCCAGAACGAATTATGTTCTTAACCTGAGGTACCACTGTATATAAAAACATAGCAAAACATTAAACCTTAAAAAGCTTCCCTATACAGGGCTGCCTTCAGATGTTTCTTAAATGTTATATAATTACTTATCTCCTTAACAAGGGAGGGTATTCCTACATGCCACTACCAAGAAGGCCTTCTGCCCGATTCCTTGTAGCTTCACTTCTCGCAGTGTGGGAACTGTCAGCAGGCCCTCGGTGCTGGATCTCAGTGTCCGGGCTGAACGATGGGGATGGAGACGCTCCTTCAGGTATACAAGGCCGAGGCCGTTTCCTTTTCCTTACAAGATGGGAAAATATTCCTCCTTGGTTCACCTTATTAAGATATTATTTAATTATACATCTTTTGCATGTAAGAGATGTCAACCTCTTTTCTAATAGTTATCTTTACGTTTTAAAATGTATCCTCATTGTAGAGAACAAGCCTATATTGGTAAACAAACAGATCAACATGGTCTTGGGTGCAAATTATGGCTCAGCCATCCATTTAGACATGGTGTCATTAATGGAAAAGATTATTCCCCTAATATTCCTGCAATGCGCTTTTTTTACTCCTCGTCGGAAGAATCTATATATCTCTGGTTAATTAATTCATGGAGCGACCTTTTCTTAAAAAAATAAATAAATAAAGTGCATGGGCCAAGGCATGCATACCAAAGCACATATTCATTTCCTTCAAGAAAAGCGGGAAGAGTTGTCTTGTGTTTACAATATAGTGACATTAGGGTATCCCAACCATAGAGGCAAACTAGACAACCACCTAGGGTGCCAAAATTCTAGGGGTACCAGCCTTACCTATATAAATGTGTTGCTTTTGGAAGAGGGTCACAGAGGCAGCTTTGCAATTCACTAACTGGGTTGATGGTATCTTTTGCATTCCAGGGGATATGATCAGAACTATCTGATATCTACCTTCTGTGTCAGGAGTAATGAACCTGTAGGCTCAAATACAGCTGTAAAGGAAGTGTAAGAAAGCCAGATATTAAAAATGGGAAAACAAAACAAAACAGTGCCCTAGTGAAATGTCCATCTCTTCATGTTGACAATATCCAGGAGCTTTGAAACATGCTGTGACTCTTCCCATACAGACACAAAAGTTGAAATGGAAATGTGTCCATTTAAATCAGGGATGGGAAACCTCAGCCCTGGGAGTAAAATGCAACTCTCTTGGCCTCTCCCAGGACACAACCCAGGCAACACACCTCATTTGCCCTGCTTTGTGCCTTCTTTGAGTAGTTTTGCCTGGCAGAAATATGTCCTTGGACTCTGATAATACCTGGATGGCAGAAAGAGAGGGGTGGGAGAATGTAAACAAACTAGTTACTGTACACATTTATTGATCCTTTGGCCCTGCCCACCACTGACATGTGTATTCAGAAGGTTGCCCAGGAGGGAATGTGGCCTTCAGGCTGAAAAGGTTTCTCCACCCTATTTAAATCATAGAGTGTATATTTTAAGACTGATGTTTTGGAAGTTTTATAGAAGTATAATAACAATAATAGAAGCAGCTCACATACCAGAAGAAAAGTGGCTCATGTTTTTAATGGCAAATTAGACATTCATTCTTTTTATAAAAGCTCATGCAAAAGGCAGAGAAGGTTGGAAATTAACTTTCACTTTATCATTTGAGCCGCTGAAGATCACATTTAGTTCAACCCTGATAATAGCTTTTACTCTAAAACAAATGAAATGGTGACTCCCAAATTGAAATAGGCCATGCTTGCCTCCTCCAAGTCATCCATTTGATGTCAACTCCCATTTATAGCATTGCCTGCACAAGCAGCAGCATTCCTGACCTGTAATAAATAATTTTGGGCTATCATCATTGTTTTATTACAGTACTATCAGCCTTTATATTTATTCCCATCTATCAGCGAGTGTTCTGTTGTTGCTGCCAGGTATGTGGGCACATTATTACTTCCAGCCATTGGTAGCTGGCTTTGAACCAGCCACTGTTGTTGCTAGCAGTATGGAGACTCGCTGCATTATGGTTTATTATTAATGTCTTGTCAATCATTTTCAGCTTTGGAAAAGTACAAAAGAAGCCTATGCTGCTTATAAAGGAGCTTTAATCAGATCATTTTCCCTAGCCAACCAAAGGAATGTGAGGGAAAAGTTAAACAAGCTAGAAGAATTAGAGCGAGCAAATGCATTCTGAATACATTTAGATGAATTAGCAGAGAGCTGAAATTGAGATTGATTATTGTTACTGAACCAAATTATGTGGATCATGAGAATTTGGCACGATATGGTTTAAAATCACTGAATGAAATTTTGCTGGCCTTGTACACATGGAACAGCATTAGGGACTGACCCATATAAGTTTTCTCTCCTGCACCAGGAACTTCCATATTGGAAGCATCCTTTGCACCCAAAGTCAAAGCGTTCCCTGCAAGAATGCACTAGTTTATACTTTCCAAGAGCCTCAGCACATAGGCTACATCAGTGAAAGCAAGAATACATCTTTTTTGCATCACCCTAGATGTTCCAGGAGTGGGATGGAATGCTTCACCTTGTAACTTGGTTGTGATGCTGCATATCCAACAGCATGGTGGAAGCCTGAATTAGACCTGACCCTGCAGGTGGATAAGAGTAGGATAGCCATTTATGCATTGACAAAAGAGAGAGAGAGAGGATAATATGTTTGTCTAAAATTGAATATGCTGATTTACATGCGTAGATGCACACTTAGAAATAATTTTAGTTTAGGGCTTGAGAACCTGTGACCCTCCAAGATGACTGGGGTTGGGAATGATGGGAGCCGTAACCCAAAAACATGTGGAGGCTCATAGGTTCACCATCCCTGCCATAATGCATGAAACTGAGGGGGGAAATGCATGAAACTGTGACCAGGTACCACATGTCCCTGCTCAGTCTGCTGTCCAGGTGCTAACCATTAATCGGAAACTTCAGGGCCCCCACTCTACCTTGATCTTTAAACTGTACTTGGATTGAACAGCCCTTCAGATAAAGAACTCTAGGACTGTCCTATCTAAATCATGACAAGTGGCCATCCTAGACTGGAGAGTTATGCTAATTTAGATGAATGACTTGTGCACTGCCCTATATATATAGGGCCATCAGGATTGTTCCTGCTCCTCCTCCTCTGTGCTAGCCACCCACGGCAAAAATAGCTGGAGGAAGGCAAGGAAGCAACTTTCTTTCTTCTGCCTTCCTTCTGTCAGGTGATGGGGGCAAAATGTAGCCTCACATTGGGTGCCATATTATCAAAGTCCAACCCTGCTTCAGACCCCCTGCCTTGAACTCCACTCTCTCACCCCCACAAGACCTTCAGCTTCTTAACTTCTTCCTTCATGCCTGCCATTTCCCCATTTTGCTCTACTTAACAGCAGGCCTAGAGCCTTCCAACAGGTATCCCTCACTTTCTGCAAAGCATCACCAGGGCTCTTCTCATTTATGTCAGCCTTGATATGGAATAGTAGTGAAGAGTCCCTGCACCAGGTCTACATCTATCCATCGCTTGGGCCACAGGTTTACACATTTGACATGGAATTTTCTGTGATTTCCTACTGTGTATTAAAATGTTAAGAACACACAAATATGAATATTCAGTGAGCAAGGGACGCGGGTGGTGCTGTGGGTTAAACCACAGAGCCTAGGACTTGCTGATCAGAAGGTCGGCGGTTTGAATCCCCGCGACAGGGTGAGCTCCCGTTGCTTGGTCCCAGCTCCTGCCAACCTAGCAGTTTGAAAGCACATGAAAGTGCAAGTAGATAAATAGGTACCGCTCAAGCGGGAAGGTAAACGGCGTTTCTGTGCACTGCTCTGGTTCGCCAGAAGTGGCTTAGTCATGCTGGCCACATGACCCGGAAGCTGTACAGCGGCTCCCTCGGCCAATAAAGCGAGATGAGCGCCACAACCCCAGAGTTGGCCACGACTGGACCTAATGGTCAGGGGTCCCTTTACCTTTACCTTTATGTACAGAACTTGTGGCAAACAGTATGATGTATTTGAAATTCAGGTTTTAAATGTAGATTCTGTACCAGCTTATATTCACCATCACTTTGTAAACTGTTTGGAGATGATTTTTTTTTCTGTGTTCTATTCTCGTGAGAGTGGTTTCTTGCAAGAATCTAAAACCATGACAGTCGAAGAAATTATACTTTAGGACTTGAGAAAAATTGTGATCAGATAAGGAAAAAATCCAGGCACTAGTGGAAAACCCATGTCATTGTTATGATTGACTTTGCAGTCGTAGCACTGGTTGAATATGAGTTTGGTTTAGATACATATATTGTGTTCACCTTGCCAACTGCATTTTACATTTCCTTTGATTCTATTCTTAGCCAGCATCAAAGTGCTTCCCAACCTAGTCATCTGGGAGCTTGGCTACAGACATTTCTTCATTTACACGGAAAGGTGAATTTTGACTGACAGTGCATTGGTGCTGGGCTGCTATCTCCAGAGGTTTTATACATTCTCACAGAACAGGCTACCACAGGCACTGGCATGGAAAAGTTTCTCATACATTGCTCTCAGAATATCTTAAGTTTGTTTTTTCCCCCCAGAATGAGAAATGCTGCAGTATTCCCCATCCTGGGGGAAAAACAACCTTAAGATAAACTGAGCACTGTAATATTGCAAACGCCACATATTTATGAATTGTTAGCCAGATGCAACTATTAAATATATATATATTAGTTTTGGTATTTTGGATAATTGCACTCTAGTTCATTGGTGTTTTTAATAACTATTTGTTACAATATTTTATTCTGTCATTTTATAAATGCACATTTGTAACTGGCTGAATCTTTTGTCTTTTACAAAGGTCTCTAAACAATATTCAGCAGTGTGTGTTAGCCAGCATCTAACTAGATTGTATTAGGAGGTGGAAAAATCCATAATTCATTACCAGCCTAGTGATACTTCTTTAAATTATTTTTGCCTCACTATGGGCACAATCGAAAAAGTGATCTTCTCCTTCACATGCTCCGTTCCAATGAATGGTAGCTGCAGAGTTTTACACTTAGGCAACTGCTATCAATTTCAACAGAGCTTGACCTGGAGATGTACCTGGTGAATTATGCTCTGTAACTTAAACGTCTGGTTGGTAAAGTCACTGTTACCACAGTGTTTTAAAGGCAGAATGTAAGGAACCAACATGCAAGTCTTATGTCAGTATTTATGTTAGGTGTGGGGGACCATGTTAAACTCAAGTGCTACATTCAGTTCTGGACAACCTTCCAGGATCTGCATGTCAGTGGTATGTGGGACCAGAGACAAAGGTATACAGGGCAATGAATGTGAATGTTACCTTTGTACAGTAGATTTGTTTCCACACAAATTCCTACACCACTCTTTATCCTCCGTCCAGATAAGCAAGAGGTATTATCAGAGTTCAAGGACACATTCCAGCCAGGCAAAAACCTTTGGGTGGGGAGTGTGGCTGAAAAGAGGGTGTGACTTGAGAAGAGTCTTGAGAGCCTGGATAGAGACCCCTGGGGGGCCACATTTTATTTCCAGGCCCGAGGTTTCCCATCCTCAATTTATCCCTGTGAATGCATCATAGTTTTATCTGGAATGAAAAGAACCATGAAACTACTTCCCTGAACTGAAGAGGGCTTTGAGCTTATATTTCTCAAACAGCAATCCCCCTGACGAACTGAAACGGGGGGAAACCGAAAAACAGTTTGTCTGAAGCATTCAAAGAAATAAAGTTTAAAAATAATAACCACAAGGTCCAACTCATTGAGCATACTTAAAGTGGCATTTTCAAGTCTGGCCAACACATAAAATGTTCACCAGGGCTTTGTTTGAGCTAAGGCTCCCCAGGCTCAGTCTTGCCTGCAGCTATTTGTCAAGAGTCAATCATCATTTGACATCACAGATTCTCCCAATGCTGCATCATATTTACAAAGTATTGGGAATTCATTTTTGGGGCAGGCAGGTCCTTGGATTTTGACACAGCCTAACACTGCTTGGCAGAATTTCTGGGATCTTTCATGACCAGAACAGAAGGTCACAACAGCAGCATTTTCAGAACTTGTAGTTGAATCCATTTATGAAGGAAGAAGAACCCATATTGCCAGTACTAGAGCAGTAAGAATGGGACATAATTTTTAATGCCATGGTTTCAGCCTAGGAAAGAATGTTTCGACCCCCTCTGCCAAGTCATTGAGCCAGTCCCCATATAATGAGGTTATGGGGCAGGAGTTCTACACAGGTTGTGGCTTTCAAGCAGCCTTGAGTTCAGACACCACTCTCTCTCTTTAAAAGAAATTAACCATTCTTGCGTGTGTAACGTCAGAAGAATTTTCTGGCTACTTCTACAACCTCTTAAAAATAAACTCTAGAGGCAGGAAATATCATTCCTTTTATCTGAACAGCAAAGTAAATTAAAACAATTTATGAAAGATCCAAGTTTATTACTTTTGTGCTGTGCCAGGTTTGCTAAAATAAAAGCTGGCAGAAACATCTACTTAACACTGGAATAGCCGTCACTGGAAGCAGCAATAAAATGAAACAACTTATATAAATAGTGAGTTAGTATTGCCTTTCTCTTTTCATTTTCTTGCCTAAACCATAATACTGTATTGCTCTTAATTTTAATTGAATTTTTTAAATGTATTCAACCCCTTAGTGGTGCACTTATACGCTCTGTGTAAACCACACATTATTTTGGGATGTGCTGAATCTTTCAATATTGCCAGGATTATATCATTCTTTAATGGCTATTACATTCTGCTCACTTCCTCTGCTATCAGCCTGACCTTGGGCTAGTCACACTTCTCTGAAGTCTCTCAGCCCCACTCACCTCACAGAGTGTTTGTTGTGGGGGAGGAAGGGAAAGGAGAATGTTAGCCGCTTTGAGACTCCTAAGGGTAGTGATAAAGTGGGATATCAAATCCAAACTCCTCCTCCTCCTCTTCTACTTCATGGTTTTTAGTGCAAATTTCAGTCGTTTGTAGTAGAAGATTTTTAAATATTGGCTTACCCATGCATGCTTGCTCCCCAGGTATAATTATCATGTTTTAAGAAATAGTTTTTGAAATTTATTTTTTTAAGAGTGATAACTATATGAGAAGCATGCTAGCAAGAAAAAGAGATAATCAGTCAACATGAAATCTTAAGCCAATCTGTAATTTTGAGTAAGGATTTTGTAATCTCATATCCATGCCACTAGAAGGTTAATCTACACTAGCTGTGCTTGTGACTATTTTATATCTATCTATATTTCAATATCTATATTTGAAAGATCTCAGGTAAGTGAGGGGTTTCTCTTTGTATGTAAATTGTTCAGACTGTGCATAGGAGCTACATGAAAGTTCAAAGAAAGCTATTCATTTCCCTGTCTGTAGTGCAGAAGAGCAATGAGGAGCATGGCTAGGTCAATGCATGTTGTCAGAGCAGTCCTAGATTCCATTCACCAGTACAAGCTGTATCTTATTTTTCTTTTTGTGGAATGTGGGCCTGTACAGGTTATCAGAGTAGATGTTCTTAATAGGTTCACATGGGGTAACATGCAAACTGGCTCTGAGAAATAGGACCCAAAGTGAACAATGAATGTGGAGAAGGATTCTAGGCTTAACAGGTTTAGTTCCCACCCCAAAGCTATCCTTAATTATGTATCTTGACTTTTCCCCATATAACAGATCAGCTGTCATTCATGCCTATGAGAAAATATGAAGCATTGCACTTGTGGACATTGGCATAAAAGTAAAAATTATCCACTGTCTTACATTTGGAAGGCTAGTCTCAACTCCAGAGAGGGGGATTGCAATGTGTTTCTTTTCTAATAAGTCCTTGTCTTTCAGTAGCATCCTACATTAGTTCAATGAGTCTTATTCCAAGGTAAGTTTCTATAACATGGGTCACCAATGCAGCAGGCACAGATGAATCCACAGGGTATTGTTTTTCCTGTTCCCCTTGTAATTAAAATTAGGATTGAAAAAGGTCTTCTACCAAAGGCTACACATTTGGTTCATTAAATGGACATAAGATTGAATAGGTAAAGGCCTGTTATCCAGGAGATACTTGGAGATACTTTTTATAGTAAGAGGTTTTTATAGTAAGTGGTATATGTTTTATCATTTTACTGTTTTAGCCGCTCTGAGCCCGGCTTCGGCTGGGGAGGGCGGGATATAAATAAAATTTATTATTTATTATTATTATATAAATTGATTAAATAAATAAATAGCAGCTAAATCCTCCACCAATAAAGAGAAGCGGTACTCAAACTCCTACATCTAAGTATACTCATGTACCAAACCCCTTCCCATTTGAATCCCCACATGTGCTCATCTATATTCTTCATATTTTTAACACAGAAACTGATTCTATATCCTTATCCAGACAACTATGACTAAAACAAACAATCAGTATAAATATTAAAAAGCACAATTAAATAAATAACATTAAAAACAGCCCTGCAAACACAACCATTAAAAGCACACACACATGTGGATGTACAATATCCACCCACAACAGCCAATTTCTGGCCAAGGGTCTGTTTGAACAAACAAACAAAATTCTTTGACTGCTTGTGAAAGGAAAGCAGAGAGAGGGCTGCCCTAGCTTTTTATGGAAGGACGTTCCACAATCTGGGAGCAGTTCCTGAGAAGGCCCTCTCTCATGTTCTTGCCAAGTGTGCCTGTGAAGGTGGTGGTATACTAAGAGAAAGCCTTCACCAGAAGATGACTTAATTTTTCATAAATATTTATCTGTGCCTCTAAACTTAGTGAAAAGGAAATGTAATTGTGTATGTCCCAAGATGGCAATCAAATATTTAAAACATCCCAATTATCTGGAAGTAAAGCTCTAGCTGCAGTGAAACTAACAGTATATGTGTTTATATTTTTCAAAGTACCTATAGGAAAATACAAAGCCATACATGTTTTCATTCAGAAAATAAATTTCCCTTAATAGAGGAAATGGGGGGAGAAACCATTATTTTTACTAGACAACTAATCTTTATCCTGTTGCATAGGTAAACATACATTACTCTCAAATTAGCAGCATTCCATAATAAAAAAATCCAGTTTCAGCAAGTTTATTTTCTGCTGAGCATTATGAAATTTAATACAGAGGTAATGTTTTATTGACGCTTGTTTTTGGTGACCTTTTATGTCTTGCGTTTGTGACATATTGGTCCTCTGTCTCCAATACTATGGAATTCTAATGGCTAGAATGGAATGGGTCAGATAATGAAAGTCTCTGGTACATTAACTTTCAATTTCATGAATGTCTGAATACTGTATGGAAGATAAATAACAGGCATTTTCTTGCTTGTACATGTTAACATTTTATAAGCTGGTTATATTCTCTGCTGTATTACTTAACAGCAGGCTGTATGTTATGAGAGTAAAATGAGTATGTACATTTTTGACAAGGATAAGATTGCATAATAGCTTGTAACTTTTAGGAGAATCCAGTAGGAGAATATGCTGAGTAAGGTGTTCTAAATGTACATTTCATTTTGCTTAATGTAGGTGAATATTGTCCTTACCTATTGCTCTTTGCAGGAAAGTTTTGTTTGGCTTGAGAGACTGACTTGGTTTTGACACTTTTCATAGTGTATTTTGGGCTGGATGCTAAACCTTAAAGAATGCAAAAAATGTAACTCAGTTTCTCAATTAGAACAAGTCAAAGGGACAGTAAAATAATATATATTTTATGGACCAACTGAAATTCATAAAATGCTATGTGAGCCTTTGAGTTGCACAGATCACTTCCTTTGGCTGAATATAAAAGAACAGCAAAAATAGATATGGAAGTATTACTTCAAACTTGAAATGGTAGCAGAGAAAACCAAAATAACGCAGACCTGTGATTGGTATAATGAATAAATCTCATTGCACAGAAATATTCTGAAACAGGAAAGCAAAGGCAAAGGGGGGCTCTCACTTTAGACAAATCCATAGCTGCTGGGGCACCTGGCAGGAGGGAGTTCCCAATATCTCTTAGATGAATCCACTGAGCCAGGAAGCATCAGAAATTTTATTGCCGCAAACACCAATCATAGTCCTGAGCTGACAGGACTATCAGTGCCCATACCTTAAATATGAGGTCTTAGATACTGGTGGCCTCAGATTGTGAGGTCCTCTTCAGTAAGCCTCTCTGCTAGTTCAAGAAAAGGGAGGATTGGCAGGGAGTGCTGCAGTGCCATAGCGAGCAATTATGAATTAGTCCAAATTCAAAAGGTTTTGTGTTCAGTTATAATTTGCCCCTGTTCCACATTTTGTCACCATCGCCAGTCTTTTTTCAGATCAGTTTTTTTTTCTGGTCACCATGAATTCTCTAGCTTTATTCAGGAATTCAGCTTAACATGTGAGGGCACAAACTATGTAGGAAGCATGTGGGCACGTGTGCTAGTCCTGTTCAGCATCTCTTCACTCTTCATTTGACAAGCCTGTCCCCTTCACTCCTGACCTTTACACATTCAGTGCAAAGGTCTGATTAGAGCAGGGGTCGGAAAACCTTTTAAGCAGGGGGCTGGTCCACTGTCCCTCAGACCTTGGGGGGGGCAGACTATATGGGGGGGGTGAACGAATTCCTATGCCCCACAAATAACCCAGAGATGCATTTTAAATAAAAGCACACATTTTACTCAGGTAAAAACACCAGACAGGCCCCACAAATAACTCAGAGATGCATTTTAAATAAAAGGACACATTCTAAACATGTAAAAACACGCTGATTCCCGGACTGTCTACAGGCTGGATTTAGAAGGCAATTGGGCCAGATCTGGCCCCCAGGCCTTAGTTTGCCTACGCATGGATTAGAGGTTTGAAGGCGATCTTTGCATGTAATCAAATTTACTAAGCCAAACAACAGTTTAGCATGGATATATACTGGTTCCTGGAGAGAAGATTGCAGCTACTGAGCTCCCTCCTCACTACTACTGCTGCTACTGTGTTCCCCAGACAAACCATGAGTGGTAAACTAAGAACAAACCTTGGAGAGACAAACCTGGGGCCCAGGTTCAGACACAGGGCAAAGCCATGGCTAGCGTGCCCTGGGCTACATGGGAACAGGGGAAGAAGTGCAGTGACCATAATCTTCTCTCTGGAAAACTGCACATTTGCTTGTTCTTCCAAAATCATGGTTTGCCTTAGTGTTACATGCAAGTTGAGAACAAGTGTGTTCAGTTGAATACATGTAGAAGCCTCCTCATGAGTCACAATGGGGAACTTTGCTAGGGCCTCAGACATCTCACATTTCCTACACTGTTTAGCTGAATGTTTGACTAGAGCTTCTTTTACGTCCCAGGTACATGTCCTGAATTACAACTACCAGTAAAGCAAACGTTGTGCCTGCTATTCCTGTGTCAAATCCTGTCCAACTTTTGTCCTACATCTGATTTTACATTGGAACTGATCAAGCCAAGGGTTACTTTCCTTGAACCTAATGAACCTAATTCCACATGTGTCACATGCACTGATTGACATCTGACACAAGTTAATTGTTTTTGCACATGTGATGATACTACAAAAAGTGTGACAATCTGTTCTACCTTTAGATTTAAGGACACACTCTTATTTCTGATTCCTTAAAGCGCAGATAAGGGGAAAGACTCCCCAGCTCAGCTTCTTTCCCTTTTTTGGGGGGGGGGTAGGTTTCCAATCATGATAGATTTATACTGTTTGGATTACTGTTGGGTGCCAGTGTCTTCTTTCTTAAAATCCTGACTTTCCAGATTAGATGAAAAATGTAGTCAGATGTTAGAAACTTTTCAATAATGAACAAGGTCTCCTGTTGACCAGCAGAAGTTTGCAGTTGGACTGCAATAATTCTTTAAATGCATTTTTTTGGGGGGGGGTGTAAAGTACTTTATTTTTAACTATAAAGAAATACATACATATATACAAAAAAATTCTGTGTGTGTGTGTATATATATATATATATATATATATATATATATATATATATATATTTCCTTTACACTTTTGAATTCATTGGTATTGGACAGCGACTTCCTTAAATGTGCATTCCTACAAGATATATTCAGAGCAGTTCCACAATATATGCATGTTCTGTGCTGAGGCAAGGTTTTCTTCTGCATATTCAATAAATGCAGGTTGTACGTCATGCAATTTGAGTGGCTTATCTCCCAGTGACAGTATGAGCTTCATCATTACCAGTCTTTCCCATACTTAAGCAAAACAGAAATCTAGAGCTGTCCTCATTTTTTCCTTTTCCAGACAAATGCTGTTGAACATTTAGGTGTAGTATTTTAATTTAGAATCTTGTATTTGGGTTGGTTTGCTAGGTGGGTTTCCCTGGTGTCATTGGACCCTTTCTGTAAACTCCCACAAGCTCACATGTGTCAGCTATGCTGTACTGTAGCTTAATGGAGTGGTGTGCGATCACATGCGGAGATAAACAGGTTATCCCTTATTACAGGTCAATTATAGGTGAAGCAAGGAACTATTTTTAAAAGTGCCCAAGTGTCTTGGACACTCCTCAGGCAAAGGAATGTACATGGCCTGTAGTTAATCATTTATTGTCCGAAGCAGCACTACTTACAGTAGTGAGTACGCATGCACACAAGTTCTAGCATCTAGGCGGCTGTTCTCAGTCCGCATCCAAGGGAGCAGTTAAAGTTACAGGGTATCACAGACTGGCTGGATGCAGAGGAGTGTCCTTCTGGCCAAATTATTATCCAGGAACTACTGTGTATCCCTGGGAGTAGCTTGATTGCGCAGTTGTATGGCAGGTATGGTGGCAACTTGTCTGCCTCCTCGTAGAACACATCCCTGAAGAAGTGGTACTCAGGTGGAAGTTGACTCTCCTAGCCTGTGAGCAGCCTTGGTAGAGTGTTGGCCTCAGATCTTCAGAACTCTGTCTGCCCACTCATGCAGCCCATGACTCCTTGTGGCTCTTTGCAGCCCCCCATGACTCCTCACAGCTCCTCAGGGCTTCCTGTGGCTGCAGCAACTCCTTGTGGATGTTCACACCACTCTTCTGCATGGCAGTGGCTCTGGCAGCGCTCAGACCCAAAGACCAGTGCTAGCCCCAGGCGATGCAGGGATCATGTTGAGTGAGCCAGGTCATTCCCAGCACCAGTGGGCAGGTGACCAGCTTGGCCAAGGAAAACACAGCTTCCTCGCAATGTGCTGGCAACTTGAGAGTTAATGGAATGGTCAGATGCATGGCAGTCGTGGAGACCAAGTAATCCTCAGCAGTCAGGAGAATTCTACAAAACCTTTTGATGTTAGAAAACTTTGTGAAGCCACATTTGAAAGCAGAAGATGCTTTTATGTTCAAATGTTCTTCTTACTCAGCATTGAATAGATAGTTGCTTAATATCAAATAATACCGTCGCTGCAGAGTCATCAAAATATTCCCATTGAGAACCATGTTTTGCTAAGAAGAGAAGGCATAGTGGGTGGGGAAAATCTGATGCATTCATTATAGCCTCATTCAGTGCCCGCATCTTTAAAAAAAACACTGGATGCAAAGTGATTAGCGTCAGTACTAGTTTCATCCTTTGAGACTGATGGATCTGAATGAATAGGGTGGTTAACAAGCTGGGAATTTGGCCAACATGCAGTGTCTAAATAGAAATTGAAGTTGACTTCCTCATTACAGGGAGGTCTTTGGTTTCTATAGTACATTCTGAAACCAATCCAAGATGTGTGCGTCCCCTCAAGGGAGAAAAAAGGGGTTCTGAGTTTTAAAAAAAGTAACCTCGAAGGGTTTATATTAAATGAGATTCCATATAAGATTGTATGAAACATGATGCCAACAGCAGGGTCATTCACTTCGGGAATGTTTCATCATTTTATGGTGGCAGCAGCTGAGTCAGTTCACCATGCATCTCTGAGACAAATTATATGTCACATTTTTCAATTCACACTTTCCAGCATTATTTATGATGTTGTATGAGAATCCTAAACATTCTGAGACTGGGTGGACTTCAGCTCATAGTGGCAGCTAATTCTTTTTTTAAAAAGCTTTTTTAGTGTGGAAATGAATGCAGGACATTAGGTTTGATCATTGTCCGACTGATGTTGTTGCTTAGTGAATATAAAAATCTGAAGCAAAAAAATAAAAGCAAGATGTAGCAGTTGTGTAACATGTGCCTTTTAGGAAAAGTAAATGTGATCCATTACATAGCAAGCTGGAGCTCTAAGAGACCCTTGCCCTGGATGCATGTAGCCTGGGTCACAGTCTTTGGTCTGTGAAATGACAGTAATAGTAATGTGCTGCACTTGGGTGGTCCCAATATAGTTTGTATAACACAATGGCTGCATATGATGATGAATAATTGTAATTTATATAAAAATCAATATTAAAAAGGGAAGAAATTGTAAAATCTATTTTAGCAGAGATTTTAAATTTTAGTTGATATGTTTCTTTTAGGGCAAGCCTTCACAAGGCAGTTTAAAAAAAAATATTGTTGACTGGACTAGTCCACTTCATCCCCTGCCCCAGGCTGCAAATCAAAGTCCTGCCACAAGTATTTATCTGGGGATACTGTGTCTTTTTCAGGATCAGTTGGCCCAGTCTACCCAAATTGGTGGCCAGGAATTCCCCTCTCTGCTTACTCTCAATTTCTCTCAAACACCTCATGGGCCCAAGCAAAGAGAGGTAACCCTCCCAATGACTCCTGTCTGCCAAACTCATGGGACCCTGAGTATCACTTGTTGCTGGGACCTGCTTAAAGGCTTCACTCAGTATAGAGACTGGTCTCCACCTCACAAGGCTATACAGTGGTACCTCGGGTTACAGACGCTTCAGGTTACAGACTCCACTAACACAGAAATAGTACCTCAGGTTAAGAACTTTGCTTCAGGATGAGAACAGAAATCACGCAGTGGTGGTGCAGCGGCAGCGGGAGGCCCCATTAGCTAAAGTGGTGCCTCAGGTTAAGAACAGTTTCAGGTTAAAAACGGACCTCCAGAATGAATTAAGTTCTTAACCCAAGGTACTAACCCCCACAATAAAAACTTACAACACTCAGTTAAAAAACAAAACAACTGGAAACATAATAAAAACAGTACCAAAGAAAATAATATACAGATGGCCCCATTTTTTTTTTTAAAAAAATATCCTTTGTATATTCATAATCATCATCACTCCTTAGGGCATGGGTAGGCAAACTAAGGCCTGGGGACCGGATCCGGCCAAATCACTTTCTAAATCCAGTGTGTTTTTACATGAGTAGAACGTGTCCTTTTATTTAAAATGTATCTCTGGATTATTTGTGGTGCCTGCCTGGTGTTTTTACATGAGTAGACTGTGTGCTTTTATTTAAAATGCATCTCTGGGTTATTTGTGGGGCATAGAAATCCGTTCATTATTTTTTTTCAAAATATAGTCCCGCCCCCCACAAGGTCTGAGGGACAGTGGACCGGTCCCCTGCTGAAAAAGTTTGCTGGCCCCTGCCTTAGGGTCTGCTTTAAGAATACAAGAGAGGCAGCCATGCAGACATCGGGGAGAGGAAATTCTACAAGTGTGGAGCGACCACTGAAAAGGTCCCTGTTACCCACAAATCTGACTAAACTTAGTGATGGGCCCAATAATCTTTCACCATTTTTGCTATATTCATTTCCCCAAATGTTTGCTTGTCCTCCTTTGCTCAATATACCAAGGAGGTAAGAAGGCTCTATGGGTTTGGGTGAGAATATTTGGAAGCAATTACTTCAGTGCCCTGTGCCATCACCTCACTCCAAGGAGATGCTCAGTTCAGAGGAGGATCAAGCAGGAAGAAATAACCCTAGACGTTTATATGTGCAAGCAGGGAGAAAACATGCAACCCAACATAGATTTTGAATATTTTTACTGCAGCCAGTTTTAAATAGAAAAGGTGATTGGCTGCAGAAAAAAGAAAACCCCTCACTTTATGCATGCTTCTTCTCTGCCTGCTCAATAGCTCTGTAGGATTGTAGCCTAACTCTGAGTCATTAGAGGAAATTGCATACTTCAGCAACTAGGCCTACATACTAGAAGATCACTGCCCACTCTTCTTAACAAATTGAAAAGGATAGCTAATGCCATTATTTGTGACTGATGGCATTTCACACAGCCAGGAATTCAAACTCTAGCAACTGAAATGGGAATGAAGCATCACCTGCAGTAAATTTGATCTATTTGCATTTTAAGTGCTGAGTGTAGCAGATTACATTACTCAGCTTTGACCTACTGGTGGCATAGAACTATATTTAACTGCTACTGCTATGATTACTATTATCATTAATTGTTATTATTTTGCACCACAAAACATTCTAGCACATAATTAGTAAAGAACAACTTATTACTCAAAGCAGGTATGGGGTAACTGTGGCCCCCCAATTATTGCTGTGCCGCAACTTCCATGAGCCCCAGTCAACATGGCCAATGGTCGGGGGTGACAGAAAATCTAGAGGGCCACAAGTCAGAAACCCTATTAGATAGTATGCACTTAGATATACATTTTTTCTCTTTAACACTATTTCAAACCAAGAGAATAGACAGCAACATAACTGCAATGGGTTCTGCAATATCTGACATGCAGTATAAATATAGTGACAGCAATTTAGTTGCCTGTATCCCTCAATATATATCAAGAAGTTGAGATTTTTCCAAAGATGATTGGTCTTCCATGTCATAAACAGGCATAACATCTGGGCACCCAGTTTTGCCCTTTAATTAAGGTGTGCTTAATTGCGAGGATAACAACATTTTTCTCATTTTGTTTGAGGTTCTATTAGCATTAATGTGTTGGACTGTATTAATGTGTTGAACTAATTGAGATGATCTACTTAAATGAGGCTATCAACAAATAGCATTAAAATGAGACAGAACAGTTTGGGATATATTGCAATAAAATTAACAGTGGGGAGATAATCAATGTTTTCAGCGTTTATTGATTTATTTTAATAAATACTCATGAGTCCCCCTACATGGGACTGTCAAAATAAGCAGCTCTTTATGTATAAACTGCTAAACATACCTGGATATGGTTTATTTACCTCAATGAAATTCAGTGAGATAGTAATAACTCTGAGTATACATTGCTAGACGCCCTAGATAGCAGGCATCAATTTATTTACTATGTCCAAAAGTAAATTAGAAAAGGAAATAAGCAATTCCAAGACAGACAGGAACACACTTGGGTTGAGTTAACAAGGTGACACTTCTGAATTAGACTGTGGTTAATGCCTCTTGTTTTCAAGAAAGTCTAAGAGAGATCAAAGTCCAGTTTTCAAGAAAGGCTAGCAAGTGAGATACACAGGATATTCAACTAAGTTTTACTGAGAGTAGACTTACTAAAATTAACAGGTTTAATTTAGTCATATTAATTAATTTCAGCGGCTCTACTCTGAGTAAACCTTAGTTGTATGCCACCCATAAAAAGCTTGCCTAAACAGAGTCAAACCATTCGTCTGTCTAGCTCAGCACTGTCTGCACTTGCTGGCAGTGAATCTCTTAGGGTTTCAGGCAGGAGTCATTCCCAGTCCTAGCTGGAAATGCCAGAGGTGGAATCTGGGACCATATGTGAGCAAAGCAGATGCTCTACCACTAAACTATGGTACTGAGCTACTGGATGCTGTGTGTCTCAATTCCTTTAATAAGTATGGTCTTTGCAACACATGCTATCCAAGCAGGTTTTCATTTTGATGACCCAAAACATACTTGATTTTTAAATTTGTTGATGACTTTTTTGGGTGCATGGGGTGCTAGGGGATGGCATGGGACATGTCATGCTCCTTCTGTGGTAGTTTGTCCACATTGGTCCCCTCACTGCACTCAGCTCTCACCCGTGACTCCTAGAAGTCAGCATGCGACAGCAGCCACACCCCAGGAATGCCTTCAACTGGCCATCAAAACCAAGTGAGGGTAGCTGATGGGTCTCAAACCCTTGATGAGTTAGGGACTTCCCCTGCATGTTCTGGTGGAGTGAGCAAAAGAGACCAAGAGTGGGTCCACCAGCCACAAAGGTGGTTTCTGCACTTACTTTACAGGGAAGTGAGGGGTAGGTGGGGGTTGTCAACCTGGAAAGGTAGCCCATCTAGGAGATGAAAAACTCTGATCCTAAACTTACACTGCCTTCTGGGATATCTTAAGGAGTAGAAAAGGCCAAGACCTACACAAATCTGGAGTGGAATTCCTAAGATGGTTGGATGGCACCTAGAATGCCTCCTTCCAGCAACTCCTGCAGCTAAGCCAGACGTATTGCTCTGCTTTCCTTTGGACCACATCAGGGAGGCCAACAGGGAGGTCTTTTTGTCTGGGCAGCCCAGGTCATCAAATAATAATAATAATAATAATAATAATAATAATAATAATAATAATAATAATTGTACCCCGCCATCTGGCTGGGTTCCCCCAGCCACTCTGGGCAGCTTCCAACAGAACACTAAAATCAGAATAAAACTTCAAACATTAAAATTTTCCCTAAACAGGGCTGCCCAGGCTTGTGCCCCAGAGAGGTCACTTTGGTGCTGCTAATGCAGAGGTTTGACTTCACCCCTGGAGTTGCACTACATTGTCTCTCAAGGCAGGTTGATTCCAACCATGATGAGGGTATGGATATTTTCAGGCATATTCTAGTCATTCCTTTGTTGAATGTCAAATTTATTCTGTTTTAGGTTTGCTTTGTGATACCATCTTTGCCTGCAATTTCTGGGATTCATATCATGATGTGAAAAATGTGGGGTTTTGAAACTTCTCATCCTTCTAGAACAGTGTATAAGACAAACATGGAAAACAAGGATAATCTGACACATAAAATGCTGATGTAGCAGGATTTCACTCCTTCTCCAAACTCTGTTATAGAGTGCCATATAAAACATTTTTACTTTTCTGGGGATGAGTGCGCGAGTAATTCTTTAATAGATTTGTTGATGCTGGCTGTTGCTCATTCAATAGCATTGATCCAAAAATGCCAGAGCTTATGATTTTGCATATAGAAGGATTCCTGCCATTTAGTGAAGATAACACTGGACTCAACACACCAATAGTCTGGCATAGTATAAGGCAGCTTCCTTTGTGGTACTATGTGGTTCCTATGTAGTACCTAAGCTTGACCTAAGCCTTTTGACAGAAAATGTTTTTATTTATTTAAGACGATCTTCATCATCCCGGTGCCCTCCAGAGGTTTTGGATTGCAACTTGCACCAGCCCCAGTCAGAATGGCAAAGTCTGATTTAGGATATTTATAGATTGCCCTTCCTTGGAATGAATCTAATTCTAAGAGATAAATGAAGGAAGCTACTGTAATCTCCCTCTTTTCCTAACCAATGCACCATTCTGTTAGTGACAAATACATTTCTTGTGAAATGATAATGAGAGGAAAGGGCATTAATGTTGTTTCACTGATCAGTAGTGTCCCTCTTCTTATCTTGGAATACAATTCGGCTTTGTGAAGGATAGTCCCTCCTTTGAAGGAAAGCTTAATAAGATTTCAAGCTCCCATTTCCCAGCAAGATATGTGAATCTCCATTTGCTCATGAGAAACATTAAGGCAGCAGTTTCTTTCAGAGAAAAATCATATTTGTTTCATCTGCCATCTGGCATGTCCAAAATAAAATACCGATACATATAAAATCTGAGAAAATGGGAGGGGGAAACATGATCAGTGACTATAGGCAGCTGTCATAAAATTCCTTTGTCTTGACTATTCATTCTGTAGCTGGAGTTAAAGAACTATCTAAGGGACTTTAGTCTCCCATTAGCTCAGGCTAAACTTCATTGCAAAAGGAAACATTTAAAGCTTTCTTTCTTTTTTAAGCACACCCAAAACAGGAAATACTCTTCTGACTTGTGCCTGTATTTAGAAGAAAGGATGAGATATCAGTTTAATAAAGAAAAACAATCTGGTTGGAACTATTAATGTTTTCCTCATCTCATTTTAAGTTTGACCACCTCTGTTTCTCAGAATGTATAGTTTGGTTCCATTGGCAAGTAGCTTATTTTGTGTTGTTTTATAGTACTTTATGTTTTATTGTATTTGTATATACTGTTGTGCACAGCTTTGATATACTTTTATAAATAAAATTAAAATAACCTGGTTATCCAGTATCTTCAAAAAGAAGAAAACTAGGTAAGTTCTGTCTTCAGCATTATGAGACAGCAAACTATACCCACATTTAATTGGTTTAGAGATATCTCATCATAGAAGTCTGAGTAAATGACTTCTTAAGTGATCAGATCAATAAGTAATACACAAGCCAAAAGACAGATCTCATGGGCACTGAGAATGAAATGTTTTGAACATTCTACAGTGATGCGGCTCTTTGTGGGAGTTGCTGGAATTTCTGTCGTTCATCGGAATGAAAGCTGTTAAATAGCTGGAGGGCTAACTTCTACCTACTTTTATATAAATGATTCTTAGCATTGGAATATGCATACTTATGAGATTTAACTTGGTCTTTTGTGATGCTCCTACCAGGAAATTGGAAAATACCATTATAACTATAGAAAACTTCTGCCCTTTGTCTGACTGTCACACCTAAGTAGCAAAAGAGACAGGTGTCCCTCAAAGAAGAGGTAAATTATAGGACTGTGTGGTCTTGCAATAAATAAATGTGGAACAATGGGAAGATAAAGAACAAGATTGGGGTGCATTATTAGGAAGAGCTTTATAAATATTCATTATCTTTAATATTCACTAACTGATCTTAAGCCAGAATAGGTTAATTCTTAATAAGAAATACTAAAACCTGTATTTTTGTGCATTTTGCACATTAGTCATTCATTAAAAGTTCCATCCCATGTTGGACTGCTGGATGTTCCATGTTAATTAGTTTAGAATTTCAGAAATAATGCTGGGTATACTATTTGGGTAATTTTATACTGCAAGTTTTCTGAGCAGGAAATTCTGTGTTGATATCATGGTCCCAGAGCAGGAACCCTCAAATGCAGAGAACTTGTACTGTGGTTGCTCTAGGGAGAAACAGACAGTGGTGTAGCATTGGGGGGAGCACAGAGGGAGTGTTACGCACGCTGTGACACTGAGCTGCAGCAGTCCTGAAGGTACTGCAAGACTAGGAGGGAAGTGACTCCTTTGCCTGGACCGGCAACACATGGAGCATGCAACACAAGCATCTCTCAGGCATCCAGGTGGGCTCCAAGCAGGAAGGGGAAAGCTGGCCAGCCCCACTCTTGTCAGAATGGAGCACCCTCTGGCTGCCTGTCCCCTTCACCCTCAGCTCTGCGTCCTTTGCTCACAGGCACTGCAAGCCACATGCTTCTTGTGCCATGACTGGTGCTGGCACCAGTGGCGTAGCGTGGGTTGTCAGCACCCGGGGCAAGGCAAGTAATTTGCGCCCCCTAACCCGTGGATTTTAGCACTCGAGTGCGAGCGCGCCCCCCAGATGTTGCGCCTGGCCCCCCTGCACCCCCCACGCTATGCCACTGGGAGGGGGGTGAGCAAAGGAGCCAAGGACCCTCCCCAAAGGCTCAGCAGGAATTTATTAAATTTATTATTTGCGGAGCCCCCGCGGGCCGAGGCAGCCGAAGCCCCCTCCCCTCGGGCGCCTCTCCGCCCCCTCCTCTCCTTGGGCTGTAGGTGGAGCTCCAGATCCGGGCTTGGCGAGTGCCTCTCCTCCTCCCGGCTGGGTCCGGGGGCTTCCAGCCATGCTCTGTCCTCGCCCCCCCCCCCGCGGCTGAGACTTGCGCTGAGAGCCGGAGCCAGCGGCGCCCCCTTCTGCTGGGAGACCCTCGCCCGCCCGCCGGCTTCCTCTCGGAGAGTTTTGGGGAGCGCAGGGCGCGGCGAGGCCCCTCAGAGCTCTCCTCCCTCCCAGTCGGCAGAAGCAGCCGCCTGTGGCTGGGCCGAGGGGATGGCAGCAGCGTCAGGGTGCGGAGGCTGCCCGTGCCCGGCCAGGCGTCGGTGGCGGCGTCGGCGCTGCTGCAGCGGCTGCTCCTCCTGCGAGCAGTGAGTGGAGCGCAGCTGCAGCGGCGGCGGGGGGGCACGCACGCGCCAGGGTGCAAGGCTGGCGGTGGCGGCGGGGAGCCCAGCGGAGGAAGGAACTTGTCCCTTCCCTCTGGACTCGCGCCCCCCCCCCAGATGTTGCGCCCGGTGCGGCCGGCACCCCTGGCACCCCCCATGCTACGCCACTGGCTGGCACCAGGCGTGTCAGGTCACTGCTGTGCTGGGTGGCCCTCTTGGCTCTCTCCTGCCCCCACTTTGGGACAGAAGTGGTTGGGGCCCCTGTAGCACTGCAGAGCCCACAGCCCAGGCTCCTGTATGGTAGCAAGCAATCCCAGGCACAGTGGGGCACCACCAGAGTGCTTAGCAGGGGTGAAGAAGTGGGTACACGAGCCATGACTGGCAGCATACTGGTTCCTGGGTTGGACTGGTAGAGCTTCCTGTGGGTGCACTATGGAGAGCTGAAACAGCTGGAGGGGCTCCAGTTGGGTGGTTGGAGTCCACATCTGACACCTCCCAGCCAGCATCTCAGAGGTTGTGCTAAAAATGAGGGAGGAGGACCCATGGCAACATGCTAGCCCCCTTCCCCATGTTGATGCAAATCCCTTTTGCACCTTGCCCCAGGTATTGGCAACCCACACTACACCACTGGATCCACTTCCTCTTCTTTCCCATCTGGAACTACTGCATTTTATCCCACATTTTGTCCTTAAACTCTTAGCTGACACCCCCACTACTGGACTCTGAAGTCTGAGCCACAGACTCCCTGGAGGATTAGGCAAGACCTGAAAAGCTTAAATGAAAGATTAAAAAGGACGTTCTTCTTGCTTGAAACACCACTGCCTAGAAAAGGGTGATAGCTGAAGGAAAAGGCACTGACCATTTAACTAGCCATGTGCATTACTCATGGATGGGATTTTAATCCTGACTACCTAGCCCAGACTCTAAAGCTCCATGACACTGTTGAAACAACTTGCTCATTTAGAGTAGGAATGCTAACTGTGGTTTTGAACCAGCACCTTGGGCCTTGTCCAAGGTCCTGAGCTTCCCTTATTTAATGTTCCCAGCCTGTTCCAGAATCCTGGGCTCTGATCTCTATCTTGCTTGGGCCACCACCTTCCCTTGGTTCTTAAAGCAATCATTTTGAGGTAGACACTATTACCTCCATTTTGCAGATAAATATTTATTTAGCTCAAGCCAGTAAAGTTATAGTTAAGGTGAGATATGAACTGGAGACTTCCCAGACCATGTTCTCAGTAAATACACCAGCTCTAAGATAATTGTTGTTCATATTTCTTTTACAAAAATAATGGATAATAAGAAAGTGTCTTGTTCTGGTGTGAGTGAACTAATTGGCTTATGAAATGTGCCAGGTTTTTCAAGTGATAAATGATTTCTGTACTGATTTGTGGGTTTTGTTGCTGTTGTTAAAGATATATTGCCAAAGCAGTAAGATTTTTTATTTTATTTTAGAGTAAGCATTTAAAAGCCAATAGATTTCTTGAAATGGACCATCAGATGCTTTGATGTCCTGGGAATCAGCAATAAGATTGAAGATGTAAATTTGAATGGGAAAGATTTAATTAAGTGTGGACAAAGGATTTGGGTGTCTGTAGTTTCTTTGGACAAGGCTGTGATGAATCCTGAAGCATGGTGCAGAGTCTCATTAGCTGTGTGCCAATCACTTTCAATCATCAGAAAAGGAGTTTGATGTGATTGCCTCCAGCAGAGCACAGAAGGTCAGCTTGGGCCAATACCCTCAGCTAACAGAAATATAGCAAGTCTAGAGAGTAGCATGACAGCTAGCTCCAATAATCCTGACTCCTGTGTCCAGATGAGTTGCTTCTTTGGGAGAAGCCTATTGTCGGCTGCTGCCAAAGGCACTTGCCATTTAAACTCCTGCAGCGATTTGATTTGATTATCAGCTGACATTTCCATGATAGCCTACATGACTTAGCATTATTTAAGGGAAAGGTAAGGTTCAATTAGACGGTTTAAAGGCAAGGACATGGTCTGTGAAGTTGTGTGTATCTAGTTCTGTTTCTCTGAATGCATCGCTGCTCTCTAAGCTTTAATGCAATTTCATTTATTCCTGTATAGATGGGAGCAGAGTCCTACTTCGTGGTATACTAATGGGACTTGTCAGAACTGAGTGGTTTACTGTTTACTTCCTATGAGGTCAGCAATACTGACAGAGCAATCTTAAATAATTTATTTTACATTTATTTATGGGTTTTCTCAATGAAAAGCATCCCAGGGAAGTTTCTAAATAACTAATAAAACACAATTAACATTGGAAGGTGGCGTCTTTCTTGATCCAAAGCCTCAGATGTGTATAGGTTTCCCCTGGCTAGCTGTGGGAGAGAATCCTATCAGATGCCCAAGTTTAGTTTTAAACTGACAATCTGCAGGAAGGTATATGTGCTCTTTTACACATATACAGAACAAATTTAGCACTGCAGGGGTGGTGGTAAGCTGTGGCTCCAATGAAGCTTCCCTGCAATGGATTTCTTGTTCTTCTTCTTAGGTGAAATACAATAGTTTTCTCCTAAAGTAAAATTTCATGCACCTAATGTATAACAATGTTGCTAGCTCTTCTAGTAATGCTCCTCAACATGTGATCATATACGTTGATTCCCAAACTGGATGTTATTAAATAACTTTTTTCTGTTTAAATGCCACTGTAGAGGGATTGGAAAAGCTAACTGCAGTGTGGAAAATAGTTTTCTGAATCTACTACTGGTTACGTTTTTCAACAGTAATCACAGAATCTCCCTAACTCTTTATCAGTAAACCACTTAGTTAATTACTTTAGTATTATCTTGCATCTTTGGAGTATGTATCCTTGGGGCTTGCTTCTAAGAATTTCTGTTCTGTATTTGTTGATCTCTTTTTGGTTGCTATAGCCCATGATTTATGTCTGTTTAGTGAGCAGATTCTGTAGAATGTCAAAACTAATTGTGCTGTGGACGAGAAGCAGCATTAGAATTGAACAACAAAAAGTCACTGCCTGATATTAACAGATGTTAAAAGCAATAGGCAAGCAACGTTATTTGCATTTTCTAAGTCAGAATATTAATCCCTCCAGAAGTATCAAAGATTTATTTAAGATTATGGGAACATTTTGTTAGAAGAGTCCTTTAGGACTTCCTTCTGCTTCTGATCAGAGCATGTAGCTGTCATATTGATCAACGTTGCATTTCCATGAGAATGAACATTATTGAAAGAATAAAAGTTTGGATAAACTTTGCTTGAAGGACTTGACCTTGAGTTCCAAAACCAACTATATTATGCTTTTAAGTTTGTTTTTTTCTGGACACACTGATGGTTTACTTGAACTGATTTTTCATTTTAAAAATCTCCCCACTATTGTGACTAAAAGGGGAACAGTATCTGAGTATCCAGAGCACTCTTTTAAGAGCTGAACATTAGAATTGGTTCCGCCCACTCCTTGAAAATATTTCTGATGTGATATTGACAATGAAAGTTAGCTTTCAAATGCACAATTTTCATACGTACATGGATGGTTTGGCTCAACTATTTCTGAAAATGGGATTTTTAAAATATCATAACAACTGAAATTCAAGACCCTAAGTATCTCTCGTAACATCAGCTAGCACAGCACAGAGAAAGATAAACAGTACATGGACAGAATGCAGAACAGGGTTCTCCCATCATATGCCCAAACTAGCCTCAGATTGAGGAATGTGGCTTGTAGCAATATCTATAATACTAGCAATATCTACTAGTATCCTATTTTTGAGTCAATTCAAATCCACCCAGATGTTTGTGGATGTTGCACAATACCCCTTCTGTGAGTGGAGAGGCATGCTGCCACTTGGGGAGGCTTTAGCTTTTCCTAGTTGTGCTGAGTGGCCCCAGCTTTGCAGTAGTTGGTGGAAACCTACACCTAAAACTGCACCTAAAACAGGTGTAGACTGAAGAAGCCCAGTCCTGACTCAGTCCTGACTCTTCAGTGGCACTAATTTGTAGCTGGCATGCTGAAAAATCAAGAAGAGTAAGCAATTCCACCCTGAACTGCTGCTCTGATTTGTTGCTGTAAGTTTGTCAAATATTTTACACAAAGTACTTGCTTGTATCAATTATTCTTAATCCTAATTTTTAAAAAGTGAGCTAATTTCCCAGCTGATGGTCTGGACACTGTGACTTTTATCTATCTGCCGCTTAGGTGGGCATTGCTTTTTCTGAAGCATGACTTTGCTGTGCCCTGTTTGAGTCCCAACATATGTTATTTTTACAATATTTGCTCCTAGTTTGACATACTGTAGCCACAGCTCTTACATAGAGGTGACCCATAAGGTCAGGGCTTCCAGGTGTTTATGGACTCCAAATCTTTGCAGCCCCTGCCAGCTTGGCTAATAACCAGGTTGAATGAACCAGGTTGTGGTTCAACAACATCCGGACAGCCATAGGTTCTTCACCCTTGAGTTAAGCAGTATACAACTGAGGAGTGATTAGTGGGAAGGGGATCCACCACACACCTGGTTTCCCAGCAGTGGAGTTGCTGCTGCTCATCAGGAGGGAGAGGGGAACGGGCAACATGACAGTGAGGTAGGCACTATTTGGCACATCAGTGGGAGCACTGGTTTGGATCTGCTGAAGTGCCCATGCAGCATCAACCCCTACCACTACCTTGCCTTTCCCTCCCAAAAAAAGCTGGTGTGATTCCACTGCCAGGAGACCATCTGTACAGTGGCATCTCTCTTCACTAGTCCTGGTACAATTTATGTTAAAATGGCGTGGAAACATACAAATTACATACCTACATCTTTCTGAAGCCATTGGCATTGTTTGGGAAATTTCAAGTTTGAAATTAGTCCTTGGAATAAAAGTGGTTAAAACACATATAACATAACTAATAGGAGATGCATTTGCTGAATCTTTCCTTGATTAAGGAGCTAGATAGTCATAATAATAATAAATTGTACAATTTAACCTTTGTGTAAAGTGCTGATAAATGTATGTTGATTGGGTAATTTATATTTGCCACTAATATATGCTTACTTAAATTTTACACTGGTATGAATATTTAGTGAACAATATTCCAATGAAAGCAGTTTTGTATACTCCTATAAATTACTTTTTGGTTCCTGTAAATTTTGTCTGATGTCATTATATGGATAATTTGTTCCTTAGTAAAGTAGTTTGTCAGGTTACGAAACATTAATCCTCCAATAGGTTTTTAATTAGTACAGATGAACTAAATAATTCATAGCACGACTTGGCCTGAAAACATTTATAATACTCAATTATACAATTTTACATGCAATGACAAATTGTTTTTGTGTAGTGTGGAAACAGTGGGACTTAATTAATTACCTTCAAGGTTCTGGACATCTGCTGTGGACTCTTTAAATGCATTAGACTGGAAATTCAGAAGAGCTAAATATAGAGTTGAGACCCTCAGGACTGAGAGACGGGAAGAATGGTTCTAAGAATGAAATGTGTGTATGAAGGGGTGGAGAGTAACAAAACAGCTAAGGAAAATAATACGTGCCCTGCTTTTCTCATCTGTTGCAAAAAAACAGAGGGTAGGAAAGGTCTAGCAACACTTAATGTAATTAGGAAAATTATTGGTTTGAATGTTTTCAGCCAGCTGATACACATTCTGAGATCCATTAGTGTGCCTTGTTCACCAGGTCAATATGATTAACATACATGAATACTGAAAAAGAATGTCATGGAAGGAAAGAAAGAGGAAACTTAAAGAATAAGCAGGATTGCAATAGATACAAAGAAAGGGGAGGGGGGGCAAAATCGAGACTGTGGACCAACAGAAGGATCCAGCTACGGTAATTAGAGAGAAAACCTACACATAGCCTTGTGATTTGTGCTGCTGGGATGTGATAGGATAAGGGGGCAGCCCAAATATTAGCTCTTTCACCTGCACCAGTCTAGAACAGCTACAGTAAAAAGTAAAACAAAAGTTGTTCCCCATGTCTTCCACCCTGGCTAGCACAAGTGGCAGGACTTCAGAAGCAGTGGTGGATCTGCTGTTCCATCCCATCGTTCCTGGCAAGGGTTTAGGATTCCTCTGAAAATGTACCATTCTAAAATGTGAGAAAAATCCATGCCATGATATCTGGTGACTTCCAGTCTGGGGATGCCACAATTCTGAGCCACTTTGCTAAACCCCCCTCACCTCTCCTTTTCTTCCCCAGCCCCAATTAAACGGAGCCATGCCAGCTTTGCCTATGGTAGCTCTTTCTGTCAGCCATGATAACTAAATGGAACATTTGGTGCCTTAAAATAGAAAATGCAGGGGAACATTATGCATGTAAGATTTCCAAGGGCTTTCATGTTGTGAAAAATAATGCAGCTGCTTTAAAATGTGTAGTAGCCATCAGAAGAAAACATGAGCAGTATTTTTGTGGTGTGATTGCTTCAACTATTTCAAAAGTAATAAAGTCTCCCAGACAGTGTATGAGGTAGCAAAATTAGAGAAATATAAGGAAGATGATAAAAAGTGAAAGAAGATTCAGTCTACAGAAAAATGTGAAATGTAGCATTTCAGCAAAATTGAAAGAATCTGAACTACCACAAGTGTGCATAGAGCGTTGAATTATTGATTTTTTTTCAGCAGCTGCTGATAGGTGTCCTGTGTTGAGGTGTATATCACCTTTTCCATGAAGACGGAATCAGAATTGCTTCTGGTACCATGGTTTATGTTAACAACATGTCATTCTTCATAGCTGTTTTCACAATGAAAAAGTATTAGGGGATTTTATATACGGTAACCTGCCACCTGAATCCTTTTATCAGGCTGACTTTATTGACATAAACTTACTAGCAAAGGTCATTATTTTAACTATTATGTGCCTCATTCTTTGAAAATGAAAGAGCATCAGAACTGAAAACAATATTTTCATGGATTTGGATGAGATGGCAAAGTTGATGTGCTTAATTAGAGAAAAATCACTGTTGACATTTATTAATTATTGGAAACCCCTTATGAACTTTCTGCACAACAAGGAAAATGAACTTGTGATATCAGGGTTCAAAGACTGATAAAAACGGTTGGTTTATGGAAAGTAGAAGAGTTGGTTTTATTATGAAGTCAGAATTTTACATAAGTTTGTAAAGCTGATAGAAAATTGCAGGTTATTTCCTTTCCTTTCTTTTCTTTTTATGTTAAAAATGCTTGATCATTATTTATGTATACTGTCTTTGTTTTTTCAAGCTTTAATTTTAAAAAATGGGGGAAAGAAACTGTAAACAATATTTTTGAGAGTAATGGAATATTATTTTAAATTTTATTCATGCTGAGAAAATATTAAAAACATGGTTCCAGGTGCTCCATAAATTAGATTTCCATTCGCAATGGTTGCTTATTTGGAATCTACTCCTGTTTATTTGGAACTGGTTCAAAAACTGCTGTTAGTTCAGTTACTGGACTGCTGGTAATGGAAATATGTAATCTGGTACTATTTCAATAATAACTTTCAATAATAAATAAATACTAGAATCTTAAAACTACCATGAGATGCTTCAGCCCTCCTATCATGAGACTTGCACAGCTTCCAAAGAGTGCAGAATTACCCCAACTAACATTGTGGGTGTACATTTCTAGTTCAAAGAAATGCAGATTGCTTGTGTCCCATAGTATCCTTTCTTTCAAACTCTGTGTTCCTGAAATATATATTGTGTTCAAAATATATCAGCAGTTAATGGTAGCCAGGTGGCAAGCCTTGAGATAAATACAAGGGTAATACATACGGTACTGCCACTACTGGAGTTTGGAATGCGGGGATTTGCAATGGCAAAATGAAGGGTTCACCCTACAAACACACACACACAGTGCCAAGGTCACAAATTTACCAGAATCCAGTCCCAGTTCCAAAGGCTTTCTGCCAGTCATTTATCATCACTAACTTCCCCCAACTACTTTCCCATATCAAACCCTTCCAAGGGATAGGAGCCAACAACTCTTGCTTCTAAAAAGTATTAAGTCTTTTTTGGAAATGGGGATGATGAAGAGTTCCCATGGATGTACTCTCCTTCCCCTGCCCTATGATTCTTAGGTTTCTTGGAGAACTGTTGTAAAAAATAGTTTTGCTGAAAAACCTCCCAAGATAGTTTGGGGGGGGGGACTTTAAAAATCTGTTTCTCCCAGTTTTTGTGTGTGTGTGTTTGTGAGTAGCCATCAAGCCACCTATCACTGCTACCTAATGGCTAGTTTCACAGAGGAAATTTCTAGTTTATACTCCAACAGCTTTATCACATAGAAATATTATGTTGGCAATAAGTTTAATTTGTTTCACTAGATTTAGACATGAAGAAAACAAAGGCATTCAAAAAGCACATATATAATGAAAATATAAAGCAAAATATCTACTATGAATTATTACCATGGGAGAGAGATGAAGGAATTATGCCAGGGAAATATTACCAGAGTGAGTGCAGTTAAGGTTCATTAAAATCACCATCTCCGAAGATTAGCTATAGGTGTATTTCTCAGTCTTATCTATATCAGGAATAGCCAACAATCTCCTGGTGTTGTTGGACTACAACTCCATTTCAGCCCCAGCCAGCATGGCACATGGTCAGGGATGAAGAGCATTGTAGGTCAGCAAAATCTGTCGGGCACAGGGTTGGCTGATCTGTATACAAAACATTAGCCAATATCTCATTCCATTTTCCTTAACCGCCAGTGTGACTAAATGTGAAAATGCATTGGGTCAGCTTTATGTTCAATGGCTCAACCCAGCAGGGTGAGGAAGCAGACTTAACTCCAACACCAACTTTCAAAAACAACAACCGCTCTTTGTTTTATTTCATATATTGTTTTGTTCCATAGAGCTATTCAATCCTATGGAGTAAAGTGCATTAGGAGGGAAAACTTTAAATGAGGACAAAACTTGCCCTCCACCAATGACACTGATGGTCACTGGTAGGGATCCTGTAGGCCACCCAATATTTCTTACAGGATTGATTGATTGATTGATTGATTGATTGATTTATATTAAATTTATATAGATGCCCTTCTATCAAACATGTACCATGCATCATAATGAAGGGAATTTTGCAGGTGCTTTTATGAGAGACATTTTTGGCACAGTTTAGAACTGGAACCTAGATCAAGGTCCCACGCCTTTATCCATACCAGCACCACATATTTCTCTTGCTTCTAATCTTCTTTTTCCCTTCATCCATTTTTTCTGCTGGTTTCCATATATTTCTTTTACATTTACTCACAGTATTGAGATGTAGCATAGAAATAAAAACCAAGTGACTAAAATAGATAAGGCCAACTAAAAACCATTCAGCACAGAAACATTAAAATAGCTGATTATAACGTTCAAACTCTACTGTATTGAATCTGCCTTATGATGTTAGAGCTGTGAGAATTTGTTCAGCAATTGAAATCTTTGGGAGCAAGTCAGCTCTAAAGTGTCTGAGGTGAATAGACTTGAACTCCATTGAATGACCCCTAATGGGTTGAATTTCTCTCCTGATGATAATTACACTAGCTAACCTCTTCTGTGTGGATGACATTTTCCAGGGTAATTCTTTCCATTGGGAAAACACTTACTGTTCTACTATTTTATTTTGAGTATGATAAATTAGAAGCTGTCTTCAAAATGTTACTCTGTTTCTCTTGTTATATATCTTCATATTCTCCAGTGGTCACTGAATTGAAAAAAATAATAATAGCCACCCATTTCCAGCATGGTTTAATAACAACTACCTTTTATCTTATTTTCCAAATCACTGATTAGATAAATATAGCAATACAGCACAAGACAGACACTAAGTTTAAAGTAAAATGAGATATTATATTACTGAAACAAGCTGATCTTCTGTAATTCCAAAAGTCACCTGTGGAAATGCTTACTAAGCAATATACAGTAAGTTGCTACTGCTGATCTCAATGCAATTGATTGCTTTACTTTCAATCTTTCCTTTCCTTTAAGGTACAGATAAATGTCTATTGTGGTTAGAATTCTTCCTCAAAGATGAGCAAAGGACAGTCTCTCTGAATTTTTTCCATTTTCATGGAAGTTTTGTTATACTCTCCCAATAAGGATGCATCAGATGTGCCCTGTGGCATAAAACAATAGAGTAATGCACTTTGCTATCAGATAACTTATGTGTATATACAGGTGAAAGTGGCATACAATAACATTATTGCATTATTTGGCTCTTTTAGGCAACTTTGATGCCTGTCATTAGAATTGTATTTATAACAACTTCCAATTTCATTGCCTCAAATGTTTTGCAAATTTGCTTCTGTGTAGTAATGTGTGCTCTGGATTTTGTAGCTATGTATATGGCTAAAAAGCTGTGCCAAAAGGCACAAAAGTGTCTGTGGCATTTTGTTCAGCTGCAGAGGTTATTATGACAACAAGCTTTTCAATGAGCAAGATTAACTAGTTGATTGTGAATGAAGGGGGAGCAAAGAGAGCTGCACCCAAATGTGAAATGAACAAAGGCCTTTATTGCAAATGCACAAGCATCTGTATAGTTTGGCAGGGACGGCTTGTGATATAGTGCATTGTGGATTTTTGTTAGGACAAGGTTGTTCTCCTTGCACTCATTGGATTTATAGGACACTGCTGTCCCCTTATCCTTGACTTTATGTGGAACAGCAGTCTTTCTCTTTGAGAGTTTTGTCTAGAACTGTACAAGAATTGTATCACTCTGTACAATTGTAAAATAGTGGCTGCACCTGAAGGATCTGGGTCTAGAGTGCTTGAGATGGGTACTGGTTCTCTGATCAACCCCCTAGCTAGAGCAAAGCAGGTATGTCATCATCTCTCTTTTTTATGTATTTGTTTTATTTAAAGGTGTGATATAAATATTTTAATAAAAAAATCAAGGCAAGAAATAATCTCTTCATAAAATAATGTTTCAACACAATACAATAAAATAAGCACACTTTGAAGTTACAATATGTCCAAAACTGTTACAGATGCCCAACATTTTGTTGCTGCTAAATCCACTGCTCCTGCTGATCCTCTCTGCTGAGTCTTCTCTTTGCAACCTTTCACTGCTATTACCCAGATGCAGTTTTAGGATAGCACAACCAGTTCAGCCTCACTAGGTGCCGGCGCTACAGGGGGCACTGCAACAATGATGTCGAACGGAGCAAGAAAGGAGGAGGACACCTAATTTTAGTGTCACACATGAAATGTGAAAGTCCAACATCCACCCTGTACTACCTCCTCAGTAAAAGCTGGAAACTTAATGGCCAGGTTGTTGGCCATTCCTCTTATTTGGCTTGCTGTACAGAGCAGAGCAGTATAGTTTTCATTCATCTCCAACTACTTGATTCTTCTCACTCCGAACTAATACCTTGTGACCTTGACACCTTCTCCTGATTTCATGAAGAGACAACAAGAAAGTGGAAGCTTACCATCTCCTTCAATGAAGGAGGTGGTAGCACATGAGCCCTAGGCTCACATCAGTGTGTTCCCATGAACTGGACCACAATGATGGCACATTTAAAAGTATTGGCATTTTTTCCAAGCCATGACCTGGCATGTGCTGTGTTAGTCACTTGTACTTATAAAATGGTGGCAACAAGAAGTGGTAGCTTTAAATACTTACATTTTAGAAGCACACTCAGACCTCTTCATCCCAGTAATGGGGATTACAATTCAACACTTGTAGGGTTCCTTGTAGTTCCCACTACATAACAGGCACTCCATATAGTATAGTATTCATAGTATTGATTTGAAATATCTCCAGGGTATAGGGAAAACTTGTTTGTTGGTTGTATCAAATAACTTCCATAATCAGAACATTTTCTTCAATCTATAAATGACCTTTTCTTGTATTTATCATCAGGTTATGTTTCCAACAGAGATTTTGTTATGGAGTGAAAACCATGTATTACAAGTGAATTATCTTCAGTTTTGTGCTATAAAGCTCTTCTTACAGATGCTTTATCTACTTGGCCCAGCATTTCTACTTACATATTGTCTGACACAGTCATCTTAGACAAGGCTTCATCAACTCTCCAGGTGATATTGAACACCAACTCCCATCTGCATGGCCAATGGTCAGAGATGATGGGAGTTATCATCCCTGAAGGACATATCTGGAGAGTACCACATTGGGGAAGGTTGTCTTAGATCAGGCATGGCCAAACTTGGTCCTCCAGCTGTTTCTACAATTCCCATCATCCCTGACCACTGGTTCTGTTAGCTAGGGATGATGGAAGTTGTAGTCCCAAAACATCTGGAGGGCCAAGTTTGGCCACGCCTGCCTTAGATCTTCATTCTGTACAGCTTGCTTGTAGATTAATGTCAAACCTAAATTCTGAACATAAAAAATGGGCAAGTAATTGTGCTAATTAAATGTTCGTCCATGAAATTTAAGACTGTCAGACTGTCCATTCTATATATAATGTACAGATACCAGATTACACATGGAAACCAATATTTGTGCACACCAGAAGTTTTAAGGATCAATGCCACCCTGAAGTGGGGAGGTACTTGTATAAGGTGCAAATGGAGACTTGCTGTATTATTTAGAGCCCTGATTTTCCAGGATTTTGAAATGCTTAGGGAGCCTATGCAATTAGAATAGGCTCCCCACTTCAGACAGTCGCCCTCCACAAGTGGGAGGGTGATGTGACTGATGCTGTGGGTGGAGCTTGCACATTTATTCCTGCAGCCCCTCCGTATAGTGTTTACTTAACACTAAATATACACATCTGAAGAGGACTATTGTGAACCATCTTAGATAACAGAGGCAGTAAATGTACACCTCTGTGCAATGCAGTATGATTACACACTCTACTTTTGTAATATAGTGGTTAATTTTTTTTAATATAATATCTGCACAATAATCTCTCCAAACAGAATTGCTACAAAATCCTAACGAGTTCAATGGGAGCATTAAGCAAATGAATAACCATCTCCAGTTGAAATCAATTACACTTAAAAGTGCTTAACTTTTAAGTTAATTATAATTATAATTTTATGCTAAATATGTCTGACCTTAAAAAATATTTTGGTTTTCTCATTTGCCTTTTAGCAGACTTTTTTTACAAAATCCTGCCAGGACAAAACAATTTCCCTCAAGTAATTACATAACTGAACAGTCTCACGACCTTAGGTTAGTTTCCATGGATCATTCACAAACTAGGAATGGAATGATTGATGGATTGATGGAACGTCTGTCAGACAGGAAAAAATCCATACCCAATGATGCATTCTAAAATACATATTATAGCCTGGATTATCCTTATGTGGCAGACTTTTTTTTTTTTTTTTTTGGAGTAGCTAGCAAAGTGCTTTAGTAAGAGAGTGGATGCTTAATAAAAAGGGAGAAATACGTTTTATATTTCATCTTGGATCTTTAAATTAGTTCCATTTTGCTTATGGAGTTCGTTGGCCATTCATAGTCTAGCCATGTTTTTGTAACATGATAAAATATGAAAAAAATGATAAACACCCTTCAGAGATTACTCATTGTATTCCAATGTCTCCTGTCAATAGGGTGTTGTAGCACAAACTTAAACATAAGTGTATGTGCTTCTGTGAGTTTAAGATGTTGCACTGAAACCCACAAAAGAATAATACTGATATTTAATTATAGATACATACCCTTCTACCAATGTAAGTGGGACATAAAATATATTTACAGTACTAATAGACTGGATAGATAATAACTCTTCCTGCCATAGTTAAGTATGTCACATAAAACTCTGCCCCTTTACAAGATAAATACAAATAAATAATTTCCCATGATGAAAATATATGCTCCAGAATCTATGCCTTAAATGCATACTTATCTGTCAAGGTTTAGGTTGCATTGACTCTCAGGTTATTCCTGAGTCTCCATACTAGGGATGGAAAATAGCCAGTATGGTGTAGTGGTTGGAGTGTTGTACTAGGACCTGGGTGACCAGGGTTTGAATCCCCACTCAGCCATGAAGTTTATAAGATGTCCTGAGCGGGTATAGAGTAGTGTACAAATAATAATAATACTGTAATAATAATGTTCAAAAATGGAATTGCATGAACTACACTTCATGTACAATTCTATTTATCTACCTTTTAATTTTGCAGTGCTGTGTCTTTTGAAATAGTATTTTTTAAATAGTTTTGTTGTGTTTTGTAGTTTTATATGTTTAATTTTTTCTGTAGGTTTGTGAGGGCAAAGAGCCCTGAAAGGCTAGATAGAAATGTGTTAAATATAGTAAAATTGTGACTTCAATCCTCGTCTCAAAAACATGAGTCCCAGTATATTACTTTTCAACTCTATAACGGCCAGGATATGAACTGTGACTTTCATTAAAAACTTATATATTATGAAATACCATGATATAATTGCAGGTTCTGACAGAACTGAAAAAACAGAGGAAGATATGTTGCTGCATGTATTCTGATCTGTATTCAATTACACATTATGCTATGCCTTCATGCACACCAAAATATGCTAGAGTTTCGGCTGTGTGATTAGCATTACATTATTATTCATGGTGCATAGACTATTGGCTGCATACTGAAGGAACATGCATCTTTAATACACATGTATTTAAAAGACAAGAAATAGCCTCTCTACCAAAAAGGAATAATTGGTTCAATTTCCCAAATGCAAACAAATAAAAATGAAAACATGCATTTTAGTGTAGATATCCAGTACTGGTTAGCTCTTCTAATACCAATGAAACATCATTTCACTTTGTACACTTTCTTCCCTATAAATATTGTGACAAAAAATATATCTGTGTGGTAGGGATGTCTCTAAGGAAATATCACTGACCATGGTAATCATACTTAATTCCTCCTAGGAGTAAGGTTGCTTTTGAGAAACATCTTGAACGTAACAATTTCAGATCTGGGTTTTTTGCTTGTTTGTTTGCTTGCTTGCTTGCTTGCTTTATTCTACTTGTGCATGTTTTAGGACTACATTTCTTTCTTTAACAAATTTATCAAGTGTAAAAATAAAAATTACACTTCCTCAGTCATTCCCTTCCCCACCCCACAATTCTTATATGTGCCCTTGTGCAATTCTTCAGAGCAGTGGTTCAGTGACAATATTTTTATTCCAAAGTAGTGTGTGTGTTTTTAATCTCCCTTATGGCTTCAACCCCACAGAATAGAGTTCAGTGTTTAGTGGCATTCCGCATCAGTGCTTCCTTCATTTGGGGCACTGAAATTGATTTTCCCCATCTGGGAATGTGAAAACTTGGTATTCTTCCTGTACAAACACCTGCAAGTAGTAGCATACTAAACACAGCAGTAGGGGTAGCGAAGGCAGATGCTTTGGGACTTCAGGAGTAGTGCTGTCAGCATGAGCAGTATGTGCAGAATCATCTGATCCATATGTTGGCTTCAGGAGGCCAAGCATGTATTGTGTGCAGTGAGCTGTGAGACATCATGCACCTTTGGTGATGAATACTTTAAAGTAACAAATTCTGTATCCAGATTGGCACTGTGCCTTTAAGCCATAAAATGACAAAAAGACTTGTGGGACAGTATGTGAAAGAAACCCACGCTTAACTATTCAGGAATGTGAGATTATTTTTCCACTCCAAAAGCTAGGTACAAGACGTTTGTTGTTTTAACTACAGTGGTACCTCAGGTTAAGAACTTAATTCATTCCGGAGGTCTGTTCTTAACCTGAAACTGTTCTTAACCTGAAGCACCACTTTAGCTGCCGCTGCACCACTGGAGCACAATTTCTGTTCTCATCCTGAAGCAAAGTTCTTAACCCAAGGTACTATTTCTGGGTTAGCGGAGTCTGTAACCTGAAGCGTCTGTAACCTGAAGCGTATGTAACCCGAGGTACCACTGTAGTGCCACGTTCTGCATATATACTTTTTGCTTGTGAGTCCTTAAAAAAAAAACCAGTTGGCATTTAATGGTATAATGTTTCTGTGTGGTATATGGATATGTTTGGAGGGGGGGAAGAGTTCCATAGTTACTGGCTAGTGATAAGCAACATCACTCTTGATGAATGAATACTGTATCTGTTGGGGTGCCAAGCCTAGGCCATTGAAGACTTTATACGTAAAAAGTGGCTCAGGTAGCTTTAGAATGCAGCTACAAGCACCGTGATATTGTTATAATGTGCTTTCAGTGATTCATTCCTGGGAAGAAATGGACTGTCACATTTTGTAGCAGTAGTGGAAATACCAGGTTCTGCATGGTGCAATGGCATCATACCCTCCAACATGTTGCAGCCCAAAACTGGGCCACACATGTTCTGGGCTGTGCTCCCAGGTGAATCATATGACCCATACAGAGCCCAAAAACGTGTGTTGTTGGCTACCATGTTATCACGTGAGATCATGTTTTTGAGTGCTGTGCTCTTGTGTCCTGATAGTTGAGGGGTATGGAACATGTGAATTGGCTCCTAGGAAGGCATAAATGTCTGAATTAGAGAAAGAAGGTTATTGTTTTCTCAGCAAATAAATCTGACAAACATAAAATAGATAATACAAACTTATCACAAAAACAGAAAGTTTAGAACCTGCAATCAGATAAAGCGCAGACAGTGGAGGCATTTCCATGTGTTAACATATATGCTTCACCACATTTTTTAACGGTCTGTATGAATACCTCATAAAGCAGAATTACCCAGAATTCAGATCTAGGAAAATAGAGCTGAACTCTGTATTATCCCCACCTTCTCCAGTATTTCACCCAGACTAATCTGTTGGTTTCAGGCTTGCTAACAATACGAACAGGCATTTGTCAATGGCAATGTGTATGTTTCAAGAGTTTTATTATTTATAATTGCAGTAACTAATTAGGAGAGGAGGGCTGAAAAAAAACAGCAGCTTTGCATGTGCAGTTTCAGGGTATATTTTCTCTTATGTCATGCCCTTTGCACCTGCATCTCACAGAGGACCACATGTACAGAAAGGAAATTGACCTAGAATCCAAATTGGAGGAAGCCATCAAATCATATGAAAAACATTTTGGTTGGGGGCTAAGACTAGAAGATTTGAGATGACAGCATAAGAGTAGTTCTGCTTGAGGCAAATGAATTATTGGTGCAGAGAGAGAAACCCTTGTTTTGTATTATTTATTTTATTTTTGCTGGAGTTAATGGTTGTTCATTTAAGCTTTTTACAGTGCAAGCCTGTAAGTGCATACTCAGAAGTAAGCCCATGCTGAGTCAATTGGACTTACTCCTAGGTAAGCATGTACAGGGCTGCAGTCTTAATGGCTTTCAAATTTGATGCCCCGGCTTTCTTTTCCTTCCAGAAAATGTCCTTGCCAAAGTGCTGAAATAATGACTTAAGAACTATTTTGTTGCTGCTGTTGCTACAACCCCAGAGGACCTTTAACTAAAATATATTCAGGCTCTCCTGTTTCTTTGTCTCTCATAAATGTATTCTTGTCAGGGGTACCCACATAGTGACTCCATAGAATGAAAAATGAGGATGGAAATGAAAATAGATTCTGCTGCTGGTCCATGTTTGCTAAAAGCAATGAGAGAGACATTTCCAGCAATGAATAAGAAAGAAGAAAGGGCAGACCAAGATATGATATTGGATGTGGCCTCTTCTGCTCCTTACTTATACCTGTCGTTATCCTGGTGCTATAAAACTGTGCAAATGGAAGTAATAAAGGGAATGATTTTTATTTTTATTTTTAAATTCTCCTTAGGCTTCTCTGCCAATCACCTTTAGAAAATAAGACATTTTCTGGGTGGGGGACAACAATTGTATGATGACCTGAACACAGGAAGTTGGAAGGACTGGAGAAGAGGATGTGATTGATTTGACCTTGGACACATTACAATGTAAAGTTGAATATGAGGCTATTACACTACTGCAGTATATTCCAGCCAATATGTATAATAGCTGTGGCTACAATCCTAAACTTGTTTACCTGATAGTCAGTGCTTCTGAAATGCTCTCTTCTGGATAATGATTAAAAATGCAGGAGCCTTATCTCCTTTTGAATCTGGCCCCTCAAGCTCTCTGGCTTAATTTTCTCTTCCTTTTACCCTCCCCACAGATACACAGATCTTAAAGCATATTCCACATGTCAGACTATTTCTTGTCCTGATTTTTATGCTTATGAACATGGATACTTTGGATTGTTGCCAATTAAATTTTATTCAGAGTAGACCCACATGGAGCTTTCAGGGCAAGCAAAAAGCAACAGAAAAACAAAAATATGCATATTCAAATATCTTTATAAGTAGACGTCTAGGTCCAGAGCTGACATTTTTGTTTACATAAGGGACTGCAATTCAGTGGAGGCTCATGCTGGAGGAAGTGGGGAGACCACAATGTGCTTTTTCTGATTCTCCTTTCCCTGCAAGTCCCACCAACCACAACTATTCCATAAGACACACACACCCTAGTCCTCTGGAGCAGGTTACTAAGGGGGCACAGAGAGCTTTGAGTGGAAAGGGGGAATCAGTAAAGACAACCACCATCTTCCTCCAGTGAGAGTATCCCATGTGCAGAGTTCAAAGAATGCATAGAAATTTTAGCTGGTATCCAACTAAGTTCTACTAAGAGCAGGCACATGGAAATGAATGAACTTAAGTTAGTTGCATCCTTCAGTGGGTCTTTTCTGTGCATGACAAACTATGGATACAACCTTTTATTAACACTATCACAGTTGTTAAAAATAATTTGCTGTAGTTTAACATACATTTTAAAATACTGATATTTCCTTTACCATTTGGAACTTAATACCAATGGTTATGGCTGCTGCCCATAGCCTGAAAGAAGGATTGGGTTGCATTCAACTAGACCCACTGAAATAAATGGCCCTATGTTCCATATTTTCAGTTGGTCTACTCTGAGAAAGACTAACACTGAATGTAACCCATAGACATTAAGGTTAATATTTTATCCTAAGTACTGTAATCAATCAGTAAAACAATATGTTTTAATACAATTTTTCTATTGCAATTTGTTTATAATGTAGTGTATGCCCCAAGTTTTAATAAATTAAATAAATAAATGTAATAATATTTTTTAAATAAATTACAACTTTAGTATTCGATGTTTGTGTTATTCCCAAAATTTATTTCTCATATAGGAGAAAAAACAAGAGACAGACATTTCTCACGGAGAGGGGGAATTTTTCTATTTCGTGAGTGATTCAAGCAAAGCCTTCCATTATTGCGGAAATACTTATCCGCATTAATGTAATATCTAAAGTGGTCTTGTCACAGGCAGTCATAACAGAAATTATTTCATAAAGCAAATGAGAACCAATCAAAAACTACTCTAGAGATAGAGAATTGGCATCTTGAAGATAATTTGAGCTTCATTTTAGCCAAGCAGGAAATCAGAACATTTGATGACCGTAATAAGAGACTTTTCATCACCTTTGCTTACTTTCTGTCACAATTAATTAATCTTTGTACATATAAGACTACATCATCTCTATTCCTGATGACACTGTGGCACAATCTACTTGCATTATGAATGCAATGCTTGTGTGTAGAGGATCTTGACAGGGCTCAATATGGTCATGTCTTTCCCCTCATCTACCCACTCTGCATACATGAATGCATGGATTCATGGGTGAAGGCAAGGGCACCTATGATAGAAAGTTACAAACATATGATGTCTCCCTATTTCTTCCAGCCCTTCCTCTGTGTCTGGTGTAAGTTTATTCATTCATTCATTTTCTATAGTGCCCTTCATCCACGGATCACAGGGTGGTTTACAATACAAAACACAAAAAACACACAACATAGTAACAAACAGAAAGAATAACCCCTGTTGCCCCCCCCCCCGTTTAAAGCGCTATAGATAGCTTAGTTAGATTAGCCAAAGACCTTGGGAGAAGAGGGGTGTTTTCACCAAGCACCTAAAGACTTCTAATGAAGTCACCAGGCAAACTTTCCTGGGGAGAGCATTCCAGAAGCAGGGAGCCAGCACAGAAAAGACCCGCTCTTATGTTGCCATCTCTTGTGGAGGAGACTCACAAAGAAGGGCCTCAGATGATGATTGCAGGGTCCAGGTCAGTTCATAAATTGCATGTAGACTCGGTGCACCTGATGTGTGAGTACCCCATCTCAAATTGCTTAATAAATAAGCCAAGCTATAGCTGCAAAAGCTGGAAATTGCCTGTCTATCTATCCCAAAGCTGCTCCCCCTACTGACCCTTCTCCCCCTTCTTGATTGTTTTTGCCTAACTGGAATGTCTTTTAACTCTAATAATGCCTCTTGTGAAGGATAGGGTGTGTGAGTATGTGTAGAAATTAGGCTAGGGTACAAAGGTAAAGTTTACATTCTTTGCTCTGCCCACTTTTGCCTGACCCTGCTCACCCCTGGCATGTAGTTCCTGGAAGGGAATGTGGCCCTTGTTCTGAAAAAAGTTACAAACCAGTATTGAAGTTACAATGCCAGTATTGAAGTAAAATTCAGCTGCCTGTCCAGTCAGTATCTGTACATGGAATGTGGAGGGGAGCACCATCCTGCCATTCGTCCCAGGCAGCAAATTTTCATGGGACACCCTGATATTCAGCATATTTCAGAATATAGGTATGTTTTGCATTCCTGAATATTAGCTTCCAAGACAATATAACACTGGTCCTGAAAGACCTACATTGGCCCCCAGTACATTTCCGAGCACAATTCAAAGTGTTGGTGCTGACCTCTAAAATCCAATGGCCTTGGAGTGTCTGAAGGTGTGCCTCCACCCCCATTGTTCAGCCTGGACACTGAGGTCCTCCTCCGAGGGTCTTCTGACAGTTCCCTCACTACGAGAAGCGAAGTTACAGGGAACCAGGCAGAGGGCCTTCTTGGTAGTGGCGCCCACCCTGTGGAACGCCCTCCCATCAGATGTCAAGGAAATAAACAACTATCTGACTTTTAGAAGACATCTGAAGGGACCCCTGTTTAGGGAAGTTTTTAATGTTTGATGTTTTATTGTGTTTTTAATATTCTGTTGGGAGCTGCCCAGAGTGGCCGGGGAAAGCCAGCCAGATGGATTGGTTACAAATATCATCATCATCATTTCCTATCTTGCTGGCTCATTAATGATGATGATGATGATGATGATGATGATGATGATCAGACTGGGTTGCGCCAGCCACTCTGGACAGCTTCCAGCATAGTTTTCCTATACATATATGGATTGAGAAATTCAACTGAGAATGCTTCAGATGTCTCCTAAAGATTATATAATTACTCATAATATAATTACTCATCTCTTTGGTATCTGATGGGAGGGCATTCCACAGGGTGGGCGCCATGAACAAAAGAACTAAACCAGCCCCAACACAGCTACTTGTTTGAAATAAGTAAGCATTTGTTTACCCATCCTCCATCTTGACTGTGTTTCCTTCTTTCTGAGTTTGGGTTGTAGAAGGAAAGCACACATTTTATAGCAATTTGGAGGAGCAGGGGCTGACATATCCAGTAAACAGATGGAAATGAATGGGAGAATTCAGGATAAGTGAGATTTTTATTGCCCTCTGTTTTGTATGTTTATCCTTTGTTAAAAGGTCTAATAGTAATGGACTCTTAAAGACAAGTTAAGGATTGAACTACTATTTAGAGACTCTTTAGGCACATAGCAATTAGGAAATGGTTTTACTGCATCATTAGAGGTTTAATTCTTACAAATTTAATACCTTGTGGAAAACCACACAGAGTATTCTGTTTCCAATGTTTTCTCTTACAAACCAGACTTTTCACTTTTATATTGTCCATTGTTACTAACCATACATGGGGGGAGGATGAATCTAAGCCATAACCATTCTGAATACCTTAAAAATAAATTCATCAGGTATTTATGAATCTTGAAGAAGGGTTATTTTTAAAGCATGGGCCGAATTCTCATTTTTTCATGATAATAAGTAACTTGTCACGAATAATTCAAACTTCTATGAAGTGAATTGGGGGGCATTGGTTCTGCTTTACAAAGAATTGCTTTCAGCAATACATCCTTGTTTTGGCCATGGATATGTACGTGGTTACAAATGTCATTAATTTTAATTATACATAGCTTGTTATAATTTTCAGTTTCCTATTCATTTTGACTCTCACATGCCAAGCTTCTGGCTCTTTTGCTCATGTGTACAATTCTATTTTGAAAGCATTATTTGTTACCACATAATGAAACTTTGGAAAATTATCTTTAAATGATAGGGGACATATTATTTATTTATTTATTAAAAATGAGTGTAGGTTGAAATTTGCATGGAATTACCCTTTATCATTCACTGGCTTTAAATGCACAACATGATGAATGGGATTCAGCTAATGCATGCCATCAGTGGAAACCCGAAGCAAGTACTTCCACATGCACAATGGGGCTCCCCCCACCCTCCTTTCCTGGCCTCTGTCCCCTCAAATTTGCTCTAGGGCAGGGGTCCTCAAACTTTTTTAACAGGGGGCCAGTTCACTGTCCTTCAGACACTGTTGGGGGGCCGGACAGGAAGTTTTGGAAAGTGAACTGGCACGCTTGTGGGAGCTGGGAGCCTGCAGGAGCTGGCCGAGAGTGGCGCACACTGCCCAGTGCACCTCTTCAAGGAGCACGGAGATGGACAAGGACAAGCTGGTGCCTCACCTGCAGCTGCCACCCTGTGCGGGCATTTTCACCCCTTCATCCTTCTGCTCCCCAGAGGTGAAGGCCGCTCTCTGGGCCATTTCACCGCCGGCCTCATCGTCCTCCACCATCATGTCGGCTGGCAATGGGAGTGTGGCGGCGGTGGCCCCGCCGAGCCCTAGCCCGGGCCAGCTGTCCTCCAGGAACTCCAGAGCAGGGAAGTCAGGAGAACCTCTGGAACAGCATTTGATGGGGAAGAGAGCAGGACCACCCACCCATGAGGCCAAGTGAGGTTAGTGCCTCAGGTGGCAGGATCCACAGGGATAGTAGATCCTGATGTAGATCTTCACTTACACCTTCTTCCCTGTGGGGAGGGGAGCATTTTGCAGTTCACCTGAGGTGCCAAAATGTCTTGGGCCAGCCTTAGAAGAGAGTTGGGGATTGTTCCATCTCACAAGCTGAAATGCTTGTCCTGAAGGAATGACTGCCTTAGTGTGATGTTGAATTCCTCCCATTGGTTTTAAATATGTGAATAAACTATTAAATCTTACCATGAACCATCACAAGCATATGGAAGTGTTGGTAGGGAGCATGAGAAATAAAGTTTAGTTCTGTCTTGGCAGTCTATATGAAACATCCTGATCTACTAGGTGTGCTCTTTGTTGTGTTCCATGTGGAAAGCCCGCATCTTCAAACCCACAATGTCTTCTATTGGTATAAACATATCCTACCTGTACTATAGCTTCCTGAGGCTTTGTCATCTGTATTTTTGTTAAAACTGAAAAGATAAACTGTTTTGCAACAGTATCTGATATTCAACAATCCTGAACTAATGGGAATGACTTTAAATAGATAGCTCTCTCACATGTGTATCGTAAAAAGGAATTAAATTAAGAGGAAGATACACCAGCTGCACTTTAAATATGTATTCTTAAAGAGCAGACAAGGGAGCTTTCATCTCCTGCACAACATGCACCACCTGTGATGGGCAATAAGAGACCTCCAAGTACTATTCCTGTAAATGTGTAAATGGTTTATTACTATCTCCACACCAATGCTTTGTGAAAGGTGTTGGGGTTTTTTAACTCATCCTCCTTTGTCACTGAACAAGTAGAATAAGATAAAAGCAAAATAAGAGGATGTAATTTTAAAGAAATATACTATATCACATTTAGCTTCAAAAATATATGCAACAGAACATGAGAAATGTTGAAATTACAAGTATGTGCTGTACAACCATGTGACATTTTTCAACTAAAGATGGTTATTTACTACCCTCAGGGCCGGCCCATCCATGAGGCAAGGTGAGGCGACCACCTCTGGTAGCAGGATCGACAGGGACATCAGATCCTGATGTAGATCTTTATTTTCCCCCCCACACACACACACTTGTTGCTGATGTAGATATTCACTCATCCCTTCTTCCTTGATGAGGAGTGGGGCACCATTCTGTGTTTTGCCTCAGGTGCCAAACCGTCTTGGGCTAGCCCTGACTACCCTCCAGTAATGGAGGAAGTATGTCTCTAAATACCAGTTCCTGGGAAGCACAGGGAAAGGGAAAGGACCCCTGGATGGTTCAGTCCAATTTGACTATGGGGTGCACCGCTCATCTCCACTTTCAGGCCAAGGGAGCCGGTGTTTGTCCGCAGACAACTTTTCTGGGTTATGGGGCCAGCATGACTAACAGTGCATGGAAACGCCGTTTACCTTCCTGCCACAGCAGTACCTATTTATCTGTTCTTGCCCATATGCTTTCAAACTGCTAGATTGGCAGGAGCAACGGGAGCTCACCCTGTCACATGGATTCAAACTGCCGACCTTACAATTGGCAACCCAAGAGGTTAGGTGGCTTAGACCACAGTGCCACCCCCATCCCCTTGGGAATCACAAAATCCCTGCAAGCAGCATAACTGGAGTATGTTGGGTGAAATAGTCCTGGACTGGAAGACAGACTCCTCTCTCAGCAAATTCCAGCTCCCCTCCTCCCCCTCCCAAACCTGGTTCTTCCTTTATATAGTGGTGCTTTCATTTTTTCTGTCATCTTAAAAATGAGATGTATTGCTTAGCTTGCATGTTATTAAAACTCCAAATCTCTGCAAAGAGAGATTGCTTCAGGATGGAGGTCCATGCTAAGGTCCAAATTTGCCTGCATTGCTTTTGTAGTTGGGATTTGGGAGACACAGTTGCAGAGCCAAAGCAAATACTAGTACTGCAGGAAAACGTCACAAAAAATGGCCATAGCATCATAGAACTGTAGAGTTGAAAGGGACCCTAAGGATCATTTAGTCCAACCCCCTGTAATTCATGAATCATGGCTAGAGCATTCTTGATAGATGGATTAAAAAACCGCCAATGAAAGAAAGTCCACCACCTTCTGAGGGAGTCCATTCTACTGTCGAGCAGCTCCTACACTCAGCTGTGAAATAGTAAATGCTTTAAATATATTGCTTAGGAAAACAATTTGTAAATAAATTATAAGAAATAAATTAGAAGGTTTTCCTGCCCCTAGAACACCATTCTCTGTTAACATAAAATAACACAAATCTTTGAAGCATTTAACAGCAATGCAATTCCTATTCATTTTAATGGTTCTAAAAGCAAAGCAAAGTTCAGTTTAGGGGCAGATTTTAAAAGGCAAAATACTGGAAGTACAACTGCAAACTGTACAGAACAAGGGCTGAATGATTTGCATGAAACAATCATGGTAGCTTGTTAGCTAAAAAAAACAAAAAGGAAAGTCGCAGAAGCTTAATATAAGGTCAGGTTACTAAAGATACTGGTCCAGATATTTGTAAGCCCCTTGTGCTGTCAGGTTCGGCTGTAAAGAACTTTTTGTGAAAAGTATTCTTTTGAGGATCTGGCTAAATCAAATACCTTGAAAATAAGATTTCACTGTTCAACTTTATTTCTTTCATGCGCTAGGTTGATAATTCTTTGCCCTTCCAGTTCCTTAGAAACAACAAATAATAGACAGCAGCAGTTCCTGCTGCCCTAAATCCCTTTGGCTGTTGATAGCATGTCTGTCTCAGGGTTTGTGCAAAGCCCTATCACTGATTGCCTGAGCTATCAAGCAGCAGCTTTCATGAGCTTAGGTTATAAATCATTTCTCTTTAGCTCTCCTAGATCTCACTTGGTCATCGCTACTCTGTTCAGTTCAGTCTTTGTCTCCCATCCATCGTCTTTGTGTGTATTGTAAATTGTTTGGGCACATTTCTCTTATCTCTGCTTGGAAACTTGAACTTGTCCCAGCAGTCTCTTAAGTGGATACGCTAAAAAAGAATGTGTAGGTGTTACAAAAGTTGTGATGTTAACTCTTTGAAAATCTAGTTGTCAGACTAGACAACTTCAGTTCAAGTTACCTCAAGAACACAGGAATGTTGACTTTTACTCATAGTATGTTTTTATATACACAAACTTACAAGTGTGCGAAACCACGTGCATTTTGTGGTGTGAAGCTTATGGAGATGCTAAGTTCATAATGAAAGTGTGTCTCCTGGGAGAGGGAATACAAGTTGAGTCTTCTCTCACAACACTAGACATACACATCCTCATATACCAGCATGGATCTCAATACAGTGGTGCCCCGCAAGACGAATGCCTCGCAAGACGGAAAACCCGCTAGACGAAAGGGTTTTCCGTTTTTGAGCTGCTTCGCAAGACGAATTTCCCTATGGGCTTGCTTCACAAGACGAAAATGTCTTGCGAGTGTTCCGATTTTTTTCCGCTCCCCCCTTTTTCTAAGCCGCTAAGCCGCTAATAGCCTTTTAGCCGCTAAGCCTTTAATAGCTGCTAAGCCGCTAATAGGGTTGCTTCACAAGACCAAAAAACCGCTAGACGAAGAGACTTGCGGAACGGATTATTTTCGTCTTGCGAGGCACCACTGTATATAACAATGTGAGTAACATGAGAAGTGGCCCTAATCTAATGTGTCAGTGTTAGGAGCTGTCAGGGCTAAAATGAGGAACTCTTGGGTCTGTGTGCTGTTGTTTCATGTGGTGAGCCACTGGGATGAGTGCCCTGGGCAGTATACAAGGTTTGTGGGCTCTGAAATTATAGCACACAAGGGCTGACCGTTGGATTTCTCTTACCATAAAGGCTTCCACCTTGGGTTGAGTTGGAACTTGCTTGGGAAAACTGACTTGTAACCCCCATTCCACCCAGTCTGTTGTTCAGCTCTGACAGTGGATGTGTACATTTCTTAAAATTTGCTGAAGTTCAAAGACACCTTCCAAATGAACAACTTTTTGCATGTGAGTGCAGAATCATCCCACACTTCCCTCTGGATACTGGCCAGAGAGCTGATATAGATGTTACAGTTGGTATGGGAACTAACATTTGGTTGCTGCTTCACTCCCCTGCCTTCTTTGTTTGTACATTTGAAAAAACAAAACAGGCATTTATAAAAAACAACCTGAGATACACCAATGATAACGGACCTCAATGTTGACAAACTAGCTTGAATGTGTTGCTCCAGGAAGAGGAAGCAGGTAACAACTCTTTAGGAACACAGTCATATAATTTTCACAAGCAATGCTTGTATATACAACAGATGTGGAACTTCTGTGGATCTGATATATAGGATACTTCACCACAGAAGATTGTTGGCTTTTTATTTTATTATCTGTTTTCTTTAGTTGGAGAAGTAAATGTTAGCATTTAATGGCTGCAGTCCACAAACCATATGTTCTGCAGCAGTCTTGGAAACTTCAATGAGACTCTTGTGACCCTACCCAAGAGTAAGTCGTTTCTAGGTTGCAGTTTTTTTCATCTTTGTCAAGTTTGTCAATTTTGCTGCCTCAAGAGTTTTGACAGAATGGCTTTATTGCTCTTTATTAAATGTGTGGCTAAGAAATCCACCACAGAGCAACAGCTGCAGAAAGCAAAGTAATATATATTTGCAATTTCTGGATTTGGTATAGGCTTCCTTACCAATAATAAGTGGCCTTTACAAGCCCCCAAAGTTAATATCCAAGCACAAACTTGAGAAACTTCACCAACATCCAAAGCATGCATGCCTTGCATATATGAAATTCCATTCCAGGCATTAAAAGTACTCTTATAGTAAGACCATGGAAGATGCCTAAGATGGTCACCTGATCCCAGCAATTGGCAACACTTTGCATGGGTCACTTACCTGATTTGCTGTGTAGCAAATATTCTAGGGAAATATGATTGAGCATATGTACAGCATAAGGGGTGTGTGGTGTAGAGGGAGGGCTTGTACCTCTGCTGGAGGACACACCATGTTCCTTCTGGGGTAGTTTGTCCACCTTTGGTCCCCACCACACACTCAACTCCCACCCCTTTGGCTCCTAGAGGCTGTCAGCATGCACAGCGGCCACACTCCAAGAATGGCTTTGATTGGCTGGCTAAACCAGTAGCTCCTTGGTGAGTTAGGGACTTCCCCTGCATGTGAAGACAGGCTCTGGTAGATTTAGCAGACAAGACCAGTAGTGAGTATAATGGTCAAGAAGGCGGCGTCTGCACATACTATAGAGGGAAGTGAGGGGCAGATGGGGGTTTTTAACCTGGGAAGAAGGAAAACTCTGGTCCTAAAACTCCACTACCTTGTGGCATATCTTTGAGAGAAGAAAAGCCTAAGGAGTAAACCCTACACAGATCCGGAGTAGAGTTCCTAAGATGGTTGGATGCCACCTTGTATGCCTCCTTCCAGCAACTCCTGCAGCTAAGCTGGTGTCAAACATATTGCACTGCTTTTCTATGGACCACATCAGTGAGGCTGAGAGGTGGGGCTTGTCGTCTGGGCAGCCCAGGACCTCCATACACACTGCCCAGGCAGGTCACTTTAGTGCCACTAATGCAGTGGTTTGACTTCACCCCCCAAAGGTGCACTCCATTGTCTCTCGACACAGACAGATTCCAACCATATGTACAACATCAGAGATTCTGATCTATACAGATTAGAAATCTCACCTTTTAAGATACATTGCAGGTATAGGTAACAGATACCATTTCCCCACACTTTATTTTTACAATGATTTCAGAAATGCTTATATAACTGTGTCAAGAATATCAAAAAATTAATAAAATGAAATAAAGCAAATGTTAGAGAGAAACCAAAAAGTAGGAATATAGGCAATTGTAATTACCTCTCCCCCAACTGTAGTACTATTAATAGCAGGGGCTAAGTACAAGGATGAGGGAGAATACACAACTACACTAATTCTGCCTTTCACATACAGATAGGTAGCCGTGTTGGTCTGCCATAGTCAAAATAAAAAAATTCCTTCCAGTAGCACCTTAAAGACCAACTAAGTTAGTTCTTGGTATGAGCTTTCGTGTCTGAAGAAGTGTGCATGCACACGAAAGCTCATACCAAGAACTAACTTAGTTGGTCTTTAAGGTGCTACTGGAAGGAATTTTTTTATTTTGACTCTGCCTTTCACATATTCACAGATGACTGGGGATGCCTCCTGTACTCATGGAAGGTTCCACTCTCCCTCTTTCGTAACACTAGAATTTGTGGATATCCACTGAAGCTAAATGTTGGAGGGTTCAGGACAAACAAAATAAAGTAATTCTTTACAGAGTAGTTAAGCTATGGAATTCAGTCTTACAGAAAGCAGTGCTGGCCATCAACTTGAATGACTTTAAAAGAGGTTTAGACCAGGGATCGGCAACCTAAGGCCCATGGGCCACAAGCGGCCCATGGGGGTTGTTTAACCGGCCCCTGAAGGGCCCCCAAACCGAGATGCCCGCTTGGCGAGTCCCTGCACACAGTGCTAAACTGGTGCTGCGCAGAGCAGGGACTCGCTTCCGCGGCGCTGAAAATCGTGTCTGTGCATGCGCAGACGCAGACGCCCAAAATTGCATCTGTGCAGAAGCCGGAAATCGTGTCTGCACAGATGCCAGAAATCGCAGGTGCACGTGCTCACACACGCACACAATACGGCCCACAGAGGGATCTGCGCTGGAGTGAACCAGCCCAGGCGAGGTAAACCTTGCCGACCCCTGGTTTAGACAAATTCATGGAGGTAAAGGCTATCAATCACAGCTATGCTCTGCCTCCACAGTTGGTGGCACTATGCTTCTGAATATCAACTGCTGGAAACTGCAGGAGGGAAGATTGTTCTGGTCCTGAGGTCCTGCTTGTGAGTTTTTTGTAGGCATTGTGCTTGGCTACTCATGTTCTCATATAAGCTTCCATATGAGCATACAACCTATGGGCAAAAATAGCTCTGGATCTAAGAATGGATGTATAAGTGTCTTCATTATAGGAGCTATGTTTTGGTCATCCTGTAATAAGAGAGCACTTCGGGGAGGGGAGACTGTGAGCTGAGATACCTTAGTAACTATAGTAACTTAGTAACTATAACTTGCTGTTATAGTTCATCTGTTTACTGTTTTAATATACAATTGCTCTCTTATCCAACTCTATGCATGCTAATATGGAAGGATTATTCTTGAATAAGATTTCAGCTTTCTCATCTTGTACCTTGACCTGCTTTTATATTCTCTTTCAAGCATGTGATCCTTTTAAAGTTATGGTTCTATAAACAATCTTTAGCTGACCTCTTTTTTATACTTAAGACTATTGCAATACTAAGTGTATTTTGTTCTTCAAACAGCCATGGGAAATAGACTGAAGACATTATTTCTACTTTAAAAAATGTATAAATTTCCTATTATTAGAGGTGACGTGGTATAATAGCAAAGGGTGTGTGCCACAAATCAGGAACTTAGTTCAAATCTCACCCTTTGCCACTAATGGCATTTAGGCATTTCCTTGAACACATGAACTCTGTGCCCATGGATTGGGGTAGCAGCATGTACACAAGCCCCACCCTATTCTCCCCATGTACTGTCACCAATCTTTCCCATGTTGAGCAGGGAAGATCTGCAGAGGGCTAATACTATTATTCAAGCAAGGGTAGAATTGTCTGCGCAATCAGGGATCCTGATAAAGTGATTGCATGAGGTGTTCTACTTGTGTGAGGTGTTCTACTATTCAAGCAAATGCAAGTAAGAGCTCCCTGCCCACCTTCTCCACTCAAAATGGACACAACAGGTAGGGTTGGGAGATGCACATAGGGATATAGTGGGCAAGGCTTTCATGAGTGCTTCTCACACCCATGGACTCATCATTTGTGCATTCACATAAATGCATTTTCTCTTAGCCTAAACCTCACATCTGCAATATGGGATTAATGAAATAGCCTAATGTGGATATTATAAGAATTACAAGATACTGGGTTAGATTTAGAGTTTGCTGCCACAGGCAATAATATCCCCTAAGCAGAGCTCCACTCAGGAAGCTCCTGCTATAGAACAGAAGGTTCCAGGCATCACACCCAACATGCCTGGAAAAGGCTAATGGAAGTTCTATAAGCCCATCCATTCATTCATTTATGTGGCCTTTCTTGTCTCAGACTAATTTTCATTTGGGAACAAGAGAGAAAGCTTCCTCTACTGTTATTCCAGAGTGTTCTCTAACCTCCCAGAGCAGTTTGGGTAGATAAGGAATTGCAGTGGGAAGAGGAATCAGCAGAATCACTTCTTTCTCCATTCTACCAGGGGATCAAAAGACTTTCATGGATGGAAGGAGCCCTTCCATTTGCAGGAGATAAAGTCTGGATCCTGTACAATCTGTGTGAGGCTCTTTCGAAAGCTACAAGTTTTTGTCAACTACAATCTAATTCATCAGATGCATGAAGTGTTATCCTGAATTACATGGACATGCATACATGGAAAGATCGCAAAAAAGTGAGGTCAGGCTGAAATGAAAAGCAGAAAAGTACAAAGATGGTAATCACATACTGTATTTTGTCTTTGTTCCAACAAGCTTTTAATGAAATATATCATTGTTTCCAATGGTAATTTAGAAAACTGTTTTTGATGACATAGGCATCGTCACATTGGTAAAACAATTAACCCACATAATGTTTTAAAACATTATAACATTGTTGTAATTACTGTTACTTCAAAACCGCAGTAATTGCAGCTGCTACTCATTTTGAACACTATAAACCCTTTTATAAATGTGAGGTTCATTTGCTATTGATCAACAAGATGGAGGCTACAAGTGATGAGGAAAGTAGGCAGAGTACATTGCAGCCCAGAAACAAGACCATCAAATGCATTCACACTTCACAAATTTTCAGAGATTAGACACAGCAGTAGCTTTGACAGTGTTCCTTTGGGGCAAATATTCATCTGTATAAGGATACTGTTGTAGTCAGTGCTGCTGGTTAACTGGATACTCAATGTATGACTAATGTATGACTACAATGTATGACTACAATGTATGACTATTCTTTACATATTTTATTAATGAACTGACTTTGTATGAAAGGTATTAACTGGCTTGTACTGTACGTGCAGAATCCCTGCAAACTGTTTAACAGAATGAAAACTTTCCAAACTAAAGCCTGTTTTCCTGCAGAGAGAAAGCACAAGAGAGAATGCTATTGTCTGCTGCCCTGCTAAATGTGTCATCATCAGCTTTCCTAGCCAACAGTAATGAATATGGAACATCTTCCTTTGTTCAGCTATCTATCTGGTCTATGATCCATAGACATTCTGTGTGACCTCCTTTTCTGGCTTTGTGTGTCACATTTTGTGCTGTTTGGTTTACTGCCCTCTATTCTGCAAGGTCAGCACAGTCTGTCAAAACTGAGTATTCTCTTATCCCAAATCTAATACAACACACACAGCATTTCATCGAGTCACCAAACACCCTGTTGCCTGTTTTTGAGGAAACTATAAGCTTATGGTTTGTTTGTTTTTTAAAGCACATTTGTGCCAGGAAATATGTTAATCTTTCTGCATGTGCAAGACGGTACCCATAGAAGGCGAATGTAGTAGGTGTACCACCTGTTAGTCATGCCATGGTCTTCTGCCTGTGCTAGTCCGGTTGCCTGTGCTAGTCAGGCTCCCATCTTTGGACTGCCACGTGATCATGCACTTCTTCTCTAGCACTGGCTGTTTCCACGTTTTTGACCTGTGGTGGTATATTCTGGAATAGGTGCTGAATTTTGTGGATTTTTAATTCAGACAAATGTCATGTCACTGACTCTTTTGAGTCTTTAGCGGTTGGTTATGTTTGCTCTTTGCCTTTAGGCTCTGTGTTGTTAAAAGTGATAAAACACATTATTTTCAGTGCATGCAACTGCACTGATAAAAATGTGATTCCAATCCTAGAATTGTTAGAGTTCCAACAAAGTTTGCTGATCCTCCATCCATCCATTCCCAGTCTCTATTTGTTTCCTGCCAATAATTCATATACCTTGCATTGTGTAATTCAGGGGCTGTATAGCTGCAAAAGGAGTGGAGAAATTATCTATTTTATGTTGACCCCTATTTGTGATTTTGTCCTCCATAGGCAAGTTTTTGTGTCAAATAGGATCACAAAATCAAATAATGATTATAAATGAGTTGTTTTTTCTTGTTGGCTTCTTTGCAGAGTCACTGGAAAATTGAGGGTGCTTTTTTAAAAAACAACAATACATTTTATTAGCAATGAATCAGGTACAACACACTCATATTTACAAGCAAGTTCTACTTATTTAGACAAAATGCTTCCTTAAGTGGGGGATTATACAATCTTTATGCAAGAAATATGAAAATGCACTACCAGAAATATTTGCAGTCACTAAGTTATGCTCCCTCCATGTAATGGCATAAATGATAAAATTGGTTGTGAGATGAAAAACCTAGCAACAGAAATGAAAAGGCATGCTGTGTGTGCTAGCAGTGCCTCTATGGAACTCATTACAATCTCTCTGTAAACTGATGAAAGCACCAAGGAGATGAGTTGAACCAGAACTTATCTCCTAATCCATCCATCAAGTTCACCTTCATGCCAGTGTTGTCACTGGTATCCAAAGGTTATTGAAAATTCAGTATTGCACAGAACATCTATACATGTAAAGAAAGCCATTACTTTATGCAGACAAGATGCACAGGAAAATTGTGCAGCCTTTCAATATAGGCATGTGTATTCTTCCAGCCTTGGAAACAAAAGGCTCAGGAGTCTCAGTTTATCCTGGGAAGTCATGACTAACCCTGTCACTTAGGCATTAACTCCTCATTTGTGGAGTATAAACCATAACTTGTAGACATATTGTGGAAATTAATACATGTTTTTAGCTGTATTTATTATAACATTTAAATATACCTTTACTCTGAGGAACTCAAGGTAGTGTATGTAGCTTTCCTCCTCCCCATTTTATCCTCATTCATGCTATGACTATCCCAAAGTCACTCTAGCCCAACACTCTAAGCACTACCCCACACTGTCTCTATAAAGAACTATACATAACCTTTTACCGTAAAAACCTATAAATACATAAATTGATTAATAAAAACTAGAACACTGTTAGTACACTGTTACAATAGGTGCCAACATTTCTTAACAGCTGCTGGCCAATATGTTGTGTGTACCCAATTGGACTTTAAAATAAAAATAAAAATCAGGACTGTATGACCTAGGAAAGTGTGGACAATTGGTCCATCTACTTAGTACCGTAACCACACTGATAATGTCGAAGCTCTCCAGGGTTTCAGACAGGAGTTTTCTCCAGCCCTATATCGCACACTACCTTTCAAATTTCCCTGAGGGTGGTTTAGGGGGCTGCAAATTAGGAAACAGAATTTCATCACAGGGAATATGAAACTAGTTGATGTGCTGTTCTCTCCCTTCCCCTCCAAAACTGAAGCCTGACGGGAGGCAGACCAGGTGCAGTGGGTCACCAAGATCCTGACAGTTGTAAAAGGGAAACATACAGCACATTTTGTTAAGCAGAGGTACTCCATCTAAATTGGTTTACGGAACAGATGTGATGATTTGTACAACTTCCTATCTCAGCAGAGATGCAGGGTGCAATGCAGGGAATATAAAATATTTTCATAAACTAAAGTATAACGTAGTCAGGTTAAGTATTTCACAATTATTTTTAAAGCACAGCAGATTGTTAATATATGTAGTTGTCTTTTTCTTTTAACCTCCACTTCAAAATCCGACATGTCATACATTAAACTGTATGTTTATCCCTAGCATAGAGTTGAATCTGGAGGATCGTGGTGGGTGGCACAGTCAGAATTTTTCGCAGGGAGACAAAATCCACCAATCAGTTCTGCTGTAATTAATGTAGAATTTTTTGAAGCAGAGAAGCCAGACGGTCAATGATGTGTTCAATAACTCGTGCAGAGTTCTATTTCTCAGTAATGCTTATCTTTCTACGGAACATAGTTAATTTCTACAGTACTCTGTAAATTATTACAGAAATTACAAATCTGCCAGAAAATCAATGCAACTAATAGAAAATTAATAGATTTCTAAGTGTGAAGGAGTGTGTAATAATGCAGATGAGTTCTTCGAGGAATGTGCAGGTCTGGAAGTGGGAGCCTCCAGCTGCTTTATGTGACATCTTCAAGTGTAAACACATTTCTTTTTCTTCCCCCACTGATTTAGTCTGCCATGGCAGCAAACAACATTTCCATTAGCCTCCTACTGTTAAATCTCAAAGTAACTATAATCACAAAAACATCCAACATGCAAACAAACTAATAGAGCAGCAACTGAGGTCATCATCCATCTTCATCCTGCAGACATATTTTTAGGTTCACCCAGGGTTTGATTTCTAAAGTCTTAAATTGTATTTAATGAGGTTGAGGAAAAATACAATGATAGTAATATGAAGTGATTAACTGTTAGTGATTTAGATCATACAAAAATATTTGTTATCTTGGTCCATTAAAAAAAAAAAAAACAGCTCTGAGCATTTTTCTCCTTCCCAGAATGAAGCCGACGACAAATGGGAAGCTTTAGTTTTAAACAAATGGACTATAACCTTTAATTTTATTGTTCTTTTATTTCCACATCATTTGCAGGACATATGCTGCCTTGCCTGACAAGCAGCAGAACAGAAGCAAGTTTAGAGAAAAGCTTTATTTGGTCTTTATTTATAGCAACCATAATCTGAACTAAAATGCTTTCAGACTTAGGGTGAGATCACGTTACCTTTTTACATGATTATTGCAATGATCACTTGATAGCCAGAATGTGTGAAACTGCCATCATCAAAGTCAATTTGTACATTTATTTCTCAGGTGGTAAAAGACTGTGCACAATCTGCTTATCATATAATTTTCTGCATAAAGAGTCATTTGTCCAAAAATACCCTCAATATGAAAATCTCCAAAGAGATATGTCAGCAAAATGCTACTTTTTGAAGTCTTGCTTTGACTTCATCTGGTGGCCATTGCAGACAAAATATCTCCAAACATTAATGTTTGCATGTCTTCCTTATTTTATCACCCAAGAAATAAGCATGAAATTAGCCCATGAGTATACAACTCAGATGTTTACCAGGGTATGATTTGCTTTGCATGATTTCTTCCCAGTAAACCTCAATCAAAATTTCCCCTAGGTTTTGGAGTTCCAGTGTTTCTAAACTTTTTATCTTTTCATTTCATTTTTTTTCATCTTTTTATTTCCAAATTTTGTACAGAGCAGTATGCATGCATTGTTTGTAAGAGCTGTCAACTAATTTCTGCCTTTCCCCATTTGTGTTACTTGTGTAGCGTGTTCTCACTAAAGGAGAGCACGTGTTGCGGATGGGGCCGGTCAAAGCACCCTGTAGTAAATAGGCAGGTTGGAATTAAGCGGCCTGGCGTTGGTTGGTGGTTGGTGTTGCTGGGGCAAATTTGATGTTGCCAATTTAGGGGTGGGATCAGAGGATATTTAAGCAGGGTCCACAGCAAGCTACTTTCTCTTTCACTGTGGATATCGGATCACCCGCTCGCCCTCCCTTGTTTGGGCTTGCGCTTTGACCTTGCTATGCCTGGTTTGGGGTCGTCCGCATTGGTGCCGGGGCCTGGTAGGAATTTTTCCAATTGGCTGATTAGTGTGTGCCTTTTGGTTTTTGCCTACTGCATAGCAAATCGTCACAACTTGTAAGGTTGGCGGTTAGGCATTGGTTTAAATTGGTTGGTGGAGGGGTATGGATTGGCTGTGCCTGCCCCTCCAATGCTGCTGCTGCAAGGGAATTCCGTTAAAGGAATTCAGGGGCTTACCATCCTTTCGTCCAAACCCCTGGAATCGGGTTTGGGCCGTGTAAGCGCCTAGGAGCATGCGGGGAGAAGCTGAGGGTCTGTGCCGCAGCTCCAGTTATCCCTGATCTTGTTCCTCCACACTGGCTCTCGCTGGAATCCGGGAGCCAGTGCTGTCCCCAAGGCGGTGGGGGGACGGGGGGACGGACAGATAGTCATAACCAATGCCTAAGCAACCACTCACAATTTGTGTGTTAATAAAGTTGTGGCCAAAATTATGCCAAAAACCTTAAACAAAAATTCATGTGTGATGTGTGAGTTATTGGGGTAAGGGTGTTTTGGGGGACCTCAGCACGCAAGTGTTGATTAAGCACTGCAGCAAATCACCCTTGAAGTGATGAATGAATGAATGAATGAATGAATGAATGAATGAATTTATTAATACGGTCACAGACCAGCATCAACACACACAATATCACAGATCACAAGTAAGAAAAAAAAATCAGAAATACAGAGGACAATTTGAATATAACAATGATTTAAATATAAAATATTAAAATTAATTATTAGTGTGCCCCCCTGTAATTAACATTTAGGGGTTTGGTCATTATGGGATACCACTTGCTTCCTGCGATTAATTGCAGATGCACAGAATTTGGCTACATTTAATGTAGTCTTGGGATTCTTGTCCTCTAGCAGTAGCTTTAAACTATGGTGTTCCAATTCTTTCCTGGACTTTTGCAAAACAGGTGTAATAAAAGTCAAACGTATATCCTCATAAAGACGACAACGTAGTAGTACATGTGAAGCAGTTTCAACTTCCAACGAGCCACAAGGGCATACCTGTGCTGTGTATGGTTTACCCTCAAATCTGCCCTGAAGTAAGGCAGAAGGGAGAACGTTGAATCTGGCGAGGGTAAAAGACCTTCTGTATTTGGGTACCTGAAGACCTGACAGATAGTTAGCTGGAGAGAAACTTCTCCCATGGTCCCTTATTGCTGGATGTTTGATCATTTCGCTCATGTGGCATTGTAATTCTACATCCCAGATACGCTGGCGCCCTTGAAGTGATAGTACATATGGTTGAATCAAGATCTTTTTACCAGGTGTTTGACCAATGTACAGAAGTACCTTTATGCACCAGTAAAATGCTGCACAAAAATCTTCAGTGCATCAAGATTGCCCCCACACACACACCCACAAAGCAGAGGAAGCAATCAAAGGCACCAGAAATTGTGGTAAACTGCCCACTCTCTAGTTCCAGGCTGTACTCCAATAAATTTAGAAATTTCCTAATTTAACTGGAAACCAGGAGGAGTGGTACACAGGGCAGAGCAACTGCATAGAACAATTAAGGAATGGAAAAGTGGAAATTTGCTCTATTCTCACTGTTCACCACATACATAGAATGTGATATGAACACTTCCATGCTGAGGCTGCCCTATTTGTATAATCCCTCATCTCTTTTGAAGAGCAATAATGATTAGTAAAAAAAAAAAAATCAACTAGGACTCAGACATTATGGATCACTAATTCTTTCTTTCCAACTAAAAAAAAATACCCCAGAACGGTATGAAAAAAGATATGATTTTTTGACTTGTTCAGGCTTTTATTATGCTACAGGGGTGCTAGTTACTATGCATGACTGCTGGTAATAATCCTTTTGAGAAGACATCTTATCTAAATTTATGCAGTAATTATACATATTTCACAGAAAATTACTGCATGTTAAGAATAATATTGTTTCTGTAGCCCATATGAAATATATAAATATAAATTTGATCGCATGATTCAGCCAAGATTAAAGCTTTCAATTCTGATTCTAATCAGAGTTAGATTCATGGTTAATTGCACAATCCTTCGTGATTTTACTCAGAAGTAAGCAGTAGGATTTATTGCCTAGTAAAATGCTAGAGAGTAGAATTTAAGCCTGTTGCTTTGGCAAATCAAAGGGACTTAGAAATGGATAACTGGCTAGATTGTGTCTATTATTTTTAAACTTTGCTTAAGGCAGGCCTCCTGAAATGAGTGCTTTTTGTTGCTCTTTCTGGAGTTTCGCACAACCCACACTGATTTTTTCCTTAAAGGTGAACTTTTAATTCCTCTGTCTAGATTCATTTAAAGTCCAAGAAAAGTTGTCAGTGGACATAATTTAGTGACACTGTCTAATCCAGGGAATTTTTAAAGCTATATTTTTCAGGAAATCTAGAAATACAGAAAAACTGATGGCAGAATGATGTGATTGAGATGTGTGTGTCTTAAATCCCACTGACAAATATGGCTCTATCTGCTGTATCTGTTTTACACAATTAAGTGCTCCAAAATAAAGCATGGAAGCAAATTTAAAAGGCTGTCCTTTCTGTGAAGTGCTCACACTCTTGAAAAATCAATAAGAGATTGTAATCTCCCATTCCAGTTAAGGCAAATATGGTGTTCGGACCCTTGAGAACACTGAAGGGAGCTTTGATCAAGGACTTAGCAAGAAAAACATTGTCATGCTGTCCGTTATTTCCCACATTCTCTGCAAAAGTTTCAATTCATCCAGCCTTGGGTCAGAGAATTCTCTTGATCCAAAGGTACTCTTCAGCCTTTTTCTTCCAACTGTGCTGCAAGAGAATGGTGGGAAGGAAGGAGAAAACTGAAAAGGAAGCACAATGCTTGGCAATTTCCCTGCTTCTTCTCCTTGGTACAACTTTTACTAGATAATGGTATGGCTGAAAAAGCAAAGTTGGCATCAGTGATGAAAAGAGAGGGATAATATAATCATCTAGCTGTATGCCATGCAAGTACCAATTTTTATATCTAAAATATTCATTCTCTTGTATTCAGCACTTTGTATTCTCAGCTTTTCCTCTTGGAAATGTCTAGTCTTTATGGTTGTAAATAATAATAATGGAATATTTCTAGTGAAATATTTCTAAAGAAATATCACAAGTTAGACACTCATCTTCTATTTCATCTGTCCTCTTCAGCTACTTGTCTCCTTTTCCTTCCTTCTTTTTCTCCAGATACATGCTTGCCAGTTCTATCTTGGGTCACTCTAAGGCTGGAATGGGAAGACTTCAGGCGTTGATCTAACTAGGCCAGCTAAACTTCCTTTGAACCTTCAGGGCATTTTGGCAAGCCACCACCCTCCTGTCCCACATGTGGTGCAGATGAAGTTGTGGGTGGGCCAAAAAGGAATTTGCAGGCAGCACCAATCAGCATTTAACAGGACATTGATTCTGAGTTGCTCAGTGCTTTTAGATCACAACCACTTCCAGGACTACCTATTGGACAAATGGGTTGCTGACTGCTGGGGAGGTGCAAACAACTAACTTCTGGTGTTTGCTGCCACTGTTCCCACCAGAAAATCCTGAGAATAAAAATGCTGCTTATAGCCCTAGCTCTTTTCCCTGGGGGAAGGGAATAGATTACCTAGCTTCACTCTTTCTGGTTCCCTAGCTTCAATCTTTCTGGTTTCCCTTTCTTATTAGAGGCTGGTTTTTCTTTTCTTTTCAGTAAAGTGACAGTGCCCCTTCTTGTTTTGGAAGACAACCAAAATTTGTTCTTGCCATGACCACCATCTCCCTAAGAGGGTGGAACCAAATCTGCTAACAAGTCCCAACACACCAGGGAGAATCCCTGCCTTTCTCCAGTGGTTGCAGGAAAGAAGTACAGGAGAAAGACAAGTACCCATTATAATATCATAGTCTCCAACCTGGTAACATTCAGATATATTGGAGTTCAACTCTCATCAGCTCCAGGCATCACAGATGTGCTTGCTTGGACTGATGGGAGTTAGACTCCAAAAGATCTGGTTGAAAAAAGGCTGGCATATATGAATCCTTACCCCTCCCATTGGCAATCTTTTCACAGTCACTTCTTTGAAAAACACACAAGCATGCTATTCTGCCAGGGAACACAAGTTACAAGTGTGGCCGCTTCATAATGAACTTTATGAGGAATAATGTTTAATGAATAAGTGGAACTCTAAAGCCAATATGCAAATTGATCATGTGCCAATAAAGAAACTAACCCTGTGCAATCCTAGACATGTCTAAATGGAATCCCATTTTATTAAGTTACACTCCCTAGTAAATGTGCATAAGATTGCTGCCTAAAAGGATGTTAAAATGGAGATAGGCAGATATTTTACCTAATTGGCAGTGTAAGATCAAGCAACTTTGGGTCAGAATCTGCCTTTAAATATAAGTTCAGTAATGTCTTGCCAAAATAATAATAATATATTATGGGCAGGGTTCGTGGCAGAGCCGGTGATACTCAATACAGACTTAATTAGGCAATATTGTATTCTGCAATCTTGGGTTCTCATAGTACTCTATTGTAGTGTTTTGTTTAAAATTAACAGGGTAATTTATTAGTCAAGGATAGATTCCTCTAAATCCATTCCAGTGCAATGGGGCATGGAGTTTAACATAAAGACATCTTCTGCCACCCCACACAATAATTTAATTTACTATTAAGGGTAATTTAATGTAAAGGTCAGTGAGTGAGAGAAAGGGAAAGTGTATGGAGATTTATGTTCATATACATTTTCAGTAAATAAGAAAGCTCTTTATTTTAAAAATAGACCTTAATGGAAAGTTCTTTTATATATATATATATTATTAAGGATTTTCTTGTTTTACAGAAGTGTAATGCCTCGTGTATTTTTTTCCATGTAACATTTTTACAAATCCGTTTCATTTGTTGAGGCATTAGGGGGAGAAGAAAAAGAAAGAAAGAAAAAAGAAAGGGGGGTGGAGGGAGGGAAGATGGATGGGGTGGGGTCGGGTAGCGATGTTTCTATTATGCTTAATGTATGTAGAGTTTGGTGTCAGCGTTGCTTGTGTTGTTCACTTGTGTTCCTTTGGTGGTGAGAGAGGTTGGGATTGGCCTAGGGTGTGATTGTTTGTTTGTGACTGGCTGTGGTGATCTTTGTTTTCGTGTGTGAGTGAGGTGGGTGGGTGTTTTGGATCAGGTTAGCCATATTGATTTGTATGCTGTTGGTGGATTATTGTCATTGTCTTGTTGGGCTGTGTATGTGATAAAGGGGAACCATACCGGGGTGAAGGCGTCCCCGTGTCAGTTTCAGTTTATTAGTTAATTTTTCTAGTAGGGCTGTTTCCCATACTATTTGGTACCATTGGTCCATGCTTACTCCTGACAGGTCTCTCCAGTGTCTGGTTATGGTGTTTCTGGCTGCTGAGAGCAGGTGGGTTATGAGTTCCTTGTGGTGTAAATGAGCATTGTTGTCTTAGAAGATGTTTAGTAGGGCCAATTCTGGGGCGATATCTAATACTTGCTTAGTTATTTTACATATTTCTCGTATGGCTGTTGTCCAAAATAGTTGGATTTTGGGACACTCCCACCACATGTGGAGGTATGTGCCTATGGAGGTGCACCCTCTCCAGCATTTTGGTGAGGTTCCTGGGCGTATTAGCACTAGTTTCCTTGGTGTTAGGTACCACCTGTAGGTGAGTTTCAGTGTGAGTTCTTTTCTTTTCGTTGATATGGATTTAAAGGGGGGTTTAGACCACATTCTGGTCCATTGAGTGGGGTTAATCTCATAGTCTATGTCATTCTCCCATTGTTTTTTGATTGCGTCTAGGGGGTTTGTGGGATTTTGGAGTAGTATTTTGTATATTGCGGATACCGTCCCTTTACTGTTTCCCTTTGTTGTTAGGAGCAGGTTTTCGAAGGTTGTCAGGGGCCTAGTTACTGCTAATTTTACTGTTGGGTTGTTTAAGAGGGCGTGTAGTTGGTGTTGTGTTAACCAGGGCATTTGAACGCAAAGTTCTTTTGATAATATTTTTGTCTTGGTACCAGGATTAAAGACTGAATATTTGCCTCCTGCATTCACTGTTTTCTGCTGCCTGCTAATTAAAGGTAAAGGTAAAGGTACCACTGACCATTAGGTCCAGTCGCGGACGACTCTGGGGTTGCGGTGCTCATCTCGCTCTATAGGCCGAGGGAGCCAGCGTACAGCTTCCGGGTCATGTGGCCAGCATGACTAAGCCACTTCTGGCGAGCCAGAGCAGTGCACGGAAATGCCGTTTACCTTCCCGCCAGAGTGGTACCTATTTATGTACTTGCACTTGACGTGCTTTTGAACTGCTAGGTTGGCAGGAGCAGGGACCGAACAGTGGGAGCTCACCCCGTCACGGGGATTCGAACCGCCGACTTCTGATTGGCAAGCCCTAGGCTCTGTGGTTTAGACCACAGCGCCACCCATGTCCCTGCCTGCTAATTAATCCTGGCTAATTAATAAATACCTCCTGCTGCTTCCTGCTTCCACATTCCATCCTCACAAAGGGAAAAGTCAGGATCAGAAAGTGGTTCTTCCTACCTTTACTTTGGTGTATTCTGCATAAGATGCATTGCATAAATGGCAATGGGAAGCAGGGGAGGAAATATATGCAAGTACTGTGCAGCAAACACTGCCCCATGTGTGTGGTCTCCTTCACTGAAATGTTCCAACTTTGCAACCCATGAATATGGTGATGTTGTCACGTGTGTGGATTCATTTCATATTGGGAATATTTAAAAGAATGGACACCATAAAGTAGATAATTTTGTTACAATTGCCAAGTTTCAAAGGAAAACCTGAGTTTGTGGGCCAGCAGTTTAATTAATGTTAGTTGGCTTTACAGAACAGAGCATTTGATAGTGTGTGACATTTTATCTGCTATGTCCATAAAGCAAACTAATCCCTAGTGTGGATTTATTTAAGCCTTTTTATTAGGAGAGACTGTGTCCCCTTAACCTGCTGTACTAAGGTTCATAGTTTCAAAAGAGTTAATAGCAAGGCATGCACACCTATGTCAGACCTTCTGTTAGCCTTGCAGAAACTCTGTACCTCCGTTTCTTGTTATTTTAGCTGAGAGAAAAGCCCAAACAGCTTAGGAAGGCAGGAATATTTGACAGGCAGCCAGGCATTGTGTCAGTTTCAGGAGAGAAATAGATTTGGTAATCTTTGTAAAGAAATAGGATGTTTTAAAACTGCTTAGGGTGCAACCTGTTTTAAAAATGGTTAGGATGGGAATACGAAAAACTGAACTTGCCATATATTGAATGGTTTTAAGATTAAAAGAGAAAGCCCACAAATCTTTCCTCGGAATGCAAGTCTGAGTGATGAAAATATATAATCTTTGATACCCTTGAGCAAAAATGGATGGCTAAGGCTCTAGTCCTAACCTCACTTACTTGGGAGTAAGCCCCACTGAAGTAAAAGGACTTGCTTCTAAGTAGATGTAGTATTGTGTTGTAATTAAGAAACCAAAAAATTAATTCTTGCTTGTAGAATAGCTTCCTTGTATAGGAACATTCTGGTGTACTGCTGCTCATTGGGCTTCCCTCCCTTCATCAGCATTGTGCAGTAATTCAGGGATCTTCTCAGATGTTTCATAAACAAATGCTAATACTGCCTGGAGGGAATTGCTTCCTTCAGTGGTTTAGGACTCCCCCAGGAGAGACTCCCCCATGAACAGAAAGAGATTGTGTTCTTACAGCCTGCAACAGTTTTGCCTTTATTCCATTGTGCTTTTATGAGTTCGGTTCGCCTCTCCAGACTTTCACATCACCTTCTCCTGCAACCTGACCCTTTTAAAACTTAAGATACTAGGGACTGAACCTGGGACTTTCCATGCAACGCATGTGCTTTCAACTATCATCCCTTCCACACTAAGCAGCTGCAAGACTGCAGTAGTTTGCTAACAATCTGAGGGGTAAATCATAGCAGGGAAGTAGGAACAAGCTATCCTAGCTGCTGGAAATGGAGAACTCTCTGAAGCGTTTATAAGACAAAATACGGAATCAATATAGAAAAGAACACTCCGTGTTAAAATAATATCTCATAGCTTTTGTTGATTAGGGCCTAATTGTTTGTAGCCTTTATTTATGATGCTTTGAAAAGAAATCTGAAAGCATCATGGAAACAAATACATCTAAGTAAACCACCACCCATTATTTTACGTGATCAAAGTTAATGTAATGACTGGAAACAAAGTAATGTTTATAAAATGGCTGCTGAAGAATGCTGTTGGTCTTCAGAAATAGAGCTGGGTGGGAAAAGTCAAGTAGGAAACTAAGACAGATAGACCCACCAAACATACTTTGCAAGTTAAAAATATATTGTACTGTGTGCCTACATTGATCTGGTAATTTCATGCCTAAAAGCTCCCTGTGGAAGAGTGGTTAACTGCACCTGCTAGAAATGACTTAACCCTGGCCTGTTAAGGGCACTGTGGAGCCCCAGTGAAACTCTAATCATGGCAGAGCACGTGGTGACAGTTTGAATTCATCTTTCTCCCTCTTCTGTAATGAGGAAAAGAAACAGAATCGTATAACTGCCGCATGAGATGTATCATTCTGTCTTAAAACTGAAATTCTTTTATGATTCAAAATATTTGGGGTTTGTTTGGTTTTTTTTTTTTTTTTTTTGGTTACTAGACCAAAAAGAAGAAGAGAGATTTAAAGCACTTTAGAAAGTATATACTAAATAAGCACATCTATTTTATGTTAGAGTAAAAAGCTTTTTGACACAAAAACGTTTCTTCTAATAGGCTAAATAAGCTGTGGAGAATCCTTTGATTCCATTCAACTGGCAAAACAAAATTATTATCTAAATACAGAAACTTTATCTATTTAAAAGAGAAAATTCCATGATTCAAATATATTCTATTATGTAAGCTAGACATAAAACATTGTAAGTGATGAATGGTAACATCACTTGCTAATGATGGACAACTTTGGTCAAATTTTTAATGCCTTTTGCATTGTTTATTTCTTAAAGTTATCTGAGTTTATCATCAGACAGTGGCTTGCATTTGAGAACACAAAGGAAGGGACTTCTGAGCAACATTAAACTACATTTTACAGAAGCAAATAGATTTCCATTCCTTTTTTATTATTTCTAAGGAAGAGTCTTTGTAAAATTCTCATATAATGTATTCTTTTGTTTGGAAAGATAGTTGGCAAATAGAATATTTGAAGCCAAGGCACTTAACTGCATGCAGAAGAAACTCCTAGACCAGGGCTCACTTACATTAGTAAAACTTAACAAACTACAGGTGTATTTTGTTGTTGTTGTTCAAACTGTAGCTGATGTTGCTGAGAAAACAGAATTGGACCTTAGTATCCTTAGTATCTCCCTCCCTCTCTCCCTCTCTCTCTCTCTCTCTCTCTCTCTCTCTCTCTCTGTGTGTGTGTGTGTGTGTGTGTCCCATGTGCTCCTATAAAGAAAATAACATGGAATCACTCCCACATCTGTTTCCATGGGAACAATGAAATGTGTTAGATAATCATTCATGGCTGTTTCTGTGAGTGCTGTAAATTGTACCATGAAATTTGTCAAGGCTGATATCACATGCAGAGACAACTCACTCCAGTTGATGATTTGCTGCTGTTTTAATTGCTGTTTTATTTCTGTTTTGATTGCTCAGCTGCTTATTGTATTTTATTGTTGGAGTATGTTGTAAAAAGCCCTGGAATTATTGATGAAGGGCGGCATAAAAATCCTATAGGTAGCTAAATAACTCACTCACTCACTTCCTGTCTGTAAAGGTGTGCCCCTATAGAATGTGTAAACCAGATCTGAATCTTTGGTGTGGGTGTACAAAATAAATCCTAAGAACTATACATATTGGAAGCTGTGCACTTCTATTTGGACTTCTGACTCTTAGTTAAGCTCCATGTGCTTACCCAGCAAACATACTTCTATATTGATTATTTCATTACGTATGCGCAAGGCCGCTTGTGACTTCAGTCAATGGCTGTTAGTAATCTCTGGTCAGCAAGCTGTGGCAGGAAGGTTTTCTGTTAATCAAGTGATGATTAGAGAATCTTATTGTCTCCATTCAGTATTGTACCATACCCTCACAGGTGTCTCAGCTAAGCATTGATAAAAGATGGAATTCTGTTTAGAGTTACTGTTTAGAGTGGTTTATTACACCACTGTAATAGAATCCTCCAGAAAACTGGTTTTTTTTATATATCCATTTTCTGGAGGATTCCATTACACAGATGTAATTATTAAACATACATTATTTTATATCGATAGATATAGATATAAACAAAAATCCCAAGTGCATGCATGTGTGTGGTATGTTAAGGAGAATGCAACTTGTGTGGTTAATCTGTAGAACAACCAGCCATTGTGCACATTCACCAAGTCCCATGAAGAATGTGCACATAATCCATGAAGAAAGAATTGTGGACATTTCTCAGTATATGTACATAATCTGCAACAGGCCTTGGGGAATGTGTATGTTTCAATTTTCCCTCCCCTCCCACAATTCTGATAGAAATCACACACACACCCCATGCTGCCATTAAGCTTAGGAACAATGTGCAAAAAGCTTAGGGAGAATGTAGAAAAATTAGGCAATAAATGCACATTCCCCAAGACCTGTTGGGAGATTGTATATTTTGAGCAGAAAATGTGCACAATGCCCTCTTTATGTGTGCATTCTCTATGAGGCCTGGTGAATGCACACAATGACTGGTTGCTATACACATTAACTATTCAACTTACATTCCCCTTAACTAAGAGGGCGCATGCACATGCACTAGGTTGAATTTTTGTTTTCTATAATATTAGCTGGAATTTTGTTCATTATATTATTTTAGGGGGGAACAGTGGGCCTCACCACAGTAGCAGTGATACCACTTCGTTACTAACACAAATCAGCACTGATATATTTTTTTTAAAATAAACCCAAATATGAGGATTGTTCTTCCTTTGTAATGTTCATATGTAATCTACTCTGCAGGCATTGCAGGGTTAGGCATGGAATTTAGTTAGAACAGCTTTCCAGATTAGGATTTCAGAAGGATATAAAAAAAAGCCCAAACCCTTCATGTTCACAGAGGCGTAATTCACTATGGTGATGAAGTAATGAACAAGAGGGCAAGAGCTACAACAACTGTGTTATACTTAGCAGGCATCCACCTTTAGCATGAAGACATCCCTTCCCTTCTTATTCATATATTACAGATATAGCTATATGATGCTGTGTGTTTCTACCCGTTTTAGTCAGAAAGTCATACCCAGACTGTGAAGTACAGCTGCGCCACAATGCAGCGTGAGAATATAAGTAGTCAAGAAGATATCAATTATACTGCCTTATCTGTAATTTCACTTGGATGCCTCAGTTCTCCTGTGGACTTTAGTCCCAAGAATATTTTGAATAGAACAGAGAATGGTAATTATAATGCTAAATATCTCTCTTCCCTGGTCTTCCTCATTACAATATTTCCCCCTGTCATTTTATGTGCTCAAAAGATACACCTGTGTCACTTTATTAGATTTATACTTCAGGTTTCTCTTACCACAGATCATAAGCCAGGAGTCTGAAGTAGCAAAGTCTTGTGGCCCTGCCTGAAAGGGTTTCAGAACTGTGAACCTATTTCAACACTCCTAGTAATAAGGACTTTGTGGACAGCTCCCTCTGATACATTCAGTGCACCTACCCACAGATATTCAAGATTCCTATTGTGGCTAGAGAGAGTCATTTTTACGAGAGTTGAAAGTGTTTTGAGAGAGCTACAGTTTTCCATAATTGCACACTAACTTGTCCTGCTGTAGCCTGTTTGTCCTGCTGTGGCCTCTGTTCAAACAGGGTATGCAGAATTTTTAAACAACTGCAAAACCATCTGACCCAAGACAATGCTTGGATGTTGGTGTGCTCACCACAGACAATGCTGCTTCTACTGTACCACTTTCAACCCTCTGGAGGAAAATGCTGTTTCACCTTATGATGCCCTATTTTTTAAAGCAAAGCCTGGTGTTTCCTGTGCTAAAAGGGGGTTGAGCTTTTTGACTTGAACTAGTCATTATTGTTTGAGAAGTAGTCTCCTTAACTATCGGTTCCAACGTTCTGTTTCTTAACTCCTTCCTGTGTGTCAGTAGCCTTATTCAAGCATTCTCTACCTTGGTTAACCAAACATGTGAGAGGGGGAGAGTGGACATGAGTCTGATACTTCCACCTGCATCCACGACACTTGCTATGAATTCAAAAGTGAAAGTGTGCAGTGGAGAACCCTCCTGTACTCCTGAAGGGCCCCATGTGATATAGAACCCTCATCATCAACCTTTTATTCGACCGTCAGTCAGAAAAAAGTACATTTATCAATACACAGTTAAAACATCCAAGAAGATTTTAGAACTTAGCCAACACTAAAATGGGCTAAACAGATAGCCCCAAATCAATACAGTCAATTATAGTCTTGCGGCGCTTAAAAGCTAAAAAAAGAAATTTGGCCACCAAGGAAGGTATAGCTCTAGCGACATTATTCAGCAAGTGTAAAACCTGGTTTTCTCCGGGTAGGGAGCTAAATTGACATAGGAGTGGGTCTATAAAATTTTTCCTAAGCTCTGCATAAGAAGGGCAAGTCAAGAGAATGTGTTCGGTGGACTCAACCACACCCATGGCACAATGACAGGTTCTCTGGGCGTATGGTACTCCCCTGTACCTTCCCCACAATATCGCAGAGTCAAGGACATTTAGTCTAGCCGCTGTAAGAAGTCTGCGGTATTCCACATAGTGGATTTCTGCAAGGTAGGGGGCTGGTATGGTCCGATAGATCTGGTCCCCTAGGAACATCCCTGGTTTTACCTGGGCTATGTCCTCTTGTCTGGCAATGTCACTCAGTCTCCGGGAGATCACAGCTCTAGCTTGATTGTACGTCATAGACTCAAAGTAAAGATGAGACAATCCGCAGGATTGAACCTCGTTAGTAACCTCCCTTTCCCACGATGATTGGAAATCGTCCCTCAATATCAAGGGGGCAATACCCACTGGTTTAAAACAAAGCTTGAGCCATAGCCAGAGCTTCGTCTTCAAGGCCACATACCGTAGAGCTTGCCAGCCGACCTCTAATCTCATAACCGCACCCGCTACCGAGGGGGGAATCCTAAGGATGGCTCTAAGGAATCGCGTTTGGATAGAATCCAGCTTCAAAAAGTCCCTACGGGAGCCTAAAGAGATGCCCACCAAAAGAAGGGGGAGGACTTTCATTTGAAAGAGTCTCAAAGCTATCTTCACTGATTGAGCCTGATTCTTAGCATATAGAGATCTAATCTGGATGGCTGCTTTAGATGCATTAGTTATTATATAGTCTCTATGGGCCAGAAAAGACCTATTTGACCGTATTACTTGTCCCAGATATTTAAAGCAGTTAACCTGCTCTAGGGGGATCCCGTTCATCGACCATCGATGGAGTCTCGGTCGGGCAGAGAAGACCATGATCTTGGTCTTAGCATAATTGGGTTGGAGCTCATGCTGATCACAGTATTCATGTAGAGCTTGCAACATTCTCCTCAGTCCAATAGGGGATCTAGCAAGAAGTGCAGCGTCATCCGCATACAGAAGAACATTCAGAGATCGGCCTGCTAATTGGGGGGGGGATATAGAACCCTAATTTTCCAGCGTTCTGCATCATGCAGAAGCCACCACAAGTAGAGGAGACAGTCACCCTTGAAATTGTGCAAAGCAGCAGGGTAAGGGGCACAGCTAGCATCCTTATACCCACTCTCGCCTTGTGTGTTTATTTAATCCAGATAGTGAATGCATGAATAAGACTGTTGTTTCTACAAGGATAGTGGAATTGGGCATTGGTGTGTGTGTGTGTGTGTGTGTGTGTGTGTGTGTGTAGGACTTGATCATATGAGATTGCCTTACCCCACCTGTGCCCACTCAACTGCTTTGATCAGAGGAACTGGCACTACTACAGGTGCCACATAATACCCATTCCACATTTGTAAGAACTCAATCATTTAGTGTGGCAGTGCCTGCACTTTGGAACTCCCTGCCTATTGAGATCAAGCAGGTGCCTTCACCATACTCTTTTGAGTGCCTACTAAAAACATTCTTGTTTGGACAAGCCTACCCTGATGCTCAGAAAGTTGACAAAGTTTTATACTTAGCATCTTAACTTTTGTATGTTTTCAAATAAGGTTCTAATTTTTTCTTGATTTTACTGTTTTATCTTTCATAAACCACTTTGAAGTTGTTGTTTTTTACAAGTGGTGAATAATTTTAATGAAATATAAACAAACAAATAAATTAAAGCTGAAGAAATATTAAACCAGTTGTGGAGCAATTGTAGCAGTTCAGATAGCATTATGACTGACTGTGTTTTGTTTTACTTGTTGTATCATATGCACACCATTTTTAAACCTCTTTAGATGAAAAATAAATGTAGCTTAGAATGGTATCTCATGCTGCTGTTATGAAAATATCATGCAAAGCTAAAATAAGCTAAGTACCTTTTCCTCTTTTTGAAATAGTGCTTCTGAGGAGCTAGTTTAAAACAGGTTTTTCTTTTTCTTTTTCAGGTAAGTGGAAGTTTCTCATTCATTGCTGCTGTGAGAGTGTTTGATCACTGTGGTAAGTGCTCTTCATGGAGTGATTATACTGATCTGCTTCCCTCTATAAATTAGTGTTATCTAGGGAGCCTAGCTAGTTAATGCTTACTGAATCCTGTACTGCTATTTAGCTTTACAGATTTTATCTTTCTTGAGTTTGCCTTTTTAGTTCTTCAGATATCATTCAGATTTGGTCTTCTAAGACCTTCTGACCAGAAAGGATGTTGAATTCCATGAATCGTGTTAGTTATAGGAAAGAAAAGCTCTTAACATTTGGTTCTTTCATGCAGTTTATTTGTCACATCACAGCTGATGTTTAATTAAAACAATTGAGTATAGTAGCCTGGTGCTGGTCAGTGATAGGTTTCCTTGGATTTCATATGGCAGTCTGATTGCCTATATATTGCCAGTTTTTGAATGCCTGTTTGATTTTGCATTGTCTAGAAATACAGTACTACCTATTTAATTATAATATGAGTATATTATAAATGCCACACTGCAGGGTTCATTGAGTCCTAGCCATGTTGTTTTGTGTTGGCATATTATTTATTAATCATTCTGACATATATTGTTCAGTGTATTTATGCATTTAGCTTGTTATATGAATTACAACAAAGAATGCAGCAAAGGGGGAAAGATAAACAGCAGAACTCTGCTTAACTGAACTTAAATGCTGGTTGGAATTAATGTTACATGCCTACAAATAACATTTGTTTTTAAATAAGTGAGATATGACAAAATTTCCTTTCCTGAACCAATGTGAAATCGGTTATTATCAACAAGAGACTATGTTACACCATGTGTAGCTGATATTCCTAGACCTAAAGTAAAGCTAGCCATTAGCTGGATCTGGCCTGTCCACAGGACTCTCATGGGCCACTTACTAGGTACTTGTTGGCTACAAAAGGTTCTGTTCTGATCATAGGAGGTTTATCTGGCTCTGAATATGGGAAAGCGAGCTCTAGCCTTGGTGATGGAGATTCAGTGTTGGGTTCCCTCTTCCTACTGCCACAACAACTTCCATGACCCTTTGGTATGGCTGAAAGTGGGGCAGGTTTGGGATGTGCTTAGAGAGACCCAAATAAAATTTGACTGCAAATGAATGGATGCTTTTACAGTTGTCTGATACGCACACACATGCCAAACTGGATATTGAATTATGCCCATCCTGACACAGTTCAAGCCCATTTATTTCACTCTTATTTGAAACAATGGGAGGGAACTACTTCACATATGATGTGGGGGGAGGACTACCCTGTAAGATTGCAAGAGTGCTCCTGCCTTCTGCCCTGCTGACAACAGGGCTTGGATGCCAGCAGGGCATTTGCTATGGCAGATGAACCACCTTTGATTTGCCCTCCATCTTTAGTACACAGTGGTTCTACTTGTTCTCATTATTAGTTATTTCTCTCCATATAGTGAAACTATCATCATCATCACTATTACATATGTTCACAATTTTGTTGAATTCCACTTGACTTTGTTTATCCATTTTTACTTTTTATCCAGTTAGATTGCTCCTACAGTATTTTGTTCTCAGGCTAATATTAAATTACTGCTCTGATTTTTGCACACACATGTATTCTATAACCACATGTCTTTATTTACTGTAGTCCATGACCTCACCTTCACCCCATCACATTTTTTGTGGGATTAGCCTGAATCACATTCCATAAAGCAAAAAGCACATTAGTTGCATTCATTTGTGAAGTCACATCCAGAGGGATTGAGGTCAGAAAGCTTATCACTGTACTCTGTAGACCGGTAAATTTAATATAAAAGGATTTATAATGAGCTTTTAGCTTCAGTTTTTTGCCCTTACCAAGTAGGTCTTAATGTTTAGCAATGAAATGGACAGCATAATCCAAGGAAAGAATGTGCACAGCCCTCAGAACTTGTGCCTTCATGCTACACTGCATAGAACCAATAGGGACAGCAATGATATTGAGCTACTGAATGATACATTTTAGATTGCCTTGTTTTACTTGGCTTGCTTAATGTCCCATGGATACACTCAGTGTGTGGTAGGTTAGCAATGATACATTGACTTGCTAAGCAATAACACTTAAGAGTTGATTGGGTTTTCACTCAAGGCACCAGTATTTACCTGCACTAATTTATACCAATCAAACTCTTGTTGCAATACCCTGAAATTATGTTTTCATAATTTCAGATCACATTTATTGGCCTACCTGGAAAGCATTGTATTATGTGCAAACAAACAAAAAAATCATAAACCTATTATGTATAACTATCAGTTGTCTCAGAAACAATTGAAAGATATATTCTGTTGCTTTATGTAATGGAATAAACACTTTGGAACGACTATAAGAACACTGAGCACAGAAAAGAAATCTTAATCCTATACTTTTTAAACTGCGGCAGGAGATCAGATAGTCCTTGGCATACAATTTTCTGGGATAGACAGAGGACCTCTAGCTATGCATGTACACAAATGGCACAACTATGACACAGCTAGGGGGTGGGGATTGGCTGTGTGTCTATGCAGTTCCCACTGGTTGGATTCTGACCCTTTCAGTATGCACACCTTTTGCCACTTCCCTCTAATCCCTGCAGTCCTTAGCATCACTGTTGTGAAGTGTCCCCAAGCTTTTGGAACAGTGGGAGATGGTACTGGGGCTGCAGGGATGGGTAGAATCAGCAAAAGTATTGCTCTCTCTGCTGTCAGGACATTTCCCAAGTGGAACTCCACACAAGGACTGCTTCTACTACCAGGAACAAATCTAGATCCAACCCAAAGTGTGAGGCAACCCTTAGTTTTTTTAAAAAAACAGGCAACTTGGGAAATGGTGTTGCCACTGGTGGGCCTTGATTTCATTTTGCAGCATTTGCTTGTGTTTGCCATGGCTGTTTCACCTGTCAAATTTATTTGCTGAACTGAGAATTTACTATAGTTTTATTTATTTATTTTATTAAATTTATATAAGGCCCTATACCCGCAGATCTCAGGGAGGTTCACAAGATAAAAATTACAATATAACACAAAAGACATTGTTATTTTACATAAGAATATAATTACAGAAAATAGTTACTGTATGGGAGGCCATAAATGAAAACTAGGATGAGTTTTGATTGTCATACTCCATTGTTACTTAGTGGTTAATGGCCATTTGCAAATCAGCCAGATCAGTTTGACTTACTTAGACACTGACTTCTGAATGAACAATTTGAAAACTCAAGAGACATTTGTCAGTGCTGCTGCAGGTATATTTGTGTGGTGTTTGGGTTTATGATGCTAAATATATAGCTATTTTATTTTAAACATTATCGAGTAGTAGTTTATAGTGATACCTTAAATCCAGAATTTAGCCTATGGGAAGAATTGTAAAATTGTATAGCAATACTTATTCACTTCCCCATCAGCTCTTTTTATTGTATTAATTTCCTAAATGAAACATGTATTTGTGCTGTATGTTTCTTTTTTGTAAGTTACATCCAGGTGGGGGCGGGGGAAATCCCTAAATGGCCTTGTACTTCTTACTTATTTTCCTAAAGTTACATGGTTATTAGCTATTTCCTAGTGGGTTTCGAAGACTACAAATTCATAAAGGGAAACTGAATTGCTCTGTATTCAAAAATAAACATGATGCACTGAATCTAATTGGGGGCTGTGGTGTCTGTATGTGTATTAGGAATGCACAGAAAAATGATAATGGCCACTTACCCTGCTTGTGAATTGGTGGCATTTGCACCTCATTGTGGTCTCCCTCTCTATCCTGGGGGCGGGGTGAAAACTATATCTTCACTGCCCGCCTTTGGGTTCTCCCTCAGCTGGCAGCTTTGGACAACAGCATAGCCCACCAACTCTATATCTGAACTGCCCAATTGTGGGGAGGAGCCTGGGCCCAGGCCAGAGTCAAGAGGTCTTCACTCCAGTTCAGCACCTAGGAATAAAAGGTGACTGTGTCACTCAGCACAGTCGGCTGGAGAGCATCTCTGGGAAATTCATATGTTGTCTGAGAAAATGTTTCATTGCAAATTTAACCTCAGAACAAATGGGAATAATTGTATTTCCAGAGAGGTGCTAAGAGAGATGGCATGGTGGGGGAGGACCACAGATTACCCTCCCAATGGTGGTGTCACTGCCTATTACCTGGATTGCATGAGCCGGGTAGCAGTAAGGTGCCATCTTGCTGCTGCCCTGCCACACCCTTGCACTGTCCAGATAGGCATCAGTCACACCTAAAACTCTAGGTGTGATATCCAATATACTCAGATATCACAATAGGCCTACTGGAATCAATGGATTAAAGCACTAGGTGTGACATTCAACATTACTAATACTCAGAGTAGACCCACTGAAGTCCAGTGTGACTAACATTGGATATTACCGTAGTATTCGAAAGAAACAGGAGGTCACTTGAAACAACCTCTGGTAGCTGTGTAGAACTCAGGACGAAAGGGAGAAACGAGCTAAGAGGAAGGCATGTTTGGCAAATCCTCACCATGATCAATTCCTGCTCGGAAACCTATGTCCCCACTGTGGAAGGACGTGGATCCAGAATTAGCCTCCACAGTCACTTATGATCACACCATTGAGACCGTATTCATGAAGACAACCTTACTCAGTGAGTGATCGCCAAAGAAGGAGAGCTCTGTGTGCTCAAATGCCTTCACACATTAACTGAAAAACAGCTCCAGTTATCAAAAAGAGCAGAGCCCCACATAGAACATATTGCAGTAGTTCCTACTGCAGCTACCCTATTATTGCAGCAATCTGATTAAAGCCTGTCTCACCAAGACCAATCCAGCTGGTAATTGGAATGCTTCTCTTTTTTCTCTCAAGGCCTCTCGTTCCAGCCAATTGTAGTTGCAGTCACCACCAGCCCATCCTCAGGTGCCAAAATCAGATGGGCTCCCCTGGTTGCAGTGCCACTACTACTGGGGTTTAGGAGTTGAGTGTGCTCTTGCTCATACTCAAAACTACTTTATCCACATTTCCCCCAAAAATTTCAAGTCTTAATCTCCTCTCACATACACTTTTCTACCCAAAAGATTAAAATCCAACATCATACCCAACAGAACAATCTGGTGGTGTGGGCAAATTACTCTGTTGTAGATTTTCATTTGTTACTTATTATTCTACCCTACAGTGAATAGCTAACATGTTTTCTGTCCTGTTATCCATCGTTCCATTTCAGTTAACCTGCACTTCTTTTAGAGCCTGCTAGAAGCATACTTTCTCCTTCATGGATCACTGCCTTGCCGTGGCAAAGGGGCTTAAATAACTCAGAGAAGCTATGAGCTATGCCGTGTAGGGCCACCCAGGACGGACAGGTCATAGTGGAGAGTTTTGACCAAACGTGATCCACCTGGAGTAGGAACCGGCAAGCCACTCCCAGTATCCCTGCCAAGAAAACTCCATGGACAAAGACAACAGGCATATAAAAGTTATGACGCTGGAAGATGAGCCCCTTAGGTCGGAAGGCGTCCAACATACTACTGAGGAAGAGCGGAGGACAAGTACAAGCAGATTCAGAGCTGATGAAGTGGCTGGGCCAAAGCCAAAAGGTCGCTCAGTTGCAGATATGCCTGGAAGCGAAAGGAAAGTCCAATGCTGTAAAGAAAAATATTGCATAGGAACCTGGAATGTAAGAACCATGAACCTTGGTAAGCTGGATGTGGCAAAAAATGAGATGGAAAGAATAAATATTGACATCCTGGGCATCAATGAACTAAAATGGACGGGAATGGGCAAATTCAGTTCGGATGACCATCATATCTACTACTGCGGGCAAGAATCCCGTAAAAGAAATGGCCTTGGAGTTCAAAACAAAGCAGGGCAAAGGCTAATAGAGCTCTGTCAAGAAAACAAGCTGGTCATCACAAACACTCTTTTCCAACAGCACAAGAGGCGACTCTACACATGGACATCACTAAATGGGCAGCATCAAAATCAGATTGATTATATTCTCTGCAGCCAAAGATGGAGAAGCTCTATACACTCAGCAAAAACAAGACCTGGAGCTGACTGTGGCTCAGATCATCAGCTTCTTATAGCAAAATTCAAACTTAAGCTGAAGAAAGTAGGAAAAACCACTGGGCCGGTAAGATACAATCTAAATCAAATCCTTTATGAATACACAGTGGAAGTGAGGAACAGGTTTAAGGATTTAGATTTGCTGGACAGAGTGCCTGAAGAACCATGGATGGAGGCTCGTAACATTATACAGGAGGCAGCAACGAAAACCATCCCAATGAAAAGGAAATGCAAGAAAGCAAAGTGGCTGTCCAACGAAGGCCTTACAAATAGCGGGGGAGAAAAGGCAAGCAAAATGTGAGGGAGATAGTGAAAGATACAGGAAATTGAATGCAGATTTTTGAAAAATAGCAAGGAGAGACAAGAGGGCCTTCTTAAACGAGCAGTGCAAAGAAATAGAGGAAAACAATAGAATGGGGGGGGGGACAGAGATCTGTTCAAGAAAATTGGAGATATGAAAGGAACATTTCATACAATTACCATAATAAAGGACAAAAGTGGTAAGGACCTAACAGAAGCAGAAGACATCAAGGTTGCAAGAATACACAGAGGAATTATACCAGAAAGATATGGATGTCTCGTACACCCCAGGCAGTGTGGTTGCTGACCTCGAGCCAGACATCCTGGAGAGTGAAGTCAAATGGGCCTTAGAAAGCACTGCTAATAACAAGGCCAGTGGAAGTGATGACATTCCAGCTGAAGTATTCAAAATTTTAAGGTGCTACACTCAATATGCCAGCAAGTTTGGAAAACTCAGCAGTGGCCACAGGATTGGAGAAGATCAGTCTACATCCCAATCCCAAAGAAGGGCAGTGCCAAAGAATGCTCCAACTACTGCACAATTGCACTCATTTCACACACTAGCAAGGTTATGCTTAAAATTCTACAAGGCAGGCTTAAGCAGTATGTGGACTGAAAACTCCCAGAAGTGCAAGATGAATTTCAAAGGGGCAGAGGAACCAGAGACCAAATTGCAAACATGCGCTGGATTATGGAGAAAGCTAGAGTGTTCCAAAAAAAATCTACTTCTGCTTCATTGACTATGCAAAAGCCTTTGACTGTGTTGACCACAGCAAACTATGGCAAGTTCTTAAAGAATTTGGAGTGCCTGGTCACCTCATCTGTCCCCTGAGAAATCTCTATGTGGGACAAGAAGCTACAGTTAGAACTTGATATGGAACAACTGATTGGTTCAAAATTGGGAAAGGAGTACGACAAGGCTTGTCTCCCTGTTTATTTAACATATGCAGAATTCATCGTGCAAAAGGCTGGGCTGGATGAATCCCAAGCTGGAATTAAGATTGCCGGAAGAAATATCAACAACCTCAGCTATGCAGATGACACAATCTTGATGGCAGAAAGTGAGGAAGAATTAAAGAACCTTTTTTTAAAAAAAATCATATTTATTGAAGTTTCCAAAACTCAAAAAAGAAAAAAAAAGAAAAAGAAAAAATAAACCTTTACAATTGAAGCCTTACTTTCATTAACATCTTTCCAGGACTCCCCCATCCCCCTCCCTATTGTATTCCCCTTTCATTAATTTGGTTCCACAAGTTCTTACTCCCAATTTAAAACTTATTTTGTTTAACCCACTATTCAATTTAGTAAGATAACCACTTTCCCTTTACATTCCACCATCCCTCATCATTAAAAGAAAGTTTTTCCCCCAAGGTCCACCCCAATTTCCTTCCACGAATTCCCTTTTTTTGATAAACACGTCCAAACAAAGTAAAAAATATAAAAAGATTCAAAAAATAGTTGTACACCCTTTGGATTCCAGATCTCCCCCCACCCTTCCCCGGTTTCGATTCCCCATGTCCATCAATCTATCTACTGTCAGCCTGGAGATCTCACGTCCATAGCCGGGTTTTTTTTTCCAGTTCCACCTTGCCGGTTTTTTGTTTTTTTTTAATAATGTTTAACTTCAGACGCCCAGTCTTAAAGAGGCCCCTGACAGGCCTTTAGTTTTCCTTGGTCTTTCACAATAATATGGCTCCTCCCTTGTTCTTTCCAAGTCGTCATCAGTCCTTTGTTCTTTTTTCTCACTTTCTCAGGTTTCTTTTCCTGTTCCGCTGCAAAAACATTCTAATTCAAAAATTTGATACCTCTACAGGGGTTGTTGTTAGTTCAGGAACAAAAACTTGCGTCCAGTCCCTTCCATTCTTCAATAGATGCTTCTATTGTCTCCTTTAATATAAACACCTCTGTAGACAAAATACTGTTTCGTTTTTGCAGCTTTCCCAGAAGATAACAAGTCCTGTGCGATTCCAAGAGTATTTTTCCACTTACGGCCGTTCTTGTAATGTCCTAAAGCCCCTCTAGGGGGATTATAGTAACTTTGTTTCCTCAAATCCAAAAGTCAAATTGTTATTCCTTATTTTCGACAATTTATATCCAAATTGTAACAAAACTGACCAGCAAAGTCCTCATAGCAAAGTCCTCTTTATATTCTCCAACTTTGACAGCTACTTTGACAGCTGTCAAAGTCTCTGTCTCTCTTCGCCAGGCTCTCTCGTGGATCGCCCCGGTTCCCGGGGGGGTTGCACTTTCACTCTCACCATCCACTCTTCTCCTCCAGCACAGTTCTTATAATTTCCTATCGTGGAATTAATGATTTTTATCAATAAACAGAAGCAAGCTCCTTTCTCGACCTTAGTTGCCAAATCCTTGTTTTAAAATGTCTACAATCCGAATCCGAAAAAAAAAAATTCTCCTTTTAAGTCCGATTTCCAAATCACTCACGGGTTGTTGTTTATAGTCCAAATTTTCAATAGAAGTCAGCGCTCTCCGTCGAATGGCATGCGGCTTCGCTCAGCAGGGAAAGCAGAGGACTCATAGCACCACGCCACCCCCATCCCCCGCTCCGTAGCCTTTAAAAAGGCTCCTTCGCGGGTTGGGGGGCGCTAACGGTGCCCGCCGAGTCAACCATGTCCACGGGCTCCGTGCCCGTGGTTTTTGAGGGTCCCCGCGTCGCCGGCGCAGTAGGACCCAACTCCTGCCGAGCAGGCTCCCTCCGGAGCTCGGAGGGAGTCCGCCATTCGGCGATGGCGCCAACCCGGAAGTCCAGAATTAAAGAACCTTTTAATGAGGGTGATAGAGGAGAGTGCAAAATATGGTCTGAAGCTCAACATCAAAAAAAACTACGATCGTGGCCACTGGACCCATCACCTCCTGGCAAATAGAAGGGGAAGAAATGGAGGCAGTGAGAGATTTTACTTTCTTGGGCTCCATGATCCCTGCAGATGATGACAGCAGTCATGAAATTAAAAGACACATGCTTCTTGGGAGAAAAGCAATGACAAACCTAGACAGCATCTTAAAAAGCAGAGACATCACCTTGCTGACAAAGGTCTGTATAGTTAAAGTTATGGTTTTCCCAGTAGTGATGTATGGAAGTGAGAGCTGGACCATAAAGAAGGCTGATCACCAAAGAATTGATGCGTTTGAATTATGGTGCTGGAGGAGACTCTTGAGAATCCCGTGGACTGCAAGAAGATCAAACATATCCATTCTTAAGGAAATCAGCCCTGACTGCTCACTGGAAGGACAGATCCTGAAGCTGAGGCTCCAATACTGTACTGAAGGACAGATCCTGAAGCTGAGGCTCCAATACTTTGGCCACCTCATGAGAAGAGAAGACTCTCTGGAAAAGACCCTGATGTTGGGAAAGATTGAGGGCACAAGGAGAAGGGGATGAAGCTACAAACATGAGTTTGACCAAACTGCGGGAGGCAGTGGAAGACAGGAGTGCCTGGCGTGCTCTGGTCCATGGGGTCATGAAGAGTCGGACGCGACTCAACGACTAAACAACAACAGAAGCATACTTTGGAAAATCAAGACTTTCTGTGGTAGTAACATGAGCTGAAAATTAAATACTCTTGTCCTCACTTCAACATCTGATGATTTATCTTAGTTCAGAATCTGCACATTGTGTTTAATGCGTAGCACAAAGCTGCATCTCTTGCTTTTCTTAATTCCAGTTGGTGTGTGTATTGATATCAGGTCAAACCATGCAAGAATGGACATTTATCCCTTCCTTTTTCCAGCCACAAGGTCCACCACCCTGAAATTTGCCCTTCCCAGTGTAGCTAGGAAAGGTATAAGATAAACCTTGCCTCCCTGTGCACTTTTATCCAGATAACAATCTCCCATCCTACCCCAGCATTAAGAAAAACAAGACCCCCTGCTACACACAGTGCATTAAGCCTAATGCATAGTTTACTTTTGTTTTCATTTTCTTTGCTGTGGTTAGAAGATTAAGAACCATCCTTTTAATAAATGCACACAAAATAAACACACAATAATGTGTCTGTCATGCTGTGATCTACTATCACCCTTAATGTCTACCATTTGTGGCAGAACTAAATACCAACCTAATTTTGGCCCTAACGGAAGAATATATTACTGGCTTTAGACATGGCCTCCTGCTCTCTGCTTCCCCTTGATTGCTTCTTTGGCATGCTTCCTGACAGTAATTATATTCCCAAGTTATAAAGCTCTCAGCTGAGACTTAATGACAGCAAAAAATCTTATAAGGTTTACTGGGTAGTGATTTGACCTTTTCCTTGCTAATTTGTTTGTTTCTAATAATGCTGCACTTCCAGTTCAGTGGGCAACCTTTTTTTTTTTTTTTAAAGGCATGAGTTTTTGTTCAAGCACTCTTTGCAGCAGTAATTGGCAGTGAACACTGAATGGTTGAGCTGGTTTGGAGAAACCAGGCCAACCTCCCTTACAGGGTTGTTGCGAACACAAAATGGGATGCCACCCTAAGTTCCTTGGTAGGGGGGTACAAATGTAGTAGTAACAATGCTAGGCTTTCTTCCATCCTTAGAAGTGACTCAGCTGTGGGCAGCAAATATACAGGTGCCGCTCAAGGGCAGCTGGGCATGGGTCACTACCGATACATTCTGTGTAATCCTGTCCTACTTTTTTGACATTGTTCCATTTAGTTTCCATTTAGTTTAATTTGTTTCTCAGCAGAACATGGAAGTTTTTGTTGTTGTTTCAGTATTCCCCGCGTGCGCACACACACATACGCACACGCGCGCACACACACACACACACACACACACACATGCTGCTATTATTAAACAGTTTCTAAGCTCTCTTGGTGCTGTACTCTTTAAAGAACAAAGACACAAATTTGACTTTTCTCTTCAAAATACCCATGAGTGGTGACTGAGAAAGGACTGGGATCTTGCTCCCATATATTTTGGAGAGGGAAGCTGCAGTTCCTGCTCCCTTCATAGGGTAATGTGTTGATGCTGAAATCCCATCCACTGAAAAGCCATCATTTAGACCAGGGGTCAGCAAACTTTTCATCCACTGTCCCTCAGTCCTTGTGGGGGGCTGGGCTATATTTTAGAAAGAAAAAAAAAGAATGAATTCCTATGCCCCACAAATAACCCAGAGATGCATTTTAAATAAAAGCACACATTCTACTCATGTAAATCACGCTGATTCCCGGACTGTCCGTGGGCTGGATTGAGAAGGAGATTGGGCTGGATCCGGCCCCCGGGCCTTAGTTTGCCTACCCATGATTTAGACAGAAGGACCCCCTTCGTAATAAATGTAATATATGATGTTTAGTTACTTCTTCTTTAATTTTTACAGACACCTGTCCTTTTTTTAACCTGGTTAATTGCAATACATTTGCAATAGATTTGTCTGTATTGTTTTTAAATTTATATTTCTCTTACCACAAAAAGGGAAGACCTAAGCACAGTTGTTTTTCACTTGTATGACTGAGCTGCCATTAAACATGCATCAGTAACTTCCCTGCTGCTCTTTTCTGTTCTGACACCCACCTTGTGGACTGCCCTGCGGAGCAAAGGGAGTGTCATGCCCAATCATTAAATTGCTTCAGGCAGCTGGTGAAGACCTTTGGCTGAGTTATCTTCTTATAGCTTAGTGTGGTGTTTTGACAGCTATTCTGTAATCCTAAATTTTGTGAAAAACACTTTCATGTTCATTTTTTGTTATTTGAGTTTAATTGGGGAGTGGATTTTTTTAAATACTGTTATTATCTGATCTGTTAGCCACCTTTGATTCCTCTGGGAAATCAGAAAAAAGTTGACTTTGTTAAGTAAAGAAAATAAATTCTGTAACTGCACTCTGTGTAGGAGTGCCTCTGGTGAATTTTTGGAAGGTTCAGCTGATACAAAATGCAGAGACCCTGTTGTTAGCAAGTACTGGCTGTGGAGAGCCTATTTCACTGAATTTGAAGAAACTATCATTGGCCTCAGATTGTTTTCCAGGTTCCATTTAATGTGTTGGTGATGGCTTTCAAATCCTAGATTCAAGATACCCAAGGAAACCACCGACACCTAATCCTTTCCTCCCCTCCACGTTTTAACCTTTGTACCAGGCCATCAGTTAAGCTCTGGCCTACACATATGAGGTTGATGAGTAAAATAAGCAGAGCTTTTTCAGCACTGGTCCTAACAATTTACTATTTATGCTGCTGAGCAGAATTAAATTATATGACAGTATGCCATCTAAATTGCACTTTTCTGGAAAGGTTTATGGCCAGTTCCTATGTGACTTTTTCTTTTGTTTTTTACCTTATGTGTGAATGCTTAGGCATGAAAATATACACAGGCACCACATCCAGTGTGAATCACAGCCATGTATTTTATTCTCCATATTTGTCCTGAAAGCATTCATGAACAGCAATCAGACCCATGTGTATATGTTTTAGGACTAATCAGAATAATAATGCACACATGCATGTGTTATGTTTCATATGCTGCTCATGCTTTGGTATTGAAACCTAAGTAAAAAAAAAAAAGACTCAAAGGAACTGGCCTCTAGTTTTCAGAGTGAACAATGTAGACATTTACGGTATAAATTTATACAATATGTTCTTATATAACTGCTGTGCACTAGGACAGCTTCAATTGACTTTTGAGGGTTTGTTTGTTTTTTAGTCATCAGAATCCAGCTATTATGTATGAAACCATAAATCATTTAGCACAATGCCTAATGATCCATAAAGAATGTATTATTCAGACTGCAAAAATGAGCTGTTTCAGAAATGCTTAATGCCCTTGAATGACAACATCTCTTCAAAGCATGAACTTCGGTTACTATATTAGCATATAATTAATATTCTCCGGTTTCTACCTATAACACAGAAAATGTATCCATACTGTTACAGAGTACTTTCTGTGCATGTGAATATCTTTCAGCTAAAATTAATTATCATGAGCTTCCCATCTTCATAGAATCATAGAATCATAGAGTTGGAAGAGACCACAAGGGCCATCGAGTCCAACCCCCTGCCAAGCAGGAAACACCATCATTCTATCTTTAATAGAACCAAAACAGCACATCCATAGTAAAACGGTTAGCTCAAAACTGAAGTCAAATTTAGACTGAAAAGCTCAATAAAACAAATAAGCCAAGGGCTTTGCCACAAAAGACTTGTAAGGTATTTTGTAGCAATTGTTTGCATTGCTGAAATTCATGGTCTTGGTCCCCTATGACTGAGGGAGCACTTGCCCTTATATTAACTCCCATGTCAGCTTTGATCTTCTTCTCTGGTCCTGCTTCATGTGCAAAGTATGCAACCTTAGCTAGAAATGCAAACATAGAATCATAGCATACTTGCAAAGAAGTGATACCATCTAAACTGCCCGCATGAAATAGGAGCCCTCTGCTTATTTCCCCCATTTTCCGATTTCCTCTGTGACAAGGATGGGAAACAACTCCCATTATTCCTGACCATTGGCCACTGACTGGAGCAGATGGGAGCTGAAGTCTAATAACATCTGGATGACCACAGGTTCCCAATCCCTGTTCTGTGCCAATCTGTCACAAACAATAGCAACATTTTAAAACCTAATTATCATCTCATTCACTTGCCAGAGCAAGGAGGGTCTATCAATTATCCTGCCACTTGAGCAGATAATGTTATTGTTCCTGCTCTGGAACTGCTCTGTACTCTATCTCACCACTGCTTTGACAGTTTAGATGGTATCACTTCTTTGCAAATATGCTATGATTCTATGTCTGCATTTCTAGCTAAGGTTGCATTTCAGTTTGATGATCTTTTGCTAAAGCTCAGCATGTTTTTGAAGTTGAACATGGACATTAAAAGTAACCACCATTTATTTCAATGGCGCCTCCTCCCATGGTATTGCACTTAAATAGATCCTAATAACTTCGGTATTATGCTCTGTGGAGCATGTGTGTGTGCAACTAAAATAATATGATTGTAGACTCTCCTTGTGGTTCAGTTATGACGACTGTCACAATGAGCTCCTGTACTTCAAAATTTATTGCTACACTTCCCTTTGAGGTTCATAACTCACCCTCTCTATTTCAAAGGGATACCAAATGCATATTTTCCATTTGGTCTTTATCTCACTAGCTAGGTTGTTTGTGCAATGAAACTGATATTGTTCTTTTAGGAAACCATGTACTCATTAATAAATGTATTTAGTAATAAATGTACTGGAAACTCACATTATATTTTCTGGTTTGTAGAATTTGGGTTTTTTCCCAACTATCCCCCCCCAACTATATCACCACTAATAAATGCTGACATTGAAAACAGCAATTTTTTGTTCCATTAGTAATGTTTTGCTTACAATGGAGCACATTAGCAACTGGAGCAAGTCACATTCAACCTTCAAATTAGGGACATTGTAAGGTAACAAATCCATGGGCATACATTCTCAGAATGCATTTGGAAATGATTGAATGCTAATCAAGCATCTGCTGATCTATTAGTATTTCTTAAAATGCGAGGACAACATTGCAGTTTTGCAAGACCATGGCCTGAGTGTGTTGCAGGGCAGTAAATAACTCATCAATCATTGGCATGAATGACATGTGGTCTAAGAATGATGAATAAGTGTTACATAAATCAAATGACAGCAGTGATGCCGTCTGGAGGTCTCTTAAGTGAATACCCCTAAAAGGATTAAATCTGCTACAGGAAAATGTGCTATGCTTACCAAATGGAAAGTTGCATTAAGCTGTATTTTTCTCATTTGCTAAACGAAATCTACAGTTTCCTGCTGCATCTTGTTACCATTTCACACAGCATTAACCAAATAATTAAAGCTGCTGGGAGCAAGTAGAAGGATATGTATGTTGCAAGACAAAGTGCCTTAACCATATTTGTAAAGAAATCAGCTGAATATTGAAAGTAAAAAACTGTGAAAAAATATTTTTTTAAAAAATGAGAATGTGCTTGTAAAAATGCAAGAACTCTGGATTAGGGCTTCACACTTTTTTATATAAATGTGGCTACATTATGTTTCTCTAAGAATGCATGAGTTTAGCAATCAACTAAATTTGTTGGCATTGATTAGCAGTGTTTTGACACCCAAGGCTTACTATGGCAACCTGTAAAAATAAGGCACTAAAGTGCTATTTAATTAACAAGTATTAATTATCCATTTAGAACTTAGATTGTGACAGGATTTGACATGGCAGAATTTTATAGTTAATTTTCAGAAGATGATGGGTTTTGTGACTGTGAGAAAGGAAGGTACGGTAATTTTGGTATTCTAATGTAATAGTAATACTATCATCTTGTGGCTTTTTTTCTGTTATCCATAAATTATTTTAACTAAATGTAAAAATCTCAAGCGGAATTCTTCAGCCATTACATCCTGATGAAGTTGTTTCAAATTCTCTATAAAGGTTATATTTTTCGTATTTGTCTGCTTCTCCCATTGTTTTTTACATCGGAAATATTAAGTTGTATTTTTATGAAAGTGTGGCTTGTAAATATTTAAATAAATAAATAAAAGAAGTAACTTCAGACAAATGCATAGTAGTATTTTATACATGTTTGAAGATATTGCTTTCTATGATGAGTTTAGAAATTGGTTTTCATAGAAAATATCTTCTTCGGTGATCACTCGTAGCTGAGTAAGATTGTCTTCCATAAACACAGTTTTAACAGTGAGTCTGGAAGTGACTGTGGAGGCCAATTCTGGATCCACACATCCTTCCCACAGTGGGGACATTGGTTTCCAGTTGGGAGTTGATCACGGTGTGGATTTGCCAAGCGTGCCTTCCTCTTAGCACGTTTCTCCCTTGCATCCTGAGTTTGAGTGTCTTCAAAGCCCACAACACCTTTAGTAAAGGCTGTTCTCCAACTGGAGCACTCGCAGGCCAGTGTTTCCCAGTTGTCAGTGTGTATACTACATTTTTTTAGATTTGCCTTGAGATAGTCTTTAAACCTCTTTTGTTGACCACCAGCATTACACTTTCCATTTTTAAGTTAAGAATAGAGTAGTTGCTTTGGAAGACGATCATCAGGCATCCGCACAACATCACCAGTCCAGTGAAGTTGATGTTGAAGAATCATTGCTTCAACACTGGTGATCATACATCTATGCACTTAGAACAAGTTGTAAATTTGATTACAAGTGAGAAACAGTTGCCCTCCCCAGTCCAGTGGGCCACATCCAGTATAAATAAATGTTAAAATGCAAGTGGTGATTAGCCAGTTCAAATAAGACATTAAACTGGAGTAAGGGAATGGTGTGTGCAACATCTATGAACTAGTTTGGTTTATAGTGAACTGTTGGGGAAAGAGTTCATAGAGTGCAGCTGAATGGGACACAGCTGTGGGCAGCCTGGGGAAGTATACTTCACCTTGTGCCTGCCCATAAAAAGCAAGTCTAGAGTAAGAGACTGGGGTGATGTCTGCTGTTTCCAGGAACTCTTCTTGTTGTGAGACATTTGTGGGTGAGCTGAGAGGTTCTTTGGACCCTGGGTGAGAACCTAGAGGCTGAGAGTGTGTCAGAAGGAAAATGAATTGATTTAGATATTTTATTACCGTAGTATGAATGTAATATTTTTATTTGTAACTGTGTGTTTTTGAAATATTTTGTTTAAGTTGTCTGTTGTTGCTTCAATTTTTTGTATACCTCTTAGATACATTTTTTATATATTATGTGGTTTTTTTGCAACCACTTGGTGGTAAGCTGGCCATCTGTATTCACCCACACATAGGAAGAGCAAGGCTGAGCATCTTAAAGCCTGCTGTGTCCAAATTCCCTAAGTTTAAGAGCTGTGGGACGGCTCTACCACTAGGTACAGTGAGGAAAATACCTGGGGAGGCAATTGCTGGTGAGTAGTAGGAGCTTCTGGATGTTCTTCCCCAACCCTTCTCTATTGCTAGAGGGCCTCTCCTGGGCTCCCTAATCTGGGCTGCTGCCTGAGATGTGGTGCCAGACATTGACCTTGGGACAGTCACAGTCTCTCACCTTAACCTACCTCACAGGGTTACTATGAAGATAAAATGGAGATGAAGATAACCATGTATCCCACCTTTAGCTCCTTGAAGGATAGGTGAGAGATAGAAGCAATAGATCAGTGTTTCCCAAACGTTTTTGGGCAACGGCACACCTGCTTACCGGAAAAAAATCTCGCGGCACACCACCATTAAAGCCCCGCCCCGTGACGTCAGCGCGCAGCATCACGCCGGGAGGGACGCACAAAAGTGAACGTTTTTTCCCTCCCCCTTGCCGGGGTGGGAGGAGGCAGCAGAGCGAGGGCAGCTGAGGCGGCGGCGGCAGCTGAGGCGGCGGCGGCTGCGATAGCGGGCGGAGGAGGAGCCGTCGCCGGGAGTTGCTGCTGCTGCTGTTGCTGCTGCTGCCCGGACATGCCGGCCTCCTCCTCCTCTGCTGTCTCGCGCTCCTCCCTTTTGCGCGCGCTGCCCCGCCGCTCGGCACCACCACCGCGGAGCCGCCCCCGGCTCGACGCGGATCCTCGCCGCCGCCGCCTCTCGCCGCCGCCTCTCGCCCGCCTCCCTCCCACGGCACACCAGCCGGTGTCTCACGGCACACTAGTGTGCCGCGGAACACCGGTTGGGAAACACTGCAATAGATAAAGCAGTGTTTTGTCACTACCATTGTTGAAGTAAAATTCAACTGCCGGCGCACTTGGCTTCTGTATATGGAATGGAGAAGGAGCTGCATCTTGCCTTTCACATTAGGCAACACAATTTCTTAGCCTGGCCATGACAAAAACCCTACTGCTCACCACCACAGCTTCTCCCTGCTACTTATCCCACCATATAGCTACTATTTCACTCTACAGCAATCTCCAGCACTACTACTTGATATCCCAAATCACTGGAAAACCTGAGAAGCCTTTCCTTCCTCTCCTAAAGTCATAATTATTTCTCAATATCTCCCTACATTTGGTCTTAATAAAAACCATGTAGCTGCAAAAGAGCAGGGGAAGATAGCCAGTCTAATCCATATGTATGTATGCATTCATTAGATTATACCACTTCGAGCTGCACAAGGAGTTTTAGGAAGATTTTTCAGACAATTCTTTTATTCATATGGGGAGCATTCAAGCCAGTCATCATTTTCTGCCTGTATCTTGAAGTGGTACAAACCTGGGAAAGATCTAAACTTAACTGCTTCAATCTGCTGATTGTATAACCTGGTCCTGTGCTTGGGCACTGCCAAATGAGAGCTCCCCCAATAATTCCAAATGCATTGTAATTTTGTCTGCAGTGTAGGAGGCAAGCTTTTCACAGTGGGCAGAAGTCATCTGTTACTCTTTGCAGCAAGAACTCTTATTTAATAGGCTGTTCACCACCTGGTAAGTTCCACTGGCTGGCCCTTTGGAGATACAATAGCCATAGAATATAAAGCTTTAAAAAAAAATCTTTATTCAATAGCTTTCACAGTTTTATTTAATGGTCAGAATCTGTAAAAGATAGCAAATTCAAAAAAGGTTATATGAAAAGATCACAAAGATACAAAAAGAGGGTGTGTTTTTGTTAAATAAAATGCTTTCTGAAACAAATTGAATAGCCATTGTCAATTCACATGTCTTCAAATGTACACTGTGGGTGCTTTGATGAATAAATTGAAAGATTACCTGCCAAGTACCTTTGTTGCATACAAGTACTTCAGCATTCTTATTCGAAGACCTGTAAGTCCAATACTAAAATGCTGTTGTAAATCACAGTGGACTCCCCGCTGTTCTCTTTTTTAAAGCCTCCTACCATTTCAGTGTTCAGACAGGCAGTGGCAAGAAGTCATAGAAGCTGAGACACAACAGTTGATACTCCAAAATATAGTGCTATACTTTTCATATGTGTGGCAGCTCTCTTCAGTGCTTTGCAGGTTGCATTTAGGCAGCCTTGCTTCTTGCAAAGCCCATGTACCTAGAGTAGAGAAACGTTGGCTCCCTCGGCCAGGAAAGCGAGATGGGCGCCACAACCCCAGAGTCGTTCGTGACTGGACTTAACTGTCAGGGGTCCTTCACCTTTACCTTTTGTTTATGAACAACTTGGATTAAGAATGCTGCAAACCTGGAAGGAGGTGTTTCGGTTTGTGAACTTTGCCTTGGATGCAGAACATGTTCCGCTTCCTGTTGAGTGTGTTCCATTTGTAAATTGAGTCCCCCGCTGCTATTTTTAAGAACGCTTTGGTTTAAGAATGGACTTCCGGAATGGATTAAGTTTGTAAACCAAGGTACCACTGTACTCACTATCTTTCTATGTACTGTATTCCTATGTTTTTCAGTGTCTCTGTGTTTGTCCACAGACAGTTTTTCGGGGTCATGTGGCCAGCATGACTAAGCCCCTTTTGGCAAAACCAGAGCAGCACACAGAAACGTTGTTTACCTTCCTACCGAAGGGGTACCTATTTATCTTCTTGCACTTTGACGTGCTTTCGAACTGCTAGGTTGGCAGGAGCTAGGACCGAGCAATGGGAGCTCATCCCGTCACAGGGATTCGAACCACCGACCTTCTGATCGGCAAGCCCTAGGCTCAGTGGTTTAGACCACAGCGCCACCCACTAAGCTGTTCTTAAACCAAGGTACCACTGTACTGAAAAACAGAGCAACACAAGGCTTGGGGCTTAGAAGTTGGTTGACTGGGGCTCTGGGAGGTACCCTCATTTACTTCATTATTTGGCCCCCAGTAGTTTTTGCTTATACTGTCCGTGACTCTTTAGAGCTTGTCCAGAATTCCTTCCCAGCCTCTTAAGTTCCATTGTTCAGTGTCTATCTACCTTGTCCCGATTGTGGGGGAGGAGGGTTATTGATTTGTTTTTGTTTTGTTCTTCTTTTTATTATGTAGTTTGTGTTTTTATCTTGTATTTTTATGCTGTGAACCACCATGAGATCTTCAGGGTATACAAATTTAATATGATGATGATGATGATGATGATGATGATGATGATAGTAACATTTTAAGTTACCACTATGCTGGACATGATTCAACCCTAAACCTGACCCTGCTGATACTTATTTCCCTGCTATAGATCCTACAAATGCCAATCACATTCCACCCCATCTATAAGTAGTTTTCCAGATCCACTTGTTCTCCAACAGAATTGGCAAAATAATAATCCACTGAATTTAATGGAACAGGAGTGCAGCAAACAAGTGACAAGGACTGCGAAAGACTTGAAAAACCATTTCCAACCACATTATTAACATCTACATTGTAGCTCGGGGTGTTCAAGTGTATTTCAATATACTTTTTATTTCTTGTTCTGTGTGCATAAGGATGATCATGGCTAGTACTTCTAGGAACTGAAGAGAGATTATGAGTATCTGGAGTATGATGTGGTTAGCATGTCTGTCCTTCCTCCAGCTGAGAGGAGAAAAATCTCTTCCCATGTGGAGTAAACAGGCATTAGTGCTCTTGTATTGCTTGAGTATAAGTGCACTCTGAGGAGTGCTGTAGCTGTCAGCCATCTCTTTGAAAAGCAAATATGTCATTTAAGGCAACAAAGGATAGACATTAAGCCTCTCCACTCTGAGTCACTTGGGGAAATAACTGAGCAGATAGATTAAGAATTAAGATCTAAATGTCTCTGAAGTAGGGAGATAATTAATACATAAAAAATAGTAGGTATACCCTTCTAGAACTTGCAGTGTATGAATTATTGTGTCTGAGGACTTTTATAAGAAATGTTAAAGTAAACTTTTGTGCTAGAATTTAAATCTTAAGGTTGTTTAAAGTTGTATAGTGATTCAATATTATCCAGAATATTGAAACGAAGAGGTAAAGTGATGTCAGTATACTCAAAACCAATATCCACATCCCCCACCATATCAGATCCTTCACCATTAGGTTTGATAAATTGTGCCTGTTTTGAAAGTTGGCCTGAAGATCTCCCCATTCTTCTTTAGTGGCCATCTTTTCAGAATAAAAGGGTGATTTTGACTGCATATTAAATAGCCTAACATAATATTGCCTTATTCTGATGAATACACAGCCCTTATCCAGCTGTGTTCCTATGCAGCAGCTGAGGCTCTTTGTGAATAGGCCTTCCTAAAAATCAGCAATGATGCTAAATGACAATGAGCAGAAGGGGCAAAATCCAGTCCTTGCTGAACAACTGATTGGTGCTCTCAAGAGTTTTCTGAGGGGCTACAAACATCCACTTACAGTAGCTCACATGGGAAAGAAATAGCACATGAAACACCCTTTAAAATGTGTGTAGTTTCTCATCCACTGTGGATCAATGTGTGTGAAGTTGGGTGCTTTCATCCATGTGCGCCCCCTGTCCAGATCATAGAACAATAATATTGTTAGTTCATTGATTACTTTCAAACTGACATATCTCTTTAAATTACTCATATCCACGGGGGAGGGGGGAGGAATCCAAATCAAATCTGAGCTTAAAAATATCAATTGTTGTAAGTGATATTAAATCTGAAATGGTATTTCAGATCTGAACACTGGTCAGAATCATGTGCTGGGAATAATTTGGAATTTCTTTTAGTCTCTGTTAGTTGTCTCTATTCTCTGAATGAATTTTATGTACAGAATGCTGAAAAAACTAACCTCCCCTCTCCCTCTTGTTGCCATTATTAATATAAAACAGAGAACAAAACCATGAGAAGCATAACAGGCTTTTGGAGCCTTATACTTTCTGCTGCAGTTCATCTGGTATTTCTTTTAATTTTATCTGTCAGAGAAAGAAATCATAACAAGTATATTTGTTAGCTGCTTTTAGGGATCACGGAAGCAATATCTCTGTCCCTGCCCTAAACTTGTTGGGGCAGTGTGGGGGGGAATTGTACATCTTTCTTGCACTCTGTTTGTGAATGTTTGAATCTTCTCACACACCCTACTAATTAGAAGTACATATTGATTAGAAGGTCATTCCAATATTGTCATGATTCACCAGCGCAAAGGCAGGATCAGGTGAGCGGTTTGGTGTAGGCATACCAAAGAAGGTTGTCAAAAACATCAGAGTGATCATTCTAGAGGTTTATTATCAGAAAGAGTAAGCTAGTGGTAAATCAGCCTGCCAGGCCTCACTGCCATTACAGACGGACACTGCAACAGTGAGAGGTCGCCATGACATGTCCGCCCCCAAGCAAACATTTATACAGGTTATAAGCACAAAGCAGCATACGTCAATTTGTCCAGAACCTCCTATCATACCTGGCCAGTGAGGCCAGAGGTGGCAGCTATCCAAAGTTTCTTCCCTCTCTGGATCTAGAGCCCAGCATATCTAGGTCCACATATAAGCACAGCATCAAAGCAAGCCAATTAGCATATATCAAAGAAAGGAAGCATAAACATATATTAGCTCATTCTCACAACTACCAATTATTTTTTGGGGGTTATCTTGACTACCAAGATGGTGCTTGCTGGCCTTCTGGAACGTTTCACTTTGCTTCAACACAAATATAAACTGGCAAGCAAGCAAGAATATGAAAATATCTACCTGTATGAACTGCTTAAAGACCTAGAATCTCCACAAGGGGAGGGGGGAGTAATTGTAAAAAAAAAAAAGTCACCAGGGATGGACTTTCTCTTGCATATTTTTTTCCATTAAAAGGGGTCCCTTCTGACTCTACTGTTCTATGATTTTGTTACTGAATCTGTAGTGGACAGTGTGGTGGGGTAGCAGAGCTCACCTGACTTACGGCTGGTCACATCACTACTGCTTACTGTGGGAGGCTTGATGCAAACATATCAGAGGGAACATTGGATTGTCTCCACTAGTGTGTTTGCACTGCACCAACTTTCCAATACAGGGCTGCCTTCAGATGTCTTCTAAAAGTCAGATACAGTGGTACCTCATGTTAAAAACTTAATTCGTTCTGGAGGTCCTTTCTTAACCTGAAACTGTTCTTAACCTGAGGTACCACTTTAGCTAATGGGGCCTCCCACTGCCACTGCTTGTTTGCTGTTCTCATCCTGAAGCAAAGTTCTTAACCCGAAGTACTATTTCTGGGTTAGCAGAGTCTGTAACCTGAAGCGTTTGTAACCTGAAGCATCTGTAACCCGAGGTACCATTGTAGTTGTTTATTTCCTTGACATCTGAAGGGAGGGTGTTCCACAGGGAGGGCGCCACTACCGAGAAGGCCCTCTGCCTGGTTCCCTGTAATCTCACTTCTCACAGTGAGTGAACCAGCAGAAGACCCTCAAAGGAGGACCTCAGTATCCGGGCTGAACAATGGGGGAGGAGGCTCTCCTTCAGATGGGCTGAGGCTGTTTAGTGCTTTAAAGGCCAGCACCAACACCTTGAATTGTGCTCAGAAATGCACTGGGAGCCAATGAAGATCCTTTAGGACCGGAGTTATATGGTCCCGGTGGCCACTCCCTGTCTAGCTGCTGCATTCTGGATTAGTTGTAGTTTCCGGGTCACCTTCAAAGGTAGCCCCACATAGAGGGCATTGCAGTAGTCCAAGCAGGAGATAACCAGAGCATGCAGCACTCTTGGTGAGACAGTCTGTAGGCAAGTAGGGTCTTAGCTGGTGTACCAGGTGCAGCTGGTAGACAGCTGCCCTGGACACAGAATTGGCCTGCGCCTCCATGGACAGCTATGAGTCCAAAATGACTCCCAGGCTGTGCACCTGGTCCTTCAAGGGCACAGTTACCCCATTCAGGACAGGGGCAAACATGAGATGGAACTTGCTTGCATACAGCTAGCTGTCCCTTCAGAACTTCAGCTCATGTTCAGAGGCTGCAAGTGGAGTAAGGCACTCGGACATGACTCCACTAACCTTTAATTGCACCCAGCCCTTTCATGTGGATTGTGCATGAACTGGGTTAAGTGTCTGACAGTTCTAATATTGCCACAAACATGCATCTTCATCTTTCCCTCTTTTTCTGTTGCTCCTCTGCTTATGCTTTTGAAATGAAAAAAGGGAAACCTAATGTCTGAATAGGTCCTCAAGCCAATAGTGCAGCTAGACTCATGCATTTAGCTTTCAGGAATCTCAGACTTTCAGATTTTCTGAGTTCCTGTAACTGAAAATACTTGAAATGGAACCTGTGCCCTTGTGATTGTGAAACATTCTCACAGTTGCTGAACTACAACTCATCTCTCTGACTTTCCTGAATTTTGTTTTGCCTGGGGACAGCAGGAGCTTTACTAAAACAATCTGGGTGTCTGTAGTTATCTCTGCATCCCAGGAGCCAGGAAAAATTTTCTGCCTGCTGCCAATCTCCTGTCATGCTGAGTCCAGAAAAAGATGCACTAATTTTATTGAGGCTGGATATTTTTGTAGGAGACCTTATCCATCCAACTATCTAAATTTAAGAAGCCAGTTAAGAAAAACAATTTAAAAACATAGTCCCTGTATTAGAAAATACCTTAAAATGTACTGAGTTGGCTTTCTGGTCTCGTCATGTCATAAATGTCAGCTCATATGTTACATTCAGCAGCTACCTTGAAACAGTCTATCTTTTCAGTTATTTTTTGTGTGCTATTTCAGAAGCCTCTGCAGTTGCCTGCCAAAAGATTCATAGCCACAGGAGTGAGTGTAAACAACAGATAAATTCGTCTTTTATTACAGGAACCAAATGGAAACAGTATCAAGCTGCCATGTAGTATGGACCTTTCTTCCAATGTTCTTTCTCAGATTTGACAGTTCTCCTTCTGAAATATTTCCACTCCTGAATGTTGCCCCCCTCCGCTCTTCTACATTTTCTGACAGAATCCCAATTGAAGTATACACAATTCTAGATTTTGCTTCCATGATGCAAGGGTAGTATGGTTTTCATTGATCCATTTCCTTGAATATTTTCCATTAGGTTTGTTTATATTGTTGTTTTATTGTTTGATTATGTCTTACATTGTTTTAATTTATTTTATGACATTGCAAGCAACCTTAAGCTGTTATTTTGCCAAGAAAGGCAGTGTATAAATTCTTATATAAATAAATAGAATCCATACAACTTCCTGGTAAACAGCTTCTTCTGGTGAAATACACCTATTCTGTCCATGTTTCCAGAAGTCCTTCACACAAATGTATTTGATTAAGTAGTACACCTATTTCATGGTTATTAATTCACAGAAATTATCCTAGAAGCCAGTGCATGGTTAGGCCTTAAGTTATGGCTGAAGGATTACTACTACTTTAAATACCTGCTTGTGTTGCTTAGAATTTATTTTTATTTGACTAGAATTCTGCTTTCAAAGGGCTTTTTGTCATATATAGGAACACTGGCTGAAGGAGGATGAGAGAGAGCATATTGTTCAGGCTCACAACACCTTCTGATGTCTATCTGATGTTGGGATTGTGATGGAAGTGGCAAAAAGCAAAGATCTGGCTCCAGATGCATTTTAACTACTCTTGTAGTTAAAGGATAAATTAATAGTGAAAACCTTTCATTATCCTGTTGGTTAGAGAACCTTTCATTACCATGTTGGTTAAATGAAGCTATATATCAAAATTAGTCATAAAGTATCTTACGTTGAAGGTGAGCTAAAGGTTGTATTAACATCGGATTGTCAGCCTGTTTTTATCCTTTACACACAGATCGCAGTTGGAAGCATTTGCAGCCTTCATACCAAGGGAGCATTCTCAGCACAGGTCCTTGTTCTTGTTGTTACAGACAGATTGTAAGACCTATTATGTCTTTTACTTGCTTGAAAGGAAGTGGGGAACAGGTCAACAGGGGCATCACACTAAAAGCATCAAAGCCCAAGACCGCAGGACATTTTAACACAGAAAAATAGGTAGGATTAAAGTTGTAGGAAAAGCAAAGCAAGTCCAGAATTAAGGCTGACATTGTGCCCTTAATTCCTTGTATTCCTCCATGTGTTTGATAAGCATTAACCAAGAGAGAAAGTGAGAGACAGAAAATTCAGGTACAGATCCTGTTTCTGTGGTATGTGGGATAAAGAGTTACAGTATTAATGCTATTAATACATTGTTTTGAAATGCTAATCTCTCTCTCTTTTCATTTTCCCCATGCCTTCTTAAAAATTGAACACTGCAATGTATGACAGCTGACACTTGGCATGTAGTGATTTGAAAATCCGCTGTCTGCCCCTTGATGTCTTCATCTGACAACATCTATATGTTGCCTGGTTCCCATGGCAACTAAGCACTCTAGTAATTGCAACCCTGGAAAGATAATTATTTCACTCAAAACACAGTGTACGTTTAACCTGTCTGAAGTTTCAACAATCCATCTTTTAATGACAAGTGTTTTGAAAGGTCTAATTCAGGCTGCTTCTTTGGTGCCATATTTTTATGGTTATTAACATGTATGTTTAACTAATCATAAGGGTTGCCATTTTACTCAGATTTCTTAACCCATTGGTGTATCATGTATACATGTTATGCCACGACTGTTAATTTAAACCTGATAGGTTAAAGTGATGGTGTTAACCACCTAGTTATAAATATACCCCTTTTATGCTAGTAATGTAATCTATACAAATTAGGTCTCTATAGAATAGTTCCTGTTTTTTCTTAGTACAAGCAAACCTATGTTTTGATGAGTGGAATGTCATAATGTTTGTGTGGTTAAATACTGTTTGGCCAGGAGATATTATACCTTAAGCTCAGGATTAGGAAACCCATTAGTAACTAAATTCAGTCTTTATTTTCTCTGATGTAGATGTAATGTCAGGGCTATCTCAATATATTCTGTTGCCCAAAATTTATTTATTATATTATATTTATAGTCCATTGTTCTTCCATCATGGAATTCACTGAGGCTTACTTGTGGTTCCCGCTCCTGCCTGTCACCCATTTAGGCACTAACCAGATCCAGACCTGGAGGCATCAGCAAGGTGGTGGCCTTGTATGACTTTAGACCATACCCTGGGGCTAAGGAAGGCAGTGGCAATCTGGGAGGCGCTCCAAAAGAACCACACAGATAGAAAGTTGCAGATATGCCTGTCAAATTATACTGTACCACACTGGCAACCAGTAACTACTTGGACTGCTCTTGCCATTGAGAAACTGTAGTGCATGCCACATGTTGAACACAGCTCTCCTGTCTTAAGGTGCTTTGTGCATCGGTGTGAAAAGGCAACCGGATGAGAAATTGAATGTGGTGCTTTGTAACATACTCAGCAAGCATGAAATATAAGTCAAGAGTTTACTTTATATTTTGTCCTTCCTAAGCAATATGGGTGGCTAGTGTACACATAACCAGGGGGGAAAGATGATATTAACCAAAACATTAATTACTGGTAAGCCTCAAGGTCAGTGGGAGGAAACCAATCAATGCTGCTGCACATGGTTATCCACACTTAATTCTCATTGATTTTGATTAAACATATGCCTAAATAACTTTTTGCACAGATACCTGCTTAATTAGTTAGTGAATCATTCCATGAAAGCAGCTACTAATTAGCATAAACTCTTCTAGAAAACAGTATGGATTTGAAAGGGTTTCTGTGTAGTGATAGCTTTTGGTAATATTCTTGCCTACTTTAAAATGAAAAACCTCTTAAAATGATTTAAGCCAAAAGGGGGAAATAGGCACATTAATGATTAATAGCAATCAATTTTTTTGGCACATGGCCCTCTGGGTGTTCTCTTGTCCATCAGCAGTTCAGGAGGGATTTCGATGTTTTAATTGCACAGAGATCTACTGCAAAAAAAATATCAAAGAGGGGAAATGACTCAGGTAGACTTGTGCTTTCATTGCAAATATGCAAGAATTCATTGATGCATTCGGTTGCAGGCTCACAGTGTTTAGGATGCAATTGCATTTGTAAGTTTTAAGCTTTCAATAGCTGCAAGGGAAGCCTTGCAGTTTAGCTGTGCATTACATTATTTGCATCTTTCTGCTGGGGTTACTGAACTTTTTTTGCCCTTCATACATCAGAACATATAAAGCAAGTCTGATAGCTTTTTAGAAAACAGCAATATTGTAACACACCCACCCATAAAAGTATGCAGAAAAAATGGAAGTGGTGATATAAGATACTTAAATATATGTATTTATGGGGGGAATCTCTGTGTAATAAGGTGTTTGCAGATTGTTTTGGCAACTGCTTAGGGAAAGGATATCTGGCATCTTGCGTCTCATTTTGCACCAGCACTGGGAGGGGCAGGGCTAGATGTAAACCCACCCTGCCTTTCCCTCAGCCTTCTTTGAGTTCCTGGCATCCACCCTCCTGCCCTTTATTCAGTACAGGTTGACATTTTTTGGCCACACAGGATTTTTTTTTTTTTTTTGCCTGTCAGCTGATTGCTGGCTATTTTTTGTTTTTTGCTTTTTGCCTACTCTGTACTGGTTTTGCAGCTAATGTCCATAATGGTTGGTTGCTGCTAAATAGGTGAATTGGCCACATTGTAGGTAATGCCACCAAGGGCCTTCTCCCAGACTTTGGAAGTCCCTCCTTTGAGAAGCTAAACTGACTCCCTCTTTGCTGTCCTTCATCAGCAGGTAAAGACTTCCTTCTTCCAACAGGCTTTGGGGAATTGACTGCTTTTAATTAAAGGGCTAGTGCCATGCCATATATATTGTAATTATTGGTATATTTTAACAGAGTTTATATATGTATATAGTGTTAATTCCAAACATTGGCTAGCTGGCTAAATTGGGCCAGCGAGGAGACCAGGGGAGAATAAGCTGTGGGATCCCAGAAAGGTAAAAGGGGAGGGGGAGGGAAGGAAGGCGAATAAAAGATCAGGCTAAGTTAAAATTGAAAGCCAGGTGGAATAGTTCTGTCTTACAGGCCCTGCGGAAGGAAGTTAAATCCTGCAGGGCCCTGGTCTCATGGGACAGAGCATTCCACCAGGTTGAAGCCATCACTGAGAAGGCCCTGGCCCTGGTAGAGGATAATCTGACTTCCTTAGGGCCCGGGGCCCCTAAACTATGATTATTTATGGACCTTAAGGTCCTCTGCAGGGCATACCAGGAGAGGTGGTCCCGTAAATACGAGGGCCCTAAGCCACAATGGGCTTTAAAGGTCAAAACCAGCACCTTATGTTCCTTTCAAGGCTGTGGGGTCCCACGCTGGTAGGATATGGAGCACCTTTGAGGCCAACTTGAAACACTTGCCTGAAATGCTTCCCACTTGCTTGAAAGGGTGGGCTTAAGGGAAGGGTTAGTTAAAATGCTATCCCTCACCCTTGGTAGGACTGGCTCACCCAGTTTGCTTTGTGCAGTTAATATCCCACACCATGGTTCCCTACTACCAATGCATAGTGTTAAATTAATAAATGTGACTCAGTTCTCTCAACCTTTCTGTCTTACATCCTTAATTCCCCATGTGGTTGCAATCCAACAAACTCTCGATTTACATATGCAAGAGGCTCATTGCAGTATTCATATGATTTGTGGATTACCGTATTTTTCGCTCTATAACACGCACCCGACCACAACACGCACGTAGTTTTTAGAGGAGGAAAATCCGTAGGCATGTCACCCGTAGGCATTCCCTCCATAACACGCACAGACATTTCCCCTTACTTTTTAGGATGAAAAAAGTGAGTGTTATGGTGCAAAAAATACGGTACATGCTCAACCTACAGAAGCATCATCCTAATTTAAGTGCTTGTTATATGGACCTTGAAATCAGTTAAATTACTAAAACAATGAAATAGAATATTCAATAAGAAATTAGTAACTGCTTAAAATGTGTGCTGACAAATAAAGTGAGAGAGAGAGGAAAAGAGGGAGAGAAATGCCAATAAAACTTTGAAAATGCTCCCTCCTATCTTGTTTAATAAAAATATGGGTCCTCTGTGAAAAACATTATTACAGGAGCCCTTGAAGCAATTGCTGGAAAATAGCTTTTTCATTACTTCAAAGTTACTTTAAAGTAGCATGAAATCAGAGCTCCTGGTTTTATGGTGAAAGGTTTTATGTCAAGTCTGAAAACATGCTGCTCTCTATACCTTTTTTAACTGCTACAGTTTGAGAGGGGGGAACCTGATATAATTAAGTATGCATCATTGTAAGTTAACTAATATTCAAAATATTACGGATGCTCATCTATCATAATTTGGCAGAGCAGAAGTCACTTGGTAATTTAATTAAAGTCTCCGGCCACAATCCATTGCATAATTATGTGGACTTGAAGTCTCATCAAAATCAAATTCATATAACTCTGTGCTAGATTTTGTCCACAGAATTAATATTTGAAAAAAAATGTGACTGTGCACACAATCCTATGAATACTTACATGAGAGGGTATTCCATTGGACACAGGGGGACTTACTTCTGAGTAGACATGCAGTAGGATAGGCTGCATGCCTCAGAGACCCAGAAATGTTACTGGAGCAATGGAAATTTTCATTTTGTTGTTGACGCTGCTCTGGAAAGTCATGCAGAGCTGTGAAGTCGTACTCTACTATTAGTATGTCTTTCAAAGGCCATTTGCCATATTAAGGTACATAGGTTAGGTATACATTGCGCTCACCACAGTACCCATAACTGCAAATTTGATAGCAGATGATCTTTTGACAGCATCAGCTACAAACTTATAATATAAGGTAGATCAGCTTAGGATCATATCCTTGAAAGTAATTTTACAAGTTATCAAAAAGCAGAGGCAAGCAAAAGCACATACTTCCATTATTCAAAACTTTCCTTACTTTTATCTTAGGTGAAGCATAAAGTAAAAGTTGGATTGGGTTTTGATTGGAAGCTCTTTTTTTGGGCCACCAACACTTCTGTGTCCACAAAATAGCATTCATTCACACTCAGAATGTGGCTGCCAAGAGAGCATCTGCAATCTTTCTATGCTATAAATAGATAAATGTATTTTTTAAAGCTCATGTCATTTGAGGTGATTTCTGTAAGAAGTGAAGCACAAATGTGTAGATGAGCTAGCTAAGAAGAAAAACCAGCAATAGTTCTTAAATGAAGCTAAAGCTATGATAACCACAGAAATTCCTAAATAAAGCTAAACCTATAATAACCATAAGTCTACAAATAGGTATGTGCATTCATACAGCTGCTCACAACAGGCATACATTTTACTCTTTTGCTGAGCAGGGAAAATTTTATATACATTTAAAGATTAGGGAAATTCATTTTGGGTTCAGTAAATGTATTTAAACTGCAATGACATCCTGATGTGTCCTATTTATGTGATAAAAGGTGAAGCCCAGTGAGCAGTTTGATAGTAAACCTAGTTGACACTTGGCTCTTGTACCAACTAATAAAATTAGATTTGCATATTTTCACCAGACTTGTTTATATACATAATGTGATTGTACACCTTCCTAGTGATTGGTCCGTAACAATAATACAAAGTAAAGCTAGACAAAATCTGTCAATTTTGGTTTGGGCTTTTCCTGAAAATTTTCTGAAAGCTCCAACTCATTCAGGAGCTCCCCAGCAACAAAACAGGTTTCCCAGCATGCTCAAAACTTCTATTGGTGCTGGGAGTAGTCATTTTAATTCCATTTATCTAGGAAGATTTAAAACAGCAGATAAAAAGAGTCTAGGGCCAGGCACTTGAGACGAACCACACAATGGCACCTTCTCCCCCTGCCCGTGTAGTGAGATGGAGATGATGGTGTGGAATAAACTTTGCTTTATCTGGGAAAAGTACAAATCTAGACATCTAAACACAACTCCGAATACACACCACTGTAGTCCCCACATAATGAAGCACACAAAAATCAAGTTGCAGTGTTTTGTGACCTCTGGAACTTTCTAGAGGTTATACCCCAGAACCTTCCCCCCCCCCCCCCCGGGAGGTGGAAAGCTGCTTACTGGGGTTTGGGAAGGTCGTGGGAGGGCCTTGAGAGATTCCCAGGGCCATCATGCGACCTTCCCAGACCCCGGTAATTGAGGAAGTGCCTTCCCTTACCAGTCTCTAGGATGTTCCTAGCAGCAAAAGAGGGTGTAGCGGTGGGAGGAAAGGACGGCGCATTCTTGTTTCACCTCAGATTGTGAAATGGGATGGGCCGCCCCTGCCAGTATGTATGAATTTTATTAAATGAATAAATAAATAGTAGCCATTTATAGACTTATCCATGAATTTTTGCTCTTTTTTAAAGCCCACTACTTGGTGGCCATTACTGCCTCCTCTGAGAGTAAGCTCCGTAGCTTAACTATGCAGTGCATAAAGAAATTCTTTCTTCTATCTGTCCTGAATCTTTCAGTGTTCAGCTAGGTTTTTGTGGGGGGGTTTTATTGTTTTGGGGTTTTTTTGTGAGCTACTAGAAGGGCCATCTACATGGATATACTTCAAAAGTTGATTCAGTATAGCCCAAATAAACAAAAACACTAACAAAACCTCTTACTGGTAGTAATATCAATGTGAAGATCTTTCATGATTAATGTACATACATTTTAGCAGGTATTTCAGCACTGATTTAGGGTCATCTGAATCCATTTTCTTTGGTGGAAAACAACATTTCCTCCCCTTTACTTCTTTTCCAAGTACAGCTGGGCCTCAGGGCCATATTTCTCACAAGGAAACAATGGGGAAAGTTCAAAACTCGTTGACACATTTATAATACTTCTCCCAAGGCTATAAAAAGCTGCTTTATAGGATTCAGACCAATAGTCCATCTAGATCAGGACTATCAACAGCTGTCTGGGGAAGGGTCCCAGGCAAAGGTCCTTCTGAAGCCAGCTACCCAAAAGCCTTCAAGTGGAAATGGCAGTGACTTAACCTGAAACCTCGTAAATGCAAAAAATAAAAAGCTGGTAAAGCAGTCTGCATTACCATCTGCTCCTGTGTTGCAAGTGAAAAACATAGACAAGTATTTTATGAAAATTGGTTGTGAATGTTGCCACAACATCCGTCACTTTATATGCAAGTGAAATTCCTGTCTGAGCAGGTGACCTATGGAAATGGGGGCAAAAAGTATATAAAGAGAGCAATCAATAGCAATAGCACTTTTCTTGCCTTCGGAATGACTTTCTGAGAATAATTTATTTCAAACAAGCAGAATCACCTTGTTTTATGACAATGTAGTAATCTCAAGGTTCGTGTATTAAGACTTCTCCCCTCCTTATTAAAGAGAGATCCAGAAGTCATATAAAATATGTTAACCTGTTAAAAAAACCCAGTGACTAACGTCTATTTTCAAAAACTGTGCTGTAAATCATGATTTATGCTGTACAGAAAATTAATATTTTCTACTGATATATTCCTTTTATGGCCCCTCTTTTCATACATTAGGTTGTTTTACTGCTCATTTCTATAACTGGGTTAAGGCATTCTTTTACTTCTTTGCTTGCCTGTATTCACATAATCTGTTTTATAGCAGTAAAAGGTGAAAGGTATGAAGGGAATCAAAGAGGACTCCATTAATCTTATACCTTTTAGCAATAAACCATTTGCACGACAGGTTAGAACCACACAAATGGAGAGAGCTGTTCCTATAGACTGCCTCACAATTATGGAGTATTGCCATGTCCTCACAGGTCTGCCAGTATTTATTTATTCATAATTACATTTATACCCCACCTTTCCTCTTAGGATCTCCGGGGAGCATACTCCCTCTCTCCCTTCCCCATCTTATTCTCACAGCAGCCCTATGATGTACGTCGTGCTGGGAAATAGTTACTGGTCCAAGGAAGTGAGTTTCCTGGCTGAGCAAGAATGTTAACCTGGGTCTCCCCTGTCCTTGTATGCCATCAGTGTTATGCTACAGGCCTATACATTAGTGAGGCAAAGTGTAACTGAACCTAGGGACGTTCAGGGCCTATGTCTTTCAGTTGCCAGGTTCACCTGTGTCTAGTTTTCTGGTATATTGAGAATCAGTTCAGTGCCACATTGCAGTTCTCTGAGCCTAGGTTTTCTTTGGCCTGGAGACATGTGGCACTAAACTTTCCATGCATACTCAGTGTGAATTGCAGAATTCATTTTGAAATCCAATAATTCCATACTGGGTTGTGGGCTTATAAGAACAGAGCAACCCATGATTGGCTCTGCCAGACTTTCTGGAGAGGTTCTGCTGATTCCTAGATATGGGACTTAACAAGGTAGGGGTGTGTGTGTGTGTGAGAGAGAGAGAGAGAGAGAGCGAGAGAGAGAGAAAGAGAGAGAGCTTTATAAGGTAACCAAAAACCTTTGAACCTTCTGTGCAGGGCCAACCTATCCATGTGGCAGACTGAGGCAGCTGCCTCGGGTGGCGGAATTCATGAGGCAGTGTCCCATGCACTGCCACCACAGAAGAAGTGGCTGCAGTGGCAGCTTCCAGGTTCCAGCAAGATCTCTTGCAGTCCTGTCATAAGATCTCACCAGAAGCTGCTGCTGCTTCTTCTCTGCTGCCATGGGTGCTCTGCCCACCCCACCACCAACTGGAGAAGCAAGGAGCAGCAGCTGTGGCTTCCAGCAAGATCTCAACAGGCTCCTGCAAGATCTCAACGCTAGCAGCCGCAGCCGCTATAGCCATGGCACCCCACCTGCCACTGCTGCTGCTGAAGTAGCAACAAGAAATGAATGTGGTGGTGGCTTCCAGAATCCGGTGAGATCTCATGGACCTCTTATGAGATCTTCCTGGAACCCAGACACTGTCCCTGCACCACCTAGATAATTGAGGCTTTGGTGCGGTGTGTGTGCGTGGCATCTTCCTGTTTCACCTCAGGTGGCAAAGCAGGACAGGCTACCCCTACTCTTGTTCATAGTGGAGAATTATCTTGCAGTTGTGAGATGCCTGCCAAAGCACTGCCAAAGCCCAAGGAAAGACAGAGCATCAACACAGCAATCGGACAGATGCTAGAAATCTCATAGGTCCCAACTACTATTCAAGACCTCACTTGATAAATACAATAAAAATAAATAGGTTGAAGCCATTCTTTTTCTTTCCCCCCCCCCTTTTACTTTGGTTCAAATCATTCTCATTATGGCACTCTAAACTTGCCACACTGTGCCCTCTGACACTTTTAAGGAATTGATGGAAGAGTGTATTGAGGAGTACACCTGAGGTTTGACTGCTGGAGTTGGAGCCAGTTGTGGATTGAAAAGAATGAGAATGCCATGGACTCTTCATTAGCTACTGAGGCAAAGGGAGAGAGCAGGAAATAAGTCAGGTGGGGGCATTCACTGAGCCAGTCAGCCTCCAACCAATAGACAGATATGTGTGCATCCCTCTTGCTAGTGGATGGTTTTGAGTGAATAGTTTCATAAAGTTTGTTGTAGTTGTCACATGCCATAGCCATTATCTTGCAGTTGAAACATCCAACCAAAGTCTAAAAACATCTTTATTTGTCCAGGCCTTTGTATTGTAGCTGAAATTAATATTGACTGCCGTGGTACTGCACATGTTTGTTGCTGTTGATTTGATGAGTTTGAGTTTAATAGTGGTTTTATGATTGTATCTGTGTTGTTAGCCACTCTGTTCTTCTGACTGGAGAATAGGTTGGATAAAACATGACAAATTAATAGGGCATGTTTTCACAAATATTTTCAGAACTACGTTTTCTTCTTCTTCACATTGTTACTTGCACATTTCTGCCCTTAGAGAGTAAACACTGAGTGTGCTTACAGTACTTCTGTTGCATAACAGTAAGAGTACTTACGTGGTTTGAAAATTTTACTGCAAAATATACAACACAGCAATAAAGACTTCCTTTAGGAATTATGACTAACCATGGAAATAGAATGAAGTCAACTATATTTTATACTTGTGAGGCCCTATTAATAGGACTCTGTCCATCTGAGTGGTCATTGAATCTCTCTTATTTTAGAGCTCATATTTTCTGAATGTATTAATTACTCAAACTTCATGATACTTCAGAAGCAAAAAAATGCAATTCTTGACTAAATCCACATGAGGCTGCACTGAGAGTCAGCCAGCACAGTACGAGTAAATTATGCAAACAGCAAATCCCAACTGTGTGCCGTTTACCAGAACAACAAGCACAACTTTAATTAATCGAAGGCCTAAGACCTTTTGCCAAGTTTCTTTCAAGGCTGATTTCACCGTTCACAGAACAACATCCCTCTGCCTAACCTCTACACTAGAATCTCGTTAACACATCAAGAACCTTCCTATGGATTTTGGACATCACATCTTTGCAAAGGCGCTCCTCCCCATACCATCTGCACAAACTGAACATATTATTTTATTATAATATTTGAAAGAATTCTGGTTCTGAATTTGGGTGGGCAGGGTCCTTAATATTTTGCTTGCTATAGCCACAATGATTTATGCAGACCTATTGCTACAATGCCAGCACTAAGCCTGTGACATTATTGCCTGCCAACACCAGGCTAAAAAGATTATAGACGTTTTCTAAAATGCACACAAGAGACTTGAATGTGCAATAAGTTCCCATAACTCAAGAACACTAAACCTTTCATGTGAACTGTGCAGGTCTTTCTCACTGATTCTAAAAGTTGCTTGTTAGTCACAGGTTCTTCATTATAATGAGTGATAAAATATTACTCTGTTTTCTGTTAATCATCTTGAAATTCAGACACATTCACTCAGTCAACAACTATCCCAAACAATCTCACAGCTATATGCTGTGATGAAGTTTTGCTAATATCCCTAGGGAAATGTGGAGCATGTGAGGCACACAAGTAGAGAAGGGTCTTGTACTACCTGGCCAATCAAAGGCCATATAAAATTGCCATTCATCTTCACTGGCCCAGTTTGGAACAATATTGTGGCATCCCTTCCAACCTATAGCGCAAGATAAGCTGATAGCAGATTCAGTAGGAATTAATTGGCAATGGTTTCACAAACAGCATTTTAATTAAAAAGTTCTACTGTGTCCTGTTAAATGGATAGGCTAAATGATTTTGGTAAGTATGGGTTTCCCACTGCAGAGGTAAATCACAGCTGGAAGATCCGGTGCTGGTCTGCAGGGAAAAAGGGTAACTGGTGAGCATCTCAAGGCAATGGGGTGGGATAGGAAGATATATCCTTATCAACATGTTGTCTTACTGATTTGACCTGGGGGCTGCATTCACCCTTGACTAACCCTCCAGGGGCTGCATGCCACTGGTGAGTGTGGCTGAAAGGGGATGTGGCCAGTCTACATTTGCACCCACGTTCTCATATATCAACAGTCACGTGCACACACACACACAGAGAGAGAGAGACCACCTGCTGATGCCATGCTCTGCCCATCAGATAATGGATCTGATGACCAAGCAGGAGCAGTTTACATCTCCCTCAGAGTACTTGGCTATAGTGCCTAGGGAATCTACAGAGCAAAATTTAAATGGGGTCACAGTGCCTGCTTTAAAACCTGACAACATTTACCAAAAATGGGAAAGAAACCCTGAAGCCAAACTATTGGAAAAGGGCCAATACAGTACTAGTGATACTGGATTTCTGTCCAAAAACAGCATGTTGCACATGAAAGCTGTCTGCGATAATTTTATACTAGTCACCACATGATATATTAACTACAATGATTCAGCTAACTTTCTTATTACTGTTTGCACCATGTCAGTCCTGTATGATATGTTGATATCTTAAACAGGCATTACCTCATGCTAAAGAACAAGTAGATACTATATATATTATGAGTGGATATTTTGCTAAACCCATAAAAGCTGCTTCCTTAACAACTGGATAGTTTACTTGGTTTGCAACATCTGACAACAATGTGGTAATATAGGGGGGCCACTAGGGGGTGCATTGGAAGATGGCTGACAATAACATCTCTCCGACCCACACGAGGTAATTTGGAGGCTATGATGGGAGTAATTAGCCTCCCTACTCCCCCCAGGAGGGTGGGGGGACTGCCCTTGCCTGCTGTGCCCTATACCACCCCCGAATTTGTGGGGATGGGGGCACTAGGCACAAAGCCCTCCTGTGGGATTCCAGCACTCCTGGACGCCGTCCCTGATCCACGCCACTAGCTGCAAGAACTTCAAAAGAAACAATTTGGATGAAGGAATGCACATATTTCAAGGAAGGAGGGGGAGTAAAGACTGCTAATAGAAGAGATCTCTGATAAAACAAGACGAGTCGGAGGAACAAGCATAGATTATGAGAAGATATGCCAAGACTCGGTATGGCAAATGACTGATGGGGGAGGGGGAAAAAACTTTCCTTTCTTTCCTTATGTGATTAAACAAGAATCCCCTCCCCCCACAAGTCAGAAATGTCGTTTTAAGGACTTAAGCTGTGGATTTAAGGCTGTGTGGAGATAAACTTTCGAACCAAAGCATGTTTTAAGAAGAGCATGGAATGTATAAGGGCTCTGGAATGACGCAGTTAAAAATGCCGTCGCCATATTTGGAAGTTCTGTCGGAGGTCTTGAGTCTGGGAGGAGAAATAGAGAAATAGAGCTGTTTTTATATTGTGAGTGAAACTCCTCAGAGGGACTTAAGAGCGACAGTCCTGTAATTAATGATGGAAAGAGCGATGTTATCTATGACGGCGATGATATATGGAAACCATCTCGATTTGAGGATTGGAAGAACGGAAAAATTCACACAGGATTATTATTATTGGTGTTTATCGGCTTAAGGAGACCATCAGAAGAGATCATAAAGAAAAAAGAGAAAATATATGAACAAGATGTGATGTGGAAACAGCAAGATAAGACTGGATAGAATTATGAACTCTGTTTGGACTGATTTGGACATTAACGCAGTAGCAAGAAGATGATCAGAATCCCCCTTCGGATCTTGAAATATGGGTCCCCCCAACAAAATTTAAAATTCGGCTTTGTAATTCGGAATTTATGTGATGTGATTTAATTTGATTTGATTGGCCGGTTAATAAAAATTATTTTTTTAAAAAAACAATGTGGTAATATAAAATATATAGTCGTACCTTGGTTCTCAAACTTAACCCGTTCCGGAAATCTGTTCCAAAACCAAAGCATTCTAAAACCAAGGCGCGCTTTCCCATAGAAAGTAATGCAAAACGGATTGATCTGTTCCAGACTGTTTAAAAAAACCCTTAAAACAGCAATTTAACATGAATTTTACTATCTAATGAGACTATTGATCCATAAAATGAAAGCAATAATCAATGTACTGTACTATAAAATAAATAAGACAATATTGTAGATGATAAAAATTAAAAATATTATTTTTTCTCTCCTGCACTGATGATAGTCATTGTTTGAATGGGGGGGCTTTTATCCATTTCCACAGTCACACAATCAATCAATCAATCAATCAGTAGCTGAACTGGGTTCTACACAGTCACAAAAACAAATTAACTGAAAAAGCCTCAAAACAAAAATGCAAAATAATTAGCAAAAAGAAAAGCGCCAAACTTAATCCATTCTGGAAGTCCATTTGACTTCTGAAATGTTCGAAAACCAAGGCCCAGCTTCTGATTGGTGCAGGAGCCCCGGAAACAATAGCCAACAGCCACATTGGACGTTCGGCTTCCAAAAAATGTTTGGAAACCGGAACACTTACTTACGGGTATTTGGCATTTGAGAACCAAGGTACCACTGTATTGCTTATAGATATATCAGGTAACAGTTATGCGTCAGGAAAACTGTTAAATATTCTCTCAAATGTTTATTTTTATTCTCATCTTGCTACTCTCTGATTTATAGAAGAAATTAGTATGAACCTGAATTAAAACTGCTGTTGTTTCTTAAATCACTATATTCTTGCTTATAATGCCAGGGGGGAACAGCTGTTGTTTTTACACAAGGAAAAAAGTGGCAGCAAAGAAATATGCTCATCTAAAAACTACACCTGATTTGTTTTCAGTTGCTGGCAGTGAAAAACATCGACACAATTGGGTGTTTACTCAGGCCTTGTGTCTAAAACTTGCTTTACCATGTTTGGGTGCTCCTCAGCCATGGCAACACTGGTGAACCGGGTTCGCATCTCCGCTCCTCCACATGCAGCTGCTGGGTGACCTTGGGCCAGTCACACTTCTTTGAAGTCTCTCAGCCCCACTCACCTCACAGAGTGTTTGTTGTGGGGGAGGAAGGGAAAGGAGAATGTTAGCCGCTTTGAGACTCCTGAAGGGGAGTGAAAGGCGGGATATCAAATCCAAACTCCTCTTCTTCTTCTTCTTCTTCTTCTTCTTTACAGGCAGGGATCAGCAAAGCTCCAGGAGTCAGTCAGACTGACTTTAACCAAGCAAGACTGCTGGCTTGGAATCATAATGCTTGTGAGATCTCACAGAGTCTCTTAAACCTTTAATGAGGTTAAATGGTTAAGGCTAGTTATAATTTTAGAAAATCAAAATTAGTGAAAGAATAGCAGGGCAACTGGAAGGAAAATTGCCAGATGTGAAAAAGAGAAGGATGGCTGACTCTTCTTCTTGGCAAAGGTGGGGATCAGGCATGACTCAAGGTAAATCTATTGTGGTACAAAGGTAAAAAGGTAAAGGACCCCAGGATGGTTAAGTCCAATCAAAGGCGACTAAGAGGAGTGGTGCTCATCTCCGCTTCTGACACATGGAGGTCCATGACGAGTGCCAGAGTGCATGGAAAAGCTGTTTACCTTCCCACTGTAGTGGTACATATTTATTTACTTGCACTGGTGTGCTTTTGAACTGCTAGGTTGGCAGAAGCTGGGACAGAGCAACAGGAGCTCACCCCATCGCGTGGATTCGAACCGCCAACTTTCTGATTGACAAGCCCAAGAGACTCAGTAGTTTCAACCACAATGCCACCCACATCCCTTCATTATGGTACTAACCATGATTGTTTATTTATTAATCACCTGTTGCACGGCTATCTCAAGGTGATGTACTGTAAAATAACAAAAAGCAGTTAAAAGCATTTAAAATGAGATTTTTTAAAACAAAAAAAAGATGCCCCATGGCAGAAATCCATTCATCCAGCTGGGAAGGTCTGCTGGCAGTTTCCAGAAAGTGCAGATAGATAGTGGGCACCTGTCATGTCTCAACAGCAATGCTATTCAGCAGTGGCGTAGCGTGGGGGGTGCAGGGGGTGCCGGCCGCACCGGGCGCAACATCTGGGGGTTAGGGTTAGGGGGCGCAAATCCACGGGTTAGGGGGCGCAAATCCATGGGTTAGGGGGCGCAAATTACTTGCCTTGCCCCAGGTGCTGACAACCCACGCTACGCCACTGCTATTCAGCAGAACAGGGGCAGACACACTGAAAGCCCTGCTCTGAGTTATTGTGTAATGCCACACACTTCAGGGCTCTCAATAGTGATAAGTGTTGTCTTGATCAGATTAGGAAGGGAAAGGCAAAGTCTGCATGTTCCCATTTATAGAGGGCTGAAACACTACCTTTTCCATTTCAATAGGGTGTTAATACAAATGCACAATGTCCTAACAAGCTAGGCCTCACCAGCTAAATTTTTCGGACAAAATGGAAAAATTTTAATCATTGAGAATTATAACAAAGAATTGTCACAAATATTGACACTATTATCTCTAATGCACTCTAATACATACAATGCATGGTCTTTCACATGTATTATATTGATTAAATATCTGCAACTGAAATAATATTTGTACTTTTAAAAATATGTTTGGTGGACACTATTTCTGTAAACTCTAACCTTTAGTATAATATGGACTTTGCATTAGCATAAGTATTAGGCAGATGCAATTGCTGCTATATATAGGGTCTCCTTCAGCTAATCAGTTTTTCATGCATTTAAATAGTAATATTAGAATGATGATAATTACTCCAGTTTGCCCATTATAATATTAACTTCCACAGTATACTGTTGTACAGCACAATGGGGGAAGAATTAAATTATTATCAATACTCTGTGTAACTGAAGTGCTCTGTTGATATCATTCATTCTTGCCAATATATAAACAGATTTATTTAGTTAGTTATTTAGTTATTTTTTCATTGTAATTGTATGGAGTGTAGAAGAGCTTCTGTTCCAGATGAGGTTATATAACCTATGGGAAATTACATTGCAGTTGGATGCATTTAATTAAATAGAACACATTAATTCACAATTCTGAACAACAAAACTCACGGTAAAATCAAGAGCAGAGTGCAAGGAGGAACACGTTTAATTTTTCTTTTCAAAAATGGCATAAAGCATCCAAGACTGAGGTTGTCAATGGGTTTTGAGTTGCGTGGTCAGTTTGGCTGCTATCTTAGTGTCTTGAGACAGATGGACCTCTGTGTTGTGTTTCTGCGGACTGATTTTTATATCTGAAACCCAAGATGTGGCAGTGTTTGTAGTTCTGAAGTGCCAAAGTAGAGACATTAGTCAGAACACTACTTCTTTTGCCAAGGCATGGACAGCAGTCATACCGTTGGCAATAAGTTACAACTGAAATAGGAAGCGTATGTTAAAGTAAAATAAACTATTTTTAGTTACCTATATTTTTTTAATGTTCATTGTATGGTCTGGATCCAGAGTCCTTTCAGCAAAACACTGCTCATGGGACACTCCCACTGGATGAAGCAGACAGATTAGGTTCACTGATTCCTGCTTCTTCCAAAAGTTTCCTGTGTTCCCTGATAGCCTGTTCCAGAGGACTGAGGGACTCTCTGGAACGGTGTGTGACTTGCAGAGAAGAGAGAATCAGGTCACACCCACACCCACTTTTTCCAGCAGGAGTCTCCACTGTACTGCAGTAACTTTTGTATACAGAACATCAATAGTGGATCTAGCTCTATAAGTATAAATCTAAGTACCGTATTTAAATGTGTGCATCTTTCTGCTGTTCATTTTTTGGCCTGGAGGGCCAAATGTCCAAATGTTTTGTGACAGACAAAAACACACTTCTTGTTGTAATAGTGTAGTAATAGTAATAGTGTTGTAATAGTGTAGCCTTATGAGGCTTTGCCCTCGGGTGGGAAAAATATTGCGCCCGGGAAAGGGAAGTGGGAGTCAACAGACACTCAAGGAATAGTTTCGGAGAAAAGGCTTTTATTTCTACCATCCATGAACTGGTAGAAGAAGCAAGTGTGATAAGTCACAAAAAGCATGCACGGGTTCACAGTCATGTGCACAGAGTTTATATACCCATTCCAGTTCCCTCATCCTTTCTCCTCCCTCAGGAGTCCTGCCCCATGTTGAGGTTCTTCTGAGCATGAACAGAAAGCTGTCTTGGGACTATTGTGGACTCTTGGCAGGAAAGGGGGAATGAGAAGCCGAGGGGGTGGGTCGAGGAGCCCTGGTGGTTCAGCATGTCCAAGATGTTGCAACCGAATGAGATAAAAGTCAGTCTCAGGCCTGCTCTGACAGAGTCTATTCATTAGCCTTTAAAAGTAACATTTTGCCTTTTGCCACAGCATCTTGTGATAGAGCAGAGGAGAGCAGAGAAAAGCTGTTTTGGATTTTTAGAAGACAAAAGGAGTTTTGGACAGTTTTGAGGCCTGGGGTGATTTCACAGACAGGATTTGGGTATCCTGTCCCTTCAATAGGAGTAATAGCATTGCTGTTCTGTGAACTCAGAATGCTGCACACAGTCAGCAGGTTTCTGAAAAATAAATCAAACTGGATGTCGATATGAAACATCAGAGGAATTGCCATCACTGTTTTGCATGCTTCATACCATCATCATTTTATAGCACCACTTGGAAAAACCCTAAGAAGGTATTGACTCTTGTTGTCAATATTAAGATTTATTGGCACAAGTCATATTGACTGGGGACCATCTAAGATGTTATTAGATCTATATAGATTAACTACCATCCCACATAATCTTGTGGAATATTTTTGAGGGACATCAAAAGAGTAGAGTATGAAATCTAAAATATAGATTTCAGTTGACAAAAAATACCTGCAGTTGTTGTTGTACCGTTGCCTTAAAATTCTGCATAGGACAGTAGGCAAAATGAACAGATTATTGTATTATTGGGATCCCACAGTTTAGAGGGGTATTATTATTAATCCAATTTATTTCCCACCTTTCCTCCAGAAGGATCCCATGATGCTAAACATATCAGTGGTAAAACAGTTATTATTATTATTATTATTATTATTATTATTATTATTAAATTAAAAACAGTTTAAGACATTCTTTAGAAAGTGGTCACAGGGTTGCCAGGAACAGTGTCTTATAGCCATCAAATGTCTGGTTAAATGGGGATGTTTAAACATTCTCCTGAAAGTCAGTAATGTGAGAGGCAGACATACCTCACCAGGAAGGGCAATTCACAAATTTGGAGCAACTGCTGAAAAGTCCATGTCAGGGATCCACACAATAGTCATGTCTACTATATCCTTCCTAATATTCTTTTAGCAATATAAACTAATCTGAAGATGTTGTTACCTTGCGATATATAGGAATTTTCCAAGTACCACTTCTCAGTTGATAATTAAAGATCAGAGATTTTTCTCCTAAAGTAAAAATATGTTAAGTCAGAGCTTTTATCTCCTAGACGTTAATTTGATGTGTATGTCAAATCATAGTGTAGAGGAATGTAACATGATAATCACACACCATTAAAGGCAACTCTTCGAAGCATGTTGATAAACAAAAGACAAACAGAGGCCAAAAAATGGGAAAAGTCATTACAATAATTTTCTGAGAAATAAACAATATTTCGTTGGGTTTTTTCCTTCTCATTTAAAGTTAAAACTTGCAGGTGCCTTTGAGTTGCTAAAACACAACGCTCCAGCAATCAACACAGCAGAATAACAATGTGCTTTTATACATTTTAATGCTTTGTTGAAAACATAATGTGCTGTTGCACTTCTGAAGTTGATCACAATGTTCATTGGTAGTAAAAACAAAGCAAAACCTTGGTACCTATACATTTCCCTGCCATATTCATTTTAAATTATGTTAGTACCATGTTTCCAGGATAGAAAACAACATTCATCAGGGAAGTGCCCCCCCCAATGAAATATATGCACTGAGATCCACGCTTAATTGGAAAATATAAAAGAAACCTTCCATGACTGGCCTTCCATTGAGCAGTTTCTTGGCAGAAGTTATAAAATGCAAGTGCTCCATCTAGATTTTTTACAAGATGTTATAGACTATTACATCTTTCTTCAGTAAATGATATCTATGTATCACTTTCTGCTATCATTCGTATGTTAGATTTTGTTGACCATTTATTATCCTAGACATCTGTTAGGCTGCACTCTTCATCTTTTTTGTACACAAAGAAAATCATTGGCATGGATGGAGACATATGATTTGTGGGATGTGGGTGGCACTGTGGTCTAAACCACTGAGCCTCTTGGGCTTGCCAGTCATAAGGTCGGCAGTTCAAATCCATGAGATGGGATGAGCTCCTGTTGCTTTGTCCCAGTTCCTGCAACCTAGCAGTTCGAAAGCATACCAGCATGCGTAGATAAATAGGTACTGCCATGGCAGGAAGGTAAACAGCATTTCCGTGCACTCTGGCTCTTGTCACGGTGTTCTGTGTGTCAGAAGCAGTTTAGTCCTGCAAGCTACATGACCCAGAAAAGCTGTCTGTGGAAAAACACTGGCTCCCTTGGCCTGAAAGTGGAGATGAGCACTGCACCCCACAGTTGAATTCAACTGGACTTAACCATCCAGGGGTCCTATACCTTTACCCTTTTTTAGACATATGATTACCTTAAGTCACATTTAATTCAATGGGTCTCCTGCTCAAAGTATGACAGCCCAACAGAAATGAATAGGTGAGCATCAGTTATCCATTTAAAATAAGGGAGATGGTTTTAAGATGCCTAAAAAGATGTGAGCTGGCATTCCATTACCCTAGCTAGAGTACTTGGACTTGACATAGGCACATAGTCACATGAACACACTTACCGTAACTACCAACAATCTGTAGTGGCTGACATAAACTGAAAATGGATTGGTAACATATAAAGAATCCTGCAATATCCTCTTTTACTCTCATTTTCATCCCTTTTACTCTTACTTTCACCATTTCCCATCTCCAGCTAAGTCAAAATTTTGCCTAATATAATGTGCAATTTTGAATTTATAACCTTCTTTAATACCCATGTTTCCCCTAAACTTTTCATTGCTTAAGACTGTTCATTTTGGCAGCCAGAGCACCAGTATCATGGTGCTATAATACTGCAAAAGAGGACAAATGCTGAAAGAATTTGCAACTTTTATTTCTAATAATTGCTCACTCTTTTATATTGTTCACACTGTCCTATTTTTATATTTGCAGCATAATCAAATGATATATTTTTTTAAAAAAACTACTTCAGCACTTCAGTCTGTCGGGGGGAAAAACTCCCTGGAGAAAGATACCATGCTAGGCTGAAACTGTTGCCCCGATACAAAAAGTTTCTATATTAAAGGGAGTTCTTTGAGGGAGGATGGCCTGCAATGTGAAGTCTAAGAGCAGCTTTATTACTAAATGTACAATATAAACTGTATGTATAAATAGGGCCTTAGTTGGCTGGATCCCAACATGCTGGGCTGGATTCAACTAATGAGTTAGTCCCACTAGCAATGAATTCCACAAGTACAATGATATTCCTACCCCCCTTACACCTCCTCAAATCCTATCTAGAGGATTGAGAGAAACCCTAAAACAGTGCACATGGGGGAGAAGAGGGAAGATCATTCCATCTGGCAAGGATAAACGATTGTGCTAAACAGAAAAATCTCCTTACCCTGATGTTGAACAATTCCACCTACTATTTATTTTTCCTTTTGGAGACATGAAGTGCTATAACCATTAACCTTTCCAAAACAGTTTTAACACACCATGAGTCTAGGTGCCCTGTCTTTTCTTTTGCCATTAACGTTACTAAATGGGACAGTGAACGGCATTGTGCTTACCTCAGTCTAATAAACATTTCAATATTGTACCAGTTTATAACCCAGTTAGGTGTAGCCCCATAGTTTAAGATAAAAAGCCCCCACAAGTGTTTATCATTGGAATGATTCACTTGCCAGTCTTTGACTATATTACTGGAAAGCACCAATATGACCCCAATGGTAGACCTTAATTATTGGCTATAATAAGGCATTCTAACTGCAGCTTTCAAAACAAAAGCTATTCATCTGACATCAGAATCAGTGAAAGGTTCAGTTATTCTTGCTTTACTGAGCATGAAATGGAATTGAAAGGCAATATTAAATGGGTTATTAAACTTAAGACATGGTATTTTGTGATCCTTCTGTACATTTTCCTACCTGCATACATAATGTGGATTGAATATTCTCTGCGGAATCAGTCATTTTCAGTGGCCTTTAGGTTCCAATGCTTGTTTGCGTTTCAGTTATTTACAAGTCTTTATGTGATAAACTAAAAGTATGGTTCCTCAAGGATTCAGACTTCTATTATCTCTATTGCATATGCATGTCTACAAATACCACATTACACAAATCATTCTTGGAAAATGAATATTCATGTGTAGTAATAAAAACATCAAAGCTTTAAAGCAAGGTTTTCAGTTTTGCTAAGTAGGCTTTTTTTAATCAAACACAATTTCTATTCTATTTAATTCCTGAGTTTTTCTGGCCCATTTCACAAAATGTAGCTTTGCACTTTGCCGCTCTCTTACTAAGGCTGCTTTTGTATGATACATGCAGATTTCTAGCTGCTTGTTTGTATATTTAAAGAAAAGATTATGGGAAAATAGGACAGTTACCCTTTCTGTTAAAGTCAAAGGGTGAGTTTCTGTGGAATTGAGTTACCGTAAGTGTTGCAATAAACCCAAAGTGGGTTGAAGGAATGTGTGTTAATACTGCCAGAATCACTTTGCTTCTTTCATTCAGTCAGAACTACAGCCAGCTTGAAAGCCTAAGCACAAGCTACTGTTCTAAACAGCCTGCAGCCAAAAATGTGACAGATGGACAAATGGATTAGAGTGTAGATGCTTGAGGAATTCAGTATTTGCAAATTCTAGAACTAGTTCATGGTTTGAACTAATTGGTACCCTGCGGATGAAGGTGCAGAGAATAGCTCAGTAAATTGTCACCTTTTGCACCAAATATTCCAATGCAATGTTTGGGCCTGCCAAAAATTACAAGAGCGCGTTTAAAATCATTTGTTTTGAGAGGACATGTGTTTAGAATCACATGTTTGGAGATAAAATGCATTTTAAAAATATATAAAATGTGCATTGTCATGGAGGTTTCACGGAGAGCCAGCATCGTCAGATAGTCAGACTAGGAAAGTGGTCAGCAAACATTTTCAGCAGGGGGCCGGTCCACTGTCCCTCAGACCTTGTGGGGGACCAGACTATATTTTTTGAGGGGAATGAACGAATTCCTATGCCCCATAAATAACCCAGAGATGCATTTTAAATAAAAGGACACATTCTACTCATGTAAAAACATGCTGATTCCCAGACTGACTGCAGGCTGGATTTAGAAGGCAATTGGACCGGATCTGGCCCCCGGGCCTTAGTTTGCCTACCCATGGACTAGGACTTGGGAGACCTGGGTTCAGCTCCCCACTCAGCCATGAAGTTCAGTGGGTAATATTGAGCCAGTCTCTGCCACTCAGTCCACCTACCTCACAGGGTTGTTGTGTGGATTAAATGAGCAAGGGGAGAACCATGCCCACCACCTTGAAGTCTTTGGAGAAAAATGTGGGATATAAATGCAATCAATCGATCAATCAATCAATCAATCTGAATTCATAGATTAATGGGGAAACAGGGTAGAATGGATTTATGGGCAAACACATGCAAAATGGCAGGGATTGGAAACAGACAGATTAATCCATTCCTATATTAAAGTAAATCTATGTGCTGTAAGAAAGACTTATTGGGTATCTTAGAACCACTGCTCCTTTGGTAAAATTAGTAGAAATCTAGGTATACGTTATTGAACTCAACCATCAGGCTGGCCATGTTGTTGTTTAGTCGTTTAGTCGTGTCCGACTCTTCGTGACCCCATGGACCAGAGCACGCCAAGCACTCCTGTCTTCCACTGCCTCCCGCAGTTTGGTCAGACTCATGTTTGTGGCTTCGAGAACACTGTCCAACCATCTCGTCCTCTGTCGTCCCCTTCTCCTTGTGCCCTCAATCTTTCCCAACATCAGGGTCTTTTCCAGGGAGTCTTCTCTTCTCATGAGGTGGCCAAAGTATTGGAGCCTCAGCTTCATGATCTGTCCTTCCAGTGACCACTCAGGGCTGATTTCCTTAAGAATGGATGTGCTTGATCTTCTTGCAGTCCATGGGACTCTCAAGAGTCTCCTCCAGCACCATAATTCAAAAGCATCAATTCTTCGGCGATCAGCCTTCTTTATGGTCCAGCTCTCACTTCCATACATCACTACTGGGAAAACCATGGCTTTAACTATACGGACCTTTGTTGGCAAGGTGATGTCTCTGCTTTTTAAGATGCTGTCTAGGTTTGCCATCGCCTTTCTCCCAAGCAGCAGGCGTCTTTTAATTTCGTGACTGCTGTCACCATCTGCAGTGATCATGGAGCCCAAGAAAGTAAAATCTCTCACTGCCTCCATTTCTTCCCCTTCTATTTGCCAGGAGGTGATGGGCCCAGTGGCAATGAACTTCGTTTTTTTTGATGTTGAGCTTCAGACCATATTTTGCGCTCTCCTCTTTCACCCTCATTAAAAGGTTTTTTTAATTCCTCTTCACTTTCTGCCATCAGGGTTGTATAATCTGCATATCTGAGGTTGTTGATATTTCTTCCGGCGATCTTAATTCTGGCTTGGGATTCCTCCAGCCCAGCCTTTCGCATGATGAATTCTGTATATAAGTTAAATAAGCAGGGAGACAATATACAGGAGACAGATGAGGTGATCAGGCACTCCCATTTCTTTAAGAACTTGCCATAGTTTGCTGTGGTCGACACAGTCAAAGGCTTTTGCATAGTCAATGAAGCAGAAATAGATGTTTTCTGGAACTCTCTAGCTTTCTCCATAATCCAGCGCATGTTTGCAATTTAGTCTCTGGTTCCTCTGCCCCTTCGAAATCCTGCTTGCACTTCTGGGAGTTCTCGGTCCACATACTGCTTAAGCCTGCCTTGTAGAATTTTAAGCATAACCTTGCTAGCATGTGAAATGAGTGCAATTGTGCGATAGTTTGAGCATTCTTTGGCACTGCCCTTCTTTGGGATTGGGATGTAGACTGATCTTCTCCAATCCTCTGGCCACTGCTGAGTTTTCCAAATTTGCTGGCATATTGAGTGTAGCACCTTAACAGCATCATCTTTTAAAATTTTAAATAGTTCAGCTGGAATATCAGGCTGGCCATATTATGGTCATATTATTAGGCAGAGTGAGATGACTGTCTCAGGATGACTTTGGCAGGACAGAGATGTATATGCTGCATGGTCTGTATCATGCTCCTTAATCTATCATACTGCCTTGGGGTAGGCACCATCCCACTGTCAGTGTTGAAGTAAAATTCAGCTGCCAATCCCATCAGCTTCTATACACTGAATATTGTTGAGGGAGCTGCTATCTAGTCATAGAATAATAGAATTGTAGACTTGGAAGCAACCTCAAGTGTCATCTAGTCCAACCCCAAATGGAATTTAATTCCCCAAAATAATCTGAATCTAGTGACCTAAAAATGGGCTCTGAAGGCAGTAAACATCTGCATCCTTCTAACATTTTCCCCAGATTTGTTTGATCTTGTCATCTTTATTCAATGGATATAGAAACTTTTCCAATATAGAAAGTGTAAGGTTTACCTGTACCCTGCTTTCAAACTCCCACTGCCCATTTTAATATACATGACTTTCAGCTTGTTCCTTCCTTTGCCTAGACAAATTACTTCCTCGCTCACCTATCCTATTTCCATTCCAAATTCCCAAAATTTAATCATTTGCTTCTTTCAGATTCTTAACATGCCTTGCCAAGCACTCCTGGTTCCCATAGATATGAGCATTCATGAATGTGTGGCTATATAATAATGTAATTCTCTATAGGAATTTTGTAACATGAACCAGTCCTTAGAGCTCTGTGAAAGATATCACATTTCTCACTAGGATTAGGGAAGTGACTAATTTACATTGCTTGACTGGACCACCCGTTATGTGACAACATTTAAAATTCCTCAGCAGAAGAACTTGCTTACTGCTGATTAGCATGAGTGAATTGAGGAAGCTTTTTAGTCAGTACCACCTTTTTTCTCTTTTTTCTGGTAGGGGGTTGCATTTTTAATAATGTTTTCATCAAACTGCAAGCCTAACACGATTATATTTGTAATTATGCTTTTCAATTTCTTTCCTTTGCATTTTCTATATATTTTCATCATTGTCTCACACAGAAATGGCTTTTGTAAATAGAATAGGTTGTATACAACACTACACTAGCAGAAAAATAAGTGATGGCACTGTTTTCCAGCAATTAAGAAGATAAGAGGAGTCCTCCTGGACCAGGATTATCTACCCCAGCATTCTGTTTTCACATATGCCTATGGGAAGCCTACAAGCAGGGCAGGAACACAATACAGTGGTACCTCAGGTTACATACGCTTCAGGTTACAGACTCCGCTAACCCAGAAATAGTACCTCAGGTTAAGAACTTTGCTTCAGGATGAAAACAGAAATTGTGCTCTGGCGGCGTGGCGGCAACAGGAGGCACCATTAGCTAAAGTGGTGCTTCAGGTTAAGAAGAGTTTCAGGTTAAGAACAAACCTCCGGAATGAATTAAGTACTTAACCCGAGGTACCACTATAGCACTCTCCCACCCACTCATAGTCCCCAGCAGCTGGTATTCAGAAGCACGCTGCCTCTGATTCTGGTGGTAATATATAGCCATCATAACTATCCGGCAGTTAGTTGCTCAAGCACTGGTAAAACAATTGGTGAAAGGGCCCCTATCTTGACTCAGGCTTCAGCACTCTGTTAAGCAAGTGAGAAAACACACTGTGGTGTATATTTTGTGTGTGTGTGTTTGTTTGTTCATTCTACAATGTTCTAACCCATTCTTCATCCAATCAGATATCAGACCAGTGTACAACAAATAAAATGCAATGAAAGCCATCATGTAGCAATTAAAAATACAACAGCTAAATAAATAAATAAAGAAATAAAGACCCTTTAAAATGCCTGGCAAGCAGTAATCTAGACAGCACTTTCCCCTCCTTTTCCTTCCATTTCTTGTTTGCTTATTAAACATTGCTCACTATTGGCACCTAAAACTAACTGGAATAGGGCCTTCTTGGTGGCTGCTCCCAGACTTTGAAGCACCCTTCCTAGAGAGCCTAGACTGGCTCCCTCCCTGTTGTCCTTCTAGCAGGCTTTGGGGAAGTGACTCTTCTTAAGGAAAAGCCTTTGAATAGTGCTGTTGCTGTTTTTTTACTTTATTTGGGTACTAGGTTTTACAGATACATTTTTATATTATTTTAATTCTATTATAGTTTACTTTTTAAAAATTACTTTTTATTTGTTTTAAGCTTTCTATGTTTTATCCATGTTTGCTTTAATTTTTATGAGCTGCCTTGAGTCCTGGTTCGGGGGGGGAAGCATAATAATAATAATAGCATCATCATTGGCTCTCCAGTGCTGACAAGAATTTGCACATCTTACACATACAGAAATATAGCATTAAGTTTGACTCTGCTAAGGACAAATACAGGATCCACCACCCCCCCCAATGATCAAGACTTTTCACAAGAGGCAATGGTACTGTTGAATACAATCCAGGGATGTGTACCAGCCCTGATAAGTGCCTTGCATCTGTATTTAAATAATAATAATTCTGATCTGTACCTGAGTTCTGACGAGTTCTAGACAGTTGTTTGTTGAACCAGAGCAATGTAAGATTTGGCTTGGGGGGGCGGGAATCTATGAAAATTTTCACTTAAATATATATATATTCCATGGGCAACATTTGGACAGCGTCATTTGCTGCAAAGTTCATAGACCTAAGGAAAAATTGAGATACAGAAAAATCAGAGGTGTACCAAGGCTCCCATGTGCCCTTGGCAAGGAGCTGTATTGGTGCCCCCACCCCTTCCCTTGCACCCTTGGCAAGGTGTCCCAGAAGAGTTTGTGTGCCTTGCCTGCCACCTAGAGCAGCAGAGGAGCATCCCAGGGAGCTTGCAGATGGGTGGGTAGGTAGGCTCCTAGCCACTCTGAACCAGAGTGCAGAGGTGTGATTTTTGTGTGCGCCCCCCCCCCCTTGATAGGGGCCAACCTGGTCCAACCCTAGGTATGCCACTGGGAAAACATAGACCTGTAAGGATAAGAAAAGGTCAGAAACAGCAGAAGCGTTTTTAGGCTTTGTGGGCAACTTGGGATCCAACTTGGGGCACTTGCATTGTGCTTCAACTCTGAGAAGTTGGAAGGCACGCCAAGACACCCTGCTTTGCTTCTTTATTCAGTCCCACCACACATCCTTAACAAAAGGTGTGTCAAGCTTTGCTACTTTCCATGCTAATTGTAGATCTCATATAAACTTTTGTGAATAAAAATCTGGGGAAATCTGGAAGACTGCAACATAAAAAACAACTGGTGGAGATGGAATGTTCTGTTATAAATAGGCTTAAAGCACGAAAACATTTGAATGATAGCCTTCTATCAAGAGCATATTTGAATGATCTCAGCTGTGTGGATTTCAGCACCATATCATCACATCATGGGACTAGCTGGACATGGAGAGAGCTATCAAGCTCCTCAGCTTAATTCATAGACTCTCAAAATTCAGAGGTAAAACCCTGAAGCACTATAGTTACCATTAAATTTTACCTCTACTTAAAATAACTAAAATGTCAGCAGAAATAGACAGCTCAAAAGAAAGGAATGGAAACTGATACTAAGATGTTGCCTGAAAGATGGATGCATGAACCAGGATCCAAAGCTCTAGCTAACTTGTTGTTGGTCAAAGAAGAGTCCTCTAGGCTTGGGGTTCTTGGATGTAGCACTCACCATTCAGCACAGAGAGTTTCCTCATTCCAAATGAAGAGTGTAGCAAAAGCAGTTCGTGATGGGACATGGAAGCTCACTGTTCATATAAATAAGCTTTTTATAATAATAAAAAATCCGCTGAGTAATTTTAGACCTTTAGGATAGTACTCTTTGGATTTCAGCCAGATTCTGTAGTTCTGTAATCATATGTAGAGATTAGGGTTTTCTCATTTATTTATTTATATTGTTTATTTCAAATGGTGCAGCTTGTGTTCCTTGCGGCTTATGTATCTCACAACTAAGATGCAGTTTAAAATAATAAAGACATGAAAACAGCATCAAACAAATATTGCAATATATCAAATGCTAGAAGACAGAATATTATTTACATGTGAAATCCTTTTCACTGCAGGAACATTTTTACCCCTGCTGTGGATTGTTAACAATATATTAACACACAGAGCTGGATGCCAAATCATCCAGAGATAGCCTTAAGCATTTTTAGTAGGATTGTGGGTGACTAGAAGTCATTTTGGTAGAGTTTAGAGAGTCTAAAAGGACACTGGGTAGAGGCAGTTCCACAGGATGCAGGGCCCAAGCCATTAAAGGTTGGCTTACACAACTGATGACCACGAAAGCTAAATGCAGCCATATATTGCAGATCACTAGTGGATCAGTAAGCATACAGGAGGCCTATGGCTTCAAAAGAAAGAAGGATTCTTGAGCATCTGGCAAGTCATAACACATGGTTAGTGGTCTGTCTTTGGTTTGGTGTGCCTGCAAAAGTTTGTGGGATTTATAGGATTCTTAAAAAGAAACAAACCTTCACCCTGAATCTGGATACTTAATCTGGTGTTTACATGTTTGGTGCTATATCCCAAAGGGATAAACTGTTGGCATCACTCTCCACAATGGCCAGTGTTGCACAGCTGCTGCACTTATCTCTTCAAAGACTGAACCTCTAAAGTGAGCAGACTGGCTGGCACAATGAGATGGAGGGAATGTAGCTCAACATTAGTTATGCATAGTTTGTTGTCAGAGAAAGTTCAGCCTCAGCAGTGCTGGCCTTGCTGCTAGGGGAAAAAAGCTGTCTATTCATTTGGTGCTTTCTTTTGTAGGCCTACTTATGCAAAAAGGGGACTGGGGAAGAAATGTCATTGTTTCATTACATCAAAGTGCTTAGCTACATGCCCACAAAGATGTATGTCTCTGTCTGTTGCTGTTGCTGCGACACAGCGTGTTGCCTTGAACTACGAAGAAAGACAACGAATGATGAAGTGGGTTCTGCATGTGTGTGTGTGCGTGTGCTCGTGTTGTACCTGAGTTTAGTCTGGCTGGCTCCTAAATAGAATAATCAATGCTATTATCTCTTCCTCTCTTATCTAAATCACATCAGGATTCTACAGTAGATCAATAGGTACAACAAAGAAGGCTGGTGCTTTCATTCCCCTGGGACTCATTACTTTTCTGCCTAAGATCTAGATATAGATTCTCAGTAAGGTTATCTAGTGTTCTATAGTAGTTAACAACAACTGGCAGTTATTAATACTGCACTGCGACCCCAACTTTACAGTACTGGAGCCGATAGCAGAGCATGTCTAACAAAACGAAAAAGTCTTTGCTTTTTCCATGAGCCTTCTTTCTTTCTTTTTCTTTATTCACACCCCACCTCCAATTCTAATATATCTTCCTTCTATTCTCTAGTTCTATTCTAATATGGTTTCTAAAACAGAGGCTTCATTGAGATTCTTAGCAAGTGCACGTTTGTCTTTAAACAGACTAACATCTGCTCCACCATTATAAAGCCTAATTAAAATAAATTTAGATCTTAAATTAGCCTTTTCAGTAACAGTTATTACACAAAGCCACTGGGTGATAAAGTATATAGTATTGGTAGCATGGAAGAGAAAACATTATTTGTATTTTTTTTCCTGAGCTTCTCCTACGAAGCAAGGAAGAGAAAAGCTGACACTTGCAATTGCACAACTTTCATCTAAACTAGCCATAAATCACTTAGCTGTTTTCTCCATGTTAACTTCTTCCTTTAAAAAAGAAACTGTTTGCTGGGGGTGGGGGGAGAGAAGAGAAGGGACGTGTTTTTCTCATCATTGTGGACAGCCCTAATCTTTCTCATCAAAAGCAGACAGCCAATTTGCATGGGCTAGGTAAACACTGTGGCAGGCGATTTACATGTCATGTCATAAAATCTTCAGTTCATTTCACCTTCCATCAAGCTAAATTTTCGGTAGAAATGTATGCTCCTATTTCTTTGTGAATTTCTTTGAAAACAATGAAAAAACTATGACATAGTATAGCTCACTAAAGTTTTTAAGAGGTAAAAGAAATAAGAGAGAAACATAAGATGTAACAACATCACGCACAAAAACAAAAGTATATTGCAGGTCACAATGATATATAGAAGGGAAAGGTATGTCTGAGTTTCTGGATGTACCGGTACCTGTCAAATTCTGGCATAGATAGTCACCATGAGCACTTTCGTTGTCTCTTAGGGCTCATCCATACTTCTGCTTGTCCCATGCCTAGAAAGCACAGGTCTGAGCAGTTTTCTGCTTGCCCCATGCTTTTTCTCAGCCTGGGTCCAAGTGGTTTTGCCTCTGCTTTCCCCTGGAAAACCCACTCTTTAGAGCTAAGTTGGAACAAATGGCAAATCCACAGAAAACCCAATTGCCGCTTGTTCCCATTCAGCATTAAGCTGTGGGTTTTCCTAGGAAGAAGTGGTGGGGCAATCGGAAATGTGGATGAGCGCTTAGATTTTCACATTACGCAAATCTCTTAACAGTTGCCAACCCTAACTCCCACTTCCCATGTCAGGCCCCCCTGTCACATGGCAGGAAGCTTCCTTTGGGGGCGGGGAGAGAACAGTTCCAAGAATGATTCACAGTGTAGTGCAGAGTTGCTGTTTGGAGATAAATAAGGCAAAAGACTCAGGATCGAGAACTGGGGCCCTATACATAAACCACCACTTTGGGCCATTGCACCTGTTACAGAAAGGAACAGTTCCTGCATTTTCAGAGTATACCTATTACATGTGGTTTTTTGTGTGACATTTGAAATAGAGATACTTGCAGTGCTCTGGCCAAGGGCTCCAATAGGCGCTGGCCAAGGGGACCCAAGCCCTGGATCTCCTTCCCCTTTTCTGTTCTTTAACAAGGCAGCTGGGCATAGTCCTGATGAGACCTCAGCCACCTACCATCTTAATTTTCCCAGAGGCATCTGAACATATAAATTAGCATATGCCAATTGTATGCAAATTTGTTTGATGGGTCTATGCCCTGAGCCACTTTAGTACCAGTAATTCTCTGGCTCTCACTTCAGGGGCCTCTAGGGACCACTGTCCGCCGTTCTTTTGCGGCAGCCCAAACCCTGTACTATTGTTTCAGATGGCCACAGGAAGAATGTGATTTGGCTAAAACTGAAGGATGAGACTTGCAGAGTTTATTAAGCATGTCCTTGCCTGTCCCCCTAAATTCAAGCCTAGTGTACGTGTGTGCATATGCCCAGAAGCTTCATTCAACTGCCAGTCTAATGGTCCCCAGGGTTTCTGAACATAAAAATAAATAACATTAACCCTAATTGGTGAGTCAGTTCACATGTTGCTTCTGCTCGCTTTTTTCACCTTACTCACACAAGCAGTGGAATGTGGGAGCTAGAAACGCATATACCTCAGTCAAGTCAATGTTTGTAATCTGAAAGGTATACCTTAGTACTCTGGATATCACAAAATTGCTGCATGAACTCCCAGATTGTATACTGCCCATGTGAACAGATTATGCCAATGTATGAAGAAAACATCCCAGTTGCATTTGAAGGGACTATACAGAATTAAATCTGCGTAGACCAATATTTGAATTTCTGTGGATACTTAAATGATCTCCCCACTTGTGGCATTATGACTCTATAGCTTATTGTGCAAAAAGGCTGACAGAATTGGATTCTTTTCTCTCCTTTTTAAAGAAGAGAGTTAAAAAGGAATCTTGAGAAAGTCCAAAAGCAAAACATCCTTTCAAAATTCTAAATCACAATTTGAATATTGTAGTTTTAATCTGTTGTACTAAATATGTTGATCTTTATGTTTCCTAAATTTGTGCTAAAACAAAAGTTAAGTAAGTACTATATTTGGGTTAGCTAGCACAGGCTTCATATTAGCTTTCACCAAAATTACAATTTAATGGTACTAGAGTTTGTATATAATTCCTCAATTGTATAATAACGGGAAAGTTAATGACAACTTTAAAAATGCAAGTACGCTGGGGTTACAGTTAGGTGATCAGTATCTGCTTACAAAATTGGACTATTTAAACAATTGACTTCTAGAAAGTCTCCGTTCAAAGATAAAGCCATACCTCTTATCCTTTATTACTTTAACTCTGCTCTCCATAATTATGGTTGGAAGTTGAGTAGTGGACTCGTATCATGTAGCATTGGTCTGGTTCATACAAGCTACAGATGTTGCCTCCTCTTCCAGACCAATGTATACTACAAATGTTGCAAGGCAAAAGAGGAGTGAAGGAGTAACATTTCCATTAAAGGTTATTTTCTACTCATGCCCTGGAATGAAAGCCATTATAGAGCATGACAAGGAAGGGGGAAAATACCATAATGGGATGAAATTGGGCAAAGGGGGGAAAATAGGCCATTTCCTCATAGTGAGATCTATTAGAGGGTGAAATAGACAAGTCTCCCTGGGGAAGCCATAGATGACATCCAAGCATTTGAGTCATTTGGAAGCTTATACTAACTTAAGTTCTCAGATGTGTGCTGTAAGGAAATATGTAGTATGAACAGTGTGACATAAAATGCACTTCTGGAAATCTAGTAGAATCTAGTGGACGTTTGGTGCTTATTTACATGTTAATTGTTTCCAGAATCATAGAACTGTAGAGTTGGAAGGGACCACAAGGGTCATCTAGTCCAACCCCCTGCAGTGCAGAAATCTCAGCTAAAGCATGCATGACAGACAGCCATTGAAACTCTGCTTAAAAACTCCCACTGAAGGGGAGCCCACTGTTGAACAGATCTTGTTGTTAGAAAGTTCTTCCTGGTGTTTAATCAGAATCTTCTTTCTGTAAACTGCCTCTTGTCAGAAGCACACTGTTTCTTATAGAAATGAGATCCTCTCTAAGCTTGCAAGACTACTCTATTTGAACAAAGTCTTCCCACCTATTTGACTTATGCACCCATCCTTGTACATTTCACCCCATTGCCTCTTCTGTTTAGTCGTATGTCCAGTAGAGACCCCTGTAAATGTTTCTATATTTTAGTGGTATCAGTGTGAAATTTGAAAAATCCTGAGACTTAAATATGTATTTGCTCATAAGACAAAAAAAAGGACAGATTCATTTGTATGTACTCCTCCCATTTCCAAATTGAGAAGCAGTGCCATAATTATCTGTTCCAAACATGCAAGTACAATAATTATTACTTAAATGTTAATTGTGACTGGCACTATTAATGCAGTGGGTGCATGTGTGTCTGTGCATGTGTGTATTGGATATCCATACATTGGATGTGTCTATTGGATAGGCCATAACATTTTGTAACATTGTAAATACTGGATATACAATATACATTTTGTATATATTGTATAGGCCATAACATTTTGTAATATGAAAGCTCTTGAAAGTCAATGCCATCTCCTTTAAAATAATGAGCAAAAGTGTCTGATCTATTATCTTGTTATGCATATTAATGGAATCTCAACCCCTGCAAACCAAGGCAGCATACAATTTACATGGCAATTTACATATTTCATCCTAGTTGGATGAGATGATTCTTGAACTTTAGGCTCTCTTTGTATAAATTACTAAGTGCAGATGAAAATAGGACCTTGGCTAAGAGCTCTTGACTTTATAACTAACAGTGCAATCCTGTATGCGTTTACTCAGTCAGAAGTAAGTCCCATTGAGCTCAGTTGGGCTTACTCTCAAGTAAGTGTGTTTAGAATTGTAGCCTAACTCTTGGTACATGGAAAGGAGATGCAAAGTGTGCTGACCATGAACTGCACTGCTTAAGGTTTCAGGGTTTTTTAATTCAAAGAGTTTTATTCAATGAAAGTTAGATGAGATTATTTTTTAAAACATGAAATTTTATTAATATCTGATTAGATCCTTGGGTAAAACCCTTAACTGAACTGAACTTTCTTCAACAGCAGCATAATGCTTATGTTTCTATGAGTTCCTTGGAATTAATTACAGGCACATTTTACACATTCAAATTTAGTAAGAATTAGGAAAATTAAAATTAGAAACTTCAGAACAATTTTTCAAGAGTAAAGGAACAGGTGTGATCCAGTGAAATGAAACTCCTGAATTGCTTTGCTGTTTAAATAATATTTTAAAATATTCCTTATCCCTTAATGGCATTTGGAGTAAAATGTCTGGCAACAATCATTCTCCTTCCTGCCTATTATTTTTAATGCAGCAAGATTGCAGTATAATAAATTTTGACATTGTAACCTAAAATAGATAAGATTAGCTTGCTTGTTATGCAAGCAGTGCTGCCCCACAAATTATTGTTAGGAAATGTAATTTTGTCAAATGACAGACAAAATGCATGCCACTTTTGCTCTCAACAGCCTAGTCTAATCTGAAATAGCATCTATGAAGAAACATACGACAGTGAGATACAATACAAGAGGTGAAAGTGGCTGTAATTATATCTATTCCTCAGATTTGACAGGATGTATTCAAAATTTGAGGCTCTTGCCTTTCTGCGCAAAATCAGAAGCCAAATAGAGCATCTGTATTCTAAAGATAATGGCCGTTTACCTGAAGTAACTTTCCCCATCTACAATGAATATGGTAACAATTAAGACCTTTGCTTAGTTCCATGCAAATTTAGTGTTAGAGATTTTAGCATTGCACTTACAGAGCATATTTAAAATTTACAATCCGGTAGGAAATATCTTGCACTATGCCAACACACACACACACACACACACACACACACACACACACACTATCATTCCTAGATAACTTCTGTACCAAAAGAAAAAGAAAAAAGACTGCCAGCTCACAAAAAGCATGACTGCATGAGCACAGATGATTGCATTTCAAAGTCTTTCAATTTGAACATTATGCACCATTCCTGTCCATTATGCTCACATAGGGAGGCCTTTCTCCTTGCCTCGCTTGTTTCAAAGGTTAGGGTTCAAATGTAAGAAAACAAACCACATAATTACTGTAATCAAATGTGGGCTGTCTTGTGCCAGATGTGCCCAAACTGTTGTGGTTGCTCATTGATACTAGAGCAGAATGTTGTAATAAGGCTATAACCCAGGCATAGGCAAACTCGGCCCTCCAGATGTTTTGGGACTACAGCTCCCATGATCCCTAGCTAACAGGATCAGTGGTCAGGGATGATGGGAATTGTAGTCCCAAAACATCTGGAGGGCCTAGTTTGCCTATGCCTGCTATAACCCTATTATTATTATTATTATTATTATTATTATTATTATTATTATTAATCCAATTAATTGTATGAGTTTTTGTCAATTGATCAAGGGAGGGCACCATTTGCTTGTTGTTAGATGATACATGCATGTATCAAAGCAGGAACCATTTTAGAAGAGGCATTTCATCATGCCTGCTCGAGAAGGATGAATGTTTCTTCTAAGATATTGCCTGTCACTTACCATTTATGAAAGTAAGGAATGAAAACCTGTTGGTCTTTAGATGCTGCTAGATTAGAACTTCAACCATCTCAGACCATAGCCCAGGTGGGGCAGAGCTAGTCCAAGAGCTAGTCCAACAGCATCAGGAAGGCTACAGGAAGCCATCCCTGGGGAGTTATTGTATGAGTAACCACTTGGGGGTAGGTAGGTAGGCAGGCAAGCAGGCAGGCAGGCAGGCAGATAGATAGATAGATAGATAGATAGATAGATAGATAGATAGATGATAGATATCCTAATTAATTGGGAACATATTTGAGATGATTACAATAGTTTTCATAAATTAATCTAATCAAATCATTGTCTAACAGTTCTCATTCATAGCTGATTCAAGGACCACAGCTGAGTCAGGCAAGATATAGCTCTTAAATACACTGTAAATCTAGGGACATGGGTGATGCTGTGGTCTAAACCACAGAGCCTAGGGCTTGCCAATCAGAAGGTCGGCGGTTTGAATCCCCACAATGGGGCGAGCTCCTGTTTGGTCCCAGCTCCTGCCCACCTAGCAGTTCAAAAGCACGTCACATGCATGTAGATAAATAGGTACCGCTCTGGCGGGAAGGTAAATGGCGTTTCCGTGCACTGCTCTGGTTCACCAGAAGCAGCTTAGTCATGCTGGCCACATGACCCAGAAGCTGTCTGCGGACAAACGCCGGCTCCCTCGGCCTATAGAGCGAGATGAGCACCGCAACCCCAGAATCGTCCATGACTGGACCTAACGGTCAGGGGTACCTTTTCCTTTACCTTTAAATCTAGGGAATGATGAGTTTCTTCAGTTTTAACCATGAAGGGAGGTCTCCCATACCATGAAGCTCTTGTGTAAGTAGAAATTGCCAGCTGATTGCAGCACATGAATGCTGCAGAAAGGCCACTCAGTGGGGCTTCTTGCTGCACATCTACATGTAACACTAGTGCTAAAGGATCTGCACTGTCTGCCAGTTAGCTGCCATATAGTCTGTCCAGGTCATTGCAAAATATAAGTAGCGCTCTCCTCACTGTAATGCAACCTGCTGAAGTTACATTGCCTGGAGTTTGAAAGAGGGTGTTGTGGCAGCCATTTTAAGGAATGAACTCCATTTGGAGATCAGGTGAACAATGAAGTTTGGGCGCCTTTGCAGAAAACTAAAGACTTTTCTGTTTACCCTGGTATTTACTTACTGTTAATATTGAGTTGTGGCTGCTGTAGTTGTAGAAATCATATAACTATTTGGATGTTTTAAGTGTTGCTATTTATTAATTTTATGTATATTGTGAATGACTTTGAGCTTTATAAATTTATAAATGAACAGTTTATATGTGTTTTTAATAATAAATAAAATTAGAAACAATTCTGACTTTGTGTTGCCATTGAATATATGTCCTCAGAACTGAAGTCATTGGAGAAGCTCATTGTGTTAACTGGGGCATATAAAGAGCTTCGGATCAGAGCCACTGTACACATATAGTCTATATCAAATGATAGTGCAATCTAGTAAAAAATAAAATAAGATTTAGAGGTGAGAAAGTATCTTTTTTGTGGGAGAGAATTAGGCTAAAACAGCAAAACTAGGTCAGCAAGAGAGACATATAACCATAATTTAACAGTATACTTCTTTATATTAGTGCTTTAAAGCTGTTTCCCATAAGGAACAGATGAGAGGAAGTGACAGTTCTCATTATGGTAGTGATAATGGCATCCTATCTACAGAAAAACTCCTGCCTCCTAGTAACAATCTTTCAATGTAGGATTTGCTAGACAGCTGGAAACTGGCAACTTGTAACAACATAAAAAGCCTGAGAATATATTTTAGGATTCTAGTAATAATACAGCATGATTCATTTCAGTATATTCTGTGCCTAGCAAACTGTTACCATTAAGCATCATCTAGTAAAATTAATTGGCTATGCAGAGGTGTTGAGTGCCTCAGAAATGCTAGTTAAGTGACAAATTGAAATATTATTGTTAATCATTTGTACAATTATCTTTGTGAAAATATGGGTATATACATAAACCAGTATAGTGAACTTTCTGATCAGCTTTTGCTTGGGAGTAATTTCATGCCTTTCAATTATACTTATGGGTTTTCCCTCTTCTTGCAAGAAATCCTTTTCGGAATAAGGGAATTTCCCTTTAAAAAAGGGAAACGTTGACAGCTATGCCCTGGCCATATCATCTCTGCAGGAAATAGAAAGTGGTGGTGGTTCCACCATCAGTTCTCTCCATCATCACTAGCACTTCCATAGGATTGCTCTGTATCAGAAAATCAGAAAATGCAAAGATGTCTCCAGGAAATTGTGCAGTGCTCCTGCAGATAAATGGATCAGGATTTAGAAACAAATTTATTACACCATTTTCTGTCAAATAAAAAGAAAGAAATATTGTTGTCTGAAGAAATTTATTTTATTCTTTTTGCTGACTGCTTCCTTGTCACCACTCATCCAGTGGCCTTTGCCTAGTCTTCCTTTTTGCTCCTTGATCTCTAAAAGCTGACATGTTACATAGATAAAAAAGATAAATCAGATAGATGGATTGATACCTAAGAGAGCCACCTGGAGCTAGGTACTTATGTAGCAGAGTTCTAAACACCTGTCTTAACTAGATTCTTACACTGTGCTTGGTACAGATACATGGATTTAGTATTGTTATGTCTATTCAAGATAAATATGTGGAGTGGGCTAGATGTTATATGTAAGACAGATGTAAGAGCATGTTTAGGCCATGTTTGTTAAGGGTTGATGGGAATTGTAGCTCTTTGAGGGATAAACTACAGTGTTCAGAATTTTGTGTGGGAAATAACGTGTTTCAAATGTGCTTTAAAGGTATAATGTGTACACAGAGAAAGTGTCAAGTCTTTTAAAAAAACCAAAAACCTCTCCCAGTCCTCAGCACTTCACACTTTGTCCAGCCAGTAAACACATTTTGCTATAGTCACCTTAATGCCAGAAATTACATATCCTAGGAAAATGAAATGTTCAGTGGAGTAGCTGAGGAAAAAGAAACATGTTGTAGGGATTAAGTACAGCTTTGACATCTCAGTAACACTGGACAGTGGTTACCTCGGGTTACAAACGCTTCGGGTTACAAACTCCGCTAACCTGGAAGTAGTACCTCACGTTGCGAACTTTGCCCCAGGATGAGAATGGAAATCTTTCTTTTTTTAAAAAAATAATATTTATTACTTTTTCAACAATTTAAACACTACACAAAAAAGAACAATACAATACAATACACAAACACTACATAACACTATCACATTAAACTGACAAAACAAAACAAAAACAATTTAAAACACATCAAACAATTTCAATATCTTATCTTTCATTCACTTATTTCGACAACCTCCTCACACCTCCCTTTTTGTATTCCACTTCTGTTAATTGTTTCAGCAATTCCTTTCCATCTTCCTCTGTTTTCTATCCTATAATTATCTTAACACATTCTAACCTTATTTTTTCCTTTAATATTCTATTAATCTATTTATACTTAATTCCTTATAACATTTCTACTAAAGCCATATAACTTCATTCCAACATTCTTCTAACATTCATTAATTTTACAGTATTTCTATAAATAAACTTTTTCCAGTCTTCTTCCACCGACTCTTCTCCCTGGTCTCGGATTTCTGCCAGTCATTTCCGCCAGTTCCATATAGTCCATCAACTTCATCTGCCATTCTTCCCGGGTGGGTAAATCTTGTGTCTTCCAATACTTTGCGATGAGTATTCTTGCTGCTGTTGTTGCATACGTAAAAAAAGTTCTATCCTTCTTTAAAACCAATTAGCCGACCATTCTCAGGAGAAAGGCCTCTGGTTTCTTCAAAAGGGTATATTTAAATACCTTTTTTCATTTCATTATATATCATCTCCCAGAGTGTCTTAATCCTTGGGCATGTCCACCAAAGGTGAACTCTAATCCTCAGATTCATCTGTTTTTCTTTAAGTTCAATCATAGCAAGCGTCAACTTATGTTCATCAAATTGCCTCTGTAGGGCTGGGACTCTCTCTCCAGTTGTGTTACTTTACATTCAGCAGCAACGGCTTTCTCCCTGGCTTCCTCCGCAGTTTTCCGTATCAAAGTAGATTCCTGTATCAATTTCTGGGTGGTTTCTGTATTGGTATTATTTATACTTTCTGTATTTAAGTCAATTTTAGTAGTTGGAACATCCACTTTCACATTTATCGCGTCTATTTTCTTGTTAAGCTGTTCCAGTGAATCATTTATCTTATATAATGCAGCCACTAAGGCCTCTTCTGTCAACATTCCTCTTGGTTTTGAGTGTACTGGTGCAAAGGCAGCAGAAGAAGCAGCAGGGGGGCCTGATGCTGAACCTCTCCTGGGTTGTTGCCAAGTCCTCCCAGACCTTAATGTTTTGTCAGCAGTTGACTGATCTGTTTTTCCCTTTCCATTTGCCATAGCACTTAAAAGATTCAAGGTCAGTCCCAGAGTCTCACAGTTTTTTATCTTGCAGCTGGAAATTCCCCTAGCCCAGCTCTTGTAAAGCAACCAGCTTCAAAGGCTTCCACTAGGGGAAAACAGTTTCTATTTGTAATAGTAATAATGTCCTCTTTTAAACACAATTCAAACAATCCAAAGTTAGTTTCAATTTTCAGTTACTTTTACTCCTTTTTAAAAGCAGCCGGAGACAGTAGAAACAATGTATTTCTCTTGTTTAGCTAGCTGTCAATGATTGTTCTAAACGCTGTCAATGAACATTCCAAAAGACGTCAATCCTGCTAGCAGCCCGTTTCCAGGGTCAGAGCGGCAGTATTTTAGCTCTCTTTGCTCTCTCCCACAGGCATACTCAGTCCGCAACTCCCCCCCCCTTCTCCTGCCTCCAAGGGGGGGGTTAATGTACTTTGCTGATGGAAATTTAGTCTTTTACAAAAGGCTTTCCAAGACTCCAGCTTGCAGCCTCATTGCCTCAGTCTATTTACAAAAGGGGAAGGCGGACTTCCTGTATTGAACCTCCCCGTTACGATACCAAATTAAACGTTTAAGAATCCAATTCTCCCACTTCAGCTCTACTCACGGGTAATTACTTTAAAGTCAAATTGTCCACAGGAAAAGGTCCCCGCTCTCCGACAATAGCTATGCGGCTTCGCTCCGTGGGAGAAGCAGACGATTTGAAGCACCGCGCCGCTCACCCCACGTCGCTCCAGACCCATGAAACCGGGTTTCCCCGCAAGCAGGGGATGTGCAAAAGGTGCCCGCCGAATCCCACGCTCACAGGCTTCTCCCGCCTGTGATTTTTTGCGGGTCTCCACGGGGCAAATTCCTCCCGATCAGAGGAATTCCGCCATTGTCGGAGGCACCTTCCCCGGAAGTCTGAGAATGGAAATCACACAGTGGCAGCAGGAGACCCCATTAGCAAAAGCGTGCCGCAGGTTAAGAACGGTTTTGGGTTAAGAACGGACCTGCAGAATGAATTAAGTTCATAGCCTGAGATACCACTGTATTAGGGAACAGTTATCTTGAAATTAAGGGAAATGTACACATCTGCTTGAAATTCTTGAATAGAAACAGTTATTTTGTCCCAACTCACTTTCAATTAATTAGAAGCCAGAACTGAAAATATTTATTTTAATTCATATTTTTTCACACCTTTGAGTCTCTGAAAAATGGTACTGAATATACAAAAAGTAAACATTTCCATATTTTAAAAATAACCTTTTTTATATTGCATAAATAAAATTGTTTTATTTTCTTCTTTCTAGCTTTGTTAGTCAACACTTCTGCTTATTGAGTTATCCAGTTAACAAGGATGTTATGGAAACACATTAAGCAATTTTTAAAATGAATGCAACTGAGAACATTATACGTAACATTTTGAGTTATGCTTCCCATCCTGTGATCCACGATTCCTTGTCAATTTTCAGAAACAGCATGAGAAAATCCTCACTACCAAGATCTTTTGTATTATTTTCAATCATTGCTACTTTAGGAAATTAAAGGCTCGGAACTTTAGGAGAGATAATAGCAAATGAAATAAATCTTTTCCAATTAAAGGCTCAGAACTTTTTGTAAGAATAAACACGCAGCGCTAGAATGGCATAGAAAGGAGTTGGATAGAATGAGATTGGATGTTCAAAGATGAGAAAGTTGTTCATGTTGAATTGATAAAAAAGCTGATAGATGTCCTTTTTTATCACTCCAAATTCATAAACAAAGCAGAAGTTGAAGCTTTCCATTCTGAACATCAGAAGCTGTTATCAGTTCACTTCCTGCTGTGCAACGATATTTGCTACCGTCTTTTCTTTTTCATGCATAGCTTGCTTGCTGTAAAAATATAATAGCAAGAAAATGTGTGCATATAAATATAAATCCCCAGAGTGTTCCCCATGACAAGCTTTCATCAGGTGGAACAGCTGATCAATGTGTAGAAAGGCTCAGGGGGTGTGATCATGATCAAAAGACAAGGTTAGCTGCATCTGCCAAGTCCCCTGAAATAGATGGAGGACTTGCAATTTCACATCTTCAGCTGCATTCCGTCCTTGTTTGCCGCTTTCAAATATGAAATAGCAATAAAGCATCCATCTACCTGACGTTCTTTTATGTTCACTTTCAATCACCAACCACAAAATGTTTCTTTTCAGGTTTAGTCTGATTTGTCAGCTCAGTTATTGCCTATCACTTTAGAGTAGTTGAAAGGCTGAGGACAGATTTCATTTACTTTCAGGCTGGTTTTTGTTTGCTTGCTTTAAAAAAAAAAAGGTAACTTGATTTTCTCTTAGTTTGCATTTCATTCAAGTTGTTCTTCTCATAGAATATCTTCAATGAATTGATCACTTGGTTTAAAATATAACTGTGTATGCTTGTGTGAGAGTTGTGGCCAGACAGAACCCTATCAATAAAATTATCAACATTAAAGACTGGTTACTGGAATCTTGAATTCATGAAAGCATGAAGGGTATAATCCTAAACACTCTAACACAGAGTAACTCACACTGAACTCAAAGGATCTAGCATTTAAATTTCAGTTTCTATGCCAGTTAAAATATCTCTAATCAACAAATTTTCACAATGTCAGGATCTATGCCTTAAATGAAAATATTATTTCCACTATCACAGTCTGCACTAGGTTTGAATCATTATAACAGTAGAAGAATAAAACTTAATAAAGGGACTTCATTTTTCTCTTTCATAATAGTTTGCCATACTGCATTATATCAGGGCTATTTTAATGCTTACCATTGAATTGCTATCTGTTTTATTCAGATATAATTAGTGCTACTAAAATATTGGTACTATTAATGGTACTAGTAATTACGCTGTTGTAAATTTAGCCTACAGCACTGTTCACACTGCTGCCTTGGTGATCCAGTGCTCTTGTTAACATATACAACTAAGCTGACAAAAATAAGAGCTTATTTTGATATATTGCCCTGAGGGTGAGGAATTATCTTGTTTTCTCCCTCCACCCATTGTTTTACTTCTGCAGTGCTGTATCACTTTACTATTTTCACAATTTAAACCCAAATGCTTACAAATGAAGCGCAGAACATTCAAATGTAAAACTAAAGGAATTCCAGATGTTATGGAGCACAGGCAGACAGACTAGCAATAGCAGCCTTAATGGCAACCCTGATAGACTTTGTAGGTGGGAAATTGCTCAATTCACAAGGTTTTATAGCTTTATATAAGGATATAGAATGTGCTATTTTTTAACAAGGCAATTGCTTGAATTGTTTGATTTGATTTATAATATTTTAATAAAATAGTTTGTTTTAGACCAGGGATGGGGAATCTGTGGTCCTCCAGATGTTACTGGGTTACAAGATTCATTATTCCAAGCAACTGGCTGTGTTGGTTGGGGCTGATAGGAGTCAACAATATCTGTAGGATCACAGGTTTCCCATGCCTGCCTCAGACTGTAAAACACAAAGCTCAATTAGCTGACAAAGTCGCAATGGCATCTTATTAATTACCGATTTAAAATATATACTGAGTAAAGTGCCAGTGCACTTTAATTTTTGAAAGACATTAATCTCTTTCTCTGTGTTTTCCATCATGGGATAGAAACTTTACCAAGAGGCAAGCACATCTCCCTTATCTGTCCCCTTGACTTGTATATTTACATCCACACCAGAGCATTGCTTCCAGGTAGAAAATGCAATTCCATTACACTCAGAGATAGACAAAAAAAAGTGTGTTAATAAAACATCAAGGGAAGTCCTTGACTAAGGAAGTCTCACATCTACATAAAGTCAGCTGCTGGGTGCCACAGACACAGATAATAATCACTAAGCATTTTAAATCATCTTTTGAAAATGAAATCTTCCAGTAGCTCTAGATATTCCAGAAGGATTTTCTAAAAATCCTTTTTTAATTAATGACAGCCTTGAGGGCAACAAACAATGATTAATTAAAAAACAAGCCAAAAGGAAAATTGGGAATGGGCTGTGGGGGGCGGGGGGGGGGGAGAGAAGCAAGCAGGGTTCTTTCTTCCTCTGTAGATAAACAACATTTGTTCTTAGCAAATAAAGAAAACCAAATAGGATTGAAATGCTATGCTCCTGTCAGGACATGAGGAATCATCATCATCATCTTGTCATTCCTCTCATGAGAGCCCAGAGGAGCTAAGAATAAAAATGTAGCACATTAAAAGCATTAAAACAAAGTGTATGAATATGGACTTTCTTAAACTGCAATCCTGTTTGGTAAGGACAGCTGCAGAGCACCTGCTTTGCATGCAGAAGGTCTCATATTCAATCCCCAGTATTTTGAGAGGGACTACTACCTGAAACTGCAGAGCTGCTGCATTCATTGTAGACAATACCAACCTAGATGGGCCAGTGGTTTGACTCAGTACAGATCACAGAAAAGAAGCTAACAGCTCTCACTTGTGGATCAGAGAGCAGAACTGTAGATGCTGCTGTTAAGGCTTGGACAGGGACATATGAAGGCAAGCAGTCCTTCAGATAGTCTGGTCTCAATCCATTCAGAGCTTTAAATGCTAATACTGCAACCTTAAATTGGTAACTGGGTGTTCTCATCTCAGCACCTAAAACATTGCCGAGTGTCCTCATCTTCTGAGAGAAGTGTTCAGGGTTCTACCCATGCTTTCTTCAATTTCATTCCACCCATTTTGTCTTCCATTTTTCTTTTCCAAATGTCAACATTATGTGGCTCCAGATCATGTTCAACTCTCATTGGGCTGTTTTGAAGGCTTAATTCTTCATTCTATTTTGTTTTTAAAAGGTGTGTGGGTGTCGTGTTGTGGGTGTTGCCCTTCTGTAAACCTGAAGTTCCCACAAACAGGTTGCTTTCTCCCTCTTCTTTTTCAGTGGCCCCATTTTGGTTCTAATCTGCACTCATCACCCGAGTTCACTGGCATATAAGCCATAATAACACATAGTAAAGGTTTAAATATTATTTGTCTTTTTCGCCACTTGCCACAATGCTTCAGTCATAGGCCCTTCCACTTCTTTTGAAGTCCAGTAGTTCCCAATTAACTAATTCCTAAGGACCCCTTATTTTTTCAAAAGCCAAGCCACGGACCCCCCTACTTCTGAAAATTTTGATAACTCTAACACCTATGCAAAACAATTTTTTTGGAACAAAATGTGGGGTAGGCCTTAATAATCAAAGGAATTTAGGTATACTAAAAAACAGACTAGGGCTGAGTGATATCTGGTTTTCAACATCATGATATATCAGCAGCTGAACATTGAGATATTCCGATATATCACAATGTCTGACATTGGAGATCAGGCGTGGGGTTGAGGGAAGGAGCAGTTGCAGATATTGGATGGGGAGGGGAGGGGAGGAAGCTGAGTCACCTCCACCGTATGGTTGAATGGGAGGGGATGGGGTGGGGGATGCACCAAGTCACTGTCAGTGGGGCAGCCAGCAAAGATACATGTCCACTGTGTCTGCTGCTGCTGCTTTCCTGCTGGCAGAAAAGTTGCTCCACCTCAGTGCCAGAGGAATGTAGTGCCTTGAAGTGAAGGCGATCAGCTATCCTGTTCTCAGTGTGAGGAGAAGGCTGCCCTGGTCTCCCTCAGCATGAGGGAAGGCAGCTCAGATCAGCAGTGTTATTGGCTGAGATCATCGTGCGATATTGGTGGGGCCTTGAAATCGATTGACCTGTTCTCCCTCGCGCAGGGAGTGATACATTGCTGTGTAATGCTGGGTCGAAATCATTATCGCGGTGTGATTTCAAAACCAATTTTGGCCAATTTATTGAAAAACTGCAGTGTTAAACAGACCATAAAATTAATGATATTACCATGCAAAAATGACAAAAAATAGACCCCCCAGGGGTCCCCGGACTCCTAATTGGGAACCACTGATCTAGTCCAAGGAGAGCTTTAGGGTATCTGACAAGCTCTTTCTTGGGATCAGTTATCTAGAACACGTGTATGACCATAAATCATTTCATTTTAGTGGGGGGGGGGATCCAGGCATTAAAGATAAAAAATTAGCTAAATGATAACGGTAATGAATTTCTAAGTAGCTAATTTTCTGATAAGCAGTCATATGTATTTACAATAGTTAATTATTGGTGTACAATACATCAAGAATGATTAATCAAAAGGCTGTAAGTCACTACAGATATGAATTGCGTATTTTATAATGCTATCTTTTTATCTTTTGCTTTTTTTACTTTATGAGATTTTTAGTTTGTTAGTCATAGTGGATCAAGCGATGTAATGATATGCTACAGCAATAGTAATTTCTAGCTGGTTACCCATGGATACTGAAACGACATATATGAAACAGTTTCTACATCTTTAAAATATATGTGTTTGTTTTAAAATGTATTATGTCAGCTATATGAGATGTTTATGCTTAACAGATTTTGTTCCAGACACTGATTTCAGGTTCACTTTTGCTTTGAGGTGTTTAGATTTTTGCAATTTCAAATTACTATATTGCAATACAGTGGTACCTCAGGTTACAGACACTTCAGGTTACAGACTCCACTAACCCAGAAATAGTACCTCAGGTTACGAACTTTGCTTCAGGGTTAGAACAGAAATCGTGCGGCGGTAGCAGGAGGCCCCATTAGCTAAAGTGGTACCTCAGGTTAAGAACAGTTTCAGGTTAAGAACGGACCTCCAGAATGAATTAAGTTCTTAACCCGAGGTACCTCTGTATAAGGAAAACACTCATAGACTAATATTTATACATCACCTGAGAATCAAATTCCATGCTATTTTATGCTATCACAATACATAGCACAATTTAGCAACTTTCATAGCTATCACTTCAATCCTAAACCCCCTTAAAGGTAAAGGTAAAGGGACCCTGACCATTAGGTCCAGTTGTGACCGACTCTGGGGTTGCGGCGCTCATCTCGCTTTATTGGCCGAGGGAGCCGGCGTACAGCTTCCGGGTCATGTGGCCAGAATGGCGAACCAGAGCAGCGCACGGAAACGCCGTTTACCTTCCCGCTGGAGTGGTACCTATTTATCTACTTGCACTTTGACGTGCTTTCGAACTGCTAGGTTGGCAGGAGCTGGGACCGAGCAACAGGAGCTCACCCCGACGCAGGGATTCGAACCGCCAACCTTCTGATCGGCAAGTCCTTGGCTCTGTGGTTTAACCCACAGCGCCACCCACATCCCCCTAAACCCCCTTACCTAAGAGTAAATCCCTCTGAACTCAATGGGAATTCCTTCTAAGCAGACATTGAACTGTACAAATGGATCTGTTTCAACCTAATTTTATAGTCTCTATCTGAATTCAAGTATAGTTCACCAAGGTAGTTCACCACTAGGCCTAAGTTACGGTAATTGCTTTTCAATTACGGTAGTACAGTCACTCTGGGAACATAATACTCAGATTTAGCATCTCCAAGGTCCTAATGCAAAAAAAAAAAAAATGGATTGCATATCACTACGTTTGGGAGACGTCTCCAAATTTCTAGACTGAGGAGGAAGCGGGGCGGTGTGTTCTGTAGTACCACTTGAGGCAAAACAGAAAATTATTAAGTCTCTCTTTAAGGCCAAAGCGTTATGTACCAATATTTCTTGGAAGTCTGTTCTTCATGTCCACCTTTGGTGTCTCAGGGTAATTGCAGTTTGGTTTTCTGACATCCCATCCCAATTCTACTTTTCTGTTCCAGGATATCTACATTTGCTTTGATTTCTGATCCCACTTATATGAAAGTTGGAGCCAACTGCTGCATGTGAAGTAATTGTCAGATTTACAATATGCACAAAGAAATGAATTATGATTAATTCATTTCCCAAGATTACAGTGTTGTGCTAAAGGTTACCTTGAGGCTTTTTTTTGGTGTGAAATATTAAAAATTCAGCGTTTTTAACAGTTCACATTATTCATATTGCAAATCCCGTGAGTTTGAAAAAAATCTTACATACATTAACTAATCTCCAAAATTGGTTAAACATTGTATGCATTATATGGAAAACATAACTAAATGTAAATTTTAAAACTTATGTAAGTAGTAGAAATAGACATTGGGTGCTGAAGAAATTTAAGAATTTCATGATTGGGAAGTAAGTAAGGCCAGCCCTACAATGAGGCAGAGTGAGGCACCTGTCTCAGGTACGGAGAATGGACAGAGCTGTGCCATGTGGCCTGCCTGGCTGACACTCCTCAAGGTCAGTGGAAGGTACTGGCAGTTTTGTCACTTAATGGAAAAGGGGGGCGGGATGTAAATGAAAATCTTTTTAAGACTCATATACAGATCCCTTTTATAAACAGTTTTGCTGATAATTACTGAACAATTCTACAATGAAGGGTTTGTCATTGTGCTGAGCACATTATTAGAAAACTCATAGTTCTGTTGCACCTGAATGATTCCGCTCATCTCTGTTTATCTTCCATTTCCAGTTAAAGGCTCGCATATTTATGGGGGGAAATATTCATTCTGTAGCAAATCTCTATGACTTATTGGGAAGGAGTAAGAAATGTTTTCTTGCCCTAACAATGGTGCACTGTCTGAATGTTTGGAAACCTTTTATGTCTGCTTTTAGAGAAGCAAATAGGAAGTACGTATAGAGATGCTTCAGACATGCAATAACATGGCAGCAAGCCTTAGAGCTCTATTCCTTTGTCAGGTTCTGTCTATCAGCTCAGTCTATGCTCCTATTTTCTGTGAACTCAAAATTCAGAATCTCTCTAACACTGCTCTTCTCTATCACGAATACTCTCCTTTTATCTCAAACACCTGTAATAGATTAGATGAAAATATGTTGTTCACTGTGAGTCAGTGGAATGCTGTTGTTCCCTATTAATTTTCTTGAAAATTAGGTTTTTGCTTTCTGCAGTTGTTCCATACCATTAATTCCAGATCTTTTGTTTAAATATGAAATGTCTTCTCTTTAGCTCAGAATCAAATATGCTAGAAAGATAAAAGAGATTTAAGTATCTGCATTTCTGAGGAATAGGCACAGAAATGATGGAAAGCCTATCTATGCAAGTAAGAGAAAAGCAAGGAAAATATTTCCTTCTTCACCTATGACGTTGTTCCCACATTCTTGCTGCATACTGTGCTACACCCTATTCTGCCTGAGGTTATATTTCTGGTCAAAAACATAAACGCTTCATTCTACATGAAGTGTCAGCTTCCTTGTGCCTAGGAAGAACTTGCATTGGAAATGTTTTGTTAGCTTTATATTCTAGTTTGCTTATTTTATAGTCTTACAAAAGAGGTTGTTTTATCATCTTTGTCTATGTGGCTATGCAAAGAATTTGAGTTTATAGTTTAGTGCCACTGTAGTTTCAGCATCCATCTGCTTGCTTTAGAGACAGGATTAGAAATGAGACAAGATAAAACCTGAACTGCTTCCCCTGCTGCTAATCTCTGGTCCACTTCATACTTTTGCTGTTCTTATAGGCCCTGATAAGTGTAAACCTCCATTATTAATTTAGCTACAAGCCCAATAACATAATAACTTAATTATGCCTGCTCAGTTGTAGTAATGTGTACTGCTCTGAAAGTCTACTGAATGTGTTTTGACCCATCAACACATCAGTAATTTATAAAATGGATGGTATTAAAATATTAGTTTATTTCAGTTTAGTGAGATTTTTTTAAAATAATAATAATAATAAAATAATAATAGAAAATATATGGCAACAATTTCAGACAGTAAAGATGATAAAAGGTTGTATTACAGATAAAAAATGAAATATTTCTCCCAAATCAACAATAAACTTTCAGACTACCGTATTTTTCGCCCCATAGGGTGCACCACCCCATAGGATGCACCTAGTTTTTTGGGGGGGGGAATAAAGGGGGGAAATTTATTTTTTTTCCCCAGGCATGGGGCTGGCGCGGGGGAAGCCCGAGCTTCCCCCCACCCCAGCCCCCAGAACAGCCTGCTATCCGCAAGCCTAGGGAGCCGCGCCGATCTCCCCAGGCTTGCGGAGAGCTGCGCAAAGCCCGGGAATGCAGGCAGCTCTGCGCAACCCTTGGGAGACCGGCGTGAAGCTGCGCCGGTCTCCCAATGGTTGCGCAGAGCTTCCTGAAGCCTGCATTCACCCCATAGGACGCACACACATTTCCCCTTCATTTTTGGAGGGGAAAAAGTGCGTCGTATAGGGCAAAAAATACGGTAATAATGGCATGTGGATTGCCTTTGAAATAATCTGAGGCAACATCCAAAAGATCTAAGGACCAAACTACATGCTACATTTAATGTCTGGCCACCACTAACTTACATCTGCTTTCCACATCTCCTGATAATGTCACAGACATGTGACATGACATAATAATTGCACACCATTTCCCCTTTCTCTGCAACTCAAAGCAAATTAAGTGGAGCAGGGAACAGTTAAATAAGCAATGATGTCACATTAAGTGCTGACTTTACAGTAACTAAATGTTAGTGGGAGATATGATAAGATTCAATGTGGCTATGTGTTTAATGTAATGTGCAGACCCCCCTGAAAAGAAGGTTCAAAGGCTCTCAGAGTGAGCAAATAAGGGTGGATTCAGCTGACAACAATTTTGTAGGGTCACCACTTTTTCACATTGTAGTTGTTGTATCCATCTCTGTGACTTCTACCAGATGAAACCAACTAACCTTACTGCATTCTTAATGTCATACCTGCATATGCACAGTCAGCCCATCATAGTGCAATATTTCACCCATCATTGGCAAGACGGCTTTGCTATAGGAGCTCTATAGCTAATAACTTCCCAATATCTTTATCTTGCAGAGGTGCATTCTTTCATTGTCTCCCAAAACAGATGGATGCAAACAACCCCCAGCACTTCATTCATGCAAATAAGGTTGAACTGTGCTCTTTACTAGCAAGATCTATGCATAATTACTAATTATACAGAAAAATTGTCCTAATTAAACAAATGGATGGGTTGCATATTCTGTTCTACTTTTCATTAATTGTATTTTAGTATTAAAAGGTAAAGAGACCCCTGACCATTAGGTCCAGTCACAGACAACTCTGGGGTTGTGGCACTCATCTCGCTTTGCTGGCCGAGGGAGCCAATGTTTGTCCGCAGACAATTTTTCCAGGTCATGTGGCCAGCATGACTAAGCTGCTTCTGGCAAACTAGAGCAGCACACGGAAACGCCATTTACCTTCCCACCGGAGCAGTACTTATTTATCTACTTGCACGGGATGTGCTTTCGAACAGCCATGGGAGCTCACCCTGTCACGGGGATTCAAACTGCTGACCTTCTGATCGGCAAGCCCTAGGCTCTGTAGTTTAGAGCACAGAGCCTCCCGCGTCCCTATTTTAGTATTATACTACAATAATTTAATAAATATTCAAGCTGTTTCTATTTCACATACATACATTACAAGACATTTTCAACCTACATGGCTCAGCCTGAATTTCTGTTTCTAAGTCGAGTTGCCCCTCCCTCATCTCCCTACTCTTTTATCCCATCACATTCCTACCTGTGAGTTTTACTCTTCCTGCTCTGTTATCTGAAGCTCTTTTCATTCCTAAAACAATTCTGCCCTTTCTCCCTTATTACATATACTGCCTTTCTTCCATCACAGAATTCAGGGGCATCCCATTTCAGCACCAGAGGAGAAACGCCCTGCTGCTGCCCCTGCAATGGGGGTGCACACTCCTTAAGGAACCTCCCCTGCTGGGTAAGGAAGGGAGATCCTTTCCAGATCCCCACTCCTGCCCATCAAAGTGGTTTGCATTGGCTCCTTCCTTCAACAAAAGCTAGTGCAAAGCCCTGCCATACTGCCAGGTGGGGAGGAGATATCTGCCCCCCCCCCCTGGGCTCAGGAGCAAAACTTAGGAAGCAGAACATCTCCCCTTTTGCTGACTCAGCAGGAGGGGAGCCATTCAGCAGAGGTTTGCCACCAGTCCCTCTCTGCCCCAGGGAGACCAAGAGCAGAGCTGGGCAGTGAAATGGGTGTATTGCCTTTGGGGGGGGGTGCCTCACCCAGCCTTGTGGGTGAGCCTGCTCTGGAGTATCTGGGAATTCCCAGGTGATTTCCTACCCAGGCACTAGCACGAGCCAGATTTCTTAACTGCAGAAAGCTAGTTGCATCATGCACCCTCAGACCATGTCCTGGAACTTTCCTTGCTACCCTTTATTCCTGAAACTGTCTCCCAGAATGCCTTCATGTGATCACATTCCTTACTTTCTTCAAAGCCCTCCTTGAAATTGTGTGGAGCCTTTGGAACAACCTTGCCTAGCCCTAATACCGTAACTAAGCCAGCTGAAATAGAAGCACATTCTTATTGTGTTTAGCCTTGCCTCCATTTCCCCCCTTCTTCAACTGTTTCCTTTGTGTTTCCTTTTGGGGTAGGGAGCATTGAACTCGTTTGTTGTGAAAAGCACCAAATATGTTAATACCATTAATCAATCAATAAAATTCTAGATATGCCAACCCTGCATCATGATTTCATTTTCTGTTCCGCTGGTGTTCACTGATTCTAGCTGCATTCACACACCATGCCAAATTATGGAGTGGCCCTACGGAAACTAGCAGTGGAAAGCATCAAGATTGCTTGATCAAATCTGAATTTGCATTCTGGTTTGGCATTTCAGACTAGGTTGCTGCTAAATCAGTTTGAGAAGTCCGGAATGATTTTTTGAGGTTTACTCCCATGTTGCCAAATTATGATTTGGTGTTACATGTGAGCACAGCCAATATTTACAATGTAAAGAGAATAATAAATGGAAAACCTAGGCCTTTGCAGCAAACATTGCACCATGTTGTTGATATCATGAGACTCTAAGAACATGTATATTCTTGATGTGCTGTCAGATGGCTTTCAGCTTTCTTCAGTGTTTGTGGATCTTCTCCACCATCACCCCTCAGACTATGTAAAATAAAATAGTTCTTTTTAATAATAATAATAATCAGAGGCCACGAGCTGTCAGTTCCTTCAGGACCCCTTACAGCCATTTATATCATTGCTTCAATGCCTGTTTTCTGTTTCTTTGCTTTTATCTGAAGGATGCTTGAAATCACTCCTGTAGTGCCATTTGTGTGCAAAATACCTTCTAGGTTTGGAGCTGTTTCACACTGGAATGTGAGACTGATAGCTCAGTAGAGATGGCTTGCGCCGCAAGACAAATGAAGCATTATTTTGTTTTATTTAAATTCTTCTCCCTCATGAGACAGTGCCTATCTATATAATTCTCTTAAGTCTGTTAAGAGACTTTTCTTTATTTGAAGACAGGAAAGGAAAAATAGCTTTATTTTCTTGACTCTCACAGTTGCCTCATAGATAAGCCTACTATATGAAACTTTGCCATATACTCAGGAGCATACAAATGTTTTCTTTTTAGCTGTCTTTCTGAAGACTGAAATTGCTATTTCATATTTCAAAGACGACAAACAACAACCGTTACATAGTATTGCAACAAAAGCTCAGACTTTTGCTAAATATGGATCAGCACAATTTTATTGTGTAAAGCTATACTTCATCCACGTACATATAATTATTTCATTATACTTTCAAGGTTGTATTCAGTGGTGTGACCTTGTACTAGCAGAAAGTGCTTTTGCTTATATTCTTATGTATATCTCAGAGCCCAGCTAGATCAGATAAAAAGGCCTGCCTACTTCACCCCCATGTTTCCTACAGTGGCTAATCATGTGCCCATGAAGTGGGTAGCCACAAGCAGAAAATGAGAACAATAGCCGATTTCAAATTTCCCACTTACTGCACTCTCTGCACCATATTTTGTACTGTGCATGCTCATCTTCACCTGAGTATATATTGTGCTTACAAAACAGAGAGCTTAATATTTTGTATAGTTTTGTTTTGGAACACAAAGACCATTGACTGCAATGGAATCCTGCACACCTTAGTAGGATTTTTTTTTCCATCATTGGCTGTGGGATAGGTATCTATTACACACTCCTTACACCTGGAATTCCATTTTCCATCACTGGCAAGAACACTGTAGGCTTCACTTCTGTAAAGATCCCACACTTGGGTTTTTCTGATAGCCTGCCTCATCTCCAGTCCTCTGTGTTCCCCGAAACTGACTTATTAGGGTCAGAGGCTGTTGAATATATATATACATATGCAAGTATGAGGGGCCCATTGCCTTTTATTCTTGAAGTAGGGTTTGTGGATCTAATTCATAATTTAAGGGCTACATTGATTTGAATGTATACTGCCGACATCGTTAATATCTATTGACCCTAATTGTGGTTCTACCAGGTTAGGATAAAGAGAGACTAATAGTTGTCTGTATTCAAGTGGGTTTTCTATTGAATGCTGCATGCAATTAATGCTTTAGATTGTTTAAGGATGCAATCTGTACAAACTTAGTTGAGAAAAGATCATATTAAACTGAGTTGGATATATTTCTGAGCTGACATACATAAGATTCTACTGTTAGGTCCTAATACTATACTTCATTATAATAAAATGATATATTCAGTACAGTATTATGCAATTCTATATGCTTTGATCATAAAGATCAAGAAGTATTTGAATGTATGACAACCAAAGGTGGACTTCGTTTCTAGCTCACCTTTGGCCCCTCTGTGCAGATTGTATGAAATTTTAATTTAGTAAAATGTACCGACACCTACTTTTTCTACTTATTTAAATATACTTTATCTGAATGATAAATCATCTAACATATATATATTTCACAGTGGATGAGACTGATTAATATTAATCAGATCTGCTCTTTGTGTATCTTATGAATTTTTATATGTTACGTCTTCTAAAGGCTCAATCGTGCAATTTTCACATAATATTCTATGTGTAGGGATCCCATCTAAGACTTGAATTCATAGAAAAGTCTCCCACTGTGGGAAAGCAAACAAAACATCCAATTGGCAGAAAATAAAACTTTGTGTATTAAAATAGCCTCTGCCAAATGGGAGACAGGGTTTCTGCAATGCTTTAGTGAACTTGTAAATTGAATTCCCTCTGGAAACTAGAGCTGAGTAAGAAATTTGTAATGCAAAGAGATTTAGATTTGGGGCGGGCAGGGGGATGCCTGGTTTCTATTGTGATTGTTGAAATCTTATTTGAGGGCTTTGAAAACCTGACACTTGCTTTTAGATAACAGGTGCTATATGGATTTTTTTTAATTACTGCCAAGTGAACATCTAAAGCTGCTTCTGGTGTCAACCTGCTGCCTTCAAGATGATTTGGACTACAACTTTCATTAAGCTAGCATGACGTTTACTTACTGTTAGCAAGAAACAACATGAAAGTGGGGAGATGGGGTGAGGGCCTTTATTTTGCTGTGATTCTTATCTAGGACTGCATGTGTTTTGTTTTTTTAAAAATCAAGTTTTGTAGAAGGGATCAGCTTGATGCCTGGGCAAATTAAATGCTGCTCAGCATTTTTCATGGTTATTTTAAAAAAGCTTGCAAAGATCCACAGAAGCTAAATTTGCACCAGTGTTCTTACCATACTTATGGTGGCAGTCAAAATGGTGTTCAGTTCTTAACTCACTTCATCTCTGAGCACCTTAGGTTTATGTAACTGAATGGTAATTGAGAGAGAAATTGAACACAAACTTTAACAAAAAATAGAAAAAATAAATTTTAGGTAGAAAAAATGATCAAATACATATATAATGTTATATGTTGGACCGAGTACAGTATAAGATATAAATTATGGGTTGTATCCAATGTGGCCTGAGTGGAGTTCCCCTTCCTCTCCTTAACCTTTATGCCCCCCAAACTGCTCTGGAGGATCCTTTAATAATCTGAAGCAGATTTTGAGGGTGAGGGGGGTTGTAGGTGAGAGGAAGGGAAAGTTTTGTTATGCAAGCAGATGTCTGCTTTGCAAGCATGAGAGAGAGATCATGTGATAATGCAATAAACTTTCTGCTATGTAGATTAGTATATGTGTAGAAATTAATTCAACATCTGTCTTTTCCAGTATTTTATCAATATACATAATCCTAAAAAGGAGTAAAACAAATTTCATACTACAATCTGTGCTTGATCAGAAATCTTTAAGATTACCTGTTTCACGGAGACTTATTCATTAACATTTGCAGTTCAACAAAGGATCTGATTTCAGTTATGCAATGCCTATATGACACTGACTTCCTGTAATACTTTGAACTTAAGTAAAAGAGAGTTATCGCATAAAAATAGTTCATCTCTTAGACGTCTGCTACACAATGATGTTTCATCTCCCAGAGCTATTTATCTGCTGAATGGCTGTGCTTTTCCAGGAGTCTTTCAGACAATTATATCCACTGCCTTTGAAATCTCACAGTCCCAGTTTCTATGAGATGGTTTTCTACAAAAAAAAGTATGTGACATGTCTGTGTCTAAGCTTCCTCATTATCCCTATTCCTCTTTAAAAAAAAAAAAACACTTGCAAGCAGGGTTTTTATTATTACATGTGCATAATTTAAGATGGAATCACATAGATATGGTTCACATAATACCACCTTAAGTGTTCACATCAAGTACAAAAAGTTATCTTCATAACCAGGTCCACACACTGCCTGACTACTACTAACCCTCCAAGGTCCATAGCACTGCAGATCCCCTTTTCCATCTTTTTAGGGTCAGCTCCTGCAACCCACTTGAATGAGGAGAATTTTAGTTTCTCATTATGACTGCACCTATAGAAAGCCCTTTGCTAATCCACGTGTTGCAGGTAATCTTTTGATTGTTGCCACTGAATTTGACCAGACTAAGATGTGCAGCCTTTAGTGCATGCTGAACAGTGTAATCCTACACCTATCTATTCTGAAAGCCCCACTGAGAGCAACGTTGCTTACCCCCAGGTAAGTAGGTATAGGATTGCTGCTTGAGCTATAGTCAAATACTCTGCAATTCCCGCTGTCCTGTCCATTTGCCATGCTCGCGGGAGCTGGTGGGAGTTGCAGTCTAAAACATCTGGAAAGTGCCAGGTTGCAGAAGGCTGTTAGGCATTCACAAAACTGGTTTAAAATACATTGAAAATGTCAACTTGCTTCTGTTTGAATTAAGCATGGAGACTGATCCTCAGCTGGGGTAACTTGGCTATGTATTGTACCGGTGTTATTGTAGATTGTCACTGAATCCTCCCATAGGGTTGAATGTACATCTGAAAAACAGAACATAAAAGTGGCAGTGATATCTACTATTCCTTTTGTATAATTAACAGCTGTGCAGTGAAAAAGCTTCAGTGTGAACTGAAGCAGACAAAGTAATGTGAATTTGTGTAATCCTTCAACTTCAGAAAACATTACGATTCAGCCAAACAAGGAAAACCCATTCAGATTCATTGTACTCAATATCACTTCACTGCTTTGGTTCAAATACCTTGGGGAAAAATATACTTTGCAACTATTGTGCTCTTAGTCATTTCTTAATGGTAACATTGAATCCCATGGATCACTTATGAATAAAAATCTGGCAACAAGAGAGATATTTCAGTAATACATGGTAGATTATCAGTAAATGCTGTTGGAAACTTCTTCTACATAAGCATCAAAACATGTGCTGTTATACTTAGCTAGGGCTTCTTCTGCAGTCCCTATGCTCCTGGCATCTACAACTGGTTTGTGCAACTGGGGCCAGCGGGAAAAACAGATGTCCCATGGTGTGTCTGATTGCTAAATGATTAAGTAGTTAGGGAAAAGCCCTGTGGTGTTTGCTGTATAGGTTCAAGTTCTGGGAACCCCTTCCATTTTGCCCCTGGGTATTTTTCTTTTTCAGTGATGCAAAATGTTAGTGGGGCCATGTTCACTGCCTCTTCCTTCTGGGGCTCTTAGTCCTTTCTTGCCAGTCCAGGAGCTGTGAAGTGAGCACTAGACACTACTGTTGTCAGTATGTGCCCATAGCTCCCTTTGTTACATGTCCTGGACCCTCCCTTTGGCTGCTTGGCCAGAAATGTCTTTATTCCTTGAACCCTTGAAGTTATGAACCCTTGTTGCAGGAGAGCTGTGTATGCTCTCTGCAGGCCTCCTTCCAGGGCAGTTGTGTGGGTGCTACATTGCATAGGCTATCCTTCTTTTTTGTGTTTTGCTCCAAAAGAAACAACTGCTAGAAAGCAGCATAAGGGGACTTGAAACTCTGTCTATAAGGCTGGCAGTGGATTGGCAGTAATGTCATAGGAGCATTGACATCCTTTTGCCTGCTGTGTGCTTTTTATGTGCATTCCCATTGAATCATAGGTGCATGTTCTCCCTTTGTGTGTAGCATGTGAGCAGTGGCACAACCCCTGATAGATGGGTTTGATGGTGTTTCCAGGGGTTCTGGGGACATGCTTGCCATTTCCCCACCATTTGGAGGTTTTTTCCCAAGCTGCTCAGTTGGTTAGACCGTGGTGCTGATAACACCAAGGTTGCAGGTTCAATCCCTGTATGGACCAGCTGCATATTCCTGCATTGCAGGAGGTTGGACTAGATGACCCTCAGGGTCCCTTCCAACTCTACAGTTCTGTGATTCTGTGATTCTGTGATTCTCCTGGGCTGAGCACATATAGGATACAACAATCGTTCCACTGACATAACAGCAGCAGTATATCTCCACCGTCCCCCCACCACCACCACCTCAGAGCATAATTAAAGTTTAGGTTTTGCTTATTAGTGTTGCTTATAGTTGCAGTTTATTAAGTTATTGTTCTGTAGGCCCCACTGATCTCAATGGAACTTCAGCATAATAACCATGCTTAGAGGTGTAGCCTTGCTCTGCGTAAGGTCATGTGCAAAAGTTAATCATTGTGTATTAGCATCAGCAGGGTAGAGTGACATGCCAGTACAAAAAATGGCAGTAATAAAGGAAAGATTTGTGGGTGAATCTCCTTTCATTTTCCTTGCATGATGAGGATTGTATTTGAATTTATTCCAGTACAAAAATGGGAACAAAGGGAACTGGATTGATTGGCATAACCGGGTGACTAACAAAAGTCCAAATGTTCCACTGTGTCTTTTCCCCATTGTTTTAATGGGCCATTATATTTTAGCCAATGCAGAAAACATTGCAGCTGTGCAACAGATGGTGCTGCTTTGGCGAGTACATGGGACAATAGGAATAATCGAGCTGCCGCCAACAGATTCAAATGGACTGAATAAACTGCATGAAAAGAAAAGCAGAGTACATAGAAATGAATGAAAAGGTTAAAGTGGAAAAAGAGGCTTTTAGCACTGTTAGTCCCAAGTATTAGTTGAACTGCTGTTTGTGCTACTTTTGTGCTATTTTGGTGGAATCTGATGGCTGCATTTCCACAAGCATAATAAGAAGCAGGGGAGGCAGGAAAAAAGCAGAGGAATTGTGGTATATTTTAGACTGAGTGCAAGTCCTGCTTTCTTTTTCTTTGCATACAGAGGAGCAATATTACAAATGCTTTGTCTAGAAATTTAAATTGGACTCTGCAACAGCACTGTCCTCAACAGATCTTGTGCGGTACATAATATATACTTATTTAGAGGTCCTAAAATCCTAAGTGTATTAAAGTTGTTTATGTTCAAAAGAAACAAATGTTAAATCAATAGAGTGTGGGGCAATTTGAATTACTCCATTTGTGTGGTCAGAGAAAGCCACATAGATGATGTACTACACGTTTTAAGTGAAAGTGCTTTCTGTGCTACTCATTTTTCAAACAAAGCTGTTCCAAATCCTGCATAGTATATGAATGTATTAGCTGACTTTTTTAAAAAGTTCTCATTCATTCTTCACAATAATTTAAATAACTCAAGTAGACCCTATGAGAACTGAGAGACAAGGCAATAGAAAAACTTAAAGATGAGGAACTTACTCTGACTTCTGGGAGCCAATGAAGGGATTTAAAGAAGGTGTTGTTCCCTGAACCATGAGAGAAGTGAATTATTTTGGCAGTTCTAGAAAGAGCTGAGAGGGTTGATGTGTGATGATGAAAGTCCAGAGAGGAGGAGGCTGCAGGACTCAAATCAGCACAATAATTTCCTATATAATAATTGCAAAATTATAATTTTTGAAGAGTTATAATAAATTGGTTTGCTGAAATGATTATTTTCGTGATAATGTAATAATTTTTAAATAGTCATTGTGTTCTTAACTGGCCATTTATATATTCCAAAAGAAAGATGGAGTGATTTTTCCTTAAGGTGGAAGCAAAAAAGCACATTTCAGATGTCCTTGGCTTGGAAAAGTCTTTCTGTATTGTAAAGTATTTCTGGCAGCAAGCTGAAAATAAGGTGTGAGAATTTCATTCCATGTGTGACAATTAAAGTAACACTAGGAAGCTGCCCATCTGCTCAGTGGCTGATATCAACTACTGGAAAGGTGCAAATAGACTTCTGGGCCTCAAATCATTGAATAATACAATAGTATATTTTAGCTGGTGAAATATATTTTTGGAACCTCACATTTTTAATAAAGTTGTGTTTTGTCTGCTTAAACACCAGTCTTAGAAAAGCACCCTTACGTGGATTATTTTCTTCTGCGTTTTTCATCATGATATCAGCAAAACACTTATCAGCCCAGTCCAAAGCTCTGCAGGACTCCAGTCTGCACATAAAGGGCCATTTGCCCATAAGCAGGGTTGAGGGACATGGATCTTAGATCCCGTCCCCCAAAACAGACTTTGATTGAGCATATATGTGCAACTCCATTTAAATGGGATTTGCATAGGAAAGGTTCCCATCAATGTAAGTATTAAATATGGAAATATATATGTTATTTTAAATATTTTTACACCAGTAGGGCCGAGGGTTGTTTCTTCTTAACATAAATTACATATCTGAAAAGTTGGTATAGCTCCTTAGGTCATAGATTTAATGTGGTAGATGTGCAAGGAGTGGGGAGAAAAGTTCATAATTTACGCAACAGATAGAGAGTAACAGTCTGCATTCAAGTATAGAAATACATTTTTAACAACAACAACAACAATTACCCTCCCTTAAATTAACTATGTAATCCTACAGGAGCATAACAGACACAGTTCTCTAGCAAGGTGCTGTCTCAGGCAGTTGGGTTGCTGCTGCATCTCAAGCCTTACTTCTATCTATCTATCTATCTATCTATCTATCTATCTATCTATCTATATCTATCTATCTATCTATCTATCTATCTATCATCTATCTATCTATCATCTATCTATCTATCTATCTATCTATCTATCTATCTATCTATCTACGGTATCTATCATCTATCTATCTATCTGTGGGATGTGTTATATCAGTACAGTCAATTACAACATGCTTTACTTCCTAGAGTGGACAGAGACAGGGGGGGTGTAACTTCCTGTTCCTGCTGCTACTCAGCAGATGAGTGTGACTCTTTAAAAGCAGAGTCACGCAGCCATTCATTCTCTGTTCTGTTTGATTCAACTCTTAGTTAAGTCTCTTCCATTTTGTTGGCTGCTGGCTCTCATCCAGCAGCACTTAGGCTCATGCTCACAAAGGATGAAAGCCACATTACATGTTTGTAACCTGAAGCTTAAAGCCTGCCTTCTAGAGTGTGTACTGTGAACAACTTGTAAGTAAATGCATTGTTATACTTTTAAAGACAGACTCCTGACTCTTTATTGTATTTTAAGAGGGAGGAAAGGGGACGCCAGAGATAATCCATCTGGGCAAAACAGATTGGATTAGTCATTTTGCAGAGATTCAAATGAATCTAATCAACTTGCTTCCGTGAATATAGAGGGGATTGCCCTGCTACATTGTGAATGAAGGATAATAGTTAACAAATATTTCCTTGCCTATTTTCCTAAACATCCCCATACTATCTATCCCACGTTTTCCCAGACAGGGACCCAAGGTGGTTTACAGATAAAACATAGAAACAATTATCATACTAGCATTAAGAGGAGAAGAAGGGGCACATAAAAATCATTCTATAAATTTTAAAAGTAAATTAAGACCAAATCAAATCACTAAAATTTATTTCCCATTCTTATATATCCTTCACAATTTGGGATCCTTTCACTGAACTGAACTGTAAACTTCAACATCATATCTGTACCTTTATAGATATAACAACAAATGCTGGCTTGACAGTACTATAGATAGAAATAATTACCCACAGAGCCAATGTAGCACATGCAGAATAAGTGTCAATTATTCCCTCATTTTCCTACTACCTCTGACTTACTGGAGAGGAGCGTGCCCTCATCATGAACTTAAAGAAGGGGTCACAGCATGTCACATACCAGTCAATTATTTTTAGCTTGAAAACTTTTCTTTTTTTTCTTTTTGTGGAAGAATATTGGCATTAAGATTTTAGAAAAAAGAAGTTTGCAGCATTTGTCATTGCAAAAATACATTGAAGACATGACATTTGAATGTGGCTTAAATGTAAGAAACCAAAATAAAGATTAACTTTACTTTGTTGTGAGTTTGTGGGTGGGGGTATATTTGTATTAGGCCCTTCTAATTCCTGGACACAAAAAGGGTTAAAATCTAATGGATTTGAATTAGCCAGGCAAGGGCCATTGTGGCCCTTAAGTATGGGTCATTAGTATAAGAAAGGAAGTTTCTCAGCATAAGAAAGTACAGTGGTACCTTGGGTTACAGATGCTTCGGGTTACAGATGCTTTGGGTTACAAACTCCGCTAACCAGGAAGTGGTTGCTTCAGGTTAAGAACTTTGCCCCAGGATAAGAACGGAAATCACACGCCAGCGGCGCAGCAGCAGGAGGCCCCATTAGCGAAAGTGCACCTCAGGTTAAGAACCGTTTCAGGCTGAGAACGGACCTCTGGAACGAATTAAGTTCTTAACCTGAGGTACCACTGTAAGGGCAAATGTGTGTGGGGGGGGGAGGTCTCTCCTTGCTGGTGGTAAGAAAGACAATAACCAGATAGTAGTTGTTTGAGAGAGCTGGGCTAGAAGCAGGCTGCAAGCAGAAGCTTGAGAGTGAGAGCCATGCTTGATTTCTGCTTGAATCCAAGGTTGTGGCTATGGGAGAAGCAAGACCTTCTGGGCTGTTAAATCTGTGAGCCCCTCCATCATAGGCTCAGGTTGTATATGACTGTAAATAAACCATATATCATAAAGACACCACAGTCTCTGCTGCTCCTCATTCCAAGGAAACCAAGCCCTGGGTAAGCATCTAAAACCTCTGGAATCTCACACTGCTCAGAGATTGGGGTGGCATGCAACAATATATAGAACTGGCAGTACCAAGATTCCCTGTAATCCTATTTAGCTATGAGCCAACACTGTTAAAACTTTCTGTATGGTTACCAGACACAGTACCTAGATCTGCAGCTGCCCTCAGATTAATTGACAGAGGACACAATGTGTTGCCTTTGGAACAGACGAGTAATCCGATAATGTCTTAATTTGTTACAATTTGTTTGTAAATATTGAATAAACGATTTCCATTCCTTGATAAAAAGGCTGTTGTCGTGATTTCTTATTCTTCCGGTAAGTTTCGCCATTTCTGCATAGTCCATTAATTTCTGTAGCCATTCTTTTTTTCATCGGGACGACTTCTTTCCATTTTTGTGCAAATATCATTCTTGCGGCAGTGATTGCATACATAAATAAATTTCTATATTGTTTAGGTAACTCTGACCCCATAATTCCCAAGAAAAAGGCTTCTTCTTCTTCCTTTTTTTTTTTTTTTTACAAATGTTAACTTAAACATCTTTTTCAGTTCATTATATATCATTTCCCAGTAAGTTTTAACCTTATTATAAGACCACCACATGGAAAAAGGTACCTTCTCCCCTTTGCATTTCCAGGACATATTCAATTTGGATTTGTACATTTTTGCCAATCTACTTGATGTTAGATTCCATCTGTATAACATTTTCATATAGTTTTCTCTTAAACCATAACATGCTGTAAATTTTATGTCCATGTTGCACAGTCTGTCCCATGCCTCCATTTCTATGTTATGATCAATATGTATTGCCCAATGTATCATTGAAGATTTCACTTGTTCATCTTTTGTCTCTCATTCCAGTAATATTTTATACATTTTAGACATCACTTTAACATTACAGTCTAGCAGGTCTCTTTCTAGTTGAGATACTTGTTCCCCAAACCCCTGTTTCTTACCCATTTTGAATATTTTATTAAATGATAATGTGGTATCCACATTGTTATATTCATGATAAACCCTTAAACTTTTAATTTAAATTTTCCACCCTCTTTTAACAAATTTATATAAGTCACCCAATTTTCCATCATGTTATTCTTCTTCACTATAGCTTCTACTGATGAAAGCCATAGTGAAAACCTTAGCTGGGCCCTCTGTAACCTTCAGCTGCTTCTGGGTTGCTGCTGGATTCAAGGAGCACGACACCTTTGGAAGTTTCCATGCTTTCTTTATTTGCTACTTTGATGTTTCAATTTTCTGTTGGAATTTATTTCCATGCTCTGCTGATGTGTTTTCACACTATTCCTGGAGCTGCTTTTGTGATGATTGCTTGGTGTGTGTTTTTATTGTCACCTTCTGTAAAGATTATTTCTCTAGAAATGTGATTGACAAGTTCAAGAAAAAGAAGCATAAGTTAATTTCTGCCATTATTTCTAAGGATGCATGTGTGCTGTGATTCTGGGAAAGTACAAAGAGCTGTAGTGCAGGATGCAGTTGTTGGTGCAGAACTGACCTTCCTCAGAAGTTTTGCTTTCTTTTTGGGGCCCTTGTTGTTGTGAATTTTATTTTTGTTTTGTTTCGAAAATGCAACTTTCTATATTTTATACTTGGGGGAGGAATGTTTAGATATATGGAGGTAACACAGGCATAGGCAAACTCTGGCCCTCCCGATGTTTGGGACTACAATTCCCATCATCCCTAGCTAACAGGACCAGTGGTCAGGGATGTTGGGAATTGTAGTCCCAAACATCTGGAGGGTCGGCGTTTGCCTATGCCTGAGGTAACATATCAAAAGCCCAAAAGCTAAGTAAGATGCCAGTGATCAGGGATTGGCACTTCAGTCACTACCACTCCACCCGAGTAACAAACACCAAAACAATAACAATTGCAGAAGAATTTATACAAAGAAAAATCAGCAAATATGCATAATTTCTAAAGATAGTAAAATTTTGCTCTATTTTTTTGCCATTGCAGAATTCTAAATATAGGTGGCTATACATAGCCGTTACTCAACTATGCTAGTCTGTAGTTTTTCTCCCAAATAAATAGCCCTACCTTTGACATCAGATTTTCACTCTTGCTTCAGAGTAGGCTGTGATGCCAGTGTATTTGGACTGATTTAGAATCACTTCTTAGTTATTGTGTTTATTTTGTACCAGATGAGGCCAAACCAAATGGGGCAGATGCAGTGGCAGTGGTGGGGAACTTTTAGCTATCCTGCAGCTCCCTTTATCTCTGACCACTCTGGTCACTCTGGCTGAAACTGTTGGGAACTATAGTCAGGCAATATCTGGAGGGCCACAGGATCCCCACCAATGCATTATAGTATGTTCAATCAGCTATTTAAAAGAACCTACATTTGGTTCATAGATATATTCTGTTTTCTGCTTATGGCTGCCACAAAATATCTCAGTGTACAATCTCTTTATTCCAGTTGTAGGAAAATTATTAATAACCCACCCAAGAGGAATGTAACAAACATTGTGAATCAATGTGGACTTGTGCCTTATCTGAGCATGGCATGTTCCCCCTGCCGCCTCCGTGCCATTTCCATACTGTTCCACAGGGCTCAAAACCTTCTGAACCAGCTTTTCTGGGGTTGTAAAATAATAAAAAATCACTTCCCCACTCCTTTTCTCTGGCAGGATTGTCCCATGAGAAGAGAGTTATCATCTAAAATCCAGCCTCATGTTTCTCGGCAAGCAATGTGCTTGATACCTGAACTATAGAACTATAGGACTCGTGTGGTATAGTGGTTAGGAGTGGTAGACTCGTAATCTGGTGAACCAGGTTTGCTTCCCCGCTCCTCCACATGCAGCTGCTGGGTGACCTTGGGCGAGTCACACTTCTTTGAAGTCTCTCAGCCCCACTCACCTCACAGAGTGTTTGTTGTGGGGGAGGAAGGGAAAGGAGATTGTTAGCTGCTTTGAGACTCCTTCGGGTAGTGATAAAACAGGATATCAAATCCAAACTCTTCTTCTTCTTCTCTTTATACACTGAAGCACACTTTGGTGTTTTTATTTAGAAGGGTCTTTTATTAATAGTTATTATTCTAGGGTGGATATTAGAGAATGGTTTGCCTAGGGTTATCTCGTAGCCCCTTTTCATAGCTGAGATAAGATTTCAATGAAGTAAGGAAATCTCTGCACTACAGCACCCTATCCCAGAGGAAGAGAACCTTTCTCTCCCCAACTCTGGCAGGTCAAATGTGATGGGTGAGACCACCAACCTGTCAGTGACCTCATGCTGCTATGAGATCATGTTATGCTGCACTTTTAGGCCCCAAATGTTGGGCCTTCTAAGTGCAGCATGGGCTGTTTGAAAGCCCTTTTGCATACAGCCCTGCACTGCCCTTTACATCTCCCCAGACTGGAGGTTCAAAAAGCAGCATGAGGCCGTCTGCAGAAGGGCTTTCAAACAGCTTCCGACTGTGTTGGCTGCACATAGCCAATTCAGATTTGAACCCCACCCAGGAAGGACTGTCTGTTGTATTTTAATAGCCTCATGAGTCAAGTTGGACCCTTTGGCAGGCTGAAGGTTCTCCAGTCCTGCTCTAATATATTAAACTACAAAAATATTTGATAGTTCAAGAAGTGCAGTTGGCCAAGTCTATATCAAGTAGATCAGTTGTATGGCCCCATACCTGACACATATAAAGCCGCAATATTTCCTGTTAAAGTACATGACCAAGCCAGCATAGATGTCACTGCATGCAAACATGCTGGGAATGTGGGCTTGGAAGAGCACATCTTTGCCTGAGACTCTGTCCTGCCATGTGATGTTCCAAATCTCCCTGACACATAGAAGGCATTGAGGTGCTGCTTCTGGCAAGTTTACAGTAAGTTGCCCATGACTCATTTCCATAAAGCAGCATGCTCAACATGCAAGCCTGGTAGACCATCATCTTGGTATTGGGCCTCTTGCTCCTTGAATGAAAGTACACACCATATTCAGTTGAGCTGCAGATAAATGAGAGCACCAGGGTGAATATGCCAAAGAGAGTTGGGGCAAGAACATAGGATGAACCGAGGATGAGTGGTGCCATGCATGCTCTCCTGGAAAGACACAATCATCTTGAGGAGCTTAGGTGGGCAACCTATCTTGTTGAGCAGCATGAAGGGTCCTTTTTGGCTGATGAGGCCAAAGGCCTTTGTCAGGTCTATGAGGACAATGTACAAGGGACATCTCTGCTCTCAGCATTTCTCCTGCAGCTGACATAGTGAGAAAAGCATGTCAACTGTTGACCTCTGAGCTCTAAAGCTGTATTGTGACTCAGGATAGACCATGTTGGCAAGCAACTGTAATTGGTTGAAAACTACATGGGCAAAGGCTTTCCCCTCAGAACTCAGCAGGGAGATTCCACAATATTTGTTACAGTCATGGTGGTCCCCTTTGTTCTAGAGCAGCCTTTCTCAACCTGTGAGTCCCCAGATGTTGTTGGACTACAACTCCCATCACCCCTAGCTAGCAAGGCCAGAGCTCAGGGATGATGGGAGTTGTAGTCCAACAACATCTGGGGACCCACAGGTTGAGAGCCGCTGTTCTAGAGGGTCACAATGCTGGCATTGTGCTTGTCTTTTGGCACGGATTCTGTTTCCCAACTGCAAGAGAAGGCCCTGGAAGTGCATCATGAGGGTGGAGTTGAGGCTGGCTTTCAGCCCTTCTGCCAGGATTCCGTTCTGTCCTGTGGCTTCCCCACATGCCTGAGAGTTTATGGCATTCTTCAGCTCGTCAAGGGAGGGACATCCAGCTCTTCCAATACATGCAGAGTCTGGATGCTGTCAATTGCGGTGTCAAAGACTATGTTTCCCAGATATATTTACCACTTAGTAAGATTAAAAAGGCTTCTAGGCAATTTACATAAAATAGTCACAAGAAAATACCACTAAAATTAGCAGAATATAAAAAACAGACATAGTAAAATTATGAAAATATAGATAAAATCAACATTTTAAAAAACAAGTATACTTAATAAAATGAAATGTCTGGTTAGATAAAACTGGACTAGATTGTCCAAAGTGCTAACTCACTATAGTACAACTTTTATTTTCTGCAACCATGGTGCAAATTAATAATACGTGACATATTAGTCAAATAATGAGGCTGTACTGTTTCTTCTCACATAGGCTTCATAATGTGATTTGAATGAATGCAAGCAATAAAATACCTGAGCCATTTTCATTCTTCACCTTGTACAGAGATGGAAGAATCCTATATCCATGTCCTTTGAATTTTTCTAATATTAAGAGATATGAGCATAGCAAAAGGAAATTAATAGCAGAGCTGGGCAAGGGGTAATGTAATCAAGAGAAGCAGGCTGCTCCCAAGTTCTTCATCCCTCCCATCCTTATGCATGATGAGCTTGTGAGATAAGGAATTTGTCACACATACAAAATTATTATGTGCTTTCCTCCCATCAAGAGAAGATGATGCCCGTCTCCCCCCTCTCCCCCCCCCCATGATAACAATTTGAATTTATTTTCTATTCAGAAGTAGTCAATAAGGGAAGAGAGCGAAGAACGCTAATAAGATGCCCTATTTGACCTCCAAGAGAATGATAGTTTCACTGATTTCTTTCCCACCTACCCATCCCCTCACTTTCTTAGACAGGAATATATAGCAGCTTTCAATTTAAAAACAGGTGCATAACTGGGAGCTGTCTGCTACAGGCATATAATTGATTGAGGACAGCACAGCCCTTAATCCCAGAGCTCCTTTTGTTGCTTTTGTTTCCGTTTTGTGTGAGTGAATTGAAAAATAACTATTACCACCCATTCACTTTAAAAAACAACAAAAAGGAAATACTGCACATTATCCAGCAGCATATGCATGTGGAGATTGGCAGGGGAGGGGGACATTTCTGCCTTTCCCTCTGCCTTCCCCCTTTTTTACCTTGTCCAGTAATAAGGAAAAATGTATAGCTATAACTATTTTAGCTCTTTAATACACTTTCTAGCATTGTTTCTGCCGTCACAAATTAATTAATTGTAGCAAAATTACAGTACTTATTAATTTAGGTTCAACAGAGTACTCATTCTCAGGAATATTTGGATTAATAGAATCATAGAATCTTAGAGTTGGAAGGGACCCTGGGGGTCATCTAATCCAACCCCCCTGTGATGCAGGAATCTCAGCTAAAGCATCCATGACAGATTCCTAATTGAATCAAGCCTCGCTTGTCTAGAGTGAAAGAAAATTCGGTTTTCTGGAAACGAAGATGTAAGTCACGGGTGCAGGGATTAAACTTACTGTCACCCCTATGCAAATGACTGTCGCTCTACACAAGACTTTCAAATTAGCATTGAAATGCCAGTGGGCTAAGACAGTAATGCCTTTGGAATAATCAGTGTTGAATACAATTGACATATCACAACTGTTTTCTAAAATGAACACATCATTCTTACAAAACACAGACAGCCCTTTACATATCATTGTGGTGGAAATAGATCAGTTTTACTGCAGATGGGAATTTCCAGGGATTTCTGGATATAAACTACCAGTTCTTTCTCCTCTAGACAAGTTCCTCTAATTGTCTGCCAACTCTGCCATGCTTGTCATTATGGATTAGTGCTGAGTTCAGAAACAAAAAGTGCTACGCACACACACACATGGTTGTTGTTGGACTACAACCACCATGGCCAGTGGTCAGGGACAAAGTGACTTGTAGTTCAGCAACAGCTGGTGGGCAGCCCATTGGCTACCACTGCCCTAGCCTGCGCCCCATTCCCTTCCACCTATTTGCGCACAGAAGTTCCTGCAAAAGAGACTGGCCTTCCCTCAGAATCTTCCCCATATTCACTACCCTTCCCACAAGTTCTGTTCCTATTTATTTCGATAGGGCTTATCAGTGCAGGATAACATTCCAGTGGATTGTGCCCAACTATTGTTTTGTATCCTACATTCAACCTACCCTAATTGCCACTTCCCAGCATTGCCCCTTTGATGCTGCCTGTGCCTCCTTGAAACAGCTTTTATTTAAACTGAGTGGCTGTAGCCCCTTGGAGTGTGACAATACCAAGCATTAGCAGCAGAGGTAGGGTTATAGTGCTAATTTGGATCTTTCCTTTAGATTTGATTATGGTTTTATTGTAATATTGGTTTGACTTGTTGACTTTGTTCTATTTGAATTTCCATGGCATCTGTTGTAATCAGGGCTTTTTTTCAGCCGGAACTCCAGAACGGCACCTCTCAGCTAGCCCTGGAAGTGTGGGGCGTGACCTGACCAGCTTCAGCAAATCTCTGCTGCACCTCCAGCTCAAGAGGAGACACACAAACCCCAACTACAAAGGGAACGTCTTCTACAGACTCTGGAAAGGTTATTCTCTTGAGCTGGAGGCATGGCAGGGCTTTGTTGCCCAGCCAGGGTTTTTTTTTCAACCAGAACTATCTCTCATGGAGGTCTCTCCATGCCTCAGTGGAGAAAGCCCCAACACTGCTCCAGCTCACACGAACCAGAGATGTGTGTACATGTGTGTGTTGTTAAGTTGCTCAGTTGTGGAGCAGCCTCAACAAGCATCTGGCTGGTGAGGAGAGCCCCCACCCCATCCCAAAGAGATCCACTTTGGACTCTGGGGTTGGTGTTCTTAGGAACGTGCGTTTTGGCACCTTAATCTGAAAGGGGGGAAACTGGTTGTAATTAACTGTTTTTATGATCCAGTATTTTAATATTTATTGTAAGTTATTGTTGGCATTGTCCAAGGTGGAAAAGCACCATATAAATAAAATTAAATTTAAAACTGAACTTATGAAAGGTGTGATCCTGTGGGTTATTACTTAAACTGATGTAGGAAACAATTCATTTGTTTCTTATAATAACCCCTTCTATGATTTTGTTAAGAACATATTTTTAGACTTCAATTCCTCAAAGAATTATGTTGACATTCTAAATGCTTAAAATTAAATCTGTTAAAGTAGAACTAAGTTAAATTGCTTAGAGCGTTACATTTATTCAATCATAACTAATAAGTTCAAAACCAATATATGACCCAGTTATTGAGTTCTTCTACCAGTCATTGCGTAGTTTTAAATAAATAGACATAGCAAAATTTTAAAGGCAAGGGCAGTTTACATTTATAAGCCCATAAAGCACCATAACTTGTTTATGGCATCATTAAAATTACTTATTTCCACAATATTAGTGATGGCACAGCTGCAGAAAAGGCACTGCATTGCATGTCCCCTGGACCATGCCTAATGTGCAGCAATGACACAATGGCTTCATCATGGGTAATGTACAGCAGTATAATTCTTTGTAGTGAGGGATAAATTATATTGCAATCTATTCCCAACAATAGGTTCTTGCATAAGAATAATTTTCTCACTAGAACAGCCTTCAACAACCTAAGGAAGTTTTGCACTACACCTCCCAGCAGTCTCATGCCCATGATGGTAGGGGCTGGTGAGAATTGTGGTCCAAAACTTTATGAGGGCCCCAGGTTGGCAGACACTGTGTAAGAAGGTGTAGCTTACTTCATAAGGAAATTTGTTTCCATCTAGATCTTATTCTCCAACTCAGCTCAAATTTGATTTTACAGATTTGCAGAAAAGTTAGAACAGGACCAAACTGTCACCCCTGCTTAATATATACTGCCCGCCCGCCTGCCCCCAACTGTTCACGTCCAGCCAATGTTGAGTTCTCACACCATCTGGAATTGATGGCCATAATTATCAGAGGAGGAAAAGGCGAAAAAAGTGAGTAGTTGATTCCACTTGATTGGTGCAGATATGTGCAAAATAGTGCAGAAGCACTCAGTGATCCATTGGATATTGATTTGGCCATGCGCATAACCTTTGTTCTTGTTTTCAGCATAGGAAGTGAGACAATAAACAAAACAATTTCAATACCTCTTGGTGGAACCATACAGAATCAAACACCTGTCATTACTGTGGTTCTCATTATTTCTTTAACGCCTGTCACAGTCTCCTATTCTGTCCATGTAGCAATTTCTGTAGTGGCGATTTCTGTTTAGCAGCAGGAATTGAGGTTAAAGCAGGTCTAATTTAAAATTGCAGTTTAAATGACTGATGTATGTTGTATAAATAGATAGCTGACATTTATGCATTTGAATACCTATGAAGAATCAAGGCACTGTCAGACTGAGTCATAGATATACAATAAACCTTTTCAGTTGCATTCAGTTGATATTTCTAAGGCGTATATGGGGGGATGACAAAATAATGGTAGCATGGTAAGGAAACATCATTTTATAAATATTTGCAAAATGATAACAAAGCAGGAAAAGCAGTCTAGTCCAGTTTGTATCCTGTATAGAAAGGCCTGCGAATATTCTATCTCAGTGGCAAGGAAACAGCCTAATTCTAGCTGCATAAGAATTGGTTTTGTCTTTAGCTAACACTAGAAATTGAGAAGCTCTTCAGAGCTTTGGGAATTTAGTATTACAAAATCTAAATTGCCTTAAATATATATTCTTTGGGGTGTGAATTGGGGAAGACTTAGTAATATGATCTTGTCATATATTTCAGCGTGAATAAGGCCTCCCAGGTAATCTTTAATTTTATTGTTTTATTGGGGGAGAAATGTTGGAATGACTGTCATGGCAAATGTGAAGACTACTTTAGACCACAGCAAGCTGTTAATAACTGGACAAAGTGTGTGTGTTTTACCAAGTGTCAACTTTTCTCATGCGAGTGTGAAACTGTCAAGATGAAGAGGACTTCCCAAAAACTCATTTGTACTGATGTAAATTCCTGGTGTTATACATGTGCACCCCAACACAACTTGGAACACATCTGTATTGAAGCAGGCTTCCACACATCTATCACTACCTAGATGAGAGGACCTATGTACAAACAGGTACCGTGTGCAGGATTAATGGCTCAATTCTGCAAAAGGGACTGCACTCACACAACATTGGTAGAATGACAGGCAACAGTGCCAACCAGCTTATTGGGAACTATATCAGTCTGCTGTTCACCTTTGCAAACAATCAATTGGCTCTTTTATCCGACTAGGGCTATAGTCATAGCAACTTTGGACTTATATACTTAAATAGGGTTTTTGTACTCCTTTGCAAAATTAAGTCATGCTGCTTCAGTTTTTTAAAGTGTAGGCTACTTTCCTATTTATCATATAAATTATAGTGCCAATTTCCTTAAAGCTTAATCCTCTCATCTGAGCCTTATTTGTTGATGGTAGTTTCTTTTTTAAAAGGTTTCTACATGCTCAAAGAATCATTCTTTAGCCATAAATATCTGGAAAAGCAAGTGTTGCTTTCTTTAAAATCCACATGAGGCTGCAGAAGAATTCTAATTAATCTCTAGAGACACAGACTATCTGTTCATTGGTTATGTTTGGCTTTTTTTACAAATAGATATTTCTTGCAGACAAAATCAGGCCTTTCTAATCTTTTTACAAACAGTTTGATTCCCCCAGCACTAAACGCTGTGATAAATATCTCTTAAGTTTCTTCATTAAAATGAAGTTTTTAATTAAATCTTAAACACTTTAAAAGTAGTAATTACAGTGGTAAGGTAATCTAGTTAGAATATTAACACTTTAAAAAAAAAGCTAGTCCAGCTGCCCTTCCACACAGTAGCTTGGCTTAGATACAGAATGAGCAGAGTCTCTTCCCCAGGCTAGATGGTTAACAGCTGGCTCTCTCCAGAGGAGATGGACAGCAGCAAAATACACATATTGGAGTCGGGAATGGTGGTAGGTCCTCATTCCCAAGCCTTCCAAATGTTTTACCAGCAAATCATTTATTTTAAAGGTGCACTCAATAAAATCATGATCAGGCAGAACACATTTTGAGGGGTTTAGAGCTGGAAAACTTCATAAACAGTTCAATTCATTTCCTCTCCCCACACCAAACTAGCATGTTCTGTAATCTGGCTCTAGCACTAGACCTCAAACATTGGCAACCCTAGCTATATATAGGCTAGATTATGAAAAGAACAACTAAATCCAGCATTGTTGTATATAGTCAGCCTTCTCCAGCCTAGTGCCAGCACTATGCTGGATGGAGCTGATGGGCATTTTAGTCCAAAACATTGGGAGGGCACTAAGTTGGAGAAGGCTGATCTAGGGAGGACTTTCAGGTTAGCGCCTCCGGCAATGGCGGATTTCCTCTGACCGGGAGGAATCCACTTCGTGAAACTAGGGTCTAGAACGCCACGGCGAGGCGGAGACCCACTAAAAACCACAGGCGGGAGAAGCCTGTGGACGTGGGATTCGGCCGGCACCTTTTGCGCCTCCCCTACTCGCGGGGAAACCCAGTTTCGGGGATCCGGAGCGACATGGGGTGAGCGGCGCGGTGCTTCGAATCGACTGCTCTTTTCACAGAGTGAAGCCGCATTGCTGTTGCCGGAGAGCGCTGACTTTTTCCTGTGGACAATTGGACTTTAAACAACTACCCGTGAGTAGAACGGAAAATTGGACTATGAAACATCTTAATTTGGCACCGAAGCGGGAAGGTCTAAACAGGAAGTCCGCCTTCCGCTTTTGTAAATAGATTGAAGCAAAGACATTGCAAGCTAAAGTCTGGAAAGTCGTTTGTAAAGGTCTAAATTTCCATCTGTTAAAACTACCAAACCCCCCTTGGAAGCAGGAGAAGAGGGGGGGAAATCTTAGACTGTTTAAACCTGCAGGAGAGAGAGTAAAGAAAGATAAATTTCCACCGTCTTGAACCTGGGAACGGGGTGTCAGAGACAGACGCTTTGGGGAAGTTCATTGACTTGAATAAAACGTTTTTTGACAGATAGTTAAAAAAGAGAAACATATTGATTCCAATGTTTCCTTTTGAACTTAAAAGGAACAAAATATCTGAAAAGCGAAAGGAATTTTGTTGCTGGATCTGCTTTTAAAAAGATGGATACAAACAGAAATTGTTTCCTCTAGAGGGAGCTTGTGAAACTGTTGCTGGAGTCGATCTGGGGAATTCTACAGCTGTGGAGATTAAAGATCGTGAGAACCAGACATTGACCTTGAATAAGAATGTGCCCAGAAGAAGCTTTAGTGCTTGCTTTTTGCAAGACAAGCGCTTTACTGGAACAGCTACATGAGAAGATGGATTTGATGACTGTTGCAGTTAGCAATTTTGGACAAACAGTGAATACCTATATAGAAACCACTCAGGAACCAATCCAGGAATTTGCTTTGACAGGGCAAGTTGTGCAGGAGACAAAGGAGGAGGTTGTTGCTGAACCTCAAGTAATAGAAATGGAGCAAGTTGTGCAGAAGACAAAGGAGGAGGTTGATGCTGAACCTCAAGTAATAGAAAAATGGAGAGAGTCGCGGCCTTGCAGGAGCATAAGTTGTTGTTTCTGACGACTGAACCTGGAGAAAGTCAGATTTGGAGAGATGGAGTACTGTTTGGTTTGGAGATAGGAAGTTGGATAGATCCCCCTATGCAGGGATGTTTTGACTTTTGGGATCTGGTTTTGGGCCAGGGGGAGTTTGGAGTTGTGGGGACCCTTAACCTTGGAGGGACTTTGAAATATGCCTTCAAATATCTTTTGGATTTCAGTGCTGACTATGGAGAATGGGCTGACCTGTCGAGAAGGGATAAAGATACTGTCAAGTTGGAGTCTCCCCGAGATCTACCCCTCAGTGAGAAAGGAAGGTAATTAAGAATAAGATCAGCAGAAGACAAAGTAAAGTGCAGGTATAAACATGAAGAAGACCTGCAGAAGGGACATGGAAAAGACTTAAGAGCCTTGGATAGAAGGTCACCAGGTTGATGGACTAGATGGAAGGGATAGAAAGGACTGACAAAACCTGAGACCAGGAAGAAGAGACGATGGATGAAGATTAGAAGAAGGTTTAAAAATTCATTTAGAGAATTATTGTAAAATTAATGAGTGTTAGAAAAAATGTTGGAATGAAACTATTTGGCTTTAGTAGAAATGCTTTAAGGAATTATGTATAAATAAGTTTTAAGTTTTAAGCTTTAGGGCTTTTTATGGTAAGATATGGTTAAAATAAATTAAGGTAGTTTAATGACAGATGGAATAGTGAAAGATGGAAAGGATTTGCTGAGATAATTAATAACTAGAATACAAAAAAGGGAGGTGTGAGGAGGTCGATGAAACAAGTTAACAAAAGATAAAGATTTGGGAATATTGAATTTGTTTTTTAAATTTTTTGTCTGCTTTTGTTTTTGGTTTTGATGTATTGTGTGTTTTGTTTTTTTCCCTTTTTTCTTTTTATTGACTTGTATTGTTGAATTCCTTTTTTTGTCTATCTTTTTTCCTTTTTCTTTTTTTCCCCTCTGTAATTTTAAATTTTCAATAAATATCATTTAAAAAAAGAGAGAGAAGGCTGATCTAGGCATAAGTGTCATATTTATTTGTTTAGTATTGCAGCATATTAATACCAGGCACCGTGAGGGAGGGAGGCAGGCAGCTTGAGGCTTTTAAATAGGGCCCTGACTCTTTTTTCTTTCTTTCTTTTTGGTCACCTGCTTTGGGGCAAATGCGAAGCCAAACATTAAAGGTCAAAAATGCTGTCGCTTTCTGTGCTTTCATAGGTCATATTTATCCTGACAGTGTTGACAACTATAGTGTACAGCAGCACAATGTGCATATTGGATTCTTCACTGCTAGCAGTAGAGTTTAAAAGGCACGTGGGGGAAGAAATGGAAAAGAAGGCAGTAAGCACTGCAATGCCATTATAGAAATTGGAGCAGTAACACAAATACCGAAAAGAATATAGAACTGGGGAAAGTCTAGAAAATGGCTAGTTACAGTCGTTTTTCATGGAGCACTCAGCTAACACTGTGGATTTGGCTACTACAAGGTGTGATGGTGACCAGTTTGAACAGCTTTGAAAGAGGGTTAGGGAAACTCAGGGAGAATAAGATTATGAATGGCTACTAGCCATGATTGTTATACAGTACCTCCAGTATCAGAGGCAGTGTGTCTCTGTATACAAGTTGCTGGAGTTCAGGCATGGGAGAATACCACTGTGCTCATGACATACTTGTGGGCTTCCTTTAGGTGTCTGGCTGGCAACTCTGAGAACAGAATGCTGGGCTAGATGGACCTTTGCTGGGCTCTCCTGTTCCTTAAATAAAGATGCAATTGTTACATACTTTTAGGCATCAAGAGAAAACATTCCTCTTCAACCAGTCCTTTGGCTCATTATCATCTTATATCCCTTTTAAATGTGTCTGTGGGAAGGGGCTATTGGTTTATTGTTCCTGTTTTCATTATGTATTTTGTGTTTTTGTATTGTGTTTTTATGTCGTGAACTACCCTGATATCTATGGATGAAGGATAGTAAACAATGTTAATAAATAAAATAATATTTTTATTTTTAATGAGACAGTTAATTCATGTACTATCCAAGCCAGTCCTGGAAATTATGCAATCTTATATGGTATGTCCAATGGAATGATTTAACATTTCTCACAAAAGAGCCAAGCACGACATCTGACGGCAGCTTATTAAATAAAGGAGGGATAGTCAACACAGTGCCTTCCAGATGTTGTTGGACTCCAGTTCCCATCTGCCTTACCCAACATGGCCAATGGTCAAGGATTACTATGTAGTTTCAACAATATCTGGAGGACACTACATTGTCTGCCCCTTTAACAAGTTCTCCATTCTCTGTAAAATACATTTTCAGTGCTTGGTGGTTGTCAGAGAAGCAGTTTTATAGTACAGCTCAGAGATACCTTGTGAGTCATTTAATTATCTAAATAAACTGATGTGTACTTACACTATATGGAAGTAACAAATGAAAGTTAAAAAAATGGAAGTCAAATATAAATGTGTACTGTATAGTGCTTCATTTCCACATATTAGCATTATTTATTTACTTACTTTTATAAGCCTCTCTTCATTCAAATAGACACCCAAAACTGGTGGTGAAAAAATTAGCACCAGTGAACAAAGTTCTTTTCAACAGAAACTTTTATTTGAGATTCTTCCACCTACAAGGAGTGTGAAATTTAAATATTAGAGCTTTATTTACCGTCTTACTAAAATCAGAATGCAAGTTCCTTCTCCAGTGTTTGACAGCCTCTTAAGATGCCCCTTCAAAAGCACAAAAGGGAGCTAGCAACGCAACTTCCAGTGAAACACCATCTTTACGGTCTTGGAATATCTGCCAGCATCACATAGCACTGCACACAATGATACTAGAGGAATGCCATGCATTATTCATATGGTTTTAATATACATCTAAACTTGAAATATTTGTGAGCCTCTTTGTAGGCATCTTTGTGGGAGGCTTTCCTCTAAGGAGGAAGAGAGGAGGGTTATTTTTGCATACAATACAACCTCATTTACCTGGAAAACTGAGAAAACAACATAGTCAAGATATCTGAAAGCAACTGAATTATTTCCATCCTATTCTTCTTTGTGGCCATCCTACTCTTCTTTCCTCATCTTCTTGGATCAAGCCGTGATTGCGGTAAAGGAGTAGCATATAAATTGCATACTGCAAAGACAACAAAATGTTCCAATTGTAGATTTAGTTGAGGGGGGACAGAATCGGGTATTGGCTTCATCTGGCAGCTGCTGAGGCCCTGGTACTTGATGAGAGCCCACCCACTGAGAGGTGAAATGATAACCACCTTCAGATATCTGTCGCATGGAAGATGAAGCAAGCTTGTTTTCTGCTGCTCCAGAGGGTAGGATCAGAACCATTGTATTAAAATTACAAGGAAGGAGATTCCAACTAAACATTAGGAAGAATTTCCTGGTGGTAAGAGCTGTTTGACAGTGGAACAGACTACCTTGGAATGTTGTGGGCTCTCTTTCATTGGAGGTCTTTAAACAAAGGTTGGATGGCCATCTGTCAGTGATTCTTTAGCTGTGATTCCAGCGTTGCAGGGAGTTGGACTAGATGACTTTTCAGGACTTCACAATTCTGTTATTTTATGCTAAACCCTGACTAGTTGCCCCTGACAAACATCAGCTACTAAGCTCAGACCCACTGGGAGATCTGCAAGCCAATCTTCCTGTTGTCATCCACTGCAGCAAGGACTGGGAACCTGTGTCTCTCCAGATGTTGTTGGACTCCAACTCCCATCAGTCCCATCCAGTTATAGTCCAACAGCATCCCTGCTCTACAACTCAGTTGCTTCTAGGTCAACCAGAAGACAAAGCCTTTTAGAAGTTTCTAAAAGCTCCATTTGATATGGGAATTGGGAATTAGCCATGGTATCTGGTGCACATTGGGACTGGTGGGGCAGAAAGCAGGGAGGTTAACAGTAAATGGAAACAGAGCTAATGACAGGGGGAGTGAGCCAATTAAGTTGAGTTTTGTCCCCATCTTCTTCTCTGCTGAGTTCTACAAGGTTAACACTGAGACTAAGGAGGTGGGACCTGACAGGCAGTTCTATACCCTGGACTGGTTGGCAGACAGGCGGGGCTGGCTGAGGGCAGACTGAAGTTGATGAAACAGTTCAACTTAATGAACAAGCCACCACTGAGGGTTATTCTTGAAGCAAGCTTAACCATTACTATCATTGTTTGTTAGCAACAAGGTTTAGAGAAACGGGGGGGGGGGTGCAGATAATGTTGGTTTCATAACAAGACTTCCTGTGAAGCTGGGTTACTATCACATATATATTGGTTACTTTAATTGGGAAATAAATCTCAGAGTGCCAATCTGGCAGCCCAATGGATATGCAGTTTAAAGTGTGTGTACGCTGCTTACACACACTCCCTTTGATTTTCTTTGAAAGGTCTCTTTAAAAACATAATCAACGTGTGTTTCTCACAGTAAAGCTATAATGTGCAGTTGTTAAAAGCAGGTGTTTTATAGTAGCATTCAACCTTTACTTCCATTTTTATAAAAAATATCAAACCCAACCTATTTATGAACATGACTGTTGGATGTACAATGAAGGTAATCAAGCATTTTTCTATAGCCTCAATTTCAGTCATCAAAGAACAGCAAATGGGCATCCACTTGCAAGAGTTAAAACAGAAGGAATTTTATAATTCCTTGCACACTCATATTAACAAAGCGAAATAAATAGATAAATATATACTGCTGTAATTTATAAGGCAGAAGAATGGTTTATAAATTAGCTTTGTTTGAGAATATCTGTTGTACGTTTGTACTGACTTGCACAGTTCTCCTTGCTGAATAATAGAAATAAACTGGGATTTACAGTACAATGTGGCGTGGGGCTGTTCAGAATTCCAGCCTCTCAGGGCATGTATGCAGTGTGTGATACTGTGCATTCGGTGCTGGATGCAAGTGCCTTTTGGGGAGTGCTATACACCCTACGTCACCCTCACGTCATCCCTGCCCCACCCTATTTGTCTAGATTCTGTGCATTCTGCTGGAATGGATATAATCTGTTTTGTGCTGAGAACACACCTCTCAAATGCTTGCTGCATACATATGTACACAGAGAGCACGTTCTCAGGCCGCCTTCTATTAGAGCAGATCTAATGACATTGCAAGCTAGCTATGCCACTCCCTCTCACCATTTTTAACTTGCCTATGAATGAAATAGGGAAAATAGAAAGCAGTAAAGTCACCTCTGTATACTGATATGTATCCTCTGTATATCAGTATAGCAAGACATCAGTTTCTAGTCCCTTTTTCAAAAGGCTGCAATATATATTTGTTTGCTGCCCATCTGACTGGGTTGTCCCAGTCACTCTGGGCAGCTCCCAACAGAGTACTAAAACCGCAATAAAACATCAAACATTAAAACCTTCCCTAAACAGAGCTGCCTTCAGATGTCTTCTATAAGTCAAATAGTTGTTTATTTCCTTGACAGCTGATGGGAGGGTGTTCCACAGGGCTGGTGCGACTAGCGAGAAAGCCCCCTGCCTGGTTCCCTGTAACCTCATTTCTTCTGGCGGTACCTTCACTGCTCGATCTCAGTGTTGTGCACTTGTTTGAAAACTTTCCCACCTGTGTGCAAAGACAACACAGATATTAGCTACTGCTGTAGATGATATTGTGCAAAGTTGTGTACAACTGCAAGCTGCTGTGTACAAAGGCTTTATGTATACACAGCCTCAATTCCATTAATCCCCGCCCCTATATTTCCAGTTCTGCAGCACCATAGTCATTCAGCTCTCCATGTCTACTGAGTATACTCAGTCTTCATTGGGCAGATCTTTAAAAACTTCAGAGTTCTGCCATGTCTACTGACTGATACTTGTCTCTTGTTTGGCGTTGTTGCTGCTTTGGCTACAAAACAACCAGCATTCAGATAATTGATAAGCCTGTTGGTGTGTGTGTATGTGTGTCTGTAATGTATTGGGTTATATGTGTAACATTTATGGCATACCCTCCCACATTTCTCAGGTGAAAATAGTGATGTCCTATTCCATACCCTCTAACATTTCTCCGATGAAAATAGGGACATTCTAAGGAAAAGTGGGACATTGTGGAATCAAATCAGAAACTGGGATGGCTTCTGTAAATCCAGGACTGTCCCTGAAAAATAGGGACACTTGGAGGGTCTGTTATGGTCGGGTGTCAAAACTTCATTAGTGCATCCAGGAAGCACAAAAAACATTGTGAGGCTACAGATCAGGTCAGTTTGTATCAGAACTTGCAAATGTTGGATTTCTTAAGCATCCTTAGACACAGCCCATGTTGTTAGATGCCTAAACTTGCCCTCAGGGCCATATGTGGCTTGCAAGTAATTCCAACACAGATTACAGTTTTTCAGGATAGAGGCACATCAAGAAAGTGTTTCAGTGGCTCCTAATCAGCTTCTCCCTCTTCATTCATTGTGATTAGCTTGCATTGTGCATTGGCTGAGACATTTTCTCCTGCCAATCGGAGCAGACAATACTGGGCTAGGAAAACAATAATCTGATTCATTTTAAAGCAGTTTGGAGGTAAAATTATACCCCAGTGTAGTATTTGTTGCAAAATTGACAAAAGGTAGCCATACAATATAGGCCTCCTAGAACATTGTCACCTGCAAACAGTCCCCAAATTTCAGCCATTTAATTTTTTTTCAGTACACAAAGAAGCATCTAGGACCAAAACCAACAACCATATTTCAAGGAAACCAACTGAACATGACATGCAAGGTGATTTGCTTATTTCAGCTAATGATATGTGTTGGGGGTCAAAACTTTTCATCAAAAACCGACCCGGTGATACACATTTAAGTGCCCACCTAGGGTTATCTTTTTGAAAATGAAAAAGTGCCCCGCCCACAAATATTCCAATAAATCTATTGATGTTTACCACTGGATTGTGTTTTATCTTCTCCAGTGTTAATTTATTGAGGGAGGGGGATATATATCCCACAGCCTTTACAAACAAAAACTGGTCCAGGAAAGCAGACTTCTGAAACCACCCCCTTGGTTTGGATTGGAGATATTTTACTCTCCTTTGGATTCTTTGGAATTCAGCTTGGGGTAGAAACATTTCCCCCAAGAAACCATTTGTGGCAATGTTTTGCAGGATTACAGTACCTCACTCTGGGAGTAGCATGGTATGGTTGACAGTAGAATCATGTCTCAGACTTCAAATTAAGGAGGTAGGAACATGGCTGAGAGAGAGAGAGAGAGAATGTAGTAACAATAGGACAGAGGGGAGTGTTTTGTGGCTGTGGGGGGCGGGGGCAGAGGTTGTCAGAGAAGGAAGTGTATTTGTAGTGACTTAATAGGATTTTTGTCCATATTTCTATTTTGTATAAGCTTTGGAGCTAACCCCCTCTTGCCTCACCAAGTGATATCTGTTCGTGTGCATAAACGCAAGTAGAAATGGTCTTCCAAACTGAAAGTGCAATATTTACAACTTCATGGTAGCATACTATGTAAACATAATTTAATAATCCATTAACCTTTAAAGATTGTAAAGAACAAATTCCGTTTTGTGCATTTTTGTTTATGACCATTATTTTATCACTGAAACTGAACAAACGTTTACTGCCATCTAGTGGAAAGAGAGAAAGTGTATATTACCTCTGCAAAGTAGGTTGTTCTGCACCTGTTTGCCTTTAGCGGCCTTTTGAACATGCTGGTCATATTCTCTATAATTGGCTAAATGAAATTTTCATTACTGAGGCTATACACTAGCAAAACTAGTCAACCTACATCCACAGAGTTGCTTTAATTTTGCTTTTATCTTTACAAAATGTGAAAGGGCTTTAAAAGATTTGCATATAAATTGTTATTATTTTTGCCCTTTTAGTTTGGCTATGATGGGTAAGGCTGCAACTAGTGCAGAACACAGCAGCTTAATTACTAATGAGCTTGAATTGCTAAGAGCATATTATCTTGCTTCTTCAAAAGCAGCCCTGACTCCCAGTGGGGAGCTTTGGACTTCAGCTTTTTCTCTGAGCCCTCCGTTGCTTGGCCCTATCTTCCAGAAGAATCCCTAGGTTCAATTATTGCAAATTCCTGCCTACTCCATCTGAAATGAGATTAATCAGAACTCATCCAAAGAGACTCCTTATCGTTCCACTCATGTCCTTTCTGGTAATCCACTGAAGGTTGTAAGTGAAAAGGATAGTCTCATCATCCCAGGCCTCAGGATGGCTCTACTTCCAGGCAGCCCCTTGGTCTCCCTTGGCATGGCTCCAGCTTAGGTCTGGATCTTTGCCTGGACAACAAGGGAGTATTTGGGCATGACTTTGTGACTCTCCAGTATTACTGCCAGACTATCCGCTAGTCTCTCTACCTACGGACATTCCAGTCTGTCATCTGTGTGCCTGCATTGCACCATCTGTCCCTGCACCATTGACTTTCCATGTTAACCTTATACAGAACTGACTCTGAGGCTCCATCTTGCCCATCTTGTCTCTCCAACCTTCAGTTTGCACTTTTTGTCGTCCATCTGTTGCTGCTTGCCTTTGACCCGGCAGTGACAAAATCCATGCAAAGAGATGAGTAGAGACTTTATCCTCTGTGGCTGCTTCACAGTTATAGAATTCATTTGCCCGGGATACCGAGCAACTATGCCATGATTTCTGAAAAGCCATGGGTAAGATGGGCTCCGTTCTCCTTGCCACCATCACCACTGTTGGTTTTCTGCATCTGATCCCCATCACTTAGTTGTGTTCATTCATTTAAGTGGATCTACTCTGAGTAAAACATAGCTGAATCCCACCCTCTGCCACTGCCTGAACACTCAGAAAGGGCAGGTGAACCAGCACTGACAGCACAGAGGAGGACCAGCAGGCCCAGGAGTCTCCAGGGAACAGCAGTGGGACCCTGAAAGCTTGTGAGCCACATCTGGTGCCAGGGATACTAACCTCTGAAGGAAGCCCTGCTCTGTAATGATTAACATTCAATGGCATTAAGCTCCTCCACTGCATGAAGGTGTGCCTTTAATGTTTTAATGATCTAGTAGGTGTTCTAATTAGTTGCTTTATAGTTCAAGGTTGACTTTAGTCTTTTCATTTTTTTCCTGATGCACCCCCAGATTAATGTAATAATGACTGAGATTCCTTTATCAGTTAATTCCATGTTTTTATTGATGGTTACATGTGATTGGTACATGAAGCAGTTTATGCCAGTGTGGCTACAATGGCATTGTAAGGCCCTTCTGCAGTTCTGCTTGTCACTTAAAATCCATCACAATCAATTTGTTTCACATCCTTGTGTGCAGCTGGACAAAAGTACCTCGGTGATGTCTTTAAACACCACATATCTCTGCTGCTTAAATTAATCATCCTGAGTCTTGTTCCTTGACACTTAGAACCATATTTCCTGTGAAATAGAATACAGATAGTAAATTTTCAATGGTCCTTAATAAAGAATGTGCAGACACAGCGTTAGAAGTGCATTTTGGAAGTGGGAGCTGGCATCTCACAGTTAAGGGAATATTATTGATGCCACACATGTTTCTATGGTACACAAGATTTGAATCAACTGGTAGTGTTGGCATAATCTGAAAATCTTTCTCTTCTTTACATATTCATGCATAGGAACCAGCATTCGTATTTGCATTTGCATTTGTATTTTTGTATCATTTCAAAACGCAAATAGCAACCCTGTTCCCAATGCAATACATTCCCAGTTTTGCCATAAAACAGCTGTTCTCTAACCACGATAGCCAATCATATTAATTTCTTTTTGTTTCTTCACACCCAAATTGTACTTTCAGAACAAATATATACATGATGCTACCAGTATTTCAAATACTGGTGGGACTACTTTACTTTTCCCAATTCACGTGCTTCTGGCTCCACCTCCAACGCCCCCAAGAAATTAGTGCAAAGGTCCGAAGGGCTTTGTGTGTGTATTCAGTTGTGTGTGTATTTTTTTTCATGATCAGAACTCAACAAATTAGATGAGTTTTCAGGTTCTGAGCAGGGTAGTAGGGAATTTGAGACTTCACGGTGCAGGAGAGGCAAATTCAGCTTAAGTTTAGGAATAAGCTAAAGTGCTTGTCAGTATACTGAGGGAATAACTCAGATTATTTCTGAGCTAAAGGAAAGATGGTCCATGGGTGGCATGCCTAATGCTAATTGTGGGCTGGCACTATAATTCTTCATAATGGGAAGTGGCCAGTAAATCTATGAAACAAAAGTATTCTTCTCCTCCAGGTTGTGCTATGTGCGCCATAGAGCTAGGACTCTACTTTAGTTCCACGTGCTTCTTTTTTGGGGTGCTTCCTGGTGCAGGAAGTATATCGAATGAATGAATGAATGAATGAATAGTTTATTACGGTCATAGACCAGAAGAAAAGAAAAACATAAAAGGCAGCAATAGTTTACAAGGGAGTGATGGTGTCAATTAAAAGTTGTAAAATTATACATAAAAACAATACACATATACACACACACACACATATACATACTCATATATGCACTACAGTATATGTATGGGCTTAAAAAAAGGGGGGGCTTATCCAGGGGTCAGATCTTTTACTTTTTTACAGCTAATGCCCTCCGCTTGATCGCGGCCGCAGAAAACTTGGCCACTTTCAGTGTTACTTCTGGGTTTTTATCTCCTAGTAGGATTTTCAGCCGCTGAGATTCAGATCGACCTGGAAATTTCTCAACGATAGGGGAGATAAACAGTAACCTGATATCCCCGTAAAGGTCGCAGTGTAACAGCACATGTGAAGCCGTTTCCACCTCCTTCAGACCACATGGGCAAACTCGTTCAGCATAGGGTGTGCCCTCGTATCTGCCCTTTAGTAAGGCAGATGGCAATACATCAAATCTGGTAAGGGTAAACGCCCGCCTATATTTTGCGATTTGTAGGTCCAGCAAATATGGGGTTAGATTAAACCCTTTCCCATAATCTTGGATAGCTGGATATTTATCTATCTTGCTCATATGGTCCTGAAGCTCTACATCTCCTATTCGCTGGCTCACCATCATTTTAGCCTTTTCAAAACCTGAGGCTATGAGTTCTTGTGGGGAAAGCCCCAGGCCCCTCAATTTTTCATAAAGCGACAATCTCCATTTAGACTGGAATGGGTCTAGTAGAGTCAATGGAGCCACTCCCACTGGGAAAAATATGAGTTTTAGCCAGAAGTGAATCTTCAAGATCCATATCCTGGCATTAATAGGGAGTTGGCCAACCTCCAGCCTAATGGCAGTGTTAGAGACACAGGTAGGTAACCCTAGTAGGGAACGATAAAATTTAGTTTGTACAGATTCCAGGGACTTGAGTTTTTGACAATTAAATATCTGGGTGCCATACATCAATTGTGGAAGTATTTTTGCAACAAAGACCTGGGAGGCAGCAGGGACATATTGACCTCCTTTTCTGTAAAAGAATCTTATAATAGCTCTGGAAGATCTTTGCGCATTTACAATGGAATTCTTAATCTGATGGCACCAGGATCCCTTCTCATCAAAAATTATTCCAAGATATCTAAAAGATGTTACTTGCTCAATAGGTTGGTTATTAATTTTCCATTTATGTCGGAGTTTTCTCTTGGAGAACACCATAATTTTTGATTTAGTGTAATTTACTATTAGGTGTTCAGCTTCGCAATACTCTGTAAGAGCTCGTAAAAGCTTTCTTAGACCCACACAAGAGAAGGAAATAAGTGCCACATCATCCGCGTACAAAAGGATCGGGATTGGTGTATTATTTAGATTTGGGGAATGAGTGCTTGCTTCCTCCATCTTTCCGACTAAGGAGTTTATATAGAAGTTAAAAAGAATAGGAGCAAGAACACAGCCTTGCTTGACACCATGGGAACTTTGGATTTCCTTTGATAGGTTCCCATAACGGTCGCATCTAACACGGATCCGAGTGTTTTCATGTAGTCTACGGATAAGAAGCAAAAGACGTCTATCGATGTTTGTGACATTTAGTTTTTCCCAAAGTCTGTGCCGGGGTATCGAGTCGAAGGCTGATTTAAAATCTATAAAGGCTACATAGAGAGAGCCTCCTTTCTTTGAGGTGTATTTCTCCACTAGATGTTGCAATACCAATCCTTGGTCTAGAGTTGATCTATGTGCCCTGAAACCAGCCTGGGCTTCCTTTAGGATGTGCTCCTGTTCCAGCCAGTCCGCAAACTTTTCACGTAAGTGAGTTGCATAAAGTTTGCTGATGATGCTTAAGAGACTGATTGGTCTGTAATTGGCTGGATCAAGTTTACAGCCTTTCTTGAATATGGGAACGATGATTGCCAATCCCCAGTCCTCTGGTATTATTGCTGTTTGATCTATGCTGGTGAAAAGGGTGGCAAGGACTGGGGCCCACCAGTCAATATTGGCTTTGAGAAGTTCAGGAGAGATGTTATCTGCTCCCGGGGCTTTTCTGTGTTTGAGTGCCTGAATAAGCCTCCTAATCTCCGCGACCGACACCGGAGGCCACTCATCACCTGCCGCACACTGTATTAGTGGCTGAGTCAAAGGCAGAGCTGAATATGAAGATTGGAAAAATGCCTCCCAAGTCCCTGCAGGTATAGTATACTCCACTTCTGAGGAAGTGGGTCGCACTCCATTTGCTACCAGTCTCCAGAAGGTGGCCGAATCTCTCTCTCTGGATGCATCTATTAGGCATTTCCATTCTCTTTTCTGTGCCAGGAGTTTTTTGTTTTTGATCAAAATTTTATAATTCCGTTTATCTTCAAACCAGCCCGTGGGGAGTTGGGGTAAATTGGCAGATCTATAATTCTTGTATTTTTTCAATAAATTTAGCTTCATATCCTGACATTCTTGATCAAACCAGGGTTTGGAGTTTTTATATACTGAGGATTGCCTACTTGGCCTGTTCCTTTTTTCCTTCAGGGGATCTTGAAGGAGTAGAATTAACTCCTGAAATAAATTTATCTTTAATTCATGGCTTGAGGAAGTTATAAGGTTTTCTCTCTTAATGAGGAATTCCTTTGAGCATAGCCTACTTGAAATTTCCTTATGCAGTTCATCTGTCCATCTAATGCGCGAATATCTGAGCTCCAAAGCTGTAGGGCTCGAATGCTCGATTTTTTCAGCGCAGGATAAACAGGAAGTATATCCATCCTTCAAAATTTTCCACAGGTTAGAACATGATGGTTGTTATTTCATTAGGAGGGGAAAGGAGAGGCTGTGTTTCTGGTAGTAGAACAATTTACACTTGCCAGGTGTTTGGAACAGAATGGCTTTGTGTCTTTTGTATTCAGGAGTTTTCATGTGGGTGGCAGGAAAAGAGGGAGATTCTTAGTATGCTTATATGACTGCCATGCAAGAAGATAAATGTAGGTATATAAAACAATGGTTTGCTCATTCATCTTGCCTTGCCAAACTGCTTATACTTTAATTGCTTTAACTCCCTAAAACACATTTTTCTTCCCATTTTAAATGCACCACATGGGTATCCCTGAGTAGCTGTTCTGTCTCCTCACAACTCAGGGGAATTATTTGCTGATGGGGCAAAATCTAACAGAGCACTCTGACAGCTGATGGTTGGAGACCTGTTAACTCAAAATTGCAGGGATCTTATTAAATCTGGCCCATCTGGACCTGGTGTTGACCCTGCCCCTTCTGTGCCCTTAAAGGAATATTGGCAGTTATCAGCTCCTATGGTGAGGAGGACGGCATTAGGAGTGTTGTCTTACAAGCTAGAGGAGTTTGGCAAAGCAACATCTTCTTCCCTAGAAGGTCCAGGAAGACGGGATAGTGCTCTTCTGAGTTTGAGGGGAAATTGAGATCAGAAGGCAGGACAGCAGCCATTATTGCTGACGGGTTCTGCTTATTATGTGCAAAACACTGGCCTTCTGAATCTGTGCCAACATATACTAATGCATTGACATTTCTGAACATTTCAAACAGGTTAAGAAGTATCATAGAGTCTCTCCAAAGGGTGGCTAACCTGTGGACCTCCAGATGTTGTTCAAATCCAACTCCCATTAGCCCTACCTGGCATAGTCAATGATCTGAGATGATGGGAGTGGTAGTCAAACAGCATCTGAAAGGCCACAAGTTAGCTTATTTCCTGCCTTGTTTCTTTTAGAGCAAGGATGGGTATCATAAGGAAAGCTATCATGAACTCAAGAATTAGCCAAGATTTTTTGCTGCCATAAACCAATTGAGTTACATGATCTGAGTGATACACACCAGCATAATTTGTATCACTGCATGGGATCCTGAAGTACACTCCTTTGATTATATGCAGCTTTGTGTGCACCCCCGAAAAATATTGTTGCTCATAGCAGTGGCTTGGTTTGCTCATGAAATTGGCCCAGGACTGCAGTGACTCTCAGAGAACAGATTGTCGTACCACATTTGCATCTAATTTGTGGCAAAATCCTTCTTATAGCTTGACAGTGTTAACGAACAGAGTCTACAGTGCGCAAGGTGCACACACATAGGCTGCGTATGTGCAGTCTGTAGTGGCAGGGTTCAAGTTGCATATTCAGGGCCTACACTTATAAGTGTGTTAGCACTGTTCACTATTTTCTGCCAACAAGCTTAGATCTGGATGGCCTGCAGACACAAACCCGTTCCTCCTTTTCCAGAAATTGTATATAATTTGTTGCGTGAACAATCCTAATGATTTAGCTTTTCACATGTTTAACTTAGCCATGTTTTGACATATCAATCTCATTGTGGCAGTCCATCCTGCTTTACAGCATAAAAGTCTTCCCATAGTGCTTGATGGCTATGTTAATAGGATCACAGCAAGTTTCTGCAGTACTAGTCTGAGAAAACTGTGTATAAAAATATGATATGACAGGTTAAAAGAGACAGAGGGGAGAGACTGACTGACTCCTCTTATTCTGATTTATTTTTAAAGGGTTTGTTCCAAAGTCAAATAACTTGTTTATATTTCCCTCAGAAGCTCTCTTGTGTATAAATTGTGTTCACTTCTAGGATCAATCAAGGGCACAGCCTGGGCATCGTAATTATGATAATTGGTAGCAGTATGCAGTTAATGACTGTGAAAGGAATAAGTTGAGTGGGGAGCAGGCAGCTTGAGGAAAGCAGTTTGAGCAGAGATGTTGGAGCACATTTTGTTGGACAGCCATTATTGTACTTGGGTCTACTTGTATAAAAGCAAGGGGAAAAACAACAAAGGTATTTCACTTTGCCTTAGTTGTTTTCGTATAATAAAAATGATGTTATGTTTTTTAATGCCAGCAGGTCTACTACAACTCCTTCAAAAGACAGATTGTTTTCTTTCTCCACATTTTAGAATTCGGTGCTAAAAGGGCTCTGGAGATGCAAACAGAAAAGTCATTACGTAACTGTAATCAGGGGGGTTTTTTAATGACATTTGCAGACAGCTGTCCTTAATTTTTATACTGGGGGGCATCCCCTTCCCCCATAGTTTAGAATACTGTTTGAACTTAGATAGTGATTGGTCATTCTAAATAAAAGGAAACAGCCCTTCACATAACTAAGGGTCATGTGAACTGGCCCTGAAGCTGCATTATAAAGGGCCCATTCCCTCTTCTATTGGAATAAAACTATTAAAAATTCTACTTGTGGTATAAGCAACTGCATGCTATAGGTTTAAGAAATCTCTGAGTTGTGTATGATCAAAGGCATTGAGTTGGCTTTCAAAATGTTCAAACCTCTTTTTGTGAGTAGATCAATAAAAAAAAGAGTACTACAGAAATGGTGCATAAAGATGATTCATTTCTCACCCTTTGCTAGCTTTCTGCAAAAGGCTGCAATTGAACTTCAGACTTTTCACTGAATTACTTTGCCTCGTTCTCAGTAAGCATAAAAAGATGTTTGATGGATGGTCACTGTGATCTTGAGGAAATAGCCTGTTTCCTCATCAGAAAAGCTCAGGTTTTAAAAAGAAATCAGGAGATTTTGAAGTCTACAGTCAGTTCTTCTTTAATTCTATTTAGAATACCTTCCGTTCTTTACTTTCAACTGAAATTCTTCCCATTGTCTGGCAAGGACATCTACAAACCAAAACTGAACAAACAACACAATCTTATGGATTTTTACTTGGCAATAAATCCAACTATGTTCACTGAGGTTTACTGCCAGGTAAGTGGGGCTAGGATTGCAGTCTAAGTCAGTTTTGCTTTATTTTCATTGGCATTTTTCTACTGCTAAGTATAGCAGAAGCATACGCAAAACAAACAAAGAATAGCTATTTTGTATTCCTTATAATAAATACACTCCTGTTTAAAGTACAAATCTGCATCCTTACTTTTCTAAACATAATTACTGGTGCTATGCAGGAAGCTGATAATCCATTCAATTAAAGAACAGAAGGCAAGGTACAATACAAGAACTCTGTAGGGACGAGAATACAAATGATCGGACATTGGGCTAAAGAGCTGAGTTAAAGGAAATATTTGAAACTCTTTGGCCTATATTCACCCAGTTCTAAACAATAAATAAAGCACTGGAGACATCCTGACTGTAATTGGCAAGGCCAGAGGGTTCACAATTCCTTGCAAAGAGACAATGTTGTCTGTGTTTGACAAAATGTGAGGCCAAATAAGAGAGATTCAGTGGCTTGGCTGCAGATTTCAAAGGAGGGGAGGGGAGGGGGAAAGAATAAAAAATAAATAAAAATAAAAAGCTGCATTTCATAAGCTGAATTTTGGCATTTTTGAAAATGAAGAACTTTTGCTGTGCAGCAAACTACAAATATTGTGCTGAAACCTCCTCCCTTTTTAACAATTATCTGGCTGTTTTAGACTAATAATTAAGAGATTTACAGCCTGATCACATCATCTCATTTAGCTGCTTCAGAGCAAGCTGAAACATGCACCACTTCTAGCTTAATTGTGTCCAAAGCAAAGGGGCTCAAAGGTCTTCAGCCACGACCTACTTGGCTTATAAACTTCCACTAAAACCCCTTTGCAGCAGTATCTCAGTGTTGTGCCATTGGTTAGGGACCATTACCACTCTAATAGGCTACTCCAGGCTTCCCCAACATGGTGCCCTCTAGATGTGTTGGGTTGTAACTTCCACTATTCTTGATCCTTTGTGATACTGGCTGGGGCTGGGGCTGGTGTGAGTCATAGTTCAAAACATCTGGAGGGCACTATGTTGGGGAAGGCTACACTACTCTAATACCACTCTACTATTTCAATAATTTGTAAGTAGTGGAAGATGCCACCCTTTTCTGCTCAACTGGTTAGAATGAAGGATGCCTGATGGAATGGTCAAAGACTAGCAGACCAACAGGTATTTATTCTTGTGCCAGCAATGGGAGCTGAAATCCAGTCCTTCACTCCACTGACACTCTGCTGCAGAGCATAGGATTACGCTGTAGAACTATTTAAAATAAACACTGATATCAGTAAGCACTACTGCTCCCAACCAAGTACTATCTCTTGGTCCTGAGGCTGCAGGACGTTTCCCATACATATTAGCTCTAGCCAGCACACAAGAGGCAATAGTGAGAAAGAACACCGTCTATCTAGCAACACAATCCTATATGAGCACAATGCTCTTAAGAACATAAGAAGAGCCTGCTGGATCAGGTCAATAGCCCATCTGGTCCAGCATCCTGTTCTCACAGTGGCCAACCAGATGCCTGTGTGAAACCCACAAGCAGGACCCAAGCAAAAGAGTAATCTCCCTTCCTGTGGTTTCCAGAAACTGGTATTCAGAAGCATGCTGCCTTAATCTAGACCAGTGTTTCCCAACCTTTTTTGGACAAAGGCACACTTGTTTGATGAAAAAAATCTCGAGGCACACCACCATTACAGCCCCGTGACGTCAGCGCTCAGCGTCACGCCGGGAGGGACGCACGAAAGTGTAAGTTTCAATTTTTTCCCTCCCCCTTGCCGGGGAACCTCCAAGCTTTGGGGGTGGTGGGGGAGGAGGCAGCAAAGCGAGGCAGGAAGGAGAGCGCGGCTTGGCTGGGTGAGCTTTGGCAGGGGCAGGGAATGAGAGCCGCGAGGCGGGCGCTGCGGACGGAGGCGCTGCCCGCCGAGCTCGCAGGCAGCCAGGCAGGCAGACGGCGAGAGCCCCGCGCTGGGTGGCCTCTCCTCGCCGCTGCCGCCCCGCCTCTCGCCGCCCGACTCGCCCGCCTCCCTCCAGGCAACATCTCGCGGCACACCAGGCAACATCTCGCGGCACACTAGTGTGCCGCGGAACAGTGGTTGGGAAACACTGATCTAGACTAGCCTACAGCTACATATCCACCCAGATCACAGTCCTGAATCAGCTTGTCCCGCCCTCCCCTCCATGCCAGCTAATTGTTAAAGCCAAATCAATCTGGGACAGCAAACTACATAAGAAACTCTGACATAACTAAAGAAATTTTCTGGTGGTGATTAGAGGCCAACTAGATTAGCACCTCATATTTACCTTGGAAATAAAACTTCCAATGCAAATAGCAGTAACGGGGGTCTCAATCTAGATCAGGACTACTGCAGAGGACAAAGGCTTAAAGGTTCTCCATGACAAGCTCCTCATCCAAACTGATGACCCCATATCAACAATTTGCTTTTTAGAAGGTATTCCTTCAGTTGCTAATTTCAAGAATGATATTGCATCTAAAATGTAGAAATAATTGTTTCCAGCAAGTTAGGGCATGGCATTGGATTCAGCTGAGTGTTTTACTCCCATGCAAAAACACCAGGCATTTGCAGAAAGTTTAAAAGAAGTAACGCCTCTTATAACAGCTCCCTTAATTTTCCATGCAATATTCCTAAAGTGCACAAAAAGTTTGTATGTTATGTACTTTCATTCACATTGAACATGCAGTATCTAATTACAAACATCTGGTCTGATATTTGGTTTCCTTCCTCATAACACCCACCAAGAGGTTGGATTTTGCATATGAGAAACAGTATATGTAGGAGTGGCCAAGCTGAATGACACATGGTAACTTGAGCTGAACATTTTCAAATACGAATAATGCTGGGGGGATGTCTATTCTTTCCTTGTTTCCTTATTACATGTTTTGCAAGCATCCAGTCAAGTGAGACATACTTAACATTTGAATCACAAAATAAAATGCCACAACCCAGATCATTCTAAACTCATTTGGCACGGAGTCTCTTTGAGTCAGGAAGTGCTCAGTAAATTCTGTTCATAATTCTCTTCTGGCAGTGAAACGTTTCCTTTCTGAAAAGGAAAAGATAAATGGCATTCGCTTTTCATTATGGATACTTTTGCAAGCAAGTCTGTGTTTGAGAGGGAAGTGGTAAGTAAAATGGATGCTGAGTAAAAGTGTGTTTCTTACTTTGGAAATTTACAAGTTTAGGAATCTCATATGAAAGTGGTTGTGCTGTTTAAAGGATCCAGGCTAACTCAAAATGGAAAAAAGTCGTTATCAGTCTTTCAGTGTTTTTGTACTGAGGATTAACTATAATTTCCCATTGGTCTTGAAATGTAAAATAAAGCTTTCTTTTAACACAGTATTATAACCACTTTTAAGAATAGAATATAACAAATGAAACTGATTTTTTTACTGGAATTTAAAATATCTCTCTCTGTGTGTGCATCTGTTGAAATAACAGCTTTAATTTAGGTTTATATCTCCCTGAATGAAATGGTTGAAGAAAGTAGTTGATGAATTTGTTTTAGTGGAATACAGTAAAATTATTTGTGTGTGTTTGTTTGTGTGTATGTTTGTGTTTTAAATCAATTAAAAGCTGCTTTTCTAGCATTGGGAGTCACTGATACTAATAATACAACAGCCCTGACCAAAGCAAGACTGAAGGTAACAGGTAGCTATTTGATTTTTCTGCCCTTCAAAAGATTGAAGTGGGGGAGGGGAAACTACGGTATTCATGTAATATGGTGTGGATGACCTGCAATTAGCAGGACCTCCCAATATATCCTTTCTTATTAAAACCGGATTAACTATTTTGCTAAGCAAGTACCAGATGCGAATGTCTGTCCCAGGATACCTTGGTGTTTGTTTCCATATATTTTATGTGTTTGTTTATAACTGTCTATGTCAACAGATATATCTCTTGTGCATGTATAGCAGGTTTGGGCCATGTTTGAAATTAAGGAGGAGGGGAGAGAGAAAAAGGCCTTGGGATTGTGTCCTCATTGAGTTGTATCCACTTCCACCCATGCAACTTAGTCCATCCATTTTCACTGAGGCCCGCCCCCCATGCCTGTCTAAGCCCTCCACCTGAAAAGCTGGTTCTAGGGATTAGGGCAGTGTTTCCCAACCGGTGTTCCGCGGCACACGAGTGTGCCGTGAGACATCGGCTGGTGTGCCGCGAGATGCCTGGAGGGAGGCGGGCGAGTCGGGCGGCGAGAGGCGGGGCGGCGGCGGCGAGGAGAGGCCGCGCCTCCTGCTGCTGCCTGGCGCTCCTCCTCGCAGCCGGCAGCGCTGCCTGGGCGCCTCCGCGCGACTCTGCCTCGCTGGGTTTGGTCTCCCAGCAGAGACGGGTCACACGCGCACCTCCCTCCCTCCCTCAGCCTGCGCGGAGGGAGAGCCAGAGAGGCATCGCTCCTGCGCGGCGGGAGAGGGAGCAGCCGGAGCGATGCCCCAAACGAGCTGAATTCCGAGCGAGGGACTGAGGGGGGAGGGAAAAAACTTTCACTTTCGTGCGTCCCTCCCGGCGTGACGCTGCGCGCTGACGTCACGGGGCGGGGCTTTAATGGTGGTGTGCCGCGAGATTTTTTTTCAGTAAACAGGTGTGCCGTTGCCCAAAAAAGTTTGGGAAACACTGGATTAGGGAACCTCTGGCACATGGCATGGAGGGCTCAAGCAGATAGCAAGGATCTAAAAAACATAGGTGGTTCTACTTGTACAAGTAGATGTGCTTGTTGCTAAGGCAGAAGCAGAAGCAAGGCAGAGGACTGTTATTGCACTTCTACATCTTTTTCAGATTATCTTTTGTGGGGAATCCCACTGAAAACTGTGGGAGGAAAGTGAGCTATGGCAGCTTCTGGGTTGGTGTAGCTTTTTCCTGGTTTGGGGGCATGTCAGAGAACTACTAGGATGATATTGGATCCAGTGCCTTCCCCTGGTCCTTCTCTGGCATGTCCCCTTTTCAACCCTAGTGATATCAGAGTTTTGAGGTCAGGAAGAAAGGGCTACAGAAATTTCCATGGCAGAGGGAAGGGGGCATCCAACATTAGATCTCTCCTACCCTCCAAGGTCAAAACTCTCATGATTTTGGTGGCCCCTTGGGGCCTTCAGGTCCCAGAGACCATGGAACAGAAGGGTGAATATGTCTGTGATTGTTTCAGGTGGTGAAATAATTAAAACATCCCAAGAGAATTGTTGTTGTGCACTTACAGATAACAGAGCTTCAGAAAAGCAAAATGAATTGGGTAATCTGCACAGATGCATATCTATATTTATGAGATCACTGGGATTTGTCTCTCATTATTTAAATTTAAATATATTATTGAACCATTATTGAATGGCTTTTTTTCTTACCTAGGAAGGAAGGGCACAAACCAACTAAAGTGGAACATTTTAAATTTCTGTAGTTTTCAATAGGTGAAGATGAAACATCTGAGACAGGAAGAGGTCCGGTGGGCCTCAACAGTTGGAAAAGAAAGATGCTGGCAACATAGCAATGCTAGCAGCACATTTGACTTTTCAAACAGTCGGGGGAAGGAGGGTCCCAGTGAGCCTTTCCCGTCTGCAAGGGAGAACTCTTCACCTATCAGTTACCCTCTCCCTGGTCCCCTAGGTCAATTCTTTGCCCTATGAGGAATGGGAATAGGTTAGTGAGCAGTGGAAAACAGGATGCTCAAGTAAGCAGAATCAAGGCAAGTTTCGTCACCTACAATGAATCTGTACCTTTTGGGATTCCTAGCTTGCTGAATTCCATGCCCTCTTTGATGAACAAGGTGATACCACCTCCAGCATGTCCTTCACTGCCCTTCCTATATAGTTTTATATTCAGAGATAATTGTTTCCCACTGGTTCTCTCCATTCCTACAGGTTTTTGTAGTGCCCCACTATGTCACTATATCCTAAGCTTCTGGCTGTACTGAAATATTCATGCTGTGCTTTAAAAAAAAATCTTGTTACTTCTTATCCCACATTTGTTGCAGGATCTCTGTTTGCTAGTTTATAGAGGGAAAGATATCATACTTTGATACCAGATCTCCCCACAGTAGTAGTACTCAAATGCAGATCAGGAAAGCATGCAGTTAAGATCTGCAGGTAGGCTTTCAGCTAACAGTGCCAGACTTGCAGTTGTATGAGCAGTTCAAAGAGCTCAGCCCTCTTCCCCTTTAATTAGCTTCAGTGGTAAATTACAGGCAATCATTATATAGCCGTTAAGTGTTCTTTGCAGAATTAATTTTCCACCCAGAGGTCTCTTGGCATTTAGGAAGACGGTTTTGAAGCAAGAACTGTAAAGGGGAAATGGAGCAAATGTGGAACAATAATGCTATTGTTCACTCTAAGATTGACACTGTCAAGATTGCATGTGGTCAGTATTAGAGGTTTTCGTTTGTTTGTTTGTTTGTTTGTTTGTTTGTTTGTTTGTTTTTTAAAGTTTGAGTCCAATGTTTGATTCAAGTAATTGCAAGCTCCTACTGGAAATACCCTTCCATCCTTTGGTTCCGAGTTTTCCCTAGGCACAGTCACCACATTCCTAAGCTGCCAAATTCTGCCTCAAATATCAGGTAGTGCAGCAGTAAACTTGAAAACAAATGATACATGCACACAGACCAGGCCCTAAGGGAAATCTCTAGAGAGAGAAAAATGAAAAACTCTGTGCCTGTATTGTCAATAGATGACACTTTCAATCTTGCAGTAGGACAGGAGTCCCTTCTATGCCGTTTGAGAAGCTTATTCTTCTGCACTCAGTTACAACTGAATTCCCAACCAATGTTATTTGACTGACATGAACACTTAGGAGACATAGTATATTGTTCTCTAAGAACATATATGTATGTGCACCTTTCCATAGGAAGGGATCAAATCATAAATGCCCATATGCTGGTATTAATATCCTGCCTTAGCTCCGCTGTAATTGTGATACACACACTTCGGCCATTGTCCCGGGGAGTTCCACTGCAATCTCCTTCACATGCACACCAATCTTGCAGCCATATCAAGCGGTCATTGTCCCTCCTGATTCACCAGTTCCTATATCTGACACAGGTCCTGGACTGACAAATTTTCTGCACCTACATCTTCTTAAAAGACACTTAAATGTCTGTTCCCCTTTGCCAATATCTCTCCCTAAAGGCTGCTTGGGATTACTTTATGCTTGTTTTTTTTACTACAATAATGCTTAAATCTGATTACAATGTTAAAAGTATCCCTGAAATTCAGACCTTAAGTAACTTATTTTGGGTAACTAAATGCATTCCTTTTAGACAATTGGCTCACTGGGAAGCAGGCAATATTTTTAAAATTAGGTTGAAGGCTGTATGCTTCCCCAGAGAAAAGTCAATATAGTGATGTGTTTATCCTGTGCAATAATAATATTTGTCCATGTGAGAATATGTATGGGGATTTCTTGCATACCATATGGCTTATTACTATTCTCAATCCAAACAGTAACAGCTGCTGTAGTTATGTGAGATGAGTTTTCTCAAATTGGAGATATGCAAGACTAGTGGATGATGGAGCTGCTGCTGTCTATAGATTTATTCCAAATAGCATAATTGTCAGCTGGCATTCTGTCCACCATTTCTTCTTTCGAGCATTTTTTGTTTTTGTGTGTTGGGATACATTTTTTCTGGAATAAATAGCAAAAGGCTTGTAAAGAAAACAAGGCATTGACTGAATATTTCTGAAGAAAATAAGAAGTGGTGCCACAAACAGAAGACACATTACATTAAGTAACAAGTAGCATTGCAGCCTAATCCTATACATGTTTTCTTTTAAATAAGTCTGATTGTTTTCAGTGGGGCCTGCCCCCTGGTGCATGCAACTGCAGCCTTGATGTGCCATGTTTACTAGCATCATTTGACATTTAAAAGTGACAGCAGATCTACCCCTTCAGGAAAAATTCAGCTTGGGGGATGGGTAGCATGTAATGCAAATATAGGGTCCTAGATTCAATCCCTGGCATCAATAGATAATGTTGGGAAAGCTCCTAATCTGAAACTCTGGAGAGTCACAGCCAGTCAGTATAGACCAGAAGTGATCTACAGGGCTCCAGCTTCCATCAACCCCAGCCAACATGGCCAATGGTTAGGTATGATGGGACCTGCAGTCCAGCAACATTTGGACAGCATCACATTGGCTACTTCTAGTGTAGTCAGTACTAAACTAGATGAAGCAATGGTCTAGTTTGGTATAAGAATGACGGACAAAATAGCCCAGCCATTGCCAACTTGGATGTTTTGTAGTACAACTCCCATCAGTCCCAACTAGCATGGGCAGCTGAAAATGGGACTGGTGGGATTTTCAGTCCATGACACCAGTTTGGCAAAAACTGGTATAGTCACTATTAGCATACTCCTGTGGCTGTGTAGCTAGGAATATTATTTTGTGTAATCTCGTTGCTTCTCAGCTCTTTGCGTTTTCCATTTATGTTCAAATTATAGGTATCTCTTATTTCCCAATTTCTGTCGTCACTGATTTCCAACTTATACTCATTGGTGAGGCACTGTTTGTTGCTTCTTTCAGGCCTTAATTGGACATTTCCATAAATATTTGAATTCTGCTATCAAGCACTTGAATAGGGTGATTTATCAATGCCACTCAATTCTTTCAGCATCAAGAGAACATCCACATATTAAAGAACTGGTTTGCATACCTGGCCTTTAAATCCAAGCTTTTTTTTGGACGTGGCATTTAAACCTCTGTCATTTCAGTCCCAGTTCAGTCATCTGCACTTTCTCAATATACTAGGCAGATGAAACATTGTATTCATTAGGACTTATCTCACTAAAGCACATTCAGAAGAGGATGGAAGGCTTATAAGGAACACTCAGTAGAAGTGCCCATTAGCAAACAAAACAAAAACAAAAAACACCCACAAAAGTCAAATGCAGGTTTGCAGCTTGATATTTCACTGACAAGTGAAATACGATAGTTGTGGGGGTGGGTTTCTAATAGCACCATTGTGTTACGGTTCAAAGGGTCTGGCAGTGCAGCTCTTGGTACTGGTGTGAAAGTCTAAAGCTCTTCCTTTTAAGTCAACAGTATGATCCATTTGCTGTTCAGCAACTGACTTTAGGGCTTCTACATGCACAAATGTATACACATATCCACACCAAGACTTCCAAATCACAGAGCTTTCGTATCTCTTTTGGACGGGCTTTTTACTCTATGTCCGACATCCTAAAAACCATTTGCTACTCTAAAACTTGACGAATAGCTAGATGTGAGTCCACGTCAAACTGAAAAGGCATAATATTTAAATTAATGGGTGCATTTTGAGGTGACACAAATAGTGCTTGATATTTGATGGACTAATCACACATCTGGGACACTTCAGCTACTGTACAAAGTTCTCTGGAAAATATTCTCCAGAGGATGGGCCACCAGTACACAGTTCATCACTTTCCCACTGCCAAAGGAATATTTTATGGCAGTAAAGAAACAAGCTAAATAGTGCAGATAGAGCCTGCTCACCTTCCTCAGCACTGCTTGGCTTCTTCAGGCAGTAGAGAACTGGAAGAAGCAAGTCAGTGTGCAAACTGCATGAGCCAGTCAAAATCTGACTGGTCTTCTGGAATTAAAATAGCTAAGCTTCACTTGTCTTATATGGAATAGCTGCAAGAGAAATTAATCATGACAAGAACTGACAGTAACATAAATTGCAAGACAAAAACAGCTCCCAGTGCAACTAGTCAAGTGTGAGGAATATACTGAGCCTTTGTCCTTTTTATTTGTCTGCAGTACCAGACCCAGAATCCTCATAATTTCCATTCTAAGCATAATCCTTCAACATTATGGTGCTTTGAGCATCCCTTGCGGCACAGTATGATTACCCCAATCAGAATCACAGATAGAGCAATCCTATGCTCACATTGTGCTGGGACCAGAACTACACTGTCGGAGACATGCACAGAGATATGTGCTCAGTCCATAAAGGAAGGGGAGGGTTGAAACACACACAACCAGAAAATATAAAACAGTGGATAAACAGATGTGTTCCCTGAAAAATACACTAGTGGCCACCAATCAGGGCCTGATCTGCCACTGCTCTCCTCCCCTCTACCATGCAGAATGTGTTTACTGAAGAAAGTAAGCCTCATGCTGCAATGAAAGAATGGGGCGGGGAGAGTGCTGTTGCCCTCAGGTGCTGCTTTCAAGCTTCACATGGGCATCTGTTTGGCTGCTACAAGAACCGGATGATGGACTAGATGGGCCATTGGCCTGCCCCAGTGAGAGCCTCTTATGTTCTTATTCAAGTCATTTTTCTGCAAATACCCCAAAGGAAAGATATACGGTAATATATCACCCGGTCCACATGGTGAGCTCCTGTTGATGTACAGCTCTCTTTGTGGCAATAGTTACCACATAGAGCAATGAAGAAGTCCATTTGTGCAGCTGGGTTTTGCTACTCAGTTCAGCCCCCATGGCACTGAGAAGCAGTCCTGAGGGACTTCACCTGCTTTTGCTGGTATCCACTGCACCCAACCCCACAATATTCTGAATGGTCCCCTGACCCACAGTAATTACTTGGAGGGTGCATGATTATGTAAGCTGTCCACTCATGCGACTCTGGATCTAACTCTATGTATTTCCAATTTGTAAACTGGTACTAAACTGTAGGAATTCATTAGGGGCAAATTTTATTGTTGTTGTTCTTAAGGAAGATGTTTATTGCACCCTACTTTGAAGAAATAGCACCTACTCCAGCAGAAAACATAACCAAAATCTAATGCATGCACAAATTTGGCTTTGTTTGTGTGGCCTTGGACAAATTGTTAAATGTCAGCCTCAACTACTGCTTGATTTAGATCAGAAATGGCTAACCTATGGACATTGTAGATGTTGTTGGCTGTAACTCCAGTCATCCCGAGTCCAACATCATCTGGAGAGTCTCAAGCTAAGTTTGTAACCCAGATTTAGTCTTTGAAATAGGATTAGGATTTAGGAACAAACTAATAAGTAAATCAAGATAAAGGAACAAATATCCCCTTATGTATGAGTGTTTTCCCAAATTCATACCACACATATTGCAATTTACATGTGTTTAATTTAATATGAAATTTAATATGAAGAGAAAATGCAGCATATTATGTCCCTCTTTGAAAATCTCTGGGGGAACTTGCTTTCATGAGTTACCTTTTAAAGTCCTCATTTTGCAGCTCCATTGTGGTGGCAACCGTCCAGCAGTTGTAAAAGATTTGAAGCATATCCTTTCACTTTTAAAAATCTGTTTTGTTTCTCATTTAACAGTTTTCCCAGCTATTACATCAAAACAAAAGGTTTCATTTTTCTTTTCTTTTTCCCCCCCTTGAGTTCAGTGCATAGTGATAAATTGCTCTCAGGATAAAAAAAGAGTGATGATGAGGAATATGAAAAACATGTTCATTATTAATCCAGACAGAAAATAATTTGACTTTTAAAAATCAGGAAGTTGGTAACTGGTTTTGTAGAAATGATTACACATATGACATGATTATTTGTCTACTTAAAAGAAAGTAGATACCTTCCCCCCCCCCATAAGAGAATTGAGGTATAGTACAGAGTCATCTGCGACTGGACCTAATGGTCAGGAGTCCCTTTACCTTTCTATTTTAAAAAATCCAATCGAGTAACATTTTCATGTAATTATTCACTAATATTCTGCATGATTGAAGGAGAGTTAGATATTGGGAGCACAGCCAGCTGTGTGGCTGCTTCAGGTGGCACTATGAGGCTGGGGGGAGGCGAGGAGGAAGGCATGAACTGGTGTCTGAATGGTGCAGCAAGATTTTTAAAGTGTTTAAAATGTTCACTCTAGTCTAGTGGCAGCCAGCACTGCTTGGGAGATCAGTTTTTCTTGAGTAGTTCCCTACACCCCAACTCCCCCTATTGATTTGGCCAACATCCCCTGCCCTGCAAATCTGGCCTCAACTACTACTCCCACTGCAAAGAAAACCCTGGCTAGCTATTAGCATGCTCACTCTGTTTTCGTGACCATTTGTGGTATCTATCCTGTTGTGTGTGTTTTTATGAAATGCTGCACTTTGATGCATTTTCCCCTAGACCAGTGATCTGATTAGAGTAAAAGAATGGCCTGTCTGCATTTTAATCTGGTACTGTGCACATCTCCCCCTCTCTGTCTCCCCACCCTCCATATGAGTTATGCTACTTTCCACCTGCATTTGGTAATGCAATTAAATGACGTTGAGTAAAGTGCATTTCAGAATCATTTTCAGATGCTCAGATTCACACATTACATGAAGAGGCAGGAGTGGAGACGCACTCATTGGCCCCACCCTCTCCATCACGTCTCCATCGCTTTACATGTATTGTGGGTAGAAGTCTGAAACAAAAATCTTGCTCTATGTATGTAGGGTACCCACATGATTTAGAACACTCAGCATGGCTCCCTGCTCCAGACATTTCCCAACTCTAGTGCATGTAGGGAACATGACTCCTACTGTTCCCTTCTCACATTATGGGAAATGTGTGAGTTTGAACACTAGAAGAGGGCTACAGTCTTGCATTTAACTACCTGGTGCAACCATTCCTTCCACAAATGTAGCTCATGAGACCCCATTCATGCCAATGTAGGTGATAATAGGATTATAAAGGAGTATGTGTGTTCGATTTGGTAAACGTTTTGTACTTGCCATCAAAACTGACTTCAAAGCTGGCTTAACGACATTGTTTTATCCTATCAATGCTAAGTGTGGCCGAGTAGGAAAACGAATATCGCATCTGATCTTGTATTCCTGCACAAGAGAGTGGGTGCACTAACATTTTGTATTTCTGGTTTATCGCCTTCTCTGGGGTGGAATGTTTTAGCCACATTTAGCAGCCATGTCAGAATCACTTTGCCTCTTGCCTATGATGTTCAAAACCACAGAAGTAATCAATTCAGAGTATCTTGGATACACCTCCAGCTAACCAAACTATGTAAGCCCCTTTAACTAATATAGTTTCACCAGAGAAATCATAGGTCTGCATAAGAGACCTCAGAACCAGACTGGAAGAGCCTTGGTGTCTGACTGACTGCACCCATAGAGAAGCTTCTGAAGGGAACTGTTGGTCTGATCTCTGCTGGCAGCTCTGCACTGCTGATGACTTGGAGGGAGTACTGCACAAGCCCAACAGAATCAAGTCACCTTAGGCGTCAATGAGGTCCTGTCAAGCCACACAGGACTGCTTTCTCTAGTCCTCCTCTTATTGTCATGGCCAGAAGATCTGCCTGAGCAGCTGTCCTGCCTCTTTGTCTCTCTTTCAGCATCCAGCCTGTGAGGATAAGCAACCACCACAGAAAACTCTCAGCTTCCTCACAAATCACAGCTCTTACATTTGCATGAAGGAAGCTATTATAACATTAAACTGGTTGCAGTTGGCTTCATGTCTGTTGATATGGCTTCTGTCATTAGAGCTTTAGCTGAAGCTACGTAACTCAGCTTTGCTCAGATCTGGTGAGACTGTATGAGCCTTTGTTTAGTTCTCCCTGGCTGTCTTTATAATGCTTGGGTTTATCATTAGCTTAAAAAGAGCATGGTACTAGTGGACTTGAATTGACAGGGGCATTAAATAGTTCTATTATAAAACTGGTACTTGAGTAGAAAAAGAGACTGGCTTTTTAGCTCTTGATACAATTGTCACTACTGTGCATAAATTAGGGTAAATTGAGATCATACATCTCAGTGAGATCTCATGCTGTTCATTTTACCTAAAAGCTAGAACACTAAGACCCATGGCATTCCAAGTCGAAGCCCCAACACTTTATGGCATATTCTTAAGAGAGGCTGGCACAAATTACTGGTAGTTCACTTTACCTGCATGACAAAAAAGGCCATTCTAGTTTTCCAAAACATAGTTTGGGAACTATTCTAACAATCCTGAACAACTTTGAATACTTACAGTTTAAATATTCCCCTATCAAGCAACAGGAACATAGGGACTTGTTCCTTCTATTAAATCAGACTATTGATCCATCTAGTTCAGTATTGTCTATACTCTAAACTGGCTTGCAGTGGCTCTCCAGGGTTTCAGATGGGATATTCCCAGTTTTACCTGGATAAGATAAAGATTGAACCTGGGACTGCAGAGCAAACACTCAACTATGGTTGTTCCTTAATCAAATATTTAATAGGCCAATTGGGCTGTTTACAAGGTCCCCATTCAGGATGCAAATGTCCAGTTGTGAGAGGAAGCTGACACAAGTCCTGTCTCCCACTCCATGCCTTTTCCAATACAGCGGTACCTTGGGTTACATACGCTTCAGATTACAGACTCCGCTAACCCAGAAATAGTGCTTCAGGTTAAGAACTTTGCTTCAGGATGAGAACAGAAATCGTGCTCTGGCGGTGCAGCGGCAGCAGGAGGCCTCATTAGCTAAAGTGGTCTTCAGGTTAAGAACAGTTTCAGGTTAAGAACGGACCTCCGGAACAAATTAAGTACTTAACCTGAGGTACCACTGTAATGGAAAAGGGCAGAATCTTAAGAATCCCTGCATGTATCATCTTTCAGGCCTTTTAGGTTTATGGAAGGTTTATGCCAGTATCAACACAGAGAAAGTTGTCAGGAGGCAATGTCTCTGGCAGTAATAGAATGCAGTTAACATTAGGAACTGTTGCTGCTATTGGTCTGCTCTGCTTAAGCTGTTATTTTAAAGGAAATGCTTAGGATCGGTTGCCGGTCTAAAAGTTCATGGAGTACAAATGCTTCAGTTTAACATTATCCCCTTCAGTCTTCTTTTGCATGGAGGTATACTGATAGAATGCTTGTTCCTCTTAGCCATCACAAATTATATACCAGTAATTTAATCTAAATGCAGGCATAGTAACAGGTGTGGTCACTTGTACTGGTTCATTGAATTTGAAGTGCCCTGCCCTTGTGAGCAAGACTTCTTTTTTGGAAGTGTATGCACATGCCCAGGCTTGAAGTGTATAACAAGCAAAACAACTAACTTAATGAAAGCAAGCATAGCAACTAACTTAATGAAAGCTTCATAAGTTCGTGAGTCTTGAACCAGAATTTCCACTGAACTGAATTTCCATTAAAGACAACACCTATCCTTTGGTCTTTTCACTTAAGTGTTCTGACTCTCCCCTACCTCTCAAATCTAGATCAAAAATTATACTTAGGGCTTGAGCATATTTGATGTTTAACCACTCAGTTATTATAACCAGGTGTAACAGCTTCGTTTATCCAAAGAAACAACAAGCTTTCATTTAAGCAATGACCAAAGGTATATCACCAGTGGTAACATAGACAAGTTTCTTTTGCAGTGTGTCAGCATCAAAGGGCGACTCCACACATTATGGTTGCTGTACTGAATAACTGGTGTTACTGGTGTTTCTTGCAGAAAATATAAAGTATGGATATCATACACATAAATATGCACATGTTTCTTTAAACACCCATATACATAAGTCTAGAAAATATCATTATGCCAGGGTTCCTAAATGCATATACACAGTGTTTAAATATGTATATATACATTTGTACGAAGTCTGCATTTTATGTATTACACAGGCATTTCCTGTAGCACTCGCAGTGAAGGGCTCCTTTTGTTCATGAGAGGCATTTGATGATTCCACTGGCAGAAGTGGCGGAGAAAGGCAAAATTAGTCAATCCCCCACCTTCCCCTGCAGGTCCCTCCATGCTGTTCCCAAGGGTTCCCCAACTTTCTGTAGCAGATTTTCAGGGGTGCAAAAAGATGCAGGTGAAAAGGGCAAATTGGCAAAAGCTGCCTTTCCCTTTTGGCCACAGGAGTGTCCTGTGAGCAGAACCTCATTAGCAGAAGGGAACTCAAGATCCAAGGATATTCAAGAAATTAAATACACTTTCCCCTTTCCAGTTTTAATCAAATCTTAGCTGCCTTCCTGATGGGCCAGATGTAAACTGGAATTATCATTCTTGTGTCTTTGATATGTAGACATTAATACACAGGAATCAGGACTAGACTGAGATAGCTAACAGGAAAGGGGGGAAATAACAATACAGTACAGCTTATTTATATTTAGAGGGATTTGCCCAAGTACCTCTGTTGGACAGGACACATTTCTAGTTGTCTAGGGCCATGAATCATTTACATAATAACATACATGCTCTGGATAAGGATGGGTGGGGTCTCATAGAATTAGAGATACACTTGAAACTTCAAACAGCCAAATGATCAAAGTTGGGTATGAGAGAACTGCAAAAAGTGCTAAGGATGCACTTTTTGCAACATACCGTATTATTGCACGCCACCCCAATCTCTGAGTGGTGCAAGATTTCAGGCATTCCAGGTGCTTTCCCAGGGTTTGTATTTCCTTTGGAATGAGGGAGAGTGGAGAATGTGGTGTCTTTATGGTATATTGCAGGCATCCCCAAACTTGGCCCTCCAGACGTTTTGGGACTACAACTCCCACCAGTGGCGTAGCGTGGGTTCTCAGCACCCGGGGCAAGGCAAGTATTTTGCGCCCCCTAACCCATAGATTTTAGCACTCGAGTATCTTCCGCGCCCCCCCCAGATGTTGCGCCAGGTGCGGCAGGCCCCCCTGCACCCCCCACGCTACGCCACTGCTCCCACCACAGGTCTTCAGGACAGCCATCCTAAGGCTGGCGCGGGGAGAAGGTCTCTCCGCCCCACCGCCAGGCTTCGGAGCAGCCTTCCGAAGGCTGGCGGCGGGAGGAGGTCTCTCCGCCCCACCGCCAGGCTTCAGAGGAGCCTTCCGAAGGCTGGCGGTGGGGCGGAGAGCCCTCCTCCCGCCGCCAGCCTTCGGAGCATCCTTCCGAAGGCTGGCGGTGGGGCGGAGAGACCTCCTCCCGCCGCCAGGCTTCGGAGCAGCCTTCCGAAGGCTGGCGGTGGGGCGGAGAGCCCTCCTCCCGCCGCCAGGCTTCGGAGCATCCTTCCGAAGCCTGGCAGCGGGAGGAGGTCTCTCCGCCCCACAGCCAGGCTTCGGAGGAGGTCCGAGGACAGTGGGGTTCCTGCTTCCTCGAGGAGGGCCGGCCAAACGCGCCCCCCAAAATGTTGCGCCCGGTGCCGCCGGCACCCCTGGCACCCCCCACGCTACGCCACTGACTCCCACCATCCCTAGCTAACAGGATCAGTGGTCAGGGATGATGGGAATTGTAGTCCCAAAACATCTGGAGGGCCGAGTTTGGGGATGCCTGGAATATGGTTTATTTTCATATAACCTGAGCCTGCAGTGGAGGAAATTTGTGCTGGATCCAGGAATTAGAAGGGCCCCGAGCACAAAGCTATCCTGCCAAACTCATAGCAATATAAATTGCTGAAGTATTTTATCTAGCCCTAAGAGAAAGCTTTAGTTTTGAATAATTATACTACTACAAGCATCATTTCCCATAGAGTATAAGTCAGTGACCTGCGTATAAATTATAATACAGAAAACTAAGGAGTGTGACGTGTGTTTTTTTAAAAAAAAAAACCACAACTATCTTTTCTTGAAAGAAGGGACATTGTGCCTTCTGGAGAGATCTCTTGAGGAACAAATGGGCAATTGATCCTCAGGATCATCATCCACTTTCTTAAATTATAAAATAAAAATGATTGGAGAAAATGGATTTTTACTGCAGCCATTAAATGAAAAGATCTTATTCTAATTGTAATAGCATTTTTTTCATCTCTGCAGTCTAATCTTATTCTTACTTCAGACTAACAATGCCTTTTTCTCTGGATCTGAATTACTTTTTTCATTTGAATTAACTTTTAAAGCATATGCCAATAAGAAAATATTTAATTTACAATAACTTTTGATACAAGTGTTCATATGTCAGTTTAGTCACACATATGCCCCTTTCCCAACAGTGAATGAAAACCTAATTTCATTTTTAGATGGGTAGATAGAACAGAAGAAGGTTTGCATGAGGCTGGGGAGAGCTGAGGCTGTTAACATTGCCTGCAGGTGTTGAGAGAAGCATTGGCTGGCTTCACAGTTTCCCCCACATTCTGATTTTTGCCTAGCACACGCACATCATCATTTGTGATATATTGCCAGGTCAAAAATTATGAAACCAGTATCATGATATGGACTTCATACTGGTTTTGAATGATATATCGCCCAGCCTTATTCATGGTATAGCTTTCATCATAGGCAGAAGAATAATCTCCTTATCCTGACCTTTGAAACCTGAGATATGTATGTGTGTTCACAAAACATTTATTTAAAGATGGAAAATATTTAATGTGGGGAAACGAAAAGAAGTAATAAAGCTCAGCTGTGAAGAGATCCAAGATTTAGAACCTCAAAGCCAAAGTGAGAGCATTTGGGTCAAAATTAAGGGAGAAAAGAATAACAGACCTCATTGTGGGAGTTTACTATAGATCCCCAAGCCAAACGGAGGACATAGATGATGCCTTCCTGGAACAGATGGCCAAGCATGCAAAAGGAAGGGAGATAATAGTAATGGGGGACTTCAATTACCCGGATATTTGTTGGAAGTCAAACTCAGCCAAGAGCATAAGGTCAAACAGATTCCTCACTGGCCTTGCAGACAACTTCATTGTCCAGAAAGTGGGAGAAGCAACAAGAGGAACAGCCATTTTAGATCTGGTCCTAACCAATGTTGATGACCTGGTTAGTGGGGTAGAAGTGGAAGGATCATTAGGCGCGAGTGATCATGCTCTTCTGAAGTTTACTATACAGCGGAAAGGAGCAGCCAAGCATACTAGGACTCAATTTCTTGACTTTAAGAAAGCCAACTTCATAAAACTTAGGGAAGTGCTGGGTGAGATCCCATGGACAGTAATACTAAAAGGAAAGGGAGTTCATGATGGCTGGGAGTTTGTTAAGAGGGAGATAGTAAAAGCACAACGTCAGGCAATACCAATGAGACGGAAACATGGAAGGTGCTTAAAGAGGCCAGGGTGGTTATCTAAAGAATTTTTAACCGAGTTAAGATTAAAAAAGGATGTGTACAAAAAATGGAAAAGGGGGGAAACCACCAAAGAGGAATTCAAACAAATAGCCAGCATGTGTAGACACAAAGTCAGAAAAGCTAAAGCACAGAATGAACTCAGGCTGGCTAGAGAGGTTAAAAGCAACAAAAAAGGCTTTTATGGGTATGTTCGTAGCAAAAGGAAGAACAAAGAAACAGTGGGGTCACTCAGAGGAGAAGATGGTGAAATGCAAACAGGGGACACAGAAAGGGCTGAACTCCTCAATGCCTTCTTTGCCTCAGTCTTCTCTGATAAAGAAAGCAATGCCCGACCTGAAGAATTTGGAGCAAATGATTCAGCAGAGGAAACACAGCGCAGAATAACTAAGGAGATAGTACAAGAATACTTGGCTAGTTTAGATGTATTCAAGTCTCCAGGGCCAGATGAACTGCATCCAAGAGTATTAAAAGAACTGGCAGATGTGATCTCAGAACCACTGGCAGTCATCTTTGAGAATTCCTGGAGAACAGGTGAAGTCCCGGCAGACTGGAGGAGGGCAAATGTTGTCCCTATTTTCAAAAAGGGGAAAAGAGAGGACCCAAATAATTACCGCCCAGTCAGTCTGACATCAATACCAGGGAAGATTCTGGAGCAGATCATTAAGCAAACAGTCTGTGAGCACCTAGAAAGGAATGCTGTGATCACCAATAGTCAGCATGGATTTCTGAAAAATAAGTCATGTCAGACTAACCTGATCTCGTTTTTTGACAGAATTACAAGCCTGGTAGATGAAGGGAATGCAGTGGATGTAGCCTACCTTGATTTCAGCAAGGCATTTGACAAGGTGCCCCATGATATTCTTGTAAAGAAGCTGGTAAAATGCGGTCTTGACTATGCTACCACTCAGTGGATTTGTAACTGGCTGACTGACCGAACCCAAAGGGTGCTCATCAATGGTTCCTCTTCATCCTGGAGAAGAGTGACTAGTGGGGTGCCACAGGGTTCTGTCTTGGGCCCGGTCTTATTCAACATCTTTATCAACGACTTGGATGATGGACTCAAGGGCATCCTGATCAAATTTGCAGATGACACCAAACTGGGAGGGGTGGCTAACACCCCAGAGGACAGGATCACACTTCAAAACGACCTTGACAGATTAGAGAACTGGGCCAAAACAAACAAGATGAATTTTAACAGGGAGAAATGTAAAGTATTGCACTTGGGCAAAAAAAATGAGAGGCACAAATACAAGATGGGTGACACCTGGCTTGAGAGCAGTACATGTGAAAAGGATCTAGGAGTCTTGGTTGACCACAAACTTGACATGAGCCAACAGTGTGACGCGGCAGCTAAAAAAGCCAATGCAATTCTGGGCTGCATCAATAGGAGTATAGCATCTAGATCAAGGGAAGTAATAGTGCCACTGTATTCTGCTCTGGTCAGACCTCACCTGGAGTACTGTGTCCAGTTCTGGGCACCACAGTTCAAGAAGGACACTGACAAACTGGAACGTGTCCAGAGGAGGGCAACCAAAATGGTCAAAGGCCTGGAAACGATGCCTTATGAGGAACGGCTAAGGGAGCTGGGCATGTTTAGCCTGGAGAAGAGGAGGTTAAGGGGTGATATGATAGCCATGTTCAAATATATAAAAGGATGTCACATAGAGGAGGGAGAAAGGTTGTTTTCTGCTGCTCCAGAGAAGCGGACACGGAGCAATGGATCCAAACTACAAGAAAGAAGATTCCACCTAAACATTAGGAAGAACTTCCTGACAGTAAGAGCTGTTCGACAGTGGAATTTGCTGCCAAGGAGTGTGGTGGAGTCTCCTACTTTGGAGGTCTTTAAGCAGAGGCTTGACAACCATATGTCAGGAGTGCTCTGAGGGTGTTTCCTGCTTGGCAAGGGGTTGGACTCGATGGCCCTTGTGGTCTCTTCCAACTCTATGATTCTATGATACTATGATTCTATGATTCAGCTTTTAATCCACTTTTCATTCATATGACAGCCAAGCTAGATACTCCCAAACTGCCCAGACCAGTAAAAATAACCTTCATTTGTTCATATCCTGTTTTCTGTAGACATAGTTCACACATTCACTGCTAGTCATTGCGACTGAGGGATAATGTACCACCCATGCTTTTATGAAATAGGCCCTCTGGTGTCTAGCATCATGCAATGCACATACATCCCAAAGGACATTATCAGTTTTAAGATTTATAATGTCAGTAAAAACACCCTTAATAATGGAGCCTACACAATGCTAGTTTAATGAAATCCTGCGTAACTACCGCAAGAACTATGCTTTGACAACATAAGCAAATGGAGATAATCCACGCTCAAAATATCTTATTTTATATTTCACTATTTGAAAGCAGACATGGGGCTTGCTGATTTGTCACCCCACATCACAGTGTTGTTTTGTTTTTAATTCTAGTGGTGAAATGTATTAGATTTAACAGAGACAAAGTATCAGGATAATAGAATAAGTACCGGTAGTCAAAAACCAGAAAGTATGTGCTACATGCTAGCCTCTTATGAAAGTCTCCCATGATTTTGTTCCCAGAAACATTCAACCCACCATAGAATGGCTATTATTATTATTACTATTATTGCCCTCTGTGAGGTTATGTTCCAGCAAGTATCACATGTTAAATTGATTATGTAGTGTATAATTTGAAAAGAATGCATTCACCATTGGATTTACACAGTCAGTCTAAGAATGAACTCAGCAATTTCTGTCATATAAAACAGCTCCAAACCCCCCTCCCCCCCACCCAAGTGTTTCGTATTTTAATGAGTCAACTGCAGCTCCACACAACTACTAATTTCAACCCACTTGTCCAAAGGGACAGGCAAAAACATGCAATTTTACAGCAATTATAATCAGAGAAGAATGCTTAGCGGTAATGGTAGGCAGAAAAATTGACAGTCAAGAATTTAAAGCAGCATTTGCTACTTCTCCTGTTTCATATTCAATCATATAAGGCTTTGACAGTCTCCATTAAAATCTAGTTAATGGTAATTCCAGACAATAATGTCATACTGCATAGCAACACTCCAACATAGTGACAGATTTTATAGTCTGCAAGGCCCTGTGCACAGCCCTTTTGAGGGGCCCTATTCCTTCGCCTAAATAAACATGACTATGCAAAAAATATGGTTGTATGAAGAGTTGATAACAATAACGTTTCTGCCCTCGCACTGTGCTCCCCCATTCTCAGACAACTTGGGAACAATTCCTACTGCGGGCCAGGCAGGAAGAAAAGATGATGATGATAATAATGATGCCTCTGAAATGGGTTCCCCCTCCAAAAAAACAATGATGGAAAATGTGATGATGATCATAATTATGATAATAATAAAGATGATGATAATGCCTTTGTACTTCCTCAATCCAGGAAAAGGTGAAAATGATTATGCTGATGATGCCTCTGGGCTGGGCTCCCCGCCCCCCAAACACCCAGCAACTTGGGAAAAATCAAGGGGGGAAATGGTGGTGGTGGTGATATTGGTCGTTCAGCAATGGAACCTCTCCCCCCCCCAAAAAAAAAACAACCCTGGGAACCATCAGGGTAAATGTGGTGGTGGTGATGTCTCTGCAAACCCCCCCCCAAAAAAAAACACCTTTCATGGGCAGCAAAGCAAAGAGAAGACAAATGAGCAGAGCACTTCTTAGCTCCCCCCTTCTTAAAAAGTCATGCCATGTGCAGCCAAAGCTGAGAAAGTGGAACGGCCTGGGCACTTCCGCCACCCCCAATATTCTCCAAGAACCAAGGGGGTGGCAACTATCCTGCTTCTTCTCTTCTCCCCATCTTTGTCCTGCAACAAAGGAGGACAGGAGTTAACATCATAGCAAACTGGCCCTTCCACCTCTAGCAAGTGCTAGAAAAAGGATTATACTCTGCTTGGGTTGGGTTGGCAGCCCCCAGCTTGGAAGGTTGCCTGCACGTTATGCTTCATAACTTCCTTTCTAGAAGGGCAATAGGCTTAGGGGTTTTTTGAAATGAAAGTTTAGAATGGCATGGCCACTTCTGGCATGGCCCTTGCTGTAATTATTTAAATCCCACCATTATAAATCTGGCCTTGCCTTCCTTGGACCCCAGGGATACATTGCCTGGTGTCGAAACAACTCACTTTTCACTCACAGCTCTGACTTCACTCATTGACTAAAAACACTGACAGGTGGGGAAAGCCAGTCTGGCTTTTTAAAAAATAAAAATAAAAAAATGCTTAGAAGGGTACCTGCACATTGTGCTTCATGACTTTATTTCTAGAAGGGCTAGAGACTAATTTTTTGAAAAAACAAAACCTCAAAGTCTGATGCCCCTGTTCAGACACACCAAAGGCAGCCTTCATGGTCTCTGGGTTCACACACACACACACAGACCCATGGATTAGCCTCCACTAACTTTAATCAAGGAGTAGGAGAAATGAGGAGTGAAACAATGCAACTAACTAAAATAGTAGAATTCAGCAATGGCAACTCATTGTTTGCAGTCATGTTTCAAAGGTATTCTTTCAGTTAGTAATGTATACTAATAACTTGGCGAGCCCTCAGCTTCCAGAGACCCTGATTCTGTGCACAATGTGCATGCTTATAAATCTGTCACTGAACAAAATACACTATATACATGTAAGTGTGGGAATGTCTAGCTAAACATACTCAAACACATACAATCTCATAAACACAGCTGCCACTAGAAAGCTTTCTTCCTCCTATGCAAAGTTTTAAAAATTTTCCCTCTGAAACTCTGGCAGTCCTACACTTTATCACCTGGATTTTGCCCATTTGTGGACTTGCATTTCTGCTTGTGGCTTTAATTTTACCACATTCTGTTCAAAATATTTCAGTGTGGTAATCGCTATAGTTATATCTGAGATGCAAAAGTCCAGCTGCTATCATAATAAAACAGAACTCATTTCGCAGATTTTGGATAACTAAAGAGGGGCAGAGCCATGGTCCTCTCCCAAATCTTAAATACAGTTTCCCAACGTACATCCAAATTTTGTCTAAGAATTGCACCAGAAGTTTGTTTGTAAAGAGCTGAGAAAAGGACTGCCTTTTAACAGACCTTGAATTTAATGAGAATGGCATGTTAATGAAAAGAAGTCCATAATAGCAGTCTACAAAAGCGTTAACACTGCATTTTCAGACTCTGCTCACATTGTGCAAGCATTTTATTTGGGCTTTAGGGTTAAAGTCAAATTAAGTGCAAATCCATAAATACCATTTTCATGGCATAATTACTGATTAGCATAATTATGTTCTAATGTAATTTCCTTAATTTATGTCTTAGCAGATTGGCAGAAAGTTGCTTTCTTCTCGAGCTGCTTAGAATTTGGTTCTTAGATGAGGTCATTGATCTCCAATTAAGCCAACCCCCCACCCTTGTAGCACTAATATTAATGGAGCTCTTCATCATGGAAAGGCCATCTTAGCTTTCTGGTAAAAGGTGGGGAGGAGGTCCTGCAGGGGTTTTCTTCCCTTTCCATCATAAAAACTGTAACAAGTGATTGCTAGACATTAAATGACAGGATAAGACCACAGGGATTTTTTTAAAAGTCCATTAAATGAAAATCTTTCTGATACTGTCAGGTACGAACTTGAATAAAATATGGGGGGGAGTGTAAGCCCCACCCTGCATAATCGATCACATGATACAGTGCATGCACACCATTTGAATGGCAATGCCCATCAACTTTGGGGGGCAGCCCCCTTAAACATTTTATCGGGGGGGGAGCCTCCTAGGCTCCTAGAGGTTGGCTCCTCTGGATACTGTGATGCTACCACACCCATGGATTCAAATGTACATGACTGTTAGAATTTATCACAATGTTGGAACTAAGTCCTGAATATATTTACTTCACTTTCTGTGCTGCTCTTCCCTGCCTCCACACTGATTCTGCTGATGCTTCCATTGCCAGTGTCCCACCTGTCATCTCATCACAGTTTTCTCAAATGCTTTTCCTGGTGGTAGAGATAGAGTCAGATGTGAGCCCTCTATGCCAACATACTTTTAAACACCAAGCTATAAAGGCTCCATGGCTGACTTACATCCATATTTTTATCCTCAAAGATCATGCTATATAGAGCCTTCAAACACTTCATTCTTGTCTCTGTTCAGAAGCACTTTAAGGCTAAATGAAATGAGAACATAGGACTCCCTTGTGTAAAGGGAAAATGCTACGGCAGTGAGCATGTAGCTCTGCTGGACTGCCCCACTGATAATTTGGGTATAATTATGGCAGCAGTAAGTATGTGCCTGGTCAACTGGAGGCAGTTATTATTTCCTCCAGGAAACAGCCAAGTCTTACATTGCAAGTTATTATGACAGAGAAATACAAAATCACTCTGAAACATCAGGGCAGATTCCTCCTGTCCCTTTCCCATTTACAGTTGCAATCACTACTATCAACTTACACACAGCACTCCTTCTCACAAATGCTAAGCCAAACTATGGCTTGGAGTGGATGAGCAAATGTGTGGGCTCCTGGAGAAGAGATCACAGCCACTTTGCTGCTTCCTGGTGGTTTTGCTGCTGTGCTGCACTAAGCCATGGTTTGACTGCATCAATAGGAGTATAGCATCTAGATCAAGGGAAGTAATAGTGCCACTGTATTCTGCTCTGGTCATACCTCACCTGGAGTACTGTGTCCAGTTCTGGGCACCACAGTTCAAGAAGGACACTGACAAACTGGAACGTGTCCAGAGGAGGGCAACCAAAATGGTCAAAGGCCTGGAAATGATGCCTTATGAGGAACGGCTAAGGGAGCTGGGCATGTTTAGCCTGGAGAAGAGGAGGTTAAGGGGTGATATGATAGCCATGTTCAAATATATAAAAGGATGTCATATAGAGGAGGGAGAAAGGTTGTTTTCTGCTGCTCCAGAGAAGAGGACACGGAGCAATGGATCCAAACTACAAGAAAGAAGATTCCACCTAAACATTAGGAAGAACTTCCTGACAGTAAGAGCTGTTCGACAGTGGAATTTGCTGCCAAGGAGTGTGGTGGAGTCTCCTACTTTGGAGGTCTTTAAGCAGAGGCTTGACAACCATATGTCAGGAGTGCTCTGAGGGTGTTTCCTGCTTGGCAGGGGGTTGGACTCGATGGCCCTTGTGGTCTATTCCAACTCTATGATTCTATGACTTAGCATATTGCCCAAACATGGGCTTGCGATTAGCTGTCCCATACAAACCACAAACTGTAAGCCCATGGCAAAAGAAGAACAGCTTAGGGAGGAGCAAAGGAATCATGATATTCTCTCCATTCACCCACTTCCTCATTTGCACTAAACCATGGTTTGGTTTGGCTTAGTATTAGTGCAAACCAGGCCATTGTGTATACATCTGTACCTTCTGCACAAAAAGCAGTTGCCTGTCAAATATTAAAATCAGACACATGTCATATCATATTGTGCCCAAATATCAATCTTGTAGATTGATCAGAAAATACTAATGAATAATCTTGTGGAATTTGTTGAGGCTTCTAAAAATATATTTTAATGTAATATGTAATGTATATGAATGGGAACACCCTTCTGGGTTTAGTTCATCCAGCTCCCCAGCAATGCATAGATAGATAAGCATGTGACACAACTGTGCTAATGCCCAAACTACCCTTCTTCTACTTGCTTTCCTTGTACAAAGGGGATCCGATAAAAGTTGTGGGTTGACACTATGTTGCCTTTGATGGAAGGATTAGGAATAATCTCAGTGGATCGAGAAGGAGTGGAGGGAACAGGTTCAACAGTTCGCTGCTTCAGAGGGAACCTGAGGACACTTTCTGTCTGTGCAGGATATACACAAAAGTTACTTGACTACCACCCCTGGGATTTTGAATTCATTTGCACTTTATCAAAGTGGGCATTGAATCAAAGCCTTTTATCCCCCATATGCAAGAGACTACAGTTCCATACTAGTTATGCAGGGATGCAAGCCTGTGCATGTTGACTTGGAACTAGTCTTACAGTGCCTTTGCTATGAGTATATAAAGCCCCTAATAGCTTGTTGGGACCATTTATTTGTGGGATCACTCTGTGCCCACTTGACTGCATTGATTTGTGGAACTGGTACTGTCAATACACTTTGGAACTCCCTGCCCATTGAGATCAGGCAGGTGCCCTCACTGTGCTTTTTTCATGTCTGCCAAGCTGTTTTTTATTTATACTTTTTATATTTCTTGTAAACTGCTTAGAGGTGTTTCTACAATTACACAGTATATAAATTTACCTAGATTTTTAAAAATGGCATTTGTGTCTTGCAACACTTCATTTCTGAGCCTGTGAATGAGAGGTTGCTCAGCAATGTTTAAAATGTGAGGGGGGTGGGGAACCAAACCAAAACCCAAACAATTGCAAAAGTTATTGCCTTATGATGGGGAATTGGATCAGTTCCTACAACTTTTTGTCTGAGACCTAAGGACAGTTGTGGCTGCTTTGTGATAAGAAAGAATTATTCATGTATTCTGACTGGCAGGCGGATTGCATCCTTTTTATGTAAAACTGCTGAAAAAGATAAAAAGCAAGCAATGCAAATGTTTTAGGAGCTTTGAAGCAAACAATTGATGTTGGACCAACTGTTTTCCCACTGTAGGGCAGCCTTGTTTGTTTATTAAACTGTGTCTTCAGCAACAAGTGCTCTAAGGATGGGTTACAATTTAAAAAAACCACACCAAAACAATAAAACAGGAGCAGTCAACTGTTTTCAGGTGGAGGGCTGTATTTAGGGTGAAGTCTGCATGCTGGTGGAGGTGGGGCAGCGATTGGTAGATTTTGGTAACATGGAAGTCATTTGGTGATAACATTCAGTGATGATGGGAAATATTCAGCATCAGTGGCAAGGCAACTTGGGAGAAGAGTAGCTAAAGAGAAGACTCCAGTGGGTTACTTGTAGCCCATAGACCATGGGTGTCTCACATGTGGAGTGGGGAAATCCCATGAATAATATAATGCAATACTGAAGTGGTAAATATCTTAAGTTTTTAATCTGCTGTTTTTAGTGCACTGCAATCCTAGACACGCTTGCCTGGCAGCAAGTCCAATAAGAAGACATGTATAGGACTGCACTGTCAGTCACATTAGGAGCATTAAGTATAATTTCAAAAGAAATTATGTCCTAACATGTTATGAAGAGATGATTAAGAAGTCCTAGTCAGAGTATTGATGGTTTGGGATCAGAAAATATTGAGAGAATTTGTACTGGATCTGAATTCTTTTCCCTTGTTTTATTCATAGTTGAACCCTGTTAGTTGTCTCTTCATTACCATGCCCATAACATCCTGATTCTGATTAGATTTAATTTTCACCTTATACCAGAGTTCTTAGACTACTATGTAGCATGGGAAAACAAGGAGACCTCATTGGAAACTGACTGCTGTACAAAATATGAGTTGCTGAAGATATCACATATGACCAATAACTGAAAGTGGATTTTCTGGGTATATCCATGCATGAAGAAATCATTAGCTGAGCCTACAGCTGTGGTTAGTGCACTATAGCCAAAACCAATTTGCTGCCCACAATTCTTGTGAAAATTCTTCTTAATATTCTTCTTCTCCAAATGTTCAAATATTGTCCAGATACTGATACGTGACAGTTGGTATTTTCACTATAGTTGATCAATGACTTCCAGTGGTATTTAGTATTTAGTATCAGCACAGATAGTGTATCAAATCACAGTGGCTTTTAAATTTTCTGCCTACATCAACTCATGCCAATGAAACACTGTGTGTCTGCCAGGTTACATTGAAGTGGATCCTGGGCATGTCCTAGGCTGCACATTGTTTTCAGATGAATTAACTGTGTGTTTCCTGACTCAGAATTCACTTTGGGCTGTACATCAGATATCCATGATGGTGGACAAGCTGTTTCATGCACCAATAGGCCTCTAAAGAAACCAGGATTTTCCACAAAATAGTTTGAATGCCACTGTTACATTTATGGGAGAATGCCATCGAACATAACTATGTACAACTGCTAGTTAGTGAATTGAGGAGTTAAGGACCATAGAGTTGTATTTCAAGATAGACTCAGTTATGTCACACACCCTCTCCTCTGGAGAAAAAGCGAAACTTATTTCCTCTTCCTCTCTCTCTCTGCACCATGTAACCAACGAAGGAAGCTTGCTCCCGAACTTACAGCATGTGTTTAGAACGGTATTCTGTATTTTCTACCCAAGAGTATTTTGTCTATATTATACTTGCTGCTACATTGTAGATTGCATGATTGAGACACTGGATCTGTAAGTAAAACATTTTAAACTTACTTAACAGTGTGTGGTCTGCTCATTGCAAAAGGGTAGCTCTGTGCTAGCCCTGTGTTTTGAATCCAGACACCAGCTGATTCTTCTGTTGTTCACCTACACACGTGGGTCCGAGGGATTCATATATTTAAATTCCCAACAACAATATATTTGATGGTTGACAGTGTTGAATAGTTGACATTCAAAGTATTTGGTAGTTGACATGAAGTGGTATTAGGATTAACTAGCATTTGATTAATAAAATATAGTAATATTTAACAGTTGACAACCTATGAGATTTCTTATTTGAAGCTTGCCAAAACCAAAATAATCAACAGAAGTCAACAAGTCTACAGCACTGACATATTGAAACATTAACTGGTGAATTTATTTCATAGAAATACAATAATCAGCTGGAGAAACTGAAAGATTTGCAGAATTTAAAAGATTGGTGGATATTTGACTCAGTTCTTATTCTTAGGTGATGTGACTGGTATAAGTGTGGAGAAGATGGATGTGCACTAATGAGTGGGCATGAGACGACTGGGAGAATATCATTGAAAGAGAAGCTTACAAGATGAAGAATAATTATCATAGCCGATTTAAGGCAGCCAGATTTCTCTGCACATCCCAAAATGGAAGATAGTCCCCCGGCAAAAAAATAGGTTAATCAATTTTATATTTCAGAATAATGAAAAGGAGATCCAACATTACATATTTGGTTGTTGTTTTGTGTTGCATTGTGATGTGCTGGTAGTGTAACAGCCCCACCTTAAGTTCTTTTCCTTTCTCTCCTAGCTGACTGCCTATGTCAGGGGAAGCAGAAGGCTGTGCTTGAGTTCAGTGAGCTGGAACAGCATATTGATACACAGAGCAGGAATCTGCTCAAAGAGTGATGCACTTGGCAATAAGCAGCACCTTCAGTTCAGACAGAATGCACATCTGTGCCTCGTTGATAATGTAATAACCTTCATTACATCTTTGGCTGAGAGCACCTGTGCATACCCCTAAGAAGTCAGCCCAGGGCAGCCATTTTGATTGAGGTGATATTAACGGATCTCATTAAAACTGATGGCTATAGTGGTGCCCAGCAGCCCTGCTGCAGAAGGCATCTGCTGACATTTCTGTTATCGGCCTCAATTTCCAGGACTCCATCACTCAGCAATAAAAAGTTTGCTCAATTTTGAAGTAGAGCTGTGATACACTTAAAAAGAAAGAAACTAAGATTATTTGAAATAAATTACTTACTCCTCCTCAGCTTGTCATTCTGATGCTGTCATAAACTCACAACATCATAGGCTTTAGTTATGCAAAACTATGTGATATTTTATAACACACTTAATTTTCAGATGGTGTAAGAGAATGCAATCAGGCTTGCTCTCAGACTACAATCTGGGGCTGATAACTGGCATTTATCCCTCATCACTTGTAGAGGTGAGATGATTGCTCAATGCTCTGCTACAAAATCTAGGGATATATGTTCAGTATTCAAATACATGGGTTGGATAGAGGGGATGGAGAAATATCAGCAGAGGAGGCAAGGTCAGGTAAATCTAGACAAAAGAGATCAATAATTTGCTGAAAGCTGGACTGAGGCAGATCTGACCTAGGTAGAACTGCTCAAGGCTCTTAGCCAATAAGATGGCTGAGGATCAGAAAGAAGTTGCAGTGGGGCTCTGGGAAACCCTGATATCTAGGGGAATACTCTTCCAAACTTCATCAGTAAAGGAACTATAAATTATCAAGATTCATTATTAAAATTTATTGGTCATTTCCATAAACATAAATGTGAAAATGAAATGTAGGTCTTCCTAGTACTCAAAATAATGTATTAACCAATGTGAAAGAGATTCTTTCTATATTGGCTTAGAAATATACAGTATTTAGAACATCTTTTTATGTTTGTAGAAGTCATTATAGTGGTACTCCGGGTTAAGTACTTAATTCGTTCCGGAGGTCCGTTCTTAACCTGAAACTGTTCTTAACCTGAAGCACCACTTTAGCTAATGGTCTCCCTGCTGTTGCCGCGCCGCCGGAGCCCGATTTCTGTTCTCATCCTGAAGCAAAGTACTTAACCCAAGGTACTGTTTCTGGGTTAGCGGAGTCTGTAACCTGAAGCGGCTGTAACCCAAGGTACCACTGTATTCCAATTCTTGGACATCATAAGATCTGTCGGAAGTTGGAGGAGAATAATAGCTGGGAACACAGTTGTGCATCTACTTAGCCCAGAAATTTTGTTCTTTTATAGTTTTAATATATAGTTGAACTATATATATTTCCCTTCGTATATGTACTTTCCTTCACTGCTTTTAAGCACCTAAAAAAAAACAAACCACAAGCAAAGCTGCATCATGACTAGCTGCCCTCTAGGGGGCAGTATTAATCCTGGATTTCCTGAGTGGCGATGCATTACTAATGTCCAGAAAAACAGGCCAATACACATGCTTTAAAACTTTTATTTGCATGCAATGCTGTCTGGGCCTAAAGAGAACAAATTAAGGCAAAAAGGTGAAGCATCAAGTCAATAATAAAAAGCGTGCAATTATTTCAGATTTATATACCTATTGACAATGTGAGAATATATGCAGTGTCTGTTTTGTAAACAATGGTTTTGCAGTTCCGACATTACAGTTTTTGAGAAAAGACTAGGCTCTTTTGTGTTACTTATTATATTATTATCTAAGTGATGTATCTGGGGAGAAAGGAAAACCTGAGATGTGAAATATTAAAGTTGACTAGATTCGTGATCTGAAAAATACTGTGTTCGATGGACTTTGATGTTTTCACGTAAGCATGCTTTAAAAATACAATCTTACTGTTCTTGGGCTGTGACTGGCGGCCTAGAAAACGAGACAGAAACTGCTTCTAATAAACAATTCTGCATAAACATTGCCAGTGCAGTCACCTCATTGGATAAGGCCTTTGTCTATTGTGGTTGGTTGGTGGTTGGTTGGTTGATTGATTAATATGGACTCTGTGGGGTCAGAATCTAGAAGGTCTTGGGGTGATATTTTGCGTGTCCAATGAGCTCAATAGGAGTCATGTAAGAATGTCACCTTTCAGAAGTATTCACAAGGAAGTCAATGGGATTATTTGCCTGGTTATTCACAGCCTTATATTTGTGAATGGCTGACCCCTTATTGTGCCTCATCCTTTGCTTTTAAATTGTGCATTATTGTACTCACAAACAGTCATTGATTTATGCTAATAACATTAAAAAGCAGGACTTTTTTTAAAGTGTACATTCCTGTAGGAGTGTCTTTAGATTTTTAAGTTTGAATCACCACCTTCTTTTGTGCATAACTATTTGCAGCATGTTTTTGTTTCTGTTGATCTTATTGTATGGTCTGGCATTTATCCTCTACTTAGAGCAACAGAAACAAGATCTCAGTTTCAAAGCTATCCAAGAAAATGGAGAGCTGAGAAAATGGATATAACTAATAGATTTTTCACTTTGTTGAAAACCATCATGTTTCACAGATATGAACCACATGCAATACCTTATTTCTTTTACTCATTAGAGCATCCACTGCCCTGTACTGATATTTATTCATTTAAACTTTGTAGACAGTCCACTGCATCCTTCTTTACTTTGATAGAAGCAGAAACTAAAGAGTGAAGGGCATCCTCCAGAGGCACTTAAATCGTAAAGAGAAATAGGAGCATTTTTGCTCATGTTTTACATTTATGCTTTAAGTTTAGTGGTGCGCTGTGTGAATACTTTAGATATACTCACAAATCCTGTACCATTAAACCTACATTTCACTCGGGTTTGAAGGACAAAGCTCCCAACATATCTTAGTAGCTTTGGATTGCACATGGCCATTTCACTTCCATGTATGTATGTACTGCAGACGCACAGTGAGTTCGCTCTGATGTAAATACATAGGGATCCTATGATTGACAGTTGTGAGGATATTCGCTTTATGTGGGTTGTGCTTAAGTGAATCAGATGAGACTGAAGGGGCCTCTGGGTAGGTAGGAGAAGGCAATAAAGAAGCGATGACTTACCTTAACATAGACTCTTATGTTTATGGACAACCTGGATTCTGCAAGTTATTAATCTAAGAAAAACGCACCATTTAAGTTGGCTCTATCCTGTTGATATGCAGCTATGTATCAGGTAAGCCATTTTTAAATTGAGACCCTCCAAAGGTCCATATTTTCCAGGAACAGGCGCGGATTTACAAAAGCCATCCTGGTTTCTGATTTGATGCCAGAATGTCCTGCTTTTCCTTAGGACGTCCTATTTTCATTGGAGAAATGTTGGGGGGTATGTAAATTGGCTGTATTTTCTAACCACAGCCAATGTAGACTTGAGACACTCACATCCCAATACAAAAATGCCCACAGTTAACACTTTAAAAAACAGGGATTTTGATTGGTTGCCTTGACAATGCTTTGATTTCTCTCTTCTTTTTTAATAAAATGGCTCAGCAGCAAACCTTTGAGGGAGAGCAAAGGATAACCATAGGAAACTAGCATAACTCTTCATTTCCCTATGGAGTCTAGTCATAAAATTGTCTGAAAAGGGAATAACAGTGAAAACAAATGTAGATTAATAGTTTTCTGTATGCAAGATTTTATGAGCGCTCCATTTGCCAGGGCTCCTCAGCTCAGCTGTGCTGTGCATACTGGGAGAGGAGTAAGCAAACCAGCTTGCTTCATGCTCTGTTGATGAATACCAATGAGGCTGCTCATGACAGAAACAGGCATTACAATCTGTGTTTGTATTATGACAAAGTTAAAGTTGGTGATTTTTGTGTGTGTGCATCTACATATTCAAAACCAGTTCAAATTCAGTGCTGTTGGACAATCATTTCTGAAAAATAGGGACTGAGCAATTGCAAACAACTTTGTTTAGTAATAATAATAATGTTTTTTTCATGTTGGACAGAAGCAACAGAAAATATAAATAACTGAAATAACAACAGAAACAATAATAAATAAAATGTTTGTTTATAACTGAGGTAACTATGAGGCAAGGCTGTAGCTCCATAGCAGAGCAACTGCTTTGTGTGCAGAAACTCCCAGGTTCAAAAGCCAGCATCTCCAGGTGGTGTTTGGGAATCTGAAACCCTGGACAACTGCTGCCAGTTAGTGTAGACAATATTGAGCTAGATAGACCAAGGGTCTGACTTGGTATAAGGCTGCTTTCTATGTTCCTAATGGAAAGTTACACTGGAACTTTCAAAGCTGTCTTATTCTGATACAAACTATTGAGCTATCAATCCCAGTATTATCTACTATGACCAGTGGTGGACCTTGGGGGCTCAAATTTTGGCGGTGCCCTGTACAATGCCAAAAATTGCCCCTTGTCTCTTGCCTTCCATTCTGCGGCATAATTGTGGCACTGCTGAGGCTCCATGCCCAGTGTGGCCACACTGCTCATGCTCCCCTAAATTTGCCTCTACTAAGACTGACAGTGGATTTCCAAGCAGTCAGATCCCTACTACCACATTTGTCAAGCAAAGAAGCTGAGACCTACCTCGTGAGTTGTGGTTCCTCCTCACCAGGAAACTGCAGTGGGAAACAAACTTTAATTAACACTGCTACTATAAAAACACCCTACAAGAGCATGCCTCAGAATGGTCCTAATCTGTTCAGGGGTTTCTCCCAAGCGTCTGGAGCAGATCTGGAGGGGGCAGGGGACATGCAGGGAGAGAAGAGGGAGAGGGCACCTGTTGCACAGGTTGAAACCAACATCATCACCCTGTCTCTTTCTCTTCATGTGGATCATGCCCTCCACTAAGCACGCACTTTCACCCCAATCATTACCGAAATCCACATGAAGCTACTCTGACAGTTGGAAAAAAACAACAACAAAGGTTGGAAGCCCTCTGATCAATATACAGTATATTTTAAAATAACCATTTTTTCTTGTTTAGATACTCTCAGCTCCCCGTCTTGCCCTGAACTCCCATCTCAGGCCTCCAAAACCTGCCAAGAACTGAAAGTGAAACAAAAAATAATTTACTTCTGGAAAATTAATCCAAACTTGAATTGAGTGCAGTGCAAGCAGCTAAAAAAGAAAAAGAAAAAACACCCTCATCTAGTATTCAAAAAACCCTGCATGTATAGAACAAGTAACACCCTACTGTTCCCTAATGCAGATGACTCCCCATGAAGCAGAAAAAAAGGTCCAGGATTGAGAAGTGACCAGAATACTCTGTTCCGTCAATGGTCTTTTCATAGAATTCAGCTGCACCCTTATACCCACTTACTTAAGCGAAAGTCCCATTCAACACAATTGGCTTCACACAGAAATAGAAAACAGCAGCATATCCCCAAGGACTTCTGCAATTGGAGGAGGGGAAACAGTGTCATTTTTGTTCCTCCTCCATGCCTGCCCTCCTGTTCCTAACAGCAGCAGTCTGAAAGATGCTGTTGGCTGCAGATCCAAGCGCCTTGAGGATGGGGCTTAGGGGTCTTATTGCAAAGGTGACACTGTGATTGACGGCCTGGTGCCCACATAGCTCTCCAGAACTAGCAGCCAACAGCCTCGCCCAGACAAAGTTGCTGGATAGGTGGCAAGCTTCCTGTTGGAACCTGGAACAGTGGTACCTCGGTTTAAGAACTTAATTCGTTCTGGAGGTTTCGTTCTTAACCTGAAACTGTTCTTAACCTGAGGTGCCACTTTAGCTAATGGGGCCACCGTGCCACTTCCGTGCGATTTCTGTTCTCATCCCGAAGCAAAGTTCTTAACCCGAGGTACTATTTTTGGGTTAGCGGAGTCTGTAACCTGAAGCGTCTGTAACCCGAGGTACCACTGTATTCTCTTACGTACTAGGAAAAAGCCTCTAAATGCTCCAGTGTAGTTATGAGACTGGTCTGAGATTACCATACTTGCAGTGGATCAAGGCATGGATCTTTGCCCTGCAGCTGGAATACAACATGCCCATACTGAAGCATGATGCTGCAATCCAGCTAAGGAAATTACCCATGTAGCACTTGTTTGCACATGCTGTTTCAAATTCATCAGATATACTGGCCTGAGCTGCATGTTAGTGCTTTGTACCCCTTCCCAAAAAACATATTGGGCTGTGTGAGAGAGAAAGGAATGGTGTTAAGTTTTTGTCACATAGGAAGCAAGTGGTACAATGGGCTCAAGCCACGTGCTCTTTTATGTGTCACAAATGTTACAGGCTGGCTCTAATGGTTTGGCAAATACTTTGCAAAAAGAGCTGAAATCTAACTAGTTCATACCTCCTATGGCAGCTTCCAAATATGTCACCTGATTACAGTATGTGCTTAAAATTAAATTGGTATTTTCCCCATATAAGCATAAAATCTTCTTTTCTGAACGAAAATCTTAAAAGGAAGTTTTGAATGTATATTCAGCTTACTTGGCCCAAGATACAGTGAGCCACTGAGAAGTAGTGTTTACCACTGTGTACCCTGGCATCAGTCTTCTTCCTTTGCAGCTGCTATTTACCAGACAGTATTTGTACTGAATGTTGCTGGCAGGAAACGTGGTCTGCTAATACTGAGAAGGACTGAGAAATTTTCACACTGAGTGCTGCTGCTGACTGCTTAGAAGTATTCAGATCAGGGATAGTTCGACAATAGCTTTGTCCTACAGCAAGTTCAGAAGAAGGGAATAAAGTGGTACCTCGGGTTAAGAACTTAATTCATTCTGGAGGTCCGTTTTTAACCTGAAACTGTTCTTAACCTGAGGTACCACTTTAGCTAATGGGGCCGCTGCACCGCTGCCGTACAATTTCTGTTCTCATTCTGAAGCAAAGTTTTTAACCTGAGGTACTATTTCTGGGTTAGTGGAGTCTGTAACCTGAAGCATCTGTAACCTGAAGTGTCTGTAATCTGAGGTACCACTGTATACTCAGTGGCCTTTATTGTGCTCATCCTTTAAGTGGGGTGGGTAGGATTTGTCCCTTCTAAATACATCTTTGGATGACTATTTTAGATTTTCTATATTGCTGATTTTATATCTCATTTTACTTTTTTGTTATTTCTACTTGCTAGTCGCTTTGGGAACCTGAGTGCAAAACTGTGAATAACAATAACAACAACAAATATCATTTTTACTGTAAGATAAAAAAATGCAGAAGGTTATATATTTTACTGGATCACCTTCTTCTGGTGTAAAAATACAGTATGTGTGTTTCCAAATTATATGGAATATTTCTTCAGGACTGCAGCCTGGGCTCTCACTCCCAATTCAGACACAGAGGGTCTGAGCAGATCCACCAGACCAGTGGCACTGGAGGGAATGGTGCTGGAAACTGATGCAGGGCCCCCTGCATTATGACTCATCACTGGACCCCAGAATCAGGGACCTCTTGAGCTCGACCATACCTTTAGAGTCTGCACCCTCTGAGGAACTGGTCCCTCCATGCCAGGGACCTACATACCCCATCTCAGCCTGTCAGTGCAGGCAACGAGCCCAGAGAGAATACTCAGAGAGGAGGAGGCCTGTCCCTTTAAGGAGGGCTGTTTTGGACCTGGAGACATAAAAGGCTTCAGTTAAATCACTGACAGAGGAATTTAAAGCTTTTCTTGGTTCTGTAACCACTATCCTACTTTGCTGTCTTGTCCTATGATGTGGAATAGGCTTCTAGTCAAGCATAGGACAATTTCACAAAAAAGTTTTCACATTTTTACACCTATCCAATATTGGTCTCTTGTTTGCTTTGATCACTGCAATAGTTATCTATATTTATCACAGAAAGAGCCAAAGGCTATTGTTTTTGGCCATGAACGTAGCACAATGTTGACACTTACTGTTGGCCTCCTGGTGTGATGATATATACACAATGTACCAAACGCTATATTAAAAGCAAGCCAGTTGTCTAAGACTGGAATCCTGACCCTACTACTGGGAGTAAGGCCTAATGAATTCTCTAGGACTTTTGAGTAAAAATGGCTAGGATTGTGCTCTTTGTTAAGTGTGGGGGATATGTTTAAAGTTTTCTTGTGGGCCAAACTGAGGGATCCATTAGCAAAATATTATTTTGTTAAAGTGGCAGTTTCAAAATATCTAAACTGAAAAGCACTTTTAAAAGAAAAAGGGGCATGCTCATATTTATTATTTTAATTATTGATAGGGTTATCTCCCAGTCTCCCAAATGCATTTCTTCAGGATTTGCCCCCTTTCCTTTACCTTCCGAGTAATAATCAGAGCTCTTAGGTGAACCTGAGATGTGCACAATAGGCAAACCTTGGAATGTAGCTTCAGTCACAGGAAGTTAGTTTGTTCCTGCTAGTGATGAATCCCATCAGTAACTGAAGTGATGTATATATTTATTGAGGAGAATTCCTGAAGGGTTGCGTGCCATATAGGCTTACCACATCATCAATTTGATACTTTTTGCCACTAATGTGGGAAGTAGTATGAGGAGGTGGGTATATAAACACACTGTTTTACAGTGTTTTATGTAACATTGATATTGGTAGACACTATTGCCTGTGCCGATTCTATATTTAGTTGGTTTATCAATCCCCATATTTTTTGAAGAGTTACTCTACATGGTGAGCCCTGTGTGTCTTATTCTTAAAGGTAGGATCACAGTACTCAACTATTTCAACAAATGGGAGATTTGCCAAATGTACTATACTCTAACAAGTATTTGTTGCCAGAACACAAGGCAAAAGGGAGAGCTTCTTTGCAGAGCATCCAATAGTACTCTCAGAGTTACTGCTTTGTTTTTGGAGCTCGAAGAGCAGCATAGTCATGAAACAGCTGAAACAAATGAACAATAAAGGCATTTATTTATTTATTGCATAGAATAGATTCATTCTTCGTTCTGATAGCAGGATTCTAATCTTGGAGCCTGAGTACTTCTTAGCATTGTAGTTTATTTAAAAAGAAATACAGAAAGCAGAATATGGAATACTATAAATCTTTAAGTCTATGGTTGTTCACTATTGTGGAATGCTAATAAAAGTATTTTACACTGCCAATTTGAACTAGCACATAACAATAAAAGGTACTTTGTTTTAAGAACTGTAAGACAAAGAGACAAAAGTGAGGGAGGGAATTCACTTGGGAGTCATGAATGCTAAAAGGGTGTTTTCATTCTCACCTTGAATGTGTCTACATGGAAATAAATCCCACTGAGATTAATGGAACATAGTTTATAGCAAGCAGGCTTTGCACTGCAGCCTTTATAGAGAGATGGTAATCAAATATTACTTATTCAGAATTTGTCATCTTGGAGAAAAAGTATGGCAATATATTTAATTGCACATAGGATCTTTTATAACAATCCTAACATGAGCATGATCACCTTTAGTTCGTGTATCAGCCTCCCATATAGCCTTGGGTAGAAATATAAATTTGGAAGTGTTTTTTAGTATTAATTATTAAGTTGGCTTTTAATTAATGCTTGCCTTTTCTTTAACATTCATGGTCATTCAGTTTGTGGAAGGTATATAATTCTTATCATATGACAGGGCTATATTCCTGATTAGATACATCTGTAGAGTAACCCTGTTCCTTGTTAAACCCTGCTGTTGACAATAAATGAGAGCCTCTTCTAAATTGGATTTGGACATGCATATTCAAGCACAAAGTGTTTCAGGGAGAATTTTGCCACTCTGTAATATTTTATGCTTCTCTTAGGCTGAAATCCTAAACACATTTACACAGAGAGTAAACCCAATTGAAAAGAGTAGCACTTACTTCCAAGTAAGCATGCATCACATTTTGGTCCTAATTGCCATTATCTATATCACCATCACTGGTAATAATCCTGAATAATAGCTGGAATAAAAGGAATAAGGAAAGAAAAGTAGTAGTATGAAAAGGATTACAGAATCAGGTAGGCTGGCAAAAAACAGTCCCAGCAATGGTAAATTTAGAGCTAGAATGAGCAAAACTGTCTACATTGCTAGCCGTTTAGAGAATCACCAGGACATGGGGGAGGGGGAGAGATCATTGCCAGGAAGCCAGTTAATCATAGGAAGTCCTGCCATTCTCACCATCTGCATCTGTTTGTTTGTAAGCAAGCGGTATTGAAAATGACACTTAAGATTGCCCTGGGAGGGGGAGGGGGGGTGAAGAAAAGGCCAGAGGCTTCGCTGCTGCTGCTTTGAAGTGAGATCCAGCGAGGCCAGAAAGGCCTTAACTCTCCCTGGAATTGTACGAAGTGTCTGAACAGCATTTCTCTCACTTTGCGTGTATTGATTTATTTTTCCCTGATCGGGACGATGTATGTGGGTTCAACGGATGACATTTATCCTTAATGTGGAGTTTATAAAATAAAGTGCCAGTTGTATTGAGGATGGTCGTTTCTAACTGATGGGCAAATACGTTGTGAAGTACAGAATAGTGTCTGAAAGGCCGCCTTTTGAAGAGAGAGCTGTTTTTTGTATTGGCACGCCATGGTAAGTAATGATGGCTTTTAGATCATTTTGGGTTTGGGATATTTTGAACCTTCATGTAACACTGATCTCCTTGCACAGATGTGTTTTCATTTATGTACACAAAGTCAATTGCAGCCACATTTTATACTGATTATGTATTTGGGATATGCAACTTCTTGATTTTTTAATCTGATCTTTCCTGCAAAATTTAGAAAGAAAACCTATACTTAGTTTACTGCTCAGCAACTCCAATTGCACTTCAGTAAATTTTAAATTGTTAGTTACATTCACTAAATGATTCACTTAGTGAACTAGGTTCTCAAGCAAATGTGCTTAGGTTCAGGGTGTAAAATATCTATAATCATGGCATAGTTCTCATATAGTTACTGCAAAAAAAACCAAATAATTTTCAGGTAATGGTACCTAAATAGTGTTGAAAGAAACAAAAGTAAAGTGTTGAGAGAGAGAGAGAGTGCCGGTTTTTAACTTTGCATTAAACACTTCTCAATTAACAGGGTTGCATTATTAGGTCTTTAATACTTTTAGGTTGACATTTTAAGAACAATTAGTTGGACATAAGCTCTTTCTGAAATCAATTTTCTTCAAAGTAAATGTATTTAGGGTTCAGGTCCCAACCAACAAATGCTATTCTAACACTTAACTACTGTAATACTTTCACACACACACACACACACACACACACACACACACACACATTTTGTGTACTAACATACACACCAATATACATGCATTACATAATTCCCAATATACATTATGGTGGGGTGGGGGAATATTTAATTCAAAAGTTGTTTATTTAAAACATGGCCAAAGGAGGAAACTACCCATATTTAGCTTGTATTCCAAATGAAATGATGCAACCAAACATTTGTTTGGCAGGCTTTGATGCTACATTTTCCTAATTTGGTCTGAAAGAACTGCAGGCTGTATTAAATACAATTCCCTCCCCCGGAAACTATTTCCCCATTAATTTATTTACCTAGTTGCATACATCGACCCTGAGGCAAAAGCATATGTAACTCAAAATTTAAAATACCAAATTGTTACATTGATCCTAATAAAGATGTTTATTATACCTGTACTGTACTACAGGCAACCTCCCCATTTACGCAGGTTCAAGATGTGCACAACTGTGCATTGCTCCGAACCCAGAAGTGACCCAAAAACGTCACTAAAAGGGGTGGGATGGGGCAGGGGCAGAACGGGATGTTTGCGGGCATTTTCAATGGTGTTTCAAATACAGTATACACAGCGTAAATGGGGGAGGGTGTTGCCTATACAGTGGTACCTCAGGTTACATACGCTTCAGGTTACATATGCTTCAGGTTACAGACTCCGCTAACCCAGAAATAGTAACTCAGGTTAAGAACTTTGCTTCAGGATGAGAACAGAAATCATGCTCCGGCGGCAGCGGGAGGCCCCATTAGCTAAAGTGGTGCTTCAGGTTAAGAACGGACCTTCGGAAAGAATTAAGTACTTAACCTGAAGTACACCTGTACTTCCTTTTGGTGTGTGTTGTGTTACTTCTGGGTACTAAACAGTGTTGGTTCTAGGTTACTATTGCTATGTAAAATATTACATAAATATATGTTAGACAGATAAAACCATAAGGCTACAGGGCAGTCACATCTTTAAGAGAACCAACCACAACATCACAAAGTTATGAATAATTTAACAGCTTGCTCATAACTTTTTCTCATACTGGATGCCACAAGAGCACTGTGTGTTTTCTCCTTTTAATCCTGGGGACAGAACTGGAAATAACTCTTTCACGTTTTAAGGAAAAATGTGGAGAGAACAGCTATTGCTTCTTTGACTCTGTAGTCCTTGACGCAACCTGTAATCTGTTCATCACTCAAGAGACTAATATAATTGTCCACAGAATTCTTCCTGCACTCCATCTTAAGAATGTAACTTTTAAACTGCAGACATTAGAACTTCAACAACATGCCCTATTTCTTCTCCTCCTCCCTCTTGTTATGTTTCACTTCCAACCTGAAGCATACCTTTCTAAAGTTGTTTTTAATAAAGGTATCATTAGCATAAAGCAAGGGACGCGGGTGGCGCTGTGAGTTAAACCACAGAGCCTAGGACTTGCCAATCAGAAGATCGGCGGTTCAAATCCCCGCAACGGGGTGAGCTCCCGTTGCTCAGTCCCTGCTCCTGCCAACCTAGCAGTTCGAAAGCACGTCAAAGTGCAAGTAGATAAATAGGTACCACTCCGGTGGGAAGGTAAACGGCGTTTCCGTGTGCTGCTCTGGTTCACCAGAAGCAGCTTAGTCATGCTGGCCACATGACCCGGAAGCTGCGGACAAACGCTGGCTCCCTCGGCCTATAGAACGAGATAAGCGCACAACTCCAGAGTCGGTCACGAGTGGACCTAATGATCAGGGGTCCCATTACCTTTACTTGCATAAAGCAGCAGTGGGGAACCCTCCTGTTCACAGGCCTATTTATTTAGACCCATGAGACTGCTTTCAATGAGCCACACCGGCCCACCCAACATGTGACATCAGATTTACATGCCCTTCAACTAGCCCTGCGCCCTCATGTCTCCACATACAGCATTAATCTTTGACAGAAAGGAACCGTGATAGAACATGGGGGCAGCTCACTTGAATAGGGCATAAGCGTCCTCTCACATCTAATCTGAGGGATATGCCTTAGCTGTGATGCAGGCAACACAAGTCATTGCTTGCACTGTGCTGTAGCTAAACCCCATCCAGAGGCATGGATCATTTGACACATTTCCATGTGTTCACACTTGGGAATTTCCTTGACAATTTATGTACTTTCTTCTTGTATTTGTTTGTATAGTGAAGGCCAAAAGTCCGAATACGATTTTGCCAGGTGGGGAAAGAGTGCAGCGGATATGGAAAAGAGTGCTTATTTTTGTGACATTTTCCCCTTAACAGACCTTTAAAAAAGCACCTGGGAGCCAGCCAGCCTAAACGGTTGGCAGTGTTAGAATGTCTTTCATAGCCAGCTATGGAGTGACTTCGGGGGCAAAAATAAAGTTTATAAGCCATTATAAAAGATCCACTGTCCCCAGTTTATTCAGAGGAAATCTTTAAACTCTGCAATTTAAAAATAAAGACCTGCCTAAAATTGAACTTGAATAACAGTGAGTCTTGAGATGAATCAAATGCAGCATGATTTGTTCTACATAAGTTCATAAGTTCACTCTAACAGGCTGGAAAAGCCAACCGTGCTGATCAAACATGACTAATAATCACACAAGAGATTGATGGGCTTGTTTTTCTTATGGGGCATGTGAGGTAATTCCCTGACAATTAAGTTTCCATTGTACTGCCAAATAATACTAAAAGCTTTTTGCATCGTTGGCTTTCATGTAAAACTTCACAGCAAAGCAGCCAGCACTGATTCTGCAGTCCAATACTTTCTTAACTTACCTGTAGTTGCTGTCACAACCTCATTCCAAGAGGGGCATGGATGTCTCAGATGGTTGTAGGGTAGGCATTTTCTCTAGAGGTCAATCTAGGACATTGCTGCTGCCGCAGGAACCATTCTTTAAAATCAATAATTCTGGAAACAACAATTTGTTAACTTTGTGAAAATCCTGTTTCCATCAGGGACTTTCTTCAAACAGCTAGTCTTTATACAACAGCCTTTATAATACACATGAATTCACATGTTCCCTGACTAATGAACCACTTCAATATTTTAGTAAAACCACACACACACACACACACACACACACACACACAACATGTGTACATGTACAAATGAGAAACATTGTTAAAACAAAAGCATTTAAAATTAAAGCATTGCCCTATCCTGCAGTTTCTGTGAGAGAATAGAAAGGTCTGGATATTTACTCCATTTGACTTTCTGCTACATCTGTCTGCTCTTCCAGATCTGCAGCAATCAACTTGTGTGTTGCCCAAAGCCAAAGTGTGTCCCTGTGTTCATGGGCTTGATCCAAAAATAGCAATCACTCAGTTTGATCTGCAAAGATCTTGTTTTCTTTTATAATGAAAATTTCAACAAAAACAAGGCATAGTTTTCATGGAGACTGGAGAGTATACTCTGAGGAAATCCCACATACATGGCCACACCTACTTTAATCAGTCATCAAAATTATATTTGCATATACACAGAGAGATCTGCATATACTCGAATCCTACATAACAACCTTGATTAATGTGTACATTTTACTCATCCAGATACACAGGGTAACTTTTTTCTTTTTGCTTGAACCCAGGGTACATCTCATGATCCACTCTTTATTGTTATTACAAGGTTAAATAGGTTAGTCTCTGTGATAGTAGCCGGTCTATGTCACCTAGGGAGTTGTATGGGTGAGTGAGAATTTGAACCCGGGTCTCCCTAGTTCTCCTGAAACACTAGAATTACTATCTCACACTGGCTCATGCCCTATAATTTACAATATGCATAAATCCTATTCAATGTTTGTGGTGTAGTAAAGTAGCAAATGTTATTCTATGCAAGCATAAAGAGCTACTTATACATTGGGGTAAAAAAATCCTAACTTCCTGTATTCTGAATGAGGCTGAGCTTGAGCAACATATCACCATTTATTATTATTATTCTGTGATGAAGAGCAGCATATAAGTGAAATAAATAGATCACTACAAAAATTATGACTGAGAATAGAAAAATATTTAAATACATTAGAAATAGGAAACTGCAGTTGGGCCTTTAAGAAAACAAGGAAGTCAAAGGTGTTCTAAAGGAGTAGAAGGAGATTGCAGAAAAGCTGGATGAGTTCTTTATATCTTTGCACTGGAAGATGTAGAACAGATGCTTGTGGCTAAATTCACTTTCTCGGGAAGGGAGTGTAAGGAAATGTGGGACATAGCAGTGATAAGAGATGGAGTTCTAAGCCTAAGTAATGCACAACTTGAGAAAAGAGACAATGCACGTATTTTTGTAAACTAAGAAATATTTAATAAATATTTTTTAAAATTAATTAATTTAAAACTAACAAATCACTAGGTCCAGCTGGCATCCGCTCAAGAGTTCTTAAAGAACACAAATGTTGCTGATCTTCTAACAAAAATATGTAATTTGTCCTTATGATCAGTCATCATACTTGGAAAGTATGATCAATGTAACACCAGTTTTAAAAATATGATCCAGGAGATATCTGTGGAATTACTGGCTGATGCTTAATATGTGTTCCAGGAAAGCTGGGGAACACATAATTAAAGATGGAATTACCAAACATATAAAATAACAATCTTGCTGATTTATTTGAGAGTGTCAGTAAATGTAAGACATATTCATTAGTATTAGGAACTGTGCTTTTGGGGGGGAAGGTGGGAGAACTCATCACAAATTTTGTTTATTTATTTAGTTGTAAGTTTTGTGGCAACATGCCATATTTTATTAAACAATTATTGTACTGTACAGTTGGAATAATATGTAAATGCACTTTAGCTGCTCTTTTGGCTGCAGTTAGCAAGACAAAATTATAGTCTTCTGGTCACACCTTATTTTTAAAGATAATGCAGAAGAATTTGTCAATGACCTTGTTATGTGATAACCACTCATTTCTGTATATATGATTTTTAGAAACTTCCATCATATATGTATATAGTCTGGTGCATTCCCTCCTGATTTCCAGCATATATCACTATCACTTGGGTATATCTCTGCCAAATGATGCAGGGTCAATTACCAACCATATAACATTGTATAAAGAAAAATTATGTTCATGCAGAGCAATTAAACTTTATTAGCGATAAATATTTACTTCCAACTAATATTCAGAGTGGGGACGCGGGTGGCGCTGTGGGTAAAACCTCAGCGCCTAGGACTTGCTGATCGCATGGTCGGCGGTTCGAATCCCCGCGGCGGGGTGAGCTCCCGTCGTTCGGTCCCAGCTCCTGCCCACCTAGCAGTTCGAAAGCACCCTTAAGTGCAAGTAGATAAATAGGTACCGCTTTATAGCGGGAAGGTAAACGGCGTTTCCGTGTGCTGCTCTGGTGCCGGTTCGCCAGAGCAGCTTCGTCACGCTGGCCACGTAACCCGGAAGTGTCTGCGGACAGCGCTGGCTCCCGGCCTCTAGAGTGAGATGAGCGCACAACCCTAGAGTCTGTCAAGACTGGCCTGTACAGGTAGGGGTACCTTTAATATTCAGAGTACCTCTGCTTCCAACAGCAGACGTAGAATATATTGATGGTACATATTCACGATGGCTATATGTTAGCTCCTGGATCAGAGGTAACACGCTTCTGAATACCAATGAATTGTGGACAAACTGCTGAAAGAAAGCCCATTACGGCTTCTGACTCTATGCAGTGTGCAACCACTGCCTTCTGGTGTCCTCTGAGAGTTTCTCCAGCCTGACTAACCCCGAGAGGAAGGCTAATAAGTACTCCATCAGTAAGGAGCTTTGTGATCAGACAAATGGTAAAGGTAAAAGGACCCCTGACCATAAGGTCCTGTCGCTGATGACTCTGGGGTTGTGGCACTCATCTCGCTTTACTGGCTGCGGGAGCCGGCGTACAGCTTCCAGGTCATATGGCCAGCATGACGAAGCCACTTCTGGCGAACCAGAGCAGCGCACGGAAATGCCATTTACCTTCCTGCTGGAGCGGTACCTATTTATCTACTTGCGTTTTGATGTGCTTTTGAACTGCTAGGTGGGCAGGAGCTGGGACCAAGCAAAGGGAGCTCACCCCGTCGCAGGGATTCAAACCGCCAACCTTCTGATCGGCAAGCCCTAGGCTCTGTGGTTTAGACCACAGTGCCACCTCCTTTGAGAACCTCCTTTGAGAGTTTCTCCAGCCTGACTAACCCTGAGAGGAAGGCTAATAAGTACTCCATCAGTAAGGAGCTTTGTGACCTGACAAAATGGTACACCTGTTTAAATTGTTCCACTTACCATAGTAAAATGACCAAATCAGACATGCAAGCTACAAAGCCATTCAGCTCCATTCTGTTTATAGACAGGATCTTAATTACCGTACTGTTTTTTTTCTTTTTTCTTTTTAGTGGTTAACATTTTCAGATGAAGCTATTTTGCATCTTTACATCTCGGAGACAACAGTAACATTTGGAAAAGAGAAAATTGAATAAGCTTTAATATAATCAGGGACTTTACTGAGGTTTGTGTGGTCTGCCACAAGTCACTGGTTCTCAGGCAGCTCTGCATGAGCTGCATAATTTTTCACTTCAAGGCACATCTTTTGAATCCCAAACCATTTGCCGAGAAGACAGATCTTTCAGCCTATATGCATTTCAACAGATAAAGAGTAACCAAATGTTCACCAGGTAAATTGAAATAGAGAGAGGAGCTCATTTGACATGACCCATGTCCCCCCAGAAAACCAACCCAAAATGTTGATGAATTAAGCTTTTTCAGTTAAAGTTCATTATTTTTTAAAAACCCTCAGGGCCATATTACAGTAGCGCTACATTAGTAATCACAGGATGCTATTTAAAGTCTGTTTCACTCACAGGATTAAACTGTATGGTAGAAATATTCCAAAACTTTCCCAGGACGACTGCTGTGGTAAAAGCTAGCACAAGAGTTGCTTTGTATTATAGAAATACCAAGACCTGTAGCAGAGTGTTTGCTCTTTCTCCACCCTAAGCAGGTGCTTTGCGGATTTGGACATTTGCTGAGCAGATGGGGTGTCATCTTAATGGTGCATCCATTTGATGGGGTCTTAACATTAGATTCTCAGTGTCTGAAATTATATGGGCATTGGACTTAAAGTGACTTCTTTTTCCTTGAGATAAATACCGGTATCCTGTTAACTAGCTTGCCAGAGACAGAGAACTTCTAAAATAAGAACATACTTTGTTTTCATGGTTTTATTATTATTCTAGGCATCACACATAAAACATCTTTCACTTAAATGTATTTGTTTCTACAAGGAAGTTTTGTTTTATTTTTTTAAAAAGCATGGTGATTCTAGGAACTTCTTAACCCTTAAATCGGTAAGGCCCTGCAGCCTGGCGGCAGGCAATCTAAGCACACTCATGAGTACTGGTAACTTGCAAAATAATGTTCTTTATTATGATGTATAACTCTTATTCTGGATTTGAATCCAGGTCACATCTGTAGTTTCTTGACCACATAAAAATTATGTGTAGAAATAGTTGTGTAGGTTACAAAAAACGTTCGTAAATTTAAGTACTCATTACATGCAGAGTTACATAACTTTCTATATTTCCCACTCTGTGCTCCAGATCTCAGCATTGGGTCACATAGCATGTTTATGATTTGGGGTTGAATGTCTGAGCCATGTGCTGGCGTGCTGGGTCATGAACATGTGGATGTTGTATATGTTGTGCATGACAAAGGCAGAAGAAGGTAGGGTGGCCATACTTATATAAGCACCCACTGTCCACCCATCCTCCTTTGATCATTGGCACCCATGTACCCACCCCTTGGGACCAAGCAGGAATCTGTGTGTGGGTTTTTTAGCCATTCCACAGTGTGTCTTGCTGGACTGGTTGCAGTGTGAATGCTGTATTTAAACAGGTTAATTTGCCAGGAAACTGCAGGAAAGAAAGAGAGCCTGTTAGGTCAACTAGGTGAACCCCTTAGGCACCTTTGAGAGTGATAGGAAGCTCCCAAGGCCTGCAGCTCAGAGCTAGCGGACCCAGGACAGGATATGGACTGCATTTGGAACCATCTTCTCTCATCTGCCTGGAGCTATGGGCCCCCAGGGTGATTATGAAAATAGGTGTCCCTATTCACCTTAATGGTGCAGTTTGGGGAAGGGCACAGGCTGAATTACATGATCACAGTGGGACATAGTCATATAGCATGTGATCATGATTTTTAATGCCTTTGGTTTTTTTACTTTGTGGCTTGATATTCCTTTTATGGATGCAGAGCTTATGCATCTACACTTTTTGAAAATAAGTATTCACAGCTGGTTGCACAGAACTGAATGTCCTCCATTAGTGAGGCACTTGTAGAAACATCTTGCAAATACATGTAAGTACTGTATATACATAATACAAAAGTGGGGAAAGTCAGCATACTTGGTAGTGAGTTCCTTGGCATGTCTTTCAAAGCACGACTTCTGCATGACTCAAAAGCACATGAAAGCTACCTAAAAAGCAACAATTGAAATCACACAATCAGCAGACGTGTTAGAGCCTTATAACCCTGAGACATTTTAATTCAAAACTAGCAAAGCTGGGATCAAGTCAAGACACACAAAGGAATGGCAATATCCCAAGCATGAATACATTTTAATTGCAGAGTATATGCGAGCTAGTAACAAATCCTTGCCCCCTGGCAGCTGTAACTGAATGGATCCTGCCCTGCTGTAACATACTGTGTATGAGAATTTGTCTTCCTTTAGCTTCAGGCTGCCCCTCTGGCAACTGTCATCCACAATCATATCAATTACATAAAACCAGATTTGTCCAACCATCTTGTCTATACACTGACAGTCTAATAATGTGACCTGCTGTATTTCTCTAGCTCTATTTCTAAGGGAGCTTGAATCATCACAGCTTTGCACATACATTCATGTATACCCACAGACTCCCTCCGTGATGTCATGCTCTACTGAAAAGTGCAGTCAAAACTTGCTTCATGGCTTGCCATGTTCTGCAGTATTCATTACAGACACATTATAATGTGTAATGACTTGCACAGGTACAGCCTAAGGGAAAAACTAGTTTAACGCAAATGGTGGAACACTAGCACACAACACAAGATGCTGTGCTACTGAGTTTAATTAGTATATGTAAAATTCATAGAATTGTAGTTTGAAGTGATCCCGAGGGTCATCTAATCCAACCTCCTGCAATGTGGGGGTCTCAACTACATCATACATGACAGGTGGTCATCCAATCCCTGCTTTAAACCTCAAAGGTAGGAGAGTCTATCACCTCCTGATGGAGCCCATTCCACTGTTGAACAGCTCTTCCAGATATTTAGTTGGAATCTCCTTTCTTGTAACTTGAATCCATTGGTTCGGGTCTTAGCTTCTGGAGCAGGAGGAAACAAGCTTGCTCCATCTTCCATGTGACAGCCCAGATTGTTGAAAATGGCTATCATATCTCCTCTCCTCTTTTCCAGGCTAAACATACCCAACTCACTCAAACATTCACCCTCTTCTGCACGTGTTCCAACTTGTCAATATCCTTCTTAATCTTAGGTACCCAGAACTGGACACAGTACTCCAGATGTGGTCTGACAAAGACAGAGTAGAGTGGTACTATTACTTCTCTTGATCAGGACACTATACTTCTGTTGATGCAGCCTAGAATAGCATTCACTTTGTTTTGCTGCTGCATCACATTTTTTACTCATGTTAAGTTTGTGGTCTACTAAGACCCCTACAGTATATCATTTTCACATGTACTATTGGCAAGCCAGGTGTCCTCCACCTTATATTTGTGCAGGTGGCTCTTCCTGCTTAAGTGTAGAACCTTACACTTGTCTCTGTTGAAATTCATTTTGTTATTTTTGGCCCAGTTCTCCAGTCTGTTAAGGTCATCTTGAATCCTGATTCTGTCTTCTGCAGCATTGGCTGCCCCCTCTCACTTTGGTGTCATCTGCAAATTTGATGAGTGGTTCCAGTGACTTAGAAGAGCCCTATTGGATCAGACCAAAGATCTCTATTCTCACTGTGGCCAAGTAGATGCCTTTGGGAAGCCCCAGGATGTGAGTACAATAGCTCTGTCCTGTTTATGCTCCTCCAGCAACTGATATGCAGAGAGGTATACTTCCTCTGATACTGGACATAGTTCATAGCCCTCATGACTAGTAGTGATTTATAGCCTTATCCTCTGTGAATTTGAGTAATTTGGTGGTGCGACAGTAAATTCAGAGGTGCAGGCACTCTTCCTTCAATATCAGTCTTATAGCTGAGTGTTAACAGGATTCTAGCCAAAGCAGGACCGCTGAGAAACGAGGGAACACCCAGGGTTCCAGAAAAAACCAAAACCTTTAGTGAGAAGAAACCTAAGGCAGCAAAATAAACAAAACTTTAACCCAAACAACCTAGTGAGAAATGACCTTGCTCAGTGGCCACAGAATGCTGAGTATCTGTTGGAATAGGAAAAATGGGAAGAGTGGAAATGAGTATCTTGGAGAAGGGAATAGCCTTGAACCCTGGACAGGAGCACATCTCAGTGCCATACTTATTAATCATCATTTACAGTCATACCTCGGGATAAATACATTTCAGGATAAGTATTTTTGGGTTGCGCTCCACGGCGACCTGGAAGTAACGGAGCACGTTACTTCCAGGTTTCGCTGCTTGCACATGCGCAGACGGTCAAAATGACGTCACACGCATGCGCGGGAGCGGCAACACGCACAGACACGCTATCGTGTCTTACGTTCTGTTCAGGATGCGAATGGGGCTCCGGAACGGATCCCGTTCGCATCCCGAGGTACCACTGTATTAAATTTAAATCATGATCTGCCTCCCAAATGAAACCAGGGCAGCATTTTGTTGCAGATTCCACTTGAAATAGATATGCATAAGATATTAAGAACAATGTGTATCATAAAATCATTCCAGATTTTCTTATGTAAATGTTGCCTCTTTTCAACCAGCTTTGTGAGCTTTCCTGAGGGTCACACAGATTTGTGTACATCATGCATACAGATTTTTATCATCAGTTGGAGCTGCAGCAATAAAAAAAATCAGACCTTTTGATTCATTAATATGGCAGTCAGTTCTAAATGAGAGCAAATGAAATGACTGCATATTCTCCACATTGCCTGTGTTCTAAGAATATCAAATATTTACACACTATTTTGGGAACTGGTATATTTCAGATGCAAGCAATTCTCCTACATTGGTTAGGAAGCCTCTCAAACAGGAGAAGCCAATTCCAGGAAAAACATCCGCCTTGTAAACAGAAGTTTCTAGTTTTAAAAATATAGTTGCTATCCCCATTTTTGTCCTCATTTTTCACTGCACAGCACTGAGATACTGTAGCCCAGGGGTTTTCAACCTTTTGGGGTCCACGGCTCCCTTGACCAACTACATTCTTTCTGCGGCACCCCTGTGGGGCTCAGGAGCCCAGTTATGTCACCCCTTGCCTGCAGAGATGGCAGCCTCTCACGCTTTTTCAAACACCCTCCCTTGTGGAGTGTTCCTGTAGCTTCCTCTCCCCTCTCCTTGGGAGTCCTCTGGGCAGCCGCTGCTGCCGCCCTTGGTCTCTGAGCTGCACACCCCACCCCAAAAAGAAGTATCTCTTCACACTGCCACAGGGGCCTGGGACTTGACTGTCCATTCCCAACAGCAAGGGCTGGCAGACTGGCTGCCTGGACTCCCTCGCCTGCTTGCTTGCTTGCTTGCTTGCTCTGAGGCTGCCTTAGTTCCTGGTAACCAGCACCCCCTGACCAGTCCCAGAGGAATCATTCACCTGGGGAGCTTGTAGCCAGGGCTGCTGCAACAAACAGCTGTGCAAGCCTTTGGGAGGCAGAGATGCAATAGGGCATCAGAGGAAGGAGGGAGGGAGGGAAGGAAAGAGGGACAGAGGCCAGTGTTGCCTGCAGCACCCCTGACCATCATTCAAGGCTGAAAACCACTGCTGTAGCCTAATTCAGCTAATATGTCTACTCAAAAGTAAGCGTTATTGAAATCAGCGGGGTTTAGTCTTAGAGGCAATCTTAACCCTACTTACCTAAGTGCCATGACTTTTCCTGGGCTAAGCCATTGAAAGGGCAAGTCAGTTGGCAGTCTAATCCTATGCATGTTTGCTGGGAAATGAATCCTACTGAGTTTAATGAGACTTGCTTCCTATTCCCTAGTAAGTGTAATGGTTTATTGTTTTCAGTTTCCAAGGTATACTTGGGATCCAATCCAAAACACTTGCTAAGAAGTTAAACGGAAAAGAACTTACTTCTGAGAAGACTTCAATAGGACTGAACTGTTAATTCCTTTCTGATATATTTTGGACTGGGGAGAAATTTTAATAGTTTTAGTTTTCTGTATTATTCATGCAAAGAATAGCATAATATAAGCACAGTTAAAACGTAAATAGCCTCAGTTGTTGTTGCTGCTGCTGCTGTTGTGTGTTTGTGTTTTTACAAGAAACATGGCTAATTGCACTACAATGTGGGTGAAGGTGCCAATCTGACTACATTTGAATGTAATTAAGTATAGGCAGGCAACATTGGCATTTGGATGTCCATCAGATTTGCAACCACACAATGTATTAAGGTGGTAAGACACAAAGGTTGGGTGATCTGGGCTACACTGATTAATTTAACAACAGATCTGCCATAGGAAATCATGGGCTTGTGTTTTCCCTACCACTTTTCTTGAGCTTCACTCTTAAAGGTGCCTAAGAGTGCTCACCAAACCTTAACTACCGAATGACTTTCCCACACCTACATTCAAATATGTCGATTTAATCAATTTAATGACTGAAATCTGTTAAGTGCACCCACCACCCAATGAGTACATAGTAGGAAAGGGGAGGGACCAAGGCCAGTCAGCTGATGGGGGGAATGCCTACTCATTCCCAGACAGTGACCAGAAAATGCCTATATTGAATAAAGCAGGGGTTGGCAAGGCTACCTTACCTGGGCTGGTTCACTGCCACGGTACCCCCTCCATGGGCCAGATCCCGTGAGCATGCCCGCCTGCGATTTCCAGCGTCTGCGCAGACGCCATTTCCTGCGCCACGAAAGTGGGTCCCTGCACTGTGTTGCGCCGGTTTAGTGCAGTGCGTGGGGACTTGCCGAGCAGGCAGCTCGGTTCGGGGGTGGATCGTGGGCCGGTAAAATAACCCCTGTGGGCCGCTTGTGGCCCATGGGCCTTAGGTTGCCGACCCCTGGAATAAAGGGTGGGAGGAGTGGGTACAGATAAGCCAAAGACACTGAATGAGAGATGGCGTGGGCTTAAATAACCCAACATCTAACCCCACCACCCAGGCATCTGTGCAAGTATATAGGCACACTTGAAGCTGAATTTGTGACCTTCCTCACCTAAGCATCCAGAAGGGAACCTGTCACTGCAGCTTCTGTGGGGGCAGTGGGATGCCAGTCACAGTTCCTGATCCAGCAACTGATATGCATGTGGAAGCTTAACTGGATGTCAGGATTGACTGTACGTCATATAAAGCTTATATAACCAATTTAAAAAAAATTGGTGTGTGACTAAATACTGAAAGAATATGCCAATAACCTTTGAACAGCAACACATCAAATTAGTTTCCACCAAGCATATCATGACAAAAAGAATGTTCCATAAATTAGGTAAAAACTGCATTCTTTAATTAAATGTGATTATCGAGCCAGTCCTTGCAACAGATGCAAAGTTTTGTATGCTTTGGGGGATGGGAGTCCTTTAAAAAAAGATAGCAAGAGTCTACTCTTGAAGGTCAAACTTTTTCTTTTTTTAAAAAAACTTCCCTAGAAATGCATCTTAACAGAACTTGAAAAGCTTTTGTATTATCACTGATGCGTTTGACTGGTCGTGGAGAGAAAAATTCCTCCCGCTCATCCTTCCCCCATAATAATAATCCTTCTCTTCAGTAACTCCTCAAAATATTAATTGAGAGAATAGCTTGAAGATACGTTCTGAGGAGTGCTTAAGCCTGTATTCACTTGCCTTTCTGTCTCTTTTTTAAAAAACCGAGTAAGTTGATTGGTGAGTCCTGAAAATCCACAGTTAGTGATATAAGGCCTCTTCTCACTTTAATTACTGTTTGACAGGCACATTTACTTTCCAGCTGAGCTGTCCTAAATGGAAGCAGCTGCTTTTTAAAACTATACCCCATTCCAAATCCCTACCTTCAATATTTTAGGACATGAGACCTGCAATTCTTCTTTGATTTATGAAAGGGAAAAATCTCTCTTTTGGTGTCATGACATTGGTCTGCACACAAGGAAAGAAGTCTCCTTCTGCTTCCTAAAGTTTGAAGGAATTAGACTGGCTGTTCATGTGGGTTATAATACAATATCACAAACTTTCCGTGTTGCCATACAAAGGTGGACAGACAGATACACTCTATGGATTGTTCTTGATTTTTCATTGTTGGATAGAGCGATCACTGTTGCTAGGAGCAGCAGAGCAGTGGATCAGCTGCCAGATCCAAAGCTCTATGAGTGGTGGGTATCAAATTTGTTGCAGAAGTTCCAGGCTCATACAGCTGAGGGGCCCACATCATGGGATTTAGCAGAATCACAGCCCTGTAAAACATTATTTCAGGACCTTCTGCTGGCTACAGTTGGTGGTAACGTCTCTTGGTTTTAACATCAATCTACAATGTTTCCATCGCCACAGAGAAGACTTCTTCACTGGTGGAGGCCAGTGGACAAGAACACCCTACTATAGCCTAACCCTCTCCAGCAGCAAAAATAGGGGGTTAGGATTGCTGCTTTATGCACTTGATTGTGAACAATAGATGAAGACCTAGAAATTATTAAAGTCACTAGAAGAAGCTTGGATTAAACCAGTTTCAGGTACAATACATGTATCAAGAAACTGATAGTTTTCAAGTGTATTCTATTCACTGTACAATCAGTTGAAAAAGTTGCTCTTGGAAAGAATATGGCAGTAAAAACCTCACATAACTGCAGATAAATTCAAATAGTTCCTGCTGGTTTTTTCATTAAAAAAAACCCCAGGGCTTTTATTTTCTTAACAATTTTTTGCAACAGGAAAATACTAGTTTCCGTTTGGAATTTCTATACCAAGTTACTGTATTTTGTTATTGGCAAACAGTCCACATTTGTCCTCGGGAAGACGGTCATTTATTTCTTCTTCACGTTAAACAAGGCAAGAAGGGAAACAAAGGCCCAGATGATTAATCCTAATCCAGAAACAGATGTAACTGGCAGACAATTAGATTAGAAATATTGAACTACTGTCTAGTGCTGCATGTTGTGTTATTAATATGTTAAATGTGTTGGCAGTAACCAGTAAATCTTTGTGGCTTGGTGAAGTGGAATTTAAGACAAATAGATAAATTGAAGCAGAACAATAATTATAAATAATTTGTTTTGATTTTTTTCTTGTTCAGGCTGGTGCAGTTTCCTCTGTTTAGTCTGGCGTATGTAGGCTGCAATTCTATGCACGTCAATATGGGAATTTAACTGAGTCAACATGCATAGGATTGCACTATTAGATTAGTACATGAAGATTGTGACACTTTGGAGTTAACCTTGTCCTTGTTTTGTAGATCTTTACTATCTCCCCAGGAAAATGTATGAAAACTTGAGTGAAAGGGGGCACAGAAAATGGGAATAGAATTTTATCAACTATTGCATTTATTTCCTGATATGTCCTTGCTGCCATTTCTCCTCCCATCTGTCTCTGGCTTTTTTCATTATTTATTATTTAATTTGTATTTTGTCCACCACCACTTTTCTGCAAGCGAGAAGCCTTCCATATTCATTTTGTGCTGTTATGAGTTAGCTACTCATTTGTCATCAATGTGGTTACTCTTGAATATGCCATATGGTCTTCAGAAGTGTGTTTTTAAGATTATTCTTTTATTGCAAGCAGTACTTGTTGGGAACCTGTCATGAAGACTCAATGCAAGATACATGGGAGAGAGGTAGAAAATACAGCTTTATACTTAATAAATTATGAAATAGTCTTCAGTGTTGGGTTTTTTAATGAAATAACAAGGCTTGGAGGGTTATAAAAACCAGCTATAAAGAGGAAGGTGGTGGTGCTTGTAGCCCACCAAGACTTGGGAAAACAGAACTAGAGAAAACAGAAACTATGTTTATGACATTGGGATTAAAACTGAGGTTTGTTTTTGCTTAGAAAGTTGTTGTGTAGTAATGGGAGTGGCTTTTAAGTGCTCTTACTGCATAAGTCATGTATTATCAGAGGTCCACAGGACATGAGGCTATTGTTGTGAACATGTGTGCAGGACAAAAGGATATGATCCTTTCCTTTTTCCTTCTGACTCAGAAAGATTGATACAGTCCTAGGGGTCTATGTTTAGAGTTGGCTAAATATTGTGAGATGACGGCATTTTGTCTCTGGCACACCTTCTCTTTCTGATCTGTAGATTTAAAGTGAGCATAGGTTTGCAGTGCACTTTTGGTTAGCAGTTGACTTTTGTTGTTTGTGAAATGGAATGGTTTAAAATATGTATATGTATGCACACACAAAAAGTTCTTCTTGGGTAACTGGTTTCCACAGATGGAATACATGCTGCTCATTTTTGTGTTTGGGCTGAAGGCTTCTTAGCTCAGCCTCTGATATGTGTTACATGGTATAATATGGCATGTAGTATGTTTCTAAGTACTGTAATTCCAGCATCTCTAATAGAACTGATAAGTAATTTCTCTTCATTATATTTAATACTATCTGTGTTTAATGCTATTTTTTCATTGGCAACTTGTGCATTCATGGTTTTGTTTGTCATTATGGTTTGTATTTCTGTGTTTTTATATTCCAAACCGCCCTGTGCTCCTCAGATGAAATGGTATAGAAATTTAATAAACCACCACCATGCAAATCCTATAATAAATGCAAATACCAATGAGTATTCATGTAATCCATAGAATAGACTGTTGGACTACTTCCTGGTAGATCTAGTTTCAGTTCCTTCTTCTGCAGTAATTTTACTGCTTAGCTCGAACAAGTCACTTTCAACGTGTGAAAGAAGAGTGATAGTACCAAGCCTCCTCTGCAGAAATGAGCTTTGCATACATGCATTCAATGAGTCTTGTGAATTAGGATTTTTAGTGCTGGCAATAGTACTTTTTGACAGGCGTATCCAGTAACTTAATACACAGATATTAAAAACTGAGTGTCACCCGCCCCAGAAAATCAAGCTATACACATTTAACACTTCAATGTAGAATAGCTGGGCAGCAGTTAATATCCACAAGGGTAGCTTGTATGCATTTATTTGGTGTGAAGGAATTAGTTTGTGGTTCGGGTTATTTAGCTAACATGCACACCATACGCACAAGAAGGAGCTAGGCATAGGAGGAAATTAGGAGGGTGAGGTTGAGTTCAGCACAACTCTGGGAGGCAAACTAGCCTTCTCTTTCTCTGGGCTCACTTTGCAGAGTAGGCTTCAGACAATGAAAGCTGGGCAGGGAGTACCAGAGGCTGGTTTCTAAAACAGACGGATACAGGAAACAACAATCAAATCTCAAAGCACAGCCTCACTTAAAGGTAACAGATGTGGAGGCTGCCATGCGTAGGGAAAGTACCTCTGGAAGACAGGACAGGAACAAGATATACCTTTCCTGGACCTGTTAGCCAATCCTGAAGAATTGGAACTGGGGCATGTTGAAACTGGGTCAGGAAGGAAAAATAGAAATGCAGCAGGCAAGAGGAGGCCCAGAAATGTTTATTATTATTATTTATTTATTTATTTCACAAGATTTATACTCTACTTGAGATTGTATATTAAAAATAATAGAAGTGGTTTACAAAAAGATAAAACTATAAATAGCTGTATAGATTGATAGGATATATATTTGATTTTTAGTGCCACACATATAATACTAAAATACTCAGTTATATCAGTTTAAAATTCTATGGAATAAATGAATAAGTGTGTCCCTCATAGATATTACACTTCTTGAGTTCCAGAGGAACCCAAACATAATTCAGGAATGCCACATTGACCATATTTACAGACAGAAATATCTGGATTTTCTGCTTGATGAACTACTCCTTACAGTGAAACTTTTGTGAACTGTAAGCCTTTCTGGCTTGCAGAAATCAGCATTGTGTGAACATAGCATACTGTATATGCTTAAGTGGAAGGAGTTTAATGCAGATTCTTTGGACAGGTATAGGCAAGCGCAGCCCTCCAGAGGTTTGGGGACTACAACTTCCATCATCCCTAGCTAACAGTACCAGTGGTTAGGGATGATGGGAGTTGTAGTCCCAAAACATTTGGAGGGCCGAGTTTGCCTATGCCTGCTTTGGACTAATGCTTTACTTTGGTCTATTCTTTAAGGTAAACTCCATAAAGTGCCCAGCTCCAGTTAAGAGTGCATATCAATGACATCAAAACAACAATCACCACAGGAAAGCAAGATGCTTCTCTTCTCTTTTTGTTTTTAAGTGTAGTTCTCTTTTTGTTTTTTAGTGTAGCTCTCTTTTGCCCATAATAGCTATACACTCCTGTGTATAGCAAAACACTCATGATATAAGTGTTCAACTTTCTTTCTGATTGTCCTGTGTTTTGGCAAGTACACTACAGCCAGCCTGAAAGTTGCCAGAAGCAGAAAGGTTTTCCATGCTGAGCATGCTTCAGCAAGTCTGGGCTAGATACTGTCTGGCAAAGAATCTTGTATTATGATGACCCCCTTCCTGTTATTTGGGATCCAGCCTGTTTACCTGACTCATCTGCAGGGTGGAGTGGCCGCGTGCTGTCTCAAGGGGCTTCTAAGCACTCAGTGCAGTGTGTATGCTGATAGAGATTCCCTGGTGCTTGTCATGTAGTAAATTACTGAGTTTTGAATTGCAGTCATGTTTTCTAGGTGCAGTGTTGGAACTACCACAAAGAGGGGCCCTAGGCTTGGTAATATTGATAGAATGGTGACTAATATGTTTCTCCCACAGTACATGCTTCTGACCACTGCTTAGTCATGCAAAGCTTTGTGTTGTACATTTGCACAGTGGCAGTTTTGCTGCCTCAGTCTTGTGCAGAGCTACATAGCCACACCATTACAGGATGATGGCTAATAGGATCAGGATGGTGCTGGTGCAAGGTCACATAGATGCTCGCCATACATATATCCCCCAAAGAAGCATAGGACCGCACTTTAAGTGTCAGAGGGAAGAAATGCTTAAGTGGCGGGAAACAATAAATGGACAGGGTTGGAGAAATTGTGTTCTGTTTGGTACTGAATTAGAGAACAACATGTCACTCCACACCATGCACTTGCTTCCTCACTTGTGTGCACAATATCATTTATGAATGGCGTGTCCATGTACAATTTTTGGCTTTTGTCTGCATTATACATATGAGTGGCTGTTTTTAAAAGACTGCCCAGAGTATAAAACAGTTAAGAGTGTTAGCAGCAATGGAAGGACCAGATCAGCAAGGAAAGAACAGTGGGTATATTTTGCTCATGTAAAAGAACTCACAGTGCTATTTGTTGTAATTCTGTGAAGTTCACTGTATATCTGAAACATCAGCTTTAGAAAGTGCAAACTTCCTGATTAGATTAAGTGTTTGTTTAGTGTCAACGCCTACTGATGACCATTTAATTGAAATGCAAATGGTAGAACTATGTGTAAACATCCAGATATTTTGAGTCTCGGGTGGGAGTTGAGACAGGAAGTAGAGACTGACCATACCACAGTAGTTTAGCATAATGTGTCTGAATTCTGTCTAATTTCAAACCATAACCTAAAAAATCCCTCTCCCATGTAGCCTGGGAGATATTTTATTTATAAAGAACTGTTTGCTTCCATAAACAACTGTTTTTAAAAATTGCATAATAGATCATCACACTCCCCCTTCCTAAGGCATTTGTGTGGCTATAATTCACCAGAAAGGGATTTCAGTTTATGCATCTGACAGAGTGGGTGTGAATCCATGAAAGTTTATGCCTTGATAATGTTGTTAGTCTTAAAAGTGCCACAGGACTGTTGTTTTTTCCCCTGTAAGAGACTGACATGGCTGCCCCTCCAGAAAAAGGGAGAGAAAAAGAAGTGAATAAAATGTTGCTATCATTAGGCTGCTATCCTAAGCATAATTGCTTGGAAGCCAAATAAACATGGTTGGGAATTGGGGTGTTTGGCTTGTTTGCTTCACTTGTGTAATTTCTGAAGCCCTCTGTATTATAAAGTAGCTGTGTTTAACAATAGTTTCTTTTCTTACTCCCTCTGAACGTTGTCATTGGGGCTTTGTTTGCCAGCCTGGTCTGCACAAACAAGTAATTGTGGGGTTCTTCAACCACCACCACCTTTGTTGGTTCTGTTGGCTCATTCACAAAATCCACTATGAGTTTTCTTGAACATGTTGTTATTGTTGTTGGCATCTATCTGTCTTGGGAGACAATGGAAGAGTTCACCTTCAGGGGTAAAGTCAAACTGTTGGACAGTTACAACGCTATATTGTCCCAGGGTAAATGCTTAAGGAAATGTACATTAAGAGGAAAATTAATTAATGATGGGAGAGAAGACACATTCTTTGATGTAGTTCGGCCCCAGAAATATTTGTCTTTCAAATAGCTTCTGTGAACAGTCATGTTCATGAGTATAGCGTTTTGCTTGTGGCAAACGAGTACTGAGGGTTTTTTATATTTATTTATTACATTTATATACCACCTTTTCCTCAACTGAGCTCAAGGTGGTGTATATGGTTTTCTGTTCCTCATATCCTCACAACAACCCTGTGTTACTTGACTTCAGAACACAAGAACTGTAGCTGGGTGGACAATACCTTCCCAGTTGTTAACACTGGATCATGGTAATGTGGTGACTTTTCTGTTAGAGACATATACTGTCAATTCATATACTGTATGTACCTAAAACCTTATAGTTTGAGTCCTGGTTGAACAATTCAAGCTGGAAAAGTCACCTTCCCAAGGAATGAATAAAACTTCTGAAAGTATATGAACAGTAATTACTGCCTTGGACATATTATCTATATGCAGATCTGTGTCATCATGTTGAGAGTCCCCTATCCAGGCCACCATTCTGCATTCTCAGCTCCCATAGGAGAAACCGTATTAATGCATATGATGGGGGTGCTAGTCCATTATAGTGAGTAGTAGAAGCAGATGTCACAAATGAGATGGGGGATGACTTAGTCTTAACATAAAACATCTGTGTGCGTGCTCTACTTTGCGCCACTTCTCAGGCCTTATGCAGACATTCCTACATTAGGGGAATGTGCATATCATTATAATGTTGGCCGATTCTCTCCCCCCCCCCCGTTTACATCTGCATGGCACATGTGCATAGTGACACACACACCCCACAGCATGTTTAGGCTTCACTTATATGTGATTAGAACTTACGTGCATTGGCATCTACATACAAATACGTGCATTGGCATCTACATACAAATGTAGATACACATGCTTTTCAGTGCACAGAAGTCAGGTGTGCTGGTGGAGGCAGAGCCAGCTGGTATGAGCTTGATAAGCCCTACTATCAAAAACATATGCATAAGCTACTCATTGCATTTAGCCACACACCTAAAATGTTTCAAGTACAACTTTAGTGTGCATACAAGAGACACATGTTCACATGTATCACACATATGATGATTATGATGATACAGCCACAAACATCAGGAAGTTGTGATTCGCAGTACAGCTTTACCTCTGATCAAAGTATAAAATTACCTTTCTTGTGCAGCAGTAAAAAAAATTGCTCCAAAAACATGCACTATAATTTCTCAAGACTTGCTAGCTTGCTGGGATGCTGAAACGTGAGAGACCCTGCTACAGAATGTGCCTGTGTAAAGAAACCGAGCCAATATCATGGTGGGCACACAGAAAAAAAGTGCAAGGCTTTCAGCCTAAGTTTCAAGAGCTTGTTTTTCTGACAGAGGTGGGTGGAAATTTAGGCTACCAGACTCAAGTAGAAGGGTTCCTAAAAGGAGGAGGAAAGGAAACCTTAAAGAGGGCATTCCTGAAATCCTTGAGGGAAGCTGGGTTGGCTTAAACATTAACCCTGTTGAGTGGCGAGTGTGTTAAGTGCGTGTCTGCGTGGTGCGACTGGAGAACTTGGGCCAGTCGGCCAGAACCTTCAGCGAGGCTGCTCTTTCAACAGGCGATTTGTTCGCCTGTCTGGGGCTCATTGCCATGCGAAGGGGCTGACATCAGAGCACCTTTTGTTGCTAAAAGCTCTTTTCTCTGGAGAGAGACAGAGAGAGCAGTCATGTGGAGATGGGAGAGCCCATGTAGAGGGAAAGGGGGGGAGGCAGAGAATTAGAGTTACCTACGAGCTGAAAACTCAGCGCGGGCTCCTGATTTGAGGAGGGGGAACCTTACCGAAAGACTTCCTTTGGTGCCAGATGTATTTTGTGCCTGTGGGAAGCGATTCCCTCTCCCCAAAGAGGCGGCCGCGACTCTCTGGAGCACCCCTGCGCGAGGGAAAGGTGGTCACGGCCAGCTTTGCTTTGCCACCCTGTTGCTCACCGCTCCAAGCAGGCAAAGTTTGTTCGGGGCATGGCAGTTTGTAGACGTGCCAAGAGTTGAGCCCGGGAAGGAGCTGCAGGAGGGAAGCGTCGGTCGCCTCCTCTGCTCTCTTCTGGGGCTGGAGCCTGGCGGGAAGGCGAAGGCAGAGGCGGCATGATGGAGTAGCCGGGGGGCGGCGGCGGGTCTGGCTTGAGCGCAGGGCTTGAGCCGGCGGCGGGGCGTGAGGCGGGCAGCGTCGCCTTGGCTAGAGTCTCGGTCCGGTGGGGAGCGCGCGCCTTGAGCTTTGCTTTCCGAGGAGGCGACTATGGAGGAGGAACAAGCCGCCGGCGCCGAACCCCAGGAGGACAGCAGCATGCCCGAGAGTTTCTCCAGACTCTGGACGGATGTCATGGGGATACTGGTGAGTGACTGGTTTGGGTGGATTGAGAGAAGTGGAGAGGGGGCGCGAAAGCTACCCAGCCTTGGCTGTGAGGCTGGTGGCTTTGACATCTCCTGAAAGTCATTCTTGGGCCGACTCAGTACAAAAGTTCCTATTTGGAGGAGCAAAACCTAAGAATAAAGGAATCCACGGGTTGCTTCCGGAGAAGGATCCAATGGGGTTTCTTGAGCCTGTGCTAAGTCGTGAGCCCTTTACGACCCAAATTGTCTCCCCCCCCCCCCTTTGAATAGCACCTGTTGTAAAAAGTTAGTCAGATGCAATCAACATTACATTACAAGCACCTGCTTTGCTATTCTACTCCCCTTTGGCTTGCTTGTCCCGGCTATTCTTTAGGTTTAGGTCTCCATTTGTTGGAAGAATTGAATGTTGAGGTGGTGCTGTTTTTGGCTTTTTGGACGATCACTTTCGTCTCAGCCTAATCACGGTTTCTGAATATGATTATGAGCAATGTGCCTGCTTATAATCAGTCAGGTATCCTTGGGGATTAAATTTCAGTTGTAAAAGTGTAATTTCCACCAGTGAATTTTGCATACACTGTATTGCATGAATCAACCTCATTTTCCAAGCTGATGTGTAAATTCTGCTACTTTTTACTCTGCCTCTTAATGTATGATCTATTGAGGAGAGCCTGTGGTTTGTTAAACTTGTGCAGTTTCAACTTTGCCTGAACCAATTTTTTTAACTGTGACTTTGGATTTCACACACTTTTTTTAAGAGAGAGAGCTGTAGAGTGATTTGCCAGGTCTTCTATGGAGTATGCATGCAGAGAATTAAATATTTCTAATACTCCTTTCATGTTGCTGATTCTCTTCCTCCCTCCCCTGAGGTTCAATAATTCAATAGCTACGGAGGATCAAAAATGTTCAGCTACACCATACATGCCCTGAATTTAATTAGTTCAACCACTGTAACCACACCAGTTGCGGAATGGGGATAGACCTGACTAATGGAAAACTTAACTCTTTCGGTATTTTTAAAGTGTTTATTGGCAGACAAGCAAAAGGAGAGTAGAACTGCTGTGATCGAAACTGTTTACTGACAGTTAACTGTAAGAAAAATAAGAAGAAAAATAACAATAATTGGATCCCCCCCCTCGTGTTTCAAACTGTTAGAGTAGTATTTAGCCTTGTGACCTCAGGCTAATTTAATTATATGCATTCCTAGGTATTGTTATTATTTATTGCTTATAACCCCCTCGTCCTCAAAAGGAAGAGTGGTTAACAATAGACATAAAATAAAACAATAAAAATAGTGTAAACAACACATTAAAAATGAATTAAGCAGTATGAGATACAATTATCACAATCCAAAGCAGTCAACAGCACAATAAAATATATCAACAGAACCACCCTTCTCAAGCTCCGAAGGCTAATAAAAATAAGTTGATGCTCAAATGGGTATAGCAATCTGAATATGCACTAGAAGAGAGTTCCACAAGTGAGTTGCTGCTGCTGAGGGCTTACTGAACGAAGGCATTACTAGCGGAGCCTCTCCAGCGCATCTTAAAAGTCCATGTTGAGTGGTACTGAGTGAGACACTTCCTCAAGATCAGAGGCCCTGAATCATTTAGATTTATATCTAAGTACTCTACCAATACCTGGAATTGTGCCCAATAGCTTACAGAACAGCCAGAGCAGTGCAGTGCAGTGCAGTGCAGTGCAGCACCTGCAAAATTGGTGTTAGGGAATTCCACTTTGCTGCCTCAGATAGGAAATGGGCAGCAATATTATGTGCCATCCACATCTTCAGTACTATCTTCAAGGACAGCCCCGCTTACAGTAGAATAACAGGAATCCAATTTGGAGGTTATCAGAGCATGGACCAGTCACCACTGGTCCACTGGCTTTGGGCTCTCATATTTCAGTGGTGCGCTGTGCAACACTAAAATTCAGTGGTTCCCCCTCCTGCCTGCTCAGTTCTACAGCATTGTTTTGGCGCCCCCTGCAGGGTGGTGCACAGTGCGACCACATTGGACGCACTACCTTAAAACCGCCTCTGCCTAGACTTCTGTAACCAAGTTATCTAACAGTGTATCTTAGGCATCAGTTGAAGCTAGGTGTTAGTTAGCACTACTTGCCACTGTGGCCACCTGAGCATCCAGTGTTGTATCCAGGAGAACTCCCAAACTATCTCCACATAATTGTCTGAAGATTTGGGAAGAATGAATCTGTTCTGCTGAAAAGTTTCAGGTAGAATAAATAGCTCCAGAAAATGTCACAGGTTTTACAGAAGTGAGAGTTTCTGTTCTATGTATCTAAACTTGATTTGCCTTTATTTCAATTTACAGATATCATAGATTGTTATTAGTAGTTTTTGTAAAACAGTGTATGCTACATACAGTAATCTCAACAAGCAAGTAACTCAGAATTATCTCCTTAATGCTCAGTATCAACCTTTGTTACAAAGTTCATACCCACAATAGGCCTCCATTTCCATCTCTCTCCCCCACAAATGTATTAATATTACGTATTTATTATATTTATACCCCACCTTTCTTCATCAGTGGAACTGAAAGTGGTGTACATGGGATTCTCAGGTACTGATCAGAGTTGCTTAGTTTCAGTGTGGTGTTGGCCTCCATGTTTCTTCAGATCATGGTCTAGCACTCAAAAAAGGAGACCCAGATAATAGGGGAAAGGAGAGGGGGAGGAAGGAGGAAGGAAGGAAAGAAGGTTAAAAAAACAACAACTAAAAAAAAAAAAAGGCAAGCCAGGGATAAGGAGAGAGGCAAGGGACACTGATACCAGGCACTGTTGCTTGAGGCAGGTGGGGACAAGCAGCAATCAATGCATTTTTTAATTCCTTACATTCCACATTGTTAATACATGTATTCATTCATATGTTGAACTACGACAACAACAATGGGATTTATTTCCTCTGCTTTTTATTGTTTTTTTAAAAAAATGAAAATAGTTGACTATGGATGAGGTTACACGGAGTGCATTTTCTGGCAAATTTTGGTACTGTGGGAGATGTACAAGGTGAGACAAACAGAGTTAAACTGGGTGTCTGGAGAAAGTTAATGTAGCAGAGAAACCACCAACCTTAGTTTTGCCAGTTTCATAGTGCAGTTGCTGGGGCAAAATTAGTCATTATAGCTGGTAATTCAGTGTGAACATTCAGTGATGTAGAGTGTTTCAGCATTATAATGATGGAATAGCTAAACATCTCCTTTGCCTGCACTTTTTATCACTTTAGAAACAAATAAAGAGAGAAGTCTTTATGCTCATGTCTGTGGGAGCATCTGTAGGGGCATAAGGAGTGGTGGGAAAGTGCTCTTCTTATTCAGCAGGTATTATGGGTTAGGGGAGCTTTGACTTTGACAGACATTTACTATGAGAGGGTCAGCAGTAAAAGAGAACTTTGCAAAGATCTCATTTGGAAACCTACATTTTTTCAGGAAATTGTTGTGGATCAAATCTTCCCTTGGTTTTGGTCTATGCAAAAACTTTTACCAGGCATATTTTGAATATTACATTTTTTAAAAATCCTAGGATACAATAGATGATGATAATGGTATTATGTTAAATTGCAGTTATGAAAGCTGGCAGTGGAAATAGAGCCAATACAGTTCTTCACTGATTTCAGTCAGATTTCCCCCCCTGTAGTAATAATAATGGGAATAATAATGAGATTATTTTTTTTGCTCTGGGTGTCATAAAGGTTGTGCATTTATGACAGTTTAAAAACATTTGCTTACTACAGATGAAATGTATGCAGGAATGAGAGTCAGCATTTGGATTCGCTGAACTGGAAATGACTGTCCTGTTGCTTGTCCTAGCTAATTAACCTCATGAAATATTTCAGTACTAGTCATTGCATTAGAATGTAAAGCATGTAAGAGTAGTTTTCCTGGTTATTAATTGGGTCGATAGAGAATTGATTGTTTTTTAAAAAAACCATCCTGCTGTAGTGTTCTAATCTTCCATACATGCGTACTCTGTGTGTGTAGACTTTATAGCAGAGCTTTCCAAACTTTTCATGTTGGTGGCACACTTTTTAGACATGCATCATTTCGCGGCACAGTCAGTTTTGCATCATTTCGCGGCTCAGTAATTCAGTTTTACTAGCAAACCAGAGGCTAAACTAATCCCTTTCCAGCTCCGGGAGCAATGTGGGGAGCGTTCGCGCGACACACCTACACACTGCAGCTGACACACGAACGTGTTGCGACACACATTTTTGAAAGCTTTGCTTTATAGTATACGCTTATGCATTTTTTGCTCTCAGTGTTGTAACTCGTTTAGTGCAAGTTGTAGTTATGAAGTTTAATCTTTGTAGGGAATCTGAAATGTATCCTACTTTGCATTCTTGATCTTTTGATCAGAATAAATTATATATGTTCAAAGAAGCCAGTGGGGTTTCTGTTTCATAACAAAACTAAAATTAGAATTACATTTCTCTGGTGCAACTGTAATTTTACGAATTCCTATTACAGCAATAGGAATAACCCAGCTAACATTCTTTTCAGTGTGATATGTGCAGCAGAACTTTCTAGATGATTATTCCTGTTTTTTATAAGAAATACTGAAAAGTGTTGGACAAGAAATTCTGCTTATGATATAAAATGCTTTAGAAAAAATTTCTGTAAGAATTTCTTTCTGATGGTAGATATTTTTATTTGGATGGATTTGTGAATAATATACTGTTTAAGTTACGTATATATAATATTTATGAGCCTTAATTGGTAAATACAATTTTATTTTATTTCTTAAGAAGAACATTTTGGGATAGTCTGCTTTAGGCTTGCAAAACTATGCTAAGTGAATAAAAAGCATATATTCATTATGGTTTAGTTGGCTATTGCTAGCAGTGTGTAAACAGAACAGTTTCTCTGTATTGAGGTGAATAATGCCAGCTTACATCTGCATCAGGAATATTAACTATTGGCACACATAACTTTGTCATATGTTGTAGCATTCCTACCCACATTATTTTTAACAGTCAGCAGTGTTAGAAACTAGGATAGGAGCCATGTGGCTTCCAGGACCTAGGTTGTGGGCGCCAAAACAAAATGTCTAGGCACCATTTTTTTTGCAGCCCTGCAGGGGGGGAAAGAAAGCTGCCAGGAAAATCAGGGGTCTACAGGGTAGCATGGCAGCAAAGAGGTGTATTTTGCTACCACCCTACCCCATCAAACACATTCACCCAGCAGCAAAAAAAATAAATACACATCTTTTGCTTCTTTGCTGCTGGGCAAATCAGGTGTTTGGCGGGGTTAGCATGGCAGCAAATGATGCCCGTCTTTTGCTGCCTCTGTGCCCAGCAGACCAGCTGACTGTAGCTAGGCACCTATACTCTGGTTTCTCTTCAGATCGTATAAATCTTTCGCCTTTTACTAAAGATTTCCGTGGAGAGGAACATTTATGAGTTTTCAACTAATTTTTTGAGGCCTTGCTTCGGCAGGGCTGAAGAAGAAGAAGAAGAAAAGGAAATGCTAGGCACCAAGGGTGGTACCTGGACATCTCCAGGCAAAATGCGACTGGCGCCCAGCTAATTTCGAACGCTGGCAGTTAGATTGAGGTTTTGTCCCACATCACCCCAAAAGTTAGCTTTTTTTAAAGCTGGATGATTGCTGGAACACACCCTTGTATAGATCCTGGGAGATGAGTGTTGGTTTTTTCTTAAAGCAAATCCACAGCAAAGCAAAATCCTCAATAGAATTCACATTAGCTACACCCAAACCAAAATTAATTCAATCTTGATCCTGCTGCAGAACCCTTTCCTCACTGTCTTTAGTTTGGAGAAGCATTAAGCTCTCAGTCTATAACCACAGGTTATGGTTATAGAGGTGCTGGTAATTCTCCAGTAGTTTGACCTTACCTCCAAAGGTGCAGTGTCCCATTGTCTCCTAAGACAGTTCAAACATATGGATTTTAAACAATTGATTAACGCCCAGAGAGCTGTATGTGGCATTTGTATTCCACTGTTCTTGACAGACTTCCTTGTGTTTCCCAAAAGGCCAGTCATGAGGTTTAAGAGATCTCCAGAACTGCATGTGATGTGGGGAGGTGTACAGCTGAGGGTTGTGTGGAAATGAGCCTCTGTCAAAGTGCATGCCACACATGCACACGAGTCTTCAGATCACTACTGTTTACATAATTCCCAGCTTAATGCAGTTTATTCAAGTAAAGTACATAAAAAAACAATTGGGACTTTGGGAATTCTAAATTTAAAACAAGAATGTAAGTGAATTAAAAACTTATGTGCAGGCTAGATATTTATGGTTGGGGTTCAAGTTGTGCAGGTATGAATTTTTCCTTCCGTTGTTAAGCTACTACATTTTCCCTTGTTTTCTTAAATGTTGAATTCACTCACACTAACCTAGCTGTACAGTTAAGCATCTCATTCAGCTGTGGAGAATAAAATAAACATTGCAGCTGAAACCGCCCCCTGCCCCCGCTCCCGGTCCTGTGTGAGCGCTTCCTCTCTTTTGCCTTTTGTAGGAACATATGAATAACCTTGCTGGATCAAACCAAACACACATGGTTGTGCTCTCCAGTAACTGGTAAGAGACACTTTCTCAAATTGGCAGAAGCTGAAGGAGAAAGAATATGCAGGAGACAGTGTGAGCACCTCTTAACACTTATTTCCAAGACTGTCTTAATCTCTTTCTAGGGCCCAACAGCTGAATGAGATAACATTTGATATAAGCCTTTTCCTTCCATAATGCAAATGTTTCAACCAAACATCTTTCTTTCAACAGAGCTCCATCATTTAATATAAAAGTCTGATTTGCTTTTTGTGATGCCCCTTTTGAATGGCTTTGCATCAGAGAGCCAGGTATGTTCTGCTTTAAAAAACAAACAAACCAATCTCGTGAGTGCAGGTGTTTTTGTAGAGTCTTACTTGGCTGTAAAACAATCCGGCTGTTAAGAATGTATTAGTATCTATGGTTTAAATTGTTGTTTGTCATGTCAAAGAAAAGTAAATGACGTTTTTTGAATTATACAAAGCGAATTAGAAAAACAAAGATGTTACATTCCAGCAACTCATCAGATTTTGCTGTCACACAGTAGAAATTAAACAGATACCCAGTGGCAGTTAGTGCTCCAGAAAGTGGAAGCCCACCGAGTCCATCCTCGTCCAGCCGTTCCCTTACAGCCAACAAAACTCCACCTACCTGACCCTTCCATTTCCATCCATGATAACTAAATTGAACCTCCATGTTCGGAGTTCTATACCTTTCACTACTTTATCATGGGATGAATAGGATGATGTCTTTATGCCATTTGTAAGCTTTCTGTGGGACGTGGGTGGCACTGTGGGTTAAACCACAGAGCCTAGGACTTGCGGATCAGAAGGTCAGCGGTTCGAATCCCCACGATGGGGTGAGCTCCCACTGCTCGGTCCCTGCTCCTGCCAAGCTAGCAGTTCGAAAGCACGTCAAAGTGCAAGTAGATAAGTAGGTACCACTCTGGTGGGAAGGTGCATTTCCGTGCACTGCTCTGGTTCGCCAGAAGCGGCTTAGTCATGCTGGCCACATGACCCAGAAGCTGTACGCCGGCTCCCTCGGCCAATATAGCGAGATGAGCACCACAACCCCAGAGTCGGTCATGACTGGACATAATGGTCAGGGGTCCCTTTACCTTTACCTAAGCTTTCTGCAGATGATGATGTTGAAAACTGAGTAATGCAGTAGAAGGCAACAAGTTGTCTTACTTAAGACCAAGAAAACGAGTTGATGGCAGAGGTAGGATTTCAGCCCTAAAATGAAACACCCAAAATAAATAATTTGTTTCAAATGCTTTCAGGGTGCACTGGAACTCAAATCATGGTGTGCACACTGGTGCCCTTGGGTTGAATCATTCAAAACTGTAGGGTGGGGGAAGAGGAGGGGCAACATTGTTCTCCTAACCTACAACATTGCTTCCCCCCTCTCTCCTCCTCTTTCTAGCAGCTGATTTATTCTCTCTGACTTGGCCTGACTGCAAATGTTTCTAGGTAAAATATGGGCATATGCCTGGGAAACTACTGGATTCTGACTTTGAATGGCTCCAACAATCTTGGTTTGTCAACCTGTTTAGAGGTGCAAAATGCATGGAAACCTGAAAGCCATAGGGTAAAAATTTCACATTTCTCCACAGGAAAAAAAATACCCCCAGAAAGATTGGAATATATGCCATATTTGCAGTACTCATTGCACACTTAGATATGCTTACTCAGAAGTAAGGTCCACAGTGTTCACTAGTAAGTGTGCTTAGGATTGTATGCTTATTTACAAACCCAAACTTACTACAACAAGTACATGAAATGTTTCATAGTATTGTACTGTTAGGTATTTCATGAAATATAAAAGTATAAATGCTATAGTTTTATTCAAACGATGATAAACTCTTCCTAGCATTAGTGATAGACTACAAGCTTCTGTGCCCTATGGTCCCCAATTAGTTTTTGCCAATTGGTGCAGCTGGGAAAAAGAAAGAAAGCTGAATATCTAAACATACTAGTAAACAAAGGAAGGTTTTAGTATCTAGACTTAAAAACAATAGATAATTATCACTATCATATAAAAACAGAAGAAACTTGGGGTGGTTAAAAGTGAAGAGATTTATGAAAGCAACATTTATTGTAATAAAATTACAATAAATTCTGCAATAAAATAATGGTAATATTTATTAAAATTTAATTACTCCTTTCAGTTACGATCTTATCTGGTGAGTGCTGACTGGACTATAGCTAAAGTTGTCCAATGTTTCTGATTATTTTTTTCATGCCCCCTCCCTAAACTTTCACACTTGCTAGTTTCCCTGCTTGCTTGGTTCTTTGCTTGCATTTTTTAAAAAATCTTTTCATAAAGTTGGAGGCTGTCACAGAAAAGGCCTTGAGAGCCAGTGTGGTGTAGTGGTTAAGAGCGGTAGACTTGTAATCTGGGGAACCGGGTTCGCGTCTCCGCTCCTCCACATGCAGCTGCTGGGTGACCTTGGGCTAGTCACACTTCTCTGAAGTCTCTCAGCCCCACTCACCTCACAGAGTGTTTGTTGTGGGGGAGGAAGGGAAAGGAGAATGTGAGCCGCTTTGAGACTCCTTAGGGTAGTGATAAAGTGGGATATCAAATCCAAACTCCTCCTCTTCTTGTTATGGATCTCCACCAATCCTCCCTAACCAAACAAAGGATGCTAAGAAGCTGTCCAAATAGTATGTCACAATTCATATAACAAGTGGGAGGACAGCTGGCAAAGGTGCAACAAAGGTGGGATGCAGTTCTGGTTAAATGATGGCAAAGTATAACAGGGTGGGAGTGGGGTAAATTGGATTTAAAGTATATCATCCTTAAGCAAAATACCATTCACTATTTGTAAGGAGTAGGATGGCTAATGCACATGTAGGTGTTTCCTAATATAAGTACATCTCCCATTTAATGTCAGAGGAGCCAAAAATTGTTTCCATGCCTTAGAAGCAGCTGGGCCTTATGAAGATTTTAACACACCACCATGACAAAAGTGCCCTTGTTCATAGGGAAAGAACATATGTTTTTTAAAAAAAATAGCCTTTGAGGCCTTACCAGTAATGGAATAATTTTTAAAATGGTAGAAATGGAATGAAGCACATTTCATTTTGAACAAAGTATATTTAAATTGTTTTTATTTAATGTTAAATACCTCTACTAAAATCAAAAGCACAAGTTGTGCTTCCAGAATGTTTGATGCTTAGTCCAAATGTGTGTATGTGTCTTAATTTTCTTGGAGCAAGAGAAGCATTTTTCTTTTGCCCTGTTTAGAATTATTGATTCAACAACTCAAGGAGAGGTTCAAAATGTGATCTTATTTTCAGTCTTATTGGAAACTGATACTTTATTTAAGAAAGTATTTCTTGTAATTGTATTATTGTTGGATAAATTAATAGAAATCATGACAGACTTTATAGTACTATTTCACAGAGGAAACACCATAAATACATAAAAAATATTTTTTCCAAGTTGGGTGTGACAGGAAAATAGGATCCTTGTTTGATGTTCTGGGTGCCAAGTTAAAAACTTAAGATGTAGTAAAATTCTAAAAAATCATATTTATAAGAGTTTGTTTGAATTGCAGTTCAAATACTGGTTCTGAATGTTCTTGATAACCTGTATTGGCTACTGACAATTTCACTTGGTTCGCTTTTCTTTCATGTCTGATTACCACAAAATGTACCTGTATTTGAGATCCTTACACTTCTGATAATTTGTGATAATATCGCATATAAAACAGGTAACAGAAGCATAGTGTCCAGATCAAGGAAAACAATTATTCTGCTCTGTGCTATCAAGACCACATCTAGTGCTGGACATTTAAAGATGGATATTGTTAAACTGAAACATGTCCTGAGGAATATGATCAAAATGGTGAGGGGTATGGGTGGAAACCAAGGCCTATCCTATGAGGAGCTATTGAAAGAGTTGGTTTTACTGAGCCTTTATAAAAGAAGAGTAAGGGGAGACATGATAGTAATCTTCAAATATCCGAAGGGCTGTCATATAGAAGATAGACCAGATTTATTCTCTGTTGCTCTGGAAAAGCAGTGGGTGGAAATGGCAGCGAAGCAGGCTTCAGGTAAGTGTTTGGAGAAACTTGGGCAGGGGACAGCCTGCTTCAATAGGTGGTGGGCACTCCTTTGCTAGATGTATTTAAGTGGAAGCTAGATAACTATCTGTCAAGGCTGCTGTTGTTGCTTCCTGCACTGTAGATCTTGCACTACAGGAGATTGGACTAGATAACTTCCAATACCTCTTTAAACTTTGATTTTGTGGTTACCGGTAATTCATTATATAAAGGGCTAATGTTTAAAACACTAAAGGATAAAAATTGATGTAGTCATAATTCTAAAAATAAAAAACTCCACAGCAGATCCCTCAGCTGTGGTGTAAGTCTGCTTTCTTCCCGGCTTTGCAGTTTGACAAATGTACATGCATCCAGCACTGCTTCAGCTGTTACCCTTTTTTCTTCACCAATGCTTAAGGCAGGTTGCCTGTCCTTCACTGAACATTTGTAAAGTGTCATGTAAAATGCTTATACATATTTACATTCGTTTCTTAGCTTGGAAATAAAAAGAAGCTTTTTAAATTATGCAGTACTCCTCTGGAAATTGAGTGGTGAAGGCTTCTTGGTGACCTGTTGGAGGCCATCAATCAGTGCTTTCCATGACCAGCTTCTGCTGCAAACTTGCAGAATTTATTACTATTTTTTAAAACTTCCGGGAAGAGGAAGGGTAGTTTGCTTTGAATGCAGTAAAAATGCTTGCAGGTCAGCCCCAGTATGCTAATTGCATTTATTTATGTAAATTCTGTACTGCCCTTTGATGTCAGTTTTCAAGGCAGTTTACAGATAAAAATGTGAATGCAAAAAATAAATTAAAACATCAAAAACAGCAGTTAAAATTAGGAATAAGTACTTCGAAAAGCCTTTTTTTAAAGCATAGGAAGGGGGGAAATGACATGTTGCAGCTTATCACTGTTATCAGCACTGCCCCTCCTGGAACTAGAGCAGCACAGTTGTGGAAAGCAGCGACAGCATTGGCTCCTCCCAAGTGGCCCAGGTCATCTTCTATACATTTTTGCATAATAGGAATGAGCCAAATTATGAAGGCAGTGTGAAAAGGCGCCATTACATAGTATAAATGTGTGCGCACATGTGCACACACAGTCAGAAATGTTCAAGTGACATAGTAAGCTTCTCAAATGATCAAGATTTAAAGATTTTCACTAATCTCGACTCACAACAGAGAAATCTATTTATGGTTCAGTGCACATCTGTGACTATGAGTAGCTTAAGAGATATCAGGACTGAGATTCAAATATGTGTGCTTTCCAAAACATCTGCTGTCATGATGTGGATTAACGCATACTTTAAATGCTTATGTATGTGCTTGGTGAGTAGCCTCTATTCGGCCCTGTTTTTGTATTGACCCAGGATGCCTCCTCAGCCTTTGCTTATTCTCTTACCCAAACCGGTGTAGACGTGTCATGTTTTTGCACTTTCATAACTCAATCCATGGGAAAGTATCTACAATACATTCCCCCTTTGAAGCCTAATATTAGTCAGGACCTGGTAGTGCTACATGATATGGATGAAAGGTTGTGTTAAGAAAGATTGCAGTACAAGGCAGAGCAATCGAGGGAGGCGCTGTGGTCCATCACCCTAGTACCCAGTGTTATATTGATCTCATGGCCTATCTAGTTCTTGACTGCTGCTATAGATTTAAAGCCTCAGGCAAACCAGGGCCATGTGCAGTGCTGTGCTGATTACTTTTTTACATTTTTTAAAAAGTGCAGCATGTTTTCTGCTGGTGGGTAGAGTGAGATATTAAATTCTATTTACTTGAGAAAAAGCCGGCTGTTTAGCTTCATCAACAGGCACTTTGGCCATGATGAAGCAATATGGGCATATAAGATCATAAAGGAATAAAAATTCCGGATCCAAGAGTGGAAAGGCTTATAAACTGGCAAGACATAAAGCTTTTATTAGCCCGCTGATATCCCTAATTGATATAAACATGAAACTCAGCACAGGCCCCAGTACTTAGAAGATATGCATCTAAATAATATTTAAATGGATACTCACAGTTTAAAGCCCACAGGAGGGTGATTGTACTTGTTTTAATTAAATGAGCTGAACCCCCCTGGATAATGGTGCATTATTCCTCCCAAATAGAATAGTATTTGTGCATAAGATTTTTTCTGCTTGGCTGGGACAGTAAAAAGCCAAATGCTAGTACTGTGCTGAGATCCATGAGATTTGACCTTGTATCACTGGTATTTTTGTATATTGTTATCTCTGCTTATGTGACCTTCTGGCAGCTGATGCAAGGAACAGACACCTTACCCACTTGATGTGCAATTTTTGTTGGGGAAGTGCAGTGCTGCTGTCTGCTCAGCTGTAAGCCCAAACTATTGCAACCCCAGGCTGTTGATTGATCTGCAATCAGGTGGGAAACGAACAGTGTTATGGTCACCACACTGTCGCTGAGAGGGAGGCAGCTGGTACCAGGAAAGTGTATCTTCATGACAGACTGGTTTCATTGAAACCACAGCTGTCTGAGAAAGGGAAATAAAGAACTTCACGGGCAGGAAGTACTTACAGGACATGGAAGTCCAGAGGAAGATGGACCGGTGAAAACTGGACAACTTTTATCTGGTCCCTGGTAAGACCCTGGAAGGCTAGTAAGTGATACTGGAATAATTTTACAGAGAAGGTGTGAGGTTTCAGAAAGCCTCCCCCTGGGAGAGCAATAAGGGCAAGAGGTGTATGAGAGAGAATGGAGGGTAGAGTCAATAGGGAGTAGAGAAATGCGAGGTCAAGAGGAGAAGAGACCGAGAGACAAAGGCTATCCCATGGGTGTTCTACCCCATACTTGCTGACTTGGGGCAGGCCGAGGACACCAGCAGCCTAATTATTATTTATATCCTATTTTTTCCGCTGAATTCGGTCTAGACAGAAACGACATCTGGGTGGATAATCAGAGAAGCCTGTGAAGCTAGGATTGGAGACAGCTGTCATCACTGAGTACAAATTCAGTACCCCCACCTATCAGAAAGCAGGTTGAGCTTCTGCCTCTCTCAGAGCCAGAGAACCCACTTACCTGGGATCCTGAAGTTCCTCTACAACTCTCCCTTCCCTGAGAGTAATGCTGCTAATATGATAACTTACCAGATTCTGAAACCAGGGCTGGAACTTGAGGAAACAAACAAACAAACACACAGAGTAAAGCAGTGGTGCTGTGAATTCCTGCCCCCAGACCCTTTCACATATATTGTTTATTGGTTGGTTGACTATAATAAACATTTGATTGGTAAAGTGATTGAACAAGACTATTGTGTGATGTAATGAGGCCTAGTTGCTATTGGGCCATAAACCTCAATATATCTGCCTTCCTACCTCCTAAGGCACTCAGAGAACAACAGAAAAAAAATAAGTGATTTACCAGTCATAGTTATACTTTTGTGAATTATTCTAACAACTCCTTATACGTTATTAAAATGCAGCCTTTTTGTCTCTGTACTTCCAGAATTGTATAGCCCCTTTGACTTTGTAAGCTGAAAAACTAAACAGAATGTCATTGTTTATATCCTTTAGGCAGTAACACCCAATTTTGTAGCAGTTAAGGATTTCCACAGGAACTCTTTCTGGAAGTGGGTGGATTGCAGCTAGCAGAGCTGTAATGCACAATTCTTGTTTGTGTACCCTTTCTGTTCTGCTAATAAGAAATTTTATGTGATTTGGATAATAGGCGTTTTCGGAAGCTGCATTTCATGACGTTGGTAGTTAAGGGAACATATTTCTGCCATAATCAGTTTGACTGACTTTGGGCCAGAGCCTTACCTACAACATTGTTGTTAGATTGAAAAGAGTGGGATAAAAATATGATAAATCTGTTTTCTGATTAAAAACATGACTGTAAAAACCAGTCCATGTTTACTTCGCATGTATTTCTTACTGGAACCTGAGGTCTTTGAGGCTGGGTAGCAAGTAATCTTGCACCCTGCGTTGTGAATACAGTGGTGCCCCGCAAGACGAATGCCTCGCAAGACGGAAAACCCGCTAGACGAAAGGGTTTTCCGTTTTTGAGCTGCTTCGCAAGACTATTTCCCCTATGGGCTTGCTTTGCAAGACAAAAACGTCTTGCGAGTGTTCCGATTTTTTTTCACTTCCCCCCCTTTTTCTAAGCCGCTAAGCCGCTAATAGCCTTTTAGCCGCTAATCCGCTAAACCGCTAATAGCGCTAATCCGCTAATAGGGTTGCTTCGCAAGACGAAAAAACCGCTAGACGAAGAGACTCGCGGAACGGATTAATTTCGTCTTGCGAGGCACCACTGTAGCTGGCTTCATCTGCAAAGTCCATAACACCAGTGGACACAAACTACTGTAGCCTTAAAGCCAGTTAGGAGTGTACAGTACAGTTTGAGGGAATTATTTACATATGTCTGTTTTCTGTAGTTGCACACTAATCATAATATTTCCCAGTACATACAGTACACATTTTTTTGAAGCGGCACAATTCCAGAAACCAGTCTTAATCAGTTCAGCAGAGCTTGCACCCATGTAAGTGGGGTCAGGCATTTAACCTGTGTTCTCAGTATGCTTAGCATAGGTCTTGATAACCAGGACAACAAATTTGTGTAGTGGTGCACCAAAGGGGGAGAAAAATTAAATTGCCTCCTTTGATGGAGAAAACCATTAGATACAACCTGTAGATGGGAATTCTAAGAATGCCCAGAATTGGCAGAAATGTCATCAGTTCATTTATCTTAATGAACATCACTACACTTCCCTCCCCTCAAATAAAGAAACCCCTGTAGTAGTTTGGAGTGATATCAAGATTGCTGAACCTTCCACTGAACCATAATATAATTAAAACACTTGACGTTTTCATACGAATGTTCTTAAAAGTTTTTTTTGTTTTTTTTTTTTGTTCATGATTGGAGATAACTGTTTTAGTTTTATAGGCAGGTTGATTATGAGAGATTCTGTATAATGCCTCTGTTACACTGTAGAATGTATGAAACTATAATAGGGATTTGTCTAAGGAATGGATCCATGTGCTCCTCAGCAGTTTACATTTCCAATCAGGTGGGGAGTGGGGGGCCCATGATGGATTCATTGATCCCATTGTATACCTTTCCCTGTTGCACAGCTGTTTACACCTCCAGTTAGCTGGGCACCCCAGAGAAGGGAGGCAAATCAGCAGGTGTGGGAGGAAGGGGCTGATCTAATCACATTTAGCATATGTTTTTAATGCAAGCACATCTTAAATTCCCTGACTGCATCTATCCTGACATTTCTTGGGACACGCTTTCTGACAGTTTTGACTTGGGGTGGAGTACTTCATTGACCTGCTAACTATAACCTGTCATGCTTATAGATACAACAAAAATAGTGGGAGGTGTCCAGTGCTGCTGTTTTGCTTGTGCAAGAAAGTTCAATTTGCACAATGAAACTTTCCCTTACTTTGTTCTTCCTTACAGCCCCCTCCCCCCGCCCCGGCAGACCGTCAAAACCTGCTCCAGAAGATTGGAGGGGGGGACACACAGATACCCCGAGCAAATGTGTGGGAATGTGTGCAGATAGGGGAGGGAAGATGGAAGCCAGAATAAGCATAGTACAGCTCAAAGCAACAATCAGTATTGCAATAAAGACAATTTTTTTGTGTAGTTGAAGGCCGGATTATTAAACAACCAAACCCTGAAACTGATAAAATCTTAAAGTGCTTCAGAGTTATAAAGCAAGACACCTTGCCAGCCTGCACTATCTGTAATTGTAATTGATTTTTTTATTTTACAGTTTTTTTTTTGATCATACTAAAACTGAAGGCTCACTAAAGATGTATGCATAGAATAAGTATTAAATACAAATCTGGCTGTAATTCTGGCTTCTTAAGAAAACTGGCCCACTGGCAGCAATAGTCACATGATTCAGTCCTGAGACAAACCAAGCAAAAACATGTTGATCTGAGCTGAGACCTGTGTGCCAGTTCTGACTCCTTCTGGTCTGATTTTACCAGGCATGGGAAATATGCCCAGGCTACCTCCACGCTGGGCTACTGCAGTGCATTGTATAAGGGGCTGCCTTTGAAGACTCCCATTAGTACAATGTTATGGGGGACCCCCCCCAAAAAAAATAGCTGCTGTGGGGGCTCAGCTTGCCACAAGTAACTTGCCAGTGAATTCTGATCAGCCCCAGTCACCATAGCCAATGGTCAGGGATGATGGGAATTGTAGCCCAGCAACTTCTTGAGGGCCCCATCACTGTTTATGAAAAACGGGATATTGGTATGTGTTTTTCTGAAGTGGGGGTGTTTTTTTTTAAATGTCTGAACGTATTGATATGATATGTTCTAACCCAGCTGCTCCTAAACTTGTGAAGCACAGGAATTGGTGAGCAGATGGAACAGCTGATAGAAGCAAACAGGCATTCAGGCTATGCCTAAGTTTTCCAGATGTTTTTCTTTTTTTAAAAAAAGAATCTTCTAGAATTTTGCACTATCTCTTACTTCAGAAACCACACTTCCTATTTTCTTTTTTCTTATAATTTTGGTATAGTGATTCTAGGTTTGCCTCTTGGTAGAAAAGTTGCTCTGGGGCTTTCATATCCTTTTATTTTGCTGCTGTACGTAGCTCATTGGTACAGAAGACACACAGTTACCGAGGCTGAATATCTCTTGAAATGAACATGTGCAACCACTAAAATTAAACAACTCTGTTGCTTTTTGTAGCTGATCATGTTAAAGCATGGTTTTTCTAAATGCTTCATATGGTACTGGAATTGTGATTTGTTGTATTTGTGTTTCTGTAATTATTTATGCAGATGAGAAATTTAAGTGTTCATAGTATAATATGAAAGAACTAAAACAACTGTAGCTCAACATTTATGTAGGGCTGTTTTCTAAACTTCAGATTAAGCTGACTATCAATATTCCGATTCAAGGATATTCTGTAAAATTTAAACCTTTTAGTATTATGTATGGAGTCATAGAAATGGAGATGGAGGCTGGGAGTGTTCAGTGTAAAAAAGGAGCAAAATGAGTAACGTGTGTATTTTCATACTGTGCAGTTTAATCGCCAGGCAGTTTAAGTTACAGTGGTACCTCTAGTTATGAACTTAATTCATTCTGGAGGTCTGTTATTAACCTGAAACTGTTCTTAACTAGAAGCGTGCTTTTGCTAATGGGGCCTCTTGCTGCTGCTGTGCCACCGGCACACGATTTCCATTCTCATACTGGGGCAAAGTTCTCAACTCGAGGTAACACTTCCAGGTTATCAGAGTTTGTAACCTGAAGCGTTTGCAACCAGAGGCATTTGTAACTTGAGGTACCACTGTATAGCCTTTCAAGATCAACAAGCCAAATGCAACTACAGTGGTACCTCAGGTTAAGTACTTAATTCGTTCCGGAGGTCCGTTCTTAACCTGAAACTGTTCTTAACCTGAAGCACCACTTTAGCTAGCGGGGCCTCCTGCTGCCGCTGCACCACCGGAGCACAATTTCTGTTCTCATCCTGAAGCAAAGTTCTTAACCTGAAGCATTATTTCTGGGTTAGCGGAGTCTGTAACCTGAAGCATATGTAACCTGAAGCGTATGTAACCTGAGGTACCACTGTACTGCAAACTTTCACATAAGCACTGCTGACAATTAAGTGAGAACATAAAATGTAGCTTGTTTAGGCAGCACATTGGCATGTGGCAAACACTAACTGTTCCAGTAAGAGAACATAAAGAAGGCATAATCAAGGGAGAGTAGAAATGGCGGTGGAGCTTGCTGAGCTCAGACTTTGATATGAGCTTCAGAGGCACATAAGACTTGCCTTAAGGAAGAGGTGAGCTTTACAAGCCTCAATATTAAAATTTTTGCTTGAAGTATAATTGGAGCCAGAGATAAGGAATTCCAGCATCCTTTTGTGATCCCCAGAATACCCTACCTGCTTTCCTCAAAATAGTTACCGGTTAGCAGTGTTGGGTGGCACATGGTGATAGGGAAAGAGGAAGGTCTGTTCCTCTCTCCCCTTTCTTTCTAGTGACCTGGCATTATGCATAGCCATCACTCTTCTTGCTGCCACTGGCCAGGAAATATTTAATGGGTGCAGGGCATTTGGAGGAATCAAGAAGCTGATGGGCTAAGGGTGCTGCATGTATTTTAAAGAAAGCAATATACAGCAACTTATATACTTCTTTTTCATTATGTATACATAGACATAAACAAATCAAAGGAAAATGGAAAGGATAATGCTATTATTGGCAAAATTTATGTTATTATTAATATCCTGTTTCCTGATTGTCTTGGAAAATAAGACAAGTTATTGTTTGGCCAAGCCAGTGAGTTTGCCAGTGGGTGTGAGCTTGCCATCTCTAATGGAGAACGATGAGGACAAGTTAGAAGGTATGAATGCTAACCGAGACAAGTGTAGATATTTGTGTAGTTTAAATTTATTCTACAATTGCTTCTGTGTTGGGTATGTTAAACATGGTCTCTCCAAGTGTCCAAGTTCAGCTCTGCTAGAAAAAGTTTCTGACTTTGGAAAGGTCTGTGCAGATTATTGTTGGAGAGATGAAACTTTACTACAGTACCGTATATAAATTATATCCAGGTGTTTTCAGTGTAGCAATTAGAAAGAAATCTGTATCTTATTTACCAAGTCTTAGATCTTACCATTCCTGTTTGCATTACTTATGCTATCCAAACCAAACATATGTTAGTGCAATGTAAGATCATATTCCACATAATTTTTCATGACTGGCTAGAAAAACTGCTAATGTTTGCAATGGCTTTCCACACAGTGACTCTTGTGTCTTGAGTTAGCACAAATGGTGTCTTTCTATCTATCTATCTATCTATCTATCTATCTATCTATCTATCTATTTATTTATTTATCAGTGTATAGTCAGGGCTTAGCATGCAAAGCTTTTTACAGGAGGAACACACTTCTCTATTTTCTAGTTCCTCTATTATGAGAAAAGCATGTCTTTCCAGTCAAGTCCACTATTTCATTTTATTATCTGTATCTTGGGACAAATGCTAGCATCGACTCTTTAGCACAGGCTTCCTCAAACTTGGCCCGCCAGATGTTTTGAGACTACAATTCCCATCAACCCTGACCAGTCCTGCTAGCTAGGGATCATGGGAGTTGTAGGCCATAAACATCTGGAGGGCCGAGTTTGAGAAAGCCTGCTTTAGCAGAAGCAAAAACAGATGAAACACTCTTCATCCAAAAATGGATCCAGAGTGGTATAGAAAGGAATATGAAATATCCAAATACAATATAAAACATAACAAGAAATGCAGTACAATTAAGAGGAATAAAACCTTTCAATTAGGTAAAAATACCATGATCTAAAATGACTGGACAAACAAAGGTTTTTACCTGGTGCCTAAAAGCATACCTCCCTCAAGAGGGCATTCCGCAGTTGGGGCACCACCACAGAGAACACTCTTATTATTTTATACCTATGTAATGCAATTCTCCTAAAGATGGGCACACTGAGAATGGCCTCCTGACAATCTTAATACACAGGCAGGTTGATATAGGAGATATTTTGCTGACGGCCCACTGGCTAATCTGTATGCATTGAAGGCTAACATTTCCCTCTTCCTCACATTGGCCCAACAAAGCAGCAATAATGCACAAGTTCAAATGGCATGTAAGAATATCTCAGAACTGGTACTTGATGCACTCTAGCTTTAGATTTGCTAAAAATATAATAATCCCTCTCTTAGAAGCAGTCTTATGATGTATAGCAGCCCTCCTCAACATCTATCCTGACAAGAGGAGGTTGCCCTTATCATGCTAATTCTTTCTCCGCATCTAGAGATCAGATTAAAGCACTGAGGTGCCCCCACTATACATCAGAATCCCACCTTTGCCTATTTGTCAATATGTTCATGTAAACTCTAGTAGATTCTAAGGCTTGCTGATTATTGATGATTGTCCATAGCACAGGGCTCTTCCACAAATGTTCTTAAGTTAGGTTAGGCTTAAAAAACAAAAAATCTGAGCCGGCAAAAATCTTTCTTGGCAAAGCTTATTTCATTTACTTAATGCTAGATGCCTGACAAAACGCTACTTCCTATTATCTTTAACATCAAGTACAAATGATGTTGCCAGTACATTCATCAGGTTGGTGTGTGGTGACCAATAAATCTAGCTCAGTAAGTACCAGATCATTATAACTTGTCTTTGTTATTCACTTCATTAACATCAATCATGATGGTTGCTTCTGGTATTCACATGGTCCCAGACTAATTCTCTAGGAATTCAATAGCAATCCATCATTTATGCTGTATGGTATTATGTTGCAAAAAAATCTGAAGCATTTATAAGAAAGGAATATTCCAGTGCAAATGACAATCTCAAAAGGAAATGTTGAACACCTGCTGTTCTGAAGTGCTATAAGTTCTTTACTTTTACTAGGTGTTTGCTTCTTCTCTCTTAAAATAGGATTTTTTCTTTCACCTGGCTGTTTCCTCTATACTGAACCTTGTATTCTGTGAACATGCTGTGAAACAGTATGTAGTAGAAGACAGCACATTTATTAGTTTTTATTAAAGTTTTAACTTATTTGATTCAAGAGTTGGATCAATTATGCAATATGTCTTCTGGAATAAGCTTCTGCCAGTGAAGCAGCTCTCGTTTAGCTTTTGCCAACCTGATGCCCTCCAGACATTTTGGACTACAGCTCCCCATTAGCCTCAGCTACTATAGTCGTTGTAATCCAATACACCTGGAGGGCACCAGGTTGGCAAAGGTTGAACTATAGAATGAATTTCTAATGCAGCAGAGCTGATATTGGCAAAAAAGCTCATGTTAACAAGTGTACATATCTCCCAGGCCTGGAAGCTAGATATTGTTGGTGCTGTTATTTGTGTTTATATGTATACTGGAGGTAATTTTCTAGATAGCTTTTTAAAAAGATTTTAAAATGTATTAGTCACATTCTTTAAGCCTGCATTGGTTGTTTTCAATGTCAGTTTATACATAAATTTACAGTTAATTGTACATTGTTCTTCCAACAGATCAGTAGGTATTGCTTATGATTTCTGACATTGTTGTCTGATATATAGGGCCTTTTCAATAATCATTGGTGGCTATTTACTGATTTTTTAAATTTTTTAATATATTTTTATGGCTTTTAAATGCATTTCCATAGGCTTTGTTGCTAGGTTTTTAAAATAGGCCTTTAACTTAATTACAGATTTTCAAAATAAAGGTATTGATTAAACGTATGTGATAAACATGGCTGGGTCATCCCATTTAAATTATAAATAAAATCTGGTGTATCTACAAGCAGCATTAGCTATGACTCATAAACAATAGAGCAGACTGAAAATAAAAGTAAGTTAAGCTTCTTGTTGTTCATGTTGGCATTGTTATATTGTTTGAACTGTGGCAGTTCCAAGTGAACAAGTGATAAGGTTACTGTTGGGTAAACAGGTTAAAAAAAAAATCCTTGTTTGGAATTTAATCTGCCAGACCTACAGGCTCAGAAGTTTTTCTAATCAGCTTGCCAGGTGCTTTGCATGCAAGTGATTGATCTTTGGCTGAAGTACTGGATAAATCAGAGGTTCCAGTTACTTTCACGTTGTGGGTCTGGCAGCTCTTGGCTCATGCAAGGATTCACAAATACAGTTCTTTATGGCTGGTTTCGAACTCCTTGATCTAGTCAAGAATGTAATTCTCCAAAGGTGGTCTGTTATAGTTATAAAAATTGAAATTTCCTAGGAAATAGTGGTGAGTTGTGGATTGTGTTTGAGAGTGATGGAGGAGCTGCCTTTATTTTTCAGAGTTAATTCTGCAACCTATAGCTGTTTATTCAAGTGTACTTCTACTTATTATTCTTTGAATATGTCTAAGTAACTTGAATGGGGGTTGCAGCTAAATTTATGTACAGCTTGCCTTTTCATAATTTAAAAGCAACATGGTAAAATAACATCTAGAAATGGAAACTTTGGAAGGTTAAAATAAAACAGATTGGCCTGTAAAGAATGATAATGATTAGCTGTGGATAGGGAACTGGCTTTCTTGATCTTATAATAAACTCATGCAATTCAAGCTATGTAGAACAAAGTTGTGAATGATTTTGTTTACATTACAAGAGCTGTGGACCACATGCTATTTATGATACTATGAGGTGGGTAGCAGCTCATAGGAGCCAATTAAATAGCACTGTGTTGCTTCTATCTTATCTATCTCTTGCTACTTCTTCTGTAGTGCTGCCATTTCTGGAGGAATTTTGAAATAGGTTGAGTCCCCTGATTGAAGCTTTGAGAGGGGCAAGATTGTAGCACTTAAAGTCACAACAATAGGTCAACAGCAGAACTTGGCAGACCAGCAAGCAGGCAGCAGCAAAATGCACAGAAGGATAGTCCAGTGTCAGGATCTGGGGATAGTGCATAGTGATTTCCAATAGACTAAGGTACAAGCAACATTTTATGATAATCATGTGGTTTGCCCTTGAGTGCGATAATTTTCTTTATTTCTGTATTTATTTCTTAATTAAATTTCTACCTCTCCGTTCCTCCGGAAGGAGCCCAGGATGGCAAACACCAAAGTGGTAAAACAACATGAATGAAATTATCTGCAGGAAAGTGTATGTTTTAGGCTCACCTCTCCACAGCTTAGACTTCAGTTAATGGGGCATTGAATTTCTTCTACAGCAAGTAGTCAGGCAAAACTAGCGAGCACTCAGGCAAAACTGGTGTGTCCCTTGTTGCAACTGGGAGTGACATAGTGGCAAAAATAGATGCCCAAAACTAAGGAAAAGAGGTCAGTGGTATCCAAGTGTTAGCAAGGAAACACTTGAGGGACAGGAGTAGAGCAGTCTTGCTGCTAGGTAGTCCAGAAACAATATATCTCCAGTTATCAGGATCCTTGATGCCCCAGGCACTCCGTTAGCACACCGGAAGTTTCCAGAGTCCTGGACCATAACATTCAACTATTTTAAGCCTACATTTGGAATTGCTTAATGTAACTGTAAAAAGGTAAAGGTACCTCTGCCCGTACGGGCCAGTCTTGCCAGACTCTAGGGTTGTGCACTTATCTCACATTATAGGCCGGGAGCCAGCGCTGTCCGCAGACACTTCCGGGTCACGTGGCCAGCGTGACAAGCTGCATCTGGCGAGCCAGCGCAGCACACGGAACGCCGTTTACCTTCCCGCTGGTAAGCGGTCCCTTTTTATCTACTTGCACCCGGGGGTGCTTTCGAACTGCTAGGTTGGCAGGTGCTGGGACCGAACGACAGGAGCACACCCCACCGTGGGGATTCGAACCGCCGACCATGCAATCGGCAAAGTCCTAGGCACTGAGGTTTTACCCACAGCGCCACCCGCGTCCAATGTAACTGTAGAACATGGCAAGTAACTTTTCTGATAGCAGGTTCAAGTCTAGTCTTAAGTATGCCCTGAATATCTATAGCCATTAAAAAAGAAAACCCTCCTACCCAGTTAAACAGTCATACTTAGTGTTGCTTTAGTAATTCACTGGCATGCTTACGTTCTGTCTCATTTTATTTCAGTGCTTTCCAACAACATGATTTGAACACTGGTTTGACAGGAGATTCTTGTTGATAAAGTGATGGCATTGTGCAAATAAAAGTGGCTTTCTCAAATGCTTTAGAGTATATCCTCAACACATATCCTATGGATTCAATATTGACAGAGCAGTACAGCAGTAAATCTTTTGTGGATTAATTTGAAATTGGTATTTCGAGTTTCATTTATCTTTATAGTACAGGTAAAAATAAGTTCTGAAGGAAAATAAGCACTGGCTCAGTCAATTAACTTCCAGGTTCTAATACGTTTGCTAATCTTCTGGTATATTGACAGACTACCTTTGCGCTGTTTATAGGTATAACCTGTATGCTAATATAAACATAAAGATTTTATTATCTGTTCTTGCTTTTAAACACTGCTTATGAAGTTTCTGGATGGCTTTTAAGGTTTGACATCATTCACTAGCTCAAATGCAAACATGTTTGCCTGGGAAGACGCTTGAATATTGGGGAAATGTTCTTGTCCACAAAAACAGTTCTTTAAAATTAGTAGGCACTATAATTCTTCAAGAGCTTTTTACATCAAGATGACAAACTCTTCACATTGCATTTAAAATAGTTTATTCATGTCCACTGAAAATGGTTTAATAATAACCATTCCTTTCTTATTTTTTCTATAGGATGGATCATTGGGCAACATTGATGACCTGGCTGAGCAATATGCAGATTATTATAATACCTGCTTTACTGATGTATGTGAGAGGATGGAAGAGCTTCGCAAACGTAGGGTTTCCCAAGACCTTGATGTGGTAAGTGGATAAGTAATAGTGCCCACTGATACTTGCATTAATAGTGCAAGCTAATGCTCATTTTAAGAGCTCAGGAATGTTTAGCCTCGTGTCTAGGAAAGCGGTATTCAAGATCAGTTTTGCATTGTGTTGAATACTCAGATATAATCTTTGTTAAGTAGAAATCCATCCATTTAATAGTATTCTGGAAGGGCTGGGGAGGGGGACGTATTTTAAATTATACTTTAACCCAGTCTTCCCCCAACCTGGTGTCCACCTGGTGTCCCCTAGATGTTTTACACTGATCTCCTAAGCAATTTTTTCTTAGCCCCTACTCCTTTCAAGAGCTCACTGATTTTGATGGAGTCAACAAAAAGAAAAAAAAGAAACTAGATTGGGGTGGATGAAGAATTCTGAACCTTTATGTCTAGTCCAGCACCCTGATGGGGATGCATATTGATCTGATGATCAAGGAAGCACCAATCATCTAATGAGTGGAGTGGGTGATTTGCATCCCCATCAGCTGAGGTTCATCGCTTGATGATATCAGCTGAGGTTCATCGCTTGATGATGACCTTGGTGCACACTGAACTGGGTGGAAAGGATTAAATTTACCCAGCTAGCTCACTTCCCTGAGGGCAACTCACCAGTCATCACATTTTATTGCCCGGGGATGGAGGGAATAACACCCCTTTCCTCAGCTGATCTACATGGATCTACTGAGGAAGGGGATGATGTGTGTTATGTCCATGTGCATCTGTAGTGAGGTCACACCCACTGCCAGCATGAGGCTTCCAGTGGTTTGGCTGAGGGTGAATGGGCCCTTGGGGCAAGAAATTTTAGCTACACTGCTCTAAAGCATATTAGGTTAAGAAGCTGGTCAGTTCAAATCTGACGATGGTGTTAGCTAAACTCACAAGGATGTTCAACCAGTAGATCTTGATCTACCAGTAGATCCCCGGCTGACCCTGGTAGATCGCAGGATCCTTATTGTGTACAAAAAGTTATGGGGGGAAGCTAAAAAACTGTGCAATCCTCCCCTCAAAAAGCTCAACAACTCTGGGCAATCCACCCATCCCACGCACGTCACACTCCTCGTCCCTTCAATGACAATGGGTAGATCACTGCCACTTTTTTAATACTGGGAGTAGATCACAGTGTCTTGGGAGTTGGACATGCCTGAATTGCTAAAGAAAGAGCCATACCTCAGTGGTAGAGAATATGCTTGGGACACAGAAGGTCCCAGCTTCAATTCCAAGCATCTGAAAGTAGGACTTTGAGAGATCCTTGTCTCAAACTCTTAAGAGCTGCTTCCAGTCAGCTTATACTGAACTAGAAGAACCAGTCTGTGACTCTATATATGGCAGCTTCCTGTGTTACCTAGTTGTTGTGGTTGTTGGGCAGGAAGATTAGTGTTGAAGCCATGCTTATCAAAGTCACAGTGCTGGTTGATGTGTGTTTGTGATTTCAAAAGCCACATGGGGTTAAAGCACATAGCATGACTTAACTCTTCTAAATTGAATATCTTAATTATTTTTTGCGGCTGTGCAAGAGAGTACACCATTGTTGTGAGTCATGAGGCATATGACAGTCTTTTATTGTTCTTTGAGTCACTACATTATTTGTCATTATCTGGTTACACAAATTTACTTTCAGAGATTGACACAATAAAAAATGCAAGATGCGTGCAAGCCGGGCTGACCTTAGCTATTTTCTCCTCTTAGACAAACTAAATTCTTTGTTGCCTCTCACACAATAGTGAGGATTGTGCCAACTCTTTGGGAAAATGTACGACTAAGTCAGTCATGTCTTATACATGATGGAGGGAGACTGTGGCTCAGCAGGGCACATGTGACTCTCGACACATGTGTTCTAGGCTGCACAGTTCTGACCAGCTAAGCATCATAGGGTTGAAAAGTCTAGGAAGGACCCCTTTCTAAAACAAACACCTTTCCATGCTGCATAATACCACTTTTCCATTGATTTAGTCCTGGTATTCTGTAAATGTGGTACTGAGCTAGGGCTCAGTTTCACTGACCAAGCTATGATGATCAGCCTTGCTTTACAGTGGTGGTCTTGGGGGAGATCTCTTCTCTCTTTTTGGTGGCCTATTAGGATGAAAGGCTCAGTGGTCCTTGTGAGATGTGGGGTGAGCTGCATCTTCCACGGGCCACCAGGGCTTTCATCCTGATATGCAAAATACCAGGGAATCAGAAAGAGGAGCCATTCCTCCCCATCTCCTTCTCCTAATGTAGTGCTGCTGCTGCTGCTGCTGCTGCTGCTGCTGCTGCTGCTGCTGCTGCTGCTGCTGCTGCTGCTGCTGCTGCTCACTCCACCAGTGGCCGTTGTTGTTGTTTAGTCGTTTAGGCGTATCCGACTCTTCGTGACCCCATGGACCAGAGCACGCCAGGCACTCCTGTCTTCCACTGCCTCCCACAGTTTGGTCAAACTCATGCTGGTAGCTTCAAGAACACTGTCCAACCATCTCGTCCTCTGTCGTCCCCTTCTCCTTGTGCCCAGTTAATCTTTAAGGAGAGGATCTTTTGAGGAGAAAGGGCTTGGTGGCTGCTGCCGCTGCTTCTTTTGAAAGTCTGATTGGTTCAGAAAATAAGCCATTTCCCTGTGCCCCCAGAAATAACCCTGCTCATTTCCAAGCCAGTACAACACAAGACAAGTAGGAGGAAGCTTGCCTATCTACAATTGTTTGTATTGTTCTAGAGTTGTCTGGGGCATGCTGTCACTTGGGAAGTTTCATTTGAATTTCTGGTGCTCTGTTTTTGGCAAGGACTAACAGTGCTCCATTTGCAAGTTCACACAGGGAACCATGCTGTCCCGGCCCAAAGCATGTAAAATGAAAAATTGCTTTTGACTTGGCAGATGCTCCTTCCTGCACAAGGCGAGAGCGTGCCCTCAGAAACTTTTATGTGGTTACAGAGGCCTTACGTGGACATATTCTCGCTTCACAAAGGGCACTATCAAGACTGGAACTGACATAAAAAAACTTAACATGCTTTTATTTTCCTTTGGCTGTTGTCTCTTCCTTTATGAGTTTCCCCGCAATCTTGGATTTCTGCTCAGTCCCTGTGGTAATTATGGAAAACCCAGGGAATTTTTTAAAAAATGCATGTTTCCTCTTTTTTGCCACTTGCATGTGGCTCTTGGCACACGTGTTCCAGGCTGCACAAATCTGACCAGGGGCTTTTCAAGTATTTGATTTCATTTCTTCTATTACCGAGACATTGACAAAACAAGGAATGAATGGTTTGATCCTTGCTAGACAAGGAAGTAGGCAAGTGATAAGACCTGGTCTGAACACACACGATTCAACAACTTTGCTGAAGCCAAGTATGTTTGAATTTTGGACAATGTCTGGATGCTTTTCTGCCTGGGGACCTATGTAAGCTACCTTAAACTTCATGGAAGAAAGGCAAGATATAAATTGAATTAATAAGGAATGATAATAGTAGATCATATATTTTGTTAACTTGATATTGGTAGAACAAATCCCAAGTTTATAGTAGCCTGCTAGAGATACGGCTCTCTATATTCATTGCCATGGCTATGAGTCTTCACAGGGTTGCCTCCAACTAAATCCCTACTTCAAGAAGACCCATTGCAATTAATAAACATGAGTTGTTCATGCCCATTAATTTAAATTGGTCTACTCTAAGTAGGACTAATGTTGAATACATCTCATATGCTCAGTTTTCTTTAATCCATGATTTCTGTCTTCTGCATAGAATATCCAAAGTATTTCCAATTGTTACTGTGGCTAAACTGCTTTATAAAGCTATTTTATACTTTATTCAAAACATTGAGATCTTTTGTTAATTTTAGGTTTGTTAACATCCTTAATTTTCACATCAAGGCTGTCCAACAATTGCCCAAGGAAAGTGTTTTAAGCTCCAGTGTTAAATTATAGGTTAACACTGAAATATACCCCATACAGCATTTAAGAACTCATAATGTGCAGAGTTCAGAACCTCTTTCATGACAGGGTAGATTGAATGGAATAGTGGAGCAGTTCCACAGTACCATTTTATCCTCCAAACTGCAGGGCATTGACTAATCCAGATAACAACTGAGAGTAATGAAATCTTTTGCCAGCCACTCAGGAATTTTGGAAGGCAGCTTCTGGCAGTTTCTTTGCCAGTTAATGAAGCATAGTTTATAGGAGGAGAACTCCCTTCCATTTAAACAGATGGGCCTAATTTGGCGCTCATCATTACACAGCTGACAAAGGTTGTTTGGAAAAAGTCATGTGTGTTAGATTAGTTCACATCAAAGGTGTGGAACTATAAGGTGTGTTAAAAAGATACGAGTAAATGCAAGTCTGAACTGCAGGTGATTTACCTGGTTTTATGGTTTGTCTAACCTCAGTGGAGAAAACTTCTTCATTCCTACATCTCTTCCAACAATAATAAGGGCCAGCTTCCCTGCTCAGGGGCAAGTTGACATCTTCCTCAAAATACATCACTGAACTTTTCCTGGCAGGGCTCTTTTGCCTTTGAAACTTGCGTAACAGACAGCAAGTAGCTCTGTCGCCATACTGCAGGGATGGAAATCCTGTGGTACTCAAGATGTTACTGGAGTACAACTCCCATCAGTCTCAGACAGCATGACCAATGGTTATAATTGCACTTCTAATTTTACTTCAGTGAAATTGTAGATATTGATAATTTATAACAAAAGTCATTGATTTTAAAAGCTGGAATCTTGCTTGAATACTACGCTGGTCTGTGGAACAATTTAGAATTAATGAACACCCAGGAGTCCTCTACATGTTCAAAAGTTTGGTGTGTTCATGTGGTAGTTTTGCAATCACAAATATATAGTGAGCTGTTGAGCCTGTAAATGGGATGTCATTGATGGAATTTAGCCGGACATCTGCTTAAAATAATGTTTTGGCCAGCAAATTGACATTGTGAAGATGGCACCTTGTTAGTGATCCTATCTGTTTCCCTTCTAAATTTGGAACTGCATCCATGCACTTCACTGACAAAAAAGTTTGTACTGCTATCATCAGAGCATTGAGGAGGAAATATAGCTGTGAAAGAGCAAGTTGTGCTGTGCTGTCTCATCCATCACTGCCAGTGGCCAACTAGCATCTGATTCCACAATGTTTTATTGTGGTTACAGATAACACAAGGCAGAATCTCTACAGCATAGACGTTACCGTACAGTTTATGTTAATGGCAGTGACAGTTCAGCACAAATTATATGCTTTGTAGGAAATGAGATCTGGGTATAATTGTGGTTATCATAATTATGGCCCCAATCCTATGACTCAAGACTGTTAGCAAATAGTCATAATAGATGATATACCAGGACATAAGACATTGTGATATTAGGCTGCTGTTGTAAATATTATATGCTTGTTTGGTAGGAGGTATACCAGCACACATGGTTCATTAGTAGATGCTAGTCTTCTTCAGAATGTATCATCCATATACAGAAAAACCCCCACAAAGAAAAAAAGTATTTCAAAATGTGATATGTAGAATATATGCTGAAATACAAAAGCAAAAAACCATAGTTTAGTATGCTTCTGTCATGATATTCTGAGGCTGCTGCCAAATATATTTGCTCACAAATAGAGTAGAAACCTCACATGCCACTGTCTTTCAAGAAACTTTGTATTGAAACAAGGTAATGACTCCCTCTAAGATAGGTTTGTGCATTTGTTAACTAAGGCTGTAATCCTATACATGTTTGCCTGAGTGTCAGCCATACTTACTTATAGGCTTGCTTCTGAATAGACATGTTTTGCATTATTCTGTTAGTATTTTAATCCAACTTTTACCAACTTGGTGCCCTACAGATGTTTTGAAGTACAACTCTCACCAGCCCAAGACAGTCCTAGTTTTAGTCCAAAAGTTATGGAGGACACCAGGTTGGTGAAGGCTGGTTAAGTCACTGTATTGGCACCAGCAGTATCTTACAAATGTGTTTTATGCATTTAAAATGTCAGCCCAACACCTTGCTTACTATTGTGTGTTTTAGGCATTTGATGATATGCTAATCCATTTGAAGAATGCAGCTTGAAAGAAGTCCATGAGGATCATATGTAGTTCTAGTACAGTTACACTATTGGGGCCATGAAGAAAGCATATGGATAGTAATTAAGTGCAGGTTCCACAATGGATTTACAACCCACTATGAAATATTTCTGAACATCTGGATGGGTTTTCAGTTATGGTTTTTAAAAGCAAAAATGTGTTGTTCTCCAGCATGCATACACACACCAATCTGCAGAGGACAGTTGGTTTAAAATTGAACTCAAAGAGATTTTATCTGCTCCACATACCCTTTGTGGTTTAAGTTATGGTGCCATACCATTTACAGTGCTTTGATCTCTTCATGGTTTGTCATTTTTCAGTATTATTCAAGGTCTTAATTACTGCAAAATAGCTTGTAAACAAAGAATTCTGTGATCATTTGCTATATATATATATATATATATATATATATATATATATATATATATTTGCTTTCGTAGATTTTCACGGGTACAGGAATGCAGGTTTTGGTGTCTTCGGGTGTCTTCCCGTGTAAGAGTTGGGGTGTCTAGGCGACGTTTCGACGAGGTCTCACTCGTCATCTTCAGGCTGGTGCTTTCGGCTTCTTGTTACTAGAACAGAGCAGGGTCTCAGTGTTTGAGTTCCTATAAATACTGTTGAGGGGGTGTGGTGTATAGCCTCCAACGTTCTGGGCAGAGAGGAAGTTCCCAGGTTAATGTGCCTTTTCTTCTTTTGTTCATTAATTACTTGAGGGATATCTTGAGTGATTACTTGAGTGATATTCTGAGTACCACTTAGGAGGGTCATTAGGTGTGGATTAGTTGCTAAAGCTTTCGTGTCTTGACCTCTTGAGCTTGTGAAAAGTTTTTCTGAGAAGATAGCTGTACTGCACTTAGTTGTGCTCTGGCTTGGCTTCGTGTATAGGGGCGAGCTGTGGTTTTGTGCCCTGTGCCAGCCAGATCTGTGTAGGGATTGCAGGGGGGTGCAGCATCCGGAGGTGCCACTATGGTTTGGCTACTGGATGGTGTCTGTAATTTATCTGTGGAGAGGGTCTGGGTTTGGGTCTGGTGTGGTTGATTGGAGATGGCGTTCTGTGTGCCTCTGGTTCTGGTGTCGGTTTTTGTGGGGAGGGCTAATTTCCAGATGTCTGGCAGGCGGGACGTGTCGTCACGCTTGTTCATGTTGTGAGGGTGTTTCTCTATCTCGATGGCTTCCATGATTATTCTCTTGTGGTGATGTTCCATGTTAAAGAGCAATTTGGAATCTGCAAAATTAATTTCGTGTCCTGTTTCTTTCATGTGTTGGTAAAGAGAGGAAGTTTTTTCTTCTAGAGAAACACCCTCACAACATGAACAAGCGTGACGACACGTCCCGCCTGCCAGACATCTGGAAATTAGCCCTCCCCACAAAAACCGACACCAGAACCAGAGGCACACAGAACGCCATCTCCAATCAACCACACCAGACCCAAACCCCAGACCCTCTCCACAGATAAATTACAGACACCATCCAGTAGCCAAACCATAGTGGCACCTCCGGATGCTGCACCCCCCTGCAATCCCTACACAGATCTGGCTGGCACAGGGCACAAAACCACAGCTCGCCCCTATACACGAAGCCAAGCCAGAGCACAACTAAGTGCAGTACAGCTATCTTCTCAGAAAAACTTTTCACAAGCTCAAGAGGTCAAGACACGAAAGCTTTAGCAACTAATCCACACCTAATGACCCTCCTAAGTGGTACTCAGAATATCACTCAAGTAATCACTCAAGATATCCCTCAAGTAATTAATGAACAAAAGAAGAAAAGGCACATTAACCTGGGAACTTCCTCTCTGCCCAGAACGTTGGAGGCTATACACCACACCCCCTCAACAGTATTTATAGGAACTCAAACACTGAGACCCTGCTCTGTTCTAGTAACAAGAAGCCGAAAGCACCAGCCTGAAGATGACGAGTGAGACCTCGTCGAAACGTCGCCTAGACACCCCAACTCTTACACGGGAAGACACCCGAAGACACCAAAACCTGCATATATATATATATATATATATATATATATATATATATATATATATATTTGCGTGTGTGTTTGTGTGTTTAAAAGTCATCACTTGGGACAGAAATCAGAAATGACCAAAATGAGTTGTTGTTGTTTTAAAAAAGGCCCATAGAAAATGTGCTCCTCTAGGTCCTTCTTTACATACATATATAAAACAATTTCCTCCACTTTTTCCTTTTGGGTCCCTGGTAGCTCTGCCACTGGCCTAGTGGCCTGTTGCTTAACTCCAGATTGGTTCATAGTAAGGTACACTCATTCATAACTTGATCAAAGGTGGGTGTGGGGAGCTAACACAGAGGTGGATTTAGGGGAGCATGACTGGTTCGCCTGCATTGTGCACTGAGCTGAGAGGGCGCCACAGGGGATGCCACAACAATGATTTAGAACAGAAGGTGGAGGGAATTTTCATGTCACACAGGGCACCACTGAAATTTGGCTAACATGTATTATTTGAGTGGTCAAGTGAGCAGGGTTGACTTAACCCAGTTGTGCCCCCTCCGAGTTCTTGGTTGAGCATCAACACAAGCTAGAGGACAGGAAGGTATTCCACCCAACAGCCTCTTTGATTGAGTTGGAAGAGCTGGTCTCAGAGGTGGGATTGGTAAATCCTAAAATGTAGTGTCATGGGATTTCAGCAGTCACACTGAGGCTGTCTTGAATGAATCGGCTTCAAACTTCATGGTTTCCATGGGGCTGTCTCAGTGTGTCATTGTCCTCATACATTGGGCAAGGCATACCCTCATTCCAGTCTTTGCCTCAGCATAAGAAGGATGGTCTGCAAGTAGGGATAGTGCAATAACCCAGTTGTCATAATCAGAATGTTTCCTGCTGAGGTTAGGTGTGGCATGAACTGTTTCCACCTATATTGCCTGCCCCATGAGATTTATTGTACCTCAGAGATTCATGAATGCTGTGGGGGATTTTCCAATAGCTAGAGCAAGTGAACTTGCTGGGGAATGGGAACATGTGTCATGCTGTTGACACTGTTGCTTCTGAATTTCCTCTTCAGTGCTGGGGACGAGATCATTATTGGGAGAGGGACAGGTGGAGTGTAACCCTTCTATTTCTCCTTGATCTTTCAGTGGCTTTTGATACCATTTGTCATGGTATTCTACTGGACCTAGCTCTTATGTGTTGGGAGTACGAGACCCTGTGTTACATTTCCCCCAGTCCTACCTATGGGCCTAGTTTCCTAAAATGGCATTGGGTAACTGTAATTCGGTCCCGTGGGTGGTCCAGGGTTCTTTCTTTTCTGCAGGGTTCTTTAACATCTTTATGAGGCCATTGGGAATAGTTGGGGGGGGGGGAGGTGCCACCATTATATGGATAATCCAGACCTCTAATTTACATCATGAACCAGGTGTGGGATTGCAGGTCCTGGACCAGGAATAGGCAAACTCGGCCCACCAGATGTTTTGGGACTACAACTCCAATGATCCCCAGCTAACAGGACCGGTGGTCAGGGATGATGGGAATTGTAGTCCCAAAACATCTGGAGGGCCGAGTTTGCCTATGCCTGTCCTGGACAGTACTTGAATTTGGTGGTGAGCTGGATGACAGCCTAGATTTAGTAAGAGGATGGATAGCAGCCACCTTTTACAGCACAACACTGAATTAAAGGCAACAAAACTGTTCCTCAAGTCTTTCACAGCCCTGCACCATAGTGGTTAGTAGTTAACAAAGCTTATAAATATATTGACCTCAGATTGCCCATGCCAAAAGAGACAGGAGGGTATTTTAGTACGCAGCATAATGATGAGAATTTGTCTGTTACAGAGCTCTTTAAAGAAATAGGGAGAATTGGGTGATAGCAGCCCTGTTTATGCATGTATGCATTCATGCAAAAACAATGCAAAAATTAAATGGAATGCTACCCAGACATGTATTATCTTGTCTCATGGTTTTTTCCTGAAGAAATGGCACACTTTGAATTAAGGCATCAAAATCTTGAAGGTGGTGTCAGAACTGTCAGAATGTCTTTAGTAATACTGTTGTTGAAGTATACATTTCTTTGAACATTGCTATGGAAAAGGGAATGCAAAGAATAAATTTTTGGTTGCTCTATTTTTTTCATTCTTTTAAAAGAATGCTTTCTTTCAATAATTAATTTGAAATATTTTCTGAGCAGGGCACAAATGATATATATATATAAAATCATTATCACATTGAATTTGTTAATGCCATACTAACTGTTTTACGGTCCTCTTGTAAAATGTTTAATTGTTTAATGAATCCATATCAGCAATTTACTAAAACATTTATTACTGGATACAACTGCTTTTAAGCCATAAATCTAACTATTAGTCAAGCAGTATTGTCACAGTTTAAACACAAAACTACAAAATATTGCTGTGTAGTCTCTTCATGAATTAATTTTCTACGAGGAAGGCAGTTGTGCACTGGAGCCAGTGTTCGAAACTCCCATTGTTCTAGGCACATTTTGCGACAGGGAATATCATTAGTGTGAGCAGTTTCTGAGCTCTGGGCGCAGTATCACGCCTAAGATTTCAGATTAAAACTGCAGAGTGGAAGGAAAGGAGGACCTTTTTCTGCCTCCCCACTTCCAGCTGCTCTCTGAAGACTGGAGAAGAGACCCTCTTAAGAATATTAGGGGGATGAGCAAGGGAAGGACTAGACCATGTGTAAAATGAACATAATATTTTAGCTGCAGTTCATTCATTTTCAGCTTTGCATTCTTGTTATTAAAAAAGCACGCCTAGAGATTCCATTGTTGTGCCTATAACCTAGGTTTAAGGTGCTATTTAGCTGCTAGCTTTCATATCTCAGTTTCTAACACTGACTGGAGGGGAAATTAGTTAGCAGAATTTTGTGTTTAATCTTCTTCCTGGTCTCAGCAATTCCCTAATGCCATAGGGTTTCCAGCAAGCAAGGTCATTACACTGAAGATCCAATCAAGGTGCATGTGATCTCTGACCAAAAGACACTGAAAATTACCAGCAGAAAATGAAGATAAACTGTTTCTAGGAAGTTTCAGACTTTGCTTTGTTTGATGGTTTTTGATAAGTCCTGAGCAAGATTGTTTTGTCTCTGAGGTGCCAAGAAGCTGCCCATTTACATGTCCTTTTAGGGCTGTAGCACAAATGTTTCCAACACTGATGTTTAAAGTTACTTAGAATTGGTTCAGGAAAGTGTATGTCACATAGACAATGTGGCTAAATGAAAGAGTTGTTTTATTCATCGTATCATTTTTGCCATTTCTTTTTTGTTTTTGCAGAATGTACTAAATGAATATTTCGTTTTTCAAATGTTGACTAAAACACTCAACTGTTCTGTGAACTAAGAAGCAGATGATTCTGTGGTGTTTGCCTCCACCCACCTTTCCAGCTGCAAATATAATTTCCAGCAGCCACTGGACTTGCAATCCTGAGAGCCCATTTAAGGACATGCAAAGACTTGTGAACCTTCTGTGGGCATTTTAACTCATTGTTTTCTTTTTAACAGCAGCTCCCCAGGCTCCTATGAGTTCCAAAAGCATTTTGTCTAATAGTTTGAGTGCCTGCTGTTCAGTGGTAGGTGTGGGAATTCAGAGTCTCACTGTGTGTACCCTAAGTTTAGAAACCATTGTTTTTTAAATTTAGCTGAGAAATGAAAGACACTTCAGTTATTCCTTTAAAAAGAAAGAAAGATATATTCAAATCGTTTCCCATAGTTTCTTTTCTGGCTCGTGGCATTTACCTTTCAAAGTTTTTTCTGAGTTTTCCCAAATAGGTCTTTCAGTATTAAACACCTTTACTTGAAAGGCAGTGAGGGAACCGCCAGAAGACCCTTGGAGGTAACTAACCACAGATTGTCTAGGTTTGGAAATAATGACAAATTACAGTTACTTGAAAATGGAGGTATAATAATAATAATAATAATAATAATAATAATAATAATAATAATTTATTTCTTGTACTCTGCTCATTTGACTTAGTTGCCCCAGCCACTCTGCGCAGCTTCCAACAGAATGTAAAAGAACACAACAAAACATCAGGCATTAAAAGCTTCCTGATACAGGGCTGCCTTCAGACGTCTATGGAGAGTCGTATAATTGTTTATCTCTTTGACATCTAAAGGGAGGGTGTTCTACAGGATGGGTGCCCTTACCAGGAAGGCCCTCTGCCTGGTTCCCTATAACTTCACTTCTTGCAATGAGGAAACTGCCAGAAGGCCCTTGGAGCTGAATGGGCTGAACGATGAGGGTGGAGATGCACATTATGCTAAATTTCCAAGGACAGAGACACTGCAGCCCTCCAAATGTTGTTGGAGTACAGCTCCCATCAGCCTTGATCATTGCCAGGGGCTTCTTACCCATAGAGGCTAGAGGTGCGGGGCGCCAAGTTCTGGAGGGCGCCAGGGAAGAGGAGGAGGCTGGACGCTGCACCTCCCAGCATCAGCTCACCACCCCCTCCCACCTCTGCCATGTCGTGCTGAAGCAGCGCCATGCGCGGAGCCTCCGTCTGCCGTGGCCGCCGCGGCACAAAGCGGCCAGCTGAGCCGGGAGGCGTCGCGTCCGGCCTCCGCCTCTTCCCCGCCGGAGGAGCCACCCTCTAACCACTGCTCGCCGCCTCCTGCCCCGCCAGCAGCGCCATCCTCCCTAAAAAAAAGTGGGAAATGGGGGGGGCAGCGCTGGAGGGAGCGTTGCACCACGGCGCCAGACATGCTTAAAACGGCCCTGATCATTGGCCATGTTGATTGGAGCTGATGGGAGATGGAGTCCAACTAGTATCAAAATTCCCAATTTCTCTGCTAAATTATCATTTCCCATTCTATGGGGAAATAGTAAAGGGTCCTATAAGTAGGCCAATCTACAGCATGTTACTCAGAACTAAGTCCCATTGAATTCAGTGGGCTTAAGACAGTAAGCTTAAGACTGAACAGTAGTGTGTTTGTGGAAAAGGTAAAATTTGAACTCTCGGGTACCAACTTACACCAGCTTCCCAGATAAAGTAACAATGCTTAAATGTTCCACTCTAAAGTTTATAAATACTTTTTACCTGAAATTTTGCCGATGAGAAATAAAAATGAGGAAAACTTTTACTTCATTTTATTTGTGCTTTCTGTATGAACACAAATTATACAAGCATTTCTTGGGAGAAATTATGTGTTGGCAAAATGTGCTGCTTTTCGTGGGGTTTTTTCTCCTCCTTTTGTTACCTGCAAAACTGTTAATTTTCTTGGAAAATTAAAGACAAAGATGCAACAGAAACATAGCATTGACTCACCAATCTTCCTTACTCAGCAAGAGACAGCTAGATTGCATCTGTTTGGCCTTTGCTGACTACTGGTTTCAGAGAGCCCAGATCACATAAATCCGGTGTTTCTGTCTTCATCACCCTATTATATGGGTGATGGCCAGCATTAGTTGTCAGCAAATTTAAAGTAGGCCTGGATATACAAAACTGATTGTTAGCACCTCTGTTTTGAGTAAGCTTTTTTCAATTTTTAAAATTTTCATAGAAGCACAAGAAGGAATGAATGTTGTTTAAGTGATTTCAGTGTAAATAATTGTGGAGATTGCTGTTCACAGAGCCTGATGTGAAACTTCTTTGAAATGTGCTAATTCATCAGACCTTTCTCTCTTGTCAGTCTGCATTTTATCAGCATCGCTGCTTATATGTAGGGGGAGACAAAAAGAAAGGATTGCCACTGTGGCTTTTAAAACACATCAGCCAGGACAGATGAATACCTATTGTTAGGTGTTGTAGTGTCCATATTTCTTTTGGTTCAGTGCTGTTTCTCCTCGCAACAGGATGCAGAGGTCATATTGCAAGTTGAAAGGTCTAATTATGGCTGACCACAATTACGTCACCTTGGATATAATCTTAGTAGAAAAGGTAGCTGAAGCATGTTACAAATAAAGACATTGAATTAAGAAGGTATTGGATTAAATTTAGATTTAACATACGGTAGATGTATCTGTACAGTGCTAGATTACAATGTTTCAGAAAGATGGTTTAATTTGTTTGAGGAAATGTAGTGGCAACTCTGTTCTGGAGATTTTACTTCTGAGTGTGAAAATGCCTTTTGAGAAACTATAGTGAATCCTATCAGAGTATTGTGAGTACTTTGTTTTATTTGCAACCACCATGTCAAAAGCTAGGGTAGCATGTTTCTTTCTCAGTTTTGGGGTAATTGGGTTGGTTTAAGGACAGCCCTGCTCTTAAGAATTTAGTTATTGGCTTGATGCCTTGGTCCTAAAATGCATCCAAAAAAGCATTCTTTCCAACAGCAGGTGACCATTTTTTCTCCACCCACCCATTCCCTCCCAGAATCAGAAGATTTGGGTGGATGTTAAGTTTGGGGATTGACTTACATCCTGAACTAAGTCAATGGTTGATGCCTTTGGTTGTAAGATAATACGATTGCTCAAAGTAAATTAACCAGTGAACAGATGCCGGATTAATTTTTGTTACTACTTCTGATTCTGCTTTCTATTTCTTTTTGGGGTGTGCGTGTGTGTGAGCTTGGAAGGGGTGGCCTAGAGCAAAAAAAAGTATTAAATGGACTTTGGTTTGTATGTTTTGTTAGGTATGCCAAATGCTTGGCAAAGCATTGTATCAAACATTATTGCAGATTGGAAGACCTCAGGATACAGAGAAACAGTTATAAAACTGGATCCTCCTTCCTGGATAGAAATTGATAATTCTTAGAATACTGAATATGTGACATGCATTAATTTTGCCAGACAAAATTACTTTTTTAAAAAAGTTTTTCTAGGCCCACTCAGGAAATATATATGGTAGAGCATTCTACTACTTTACCCCTATTATAAACAGATACATCTGCTTATCTGTTTTTACTAGAGAGCCTGGCAGTGCAATCCCATACATGTCCACTTAGAAGTAAGCTCTATTGAGTTCAGTGGGGCTTCCTCCAAGGGATTACCGTATTTTTCGCCCCATAGGACGCACCGGCCCATAGGACGCATCAAGTTTTTTGGGGGGAAATAAAGAAAAAAAAATATTTCCCCCCCAGGCGCTTGTGGGGCAGGCAGCGGGGAGAAGCGCTCTTCTCCCCGCCGCCCGCCTTGCGATCAGGTCCGGGGACAGCAAGGAGACGCAGCGCATCTCCCTGCTGTCCCCAGAGTGGTGGGGCAGGCAGCGGGGAGAAGCGCTCTTCTCCCCCCGCCCGCCTTGCGATCAGGTCCGGGGACAGCAGGGAGACGCAGCGCATCTCCCTGCTGTCCCCGGAGTGGTGGGGCAGGCAGCGGGGAGAAGCGCTCTTCTCCCCCCGCCCGCCTTGCGATCAGGTCCGGGGACAGCAGGGAGACGCAGCGCATCTCCCTGCTGTCCCCGGAGTGGTGGGGCAGGCAGCGGGGAGAAGCGCTCTTCTCCCCCCCCGCCCGCCTTGCGATCAGGTCCGGGGACAGCAGGGAGACGCAGCGCGTCTCCCTGCTGTCCCCGGAGTGGTGGGGCAGGCAGCGGGGAGAAGCGCTCTTCTCCCCGCCTCCAGCCTCCAAACCACTTCGGGAGACAGCGGGATGGAGGTGTTCCGCCTCCCTCTGTCCCCCGACCTTGTGGGGCTGGCGCTGGGGCTCTCCTGAAGCCTGGAGAGCGAGAGGGGTCGGTGCGCACCAACCCCTCTCGCTCTCCAGGCTTCAGTGAAAGCCTGCATTCGCCCCATAAGACGCACCCACATTTCCCCTTCATTTTTGGAGGGGAAAAAGTGCGTCTTATAGGGCGAACAATACGGTACTGTACATAAGATAATTCCCCTTTTTAGGCTCAGTGGTATTTCCCCCCCCCCCCAAGTTATCTGCTATTAGATTGCATTTAAAGTATCAAGGATGTGTGTGTGCATTCTTATGCACTGGATAACCTCAACACACTTCAGTCATGATGTTCTCTACAAAGCCAATATTTTTTAGGTAGGAGGGGCAACAGCGATTGATAACTTGCTGTGTCATTTCTAGTAGATGACAGAGAAGCCATGCCAAACTGCCTGTTTTTTAAGAACCTGTGGTGCCTGTACCTATTCTTTGTCTAGGATATGGCCATTGTTTTTAGCTGTGGTTATATATGGAAAATTTAAAAATTGTTTGTATATGTTGAATTGTTTTATTGTTGATGTTTTTACTATAAAATTACTTCAGCATATTTTATGGGATAGTCATGACTGTAAATGAATGAATGGTGTCCATGGCAAGGGGATTCATGGAAGGCTTTTCTCTGTAGCAACTCCATGCCCATAGCATGACCTCCGCTCTAAGGTGTGTCTCTCTTCTACTGTTTTCTTTTTGTCCAGGCCTTCAGGGTGGGGTGTATTAAGTACCAAGAATGCCTTTGCTGTGGCTTCTTTGTTGTTTTACTGTGTTGTGATTTTACGACGAACTATACTGATGATGAAATACTTCGTTTTAGCTTTTTATTGTTACATTTGTTAGCAGCTGAGATATGAAAGCTGGGAGCTAAATGGCACCTTAAACCTAGGTTATAGGCACAACAACAGAATGTCTAGGCGTGCTTTTTTAATAACAAGAATGCAAAGCTGAAAATGAAGCTGCAGCTAAAATATTATATTATGTATTCTCCAACCTCCTGGGACATTCAGGTGAAGGGTGAATTAAAAATGACATAAACAAACGAACAAACATATTCTGGAATGCTTTGACTTTGGCAGACAACACAGTGTGAAACTGAATATATAAAAAATCTATGTCCCCTTTCACCCAGATGCTTTTATCTAACAGATAATACCAACTTAAGTCTTTGTTCTCCCACCCAATATTTGCTGCTGCTAACAGCTTCAGCAGACCAAAGAGCAAGGCTAGAAAGGAACGTGATGTGTCTGAATTTATATCAGGGGACATACCTCATGCTGAGAGAAAGAAACTTTGTCTTCTGCTGTTGCCTTTGAATCAGGTCAGTACTTGGGGATGGGAGGGAGTGGGGCTGGATGCCAGAGAAGAGGCAGTCTTTGTTTTTCTTCCTAGGTTGTATTTGTTGGAGGACTATAGTACTGTAGTTTCCAGGAAGCTAGCATTATATTGGCACTAGAGCTGTAAACTTCAGATACTAAGAGAAAACTAACACTATACATGTAGTAGGTCTGTGCATGTTTTCTTAAAGTAACCCCTGTTTTCACTGGTATTTACTGTCACTTAGTAGGTTTGCATAAGATGACAGCCTTAGCTTAATAGGTGATCCCCAGCTGCAGAAGGAATAGGCAAGGAAGGGGCAGGAAGGAAACAGGACAATGAGAGAAAGCAAAGTGAAGTTGAAAACAAAATTGATAGTCTGCCCCCAGGACTCTTGCTGCTGTGAGGTGGAAGCACAAGCACAGTGCTACTCAAATTTCCTAACACTATTAAAATAATGATAAAAGCAGAAGAAATTCATGAAGGGATGAGTTGCAAAACTAGAATAAAGAAAGTAGCATTCTAAATGTGAGTGCAGCACTTGGGTTTCAGTGAACACAAAATGGCATGCTGATTTCCATCTACAAGATTTGAGATGACAGAAAGGGTTAGCCAAAAAATGGAGCATTCAGCAGTGTTGTTGAAACAGAAGACGTGCAAGGAAAGCAGATCCATTTACCAACAAGCAAGCAAGGCCATGCAGTGTTTTAACATTTTTATAGCAGATATCTTGCAAAGCCACCAGAGAGTTTTAGAGTGGGAGTGATTAACTTGAGATAACTCCACATATTTTGGAATCCCGACTAGTCATAGTGTCTGAATTCTATGCAAAGAATTCAAGCCTTTGTCAGAGATGCAGGTAGCAAATGAATTACAAGACTTTGTCCTTGGAGTTATAAAACACACACTATCGTGTTTTGCTAAAGTGGTTTCACAAGCTAGCAGTATCTCATGGATGACAAAAGAATACGGTTGATAACAGGAAAACCCAAATAATGAGGCTTGGAATGTGAAATCAGTTTGATTATGTTAAATGAATTTTTATGACTGCAATTATAAATATGCCTACTCCATGAACATATTTCCTCCAAAATAATTTAATTCAGATTCTTGTGATGTAGGCATGATCTTTTGGGAGAGGTCTGGTTGGGTGAGTAAGAGGTGCTTAGATTGCCTGAATTGCTCTGGTGTCCTGCCTTTATGCAGATGAATGTCTGTTGAAATGGGGACCTTTTAAGCCTATGCAGATCTGTGTGGGGATCATACCATTTTTCTTTCTTTTTTGCTACTACTTTTGAAATTTCTAAGCTTAAAATATTTCCTTACACATTAAAGAATCATACTTTGACTATCTACAATTTCTGAAATAACGGGGATTAGAAAAATGGAAGATAGCCATTCTGAAACTGAGCGGATTTTCTAGTCTGTGTAGGTGAATGTCAGTAAATCTTTGTGAATGTCAGTGTGACAGAGACCTGAAGCTAGCATGCCTGTTACTTTTAAGACTCCCATAGCCTTGGCTAGAATAGCTAGAAGCCCTCTGTGCCAACTCCCTTTTAACATGTGGCCGACAGGGAATTTTCACCTTATTGATGGCTAAGTAGGAATTGTGTTTTTCTTCCTGTGGTTTGCACTTGTTTCCAGTCAGCTCACCACTTATGACCTTACTGATTCAGGTAGCATAAAACAAAACAAAAAAAATCTATGCTTTAATAAACTTAATTAACTTGAAATGTGAGAGTTGACTGGGTTCTATTCCATTCAGGGGATGTAGTTTCCTTCATGCTGCCCAAATAACTTGAGATACACTAATGTAAGTTAATGGGAAGTTTGAGATGAAGATGAGTTGATGCTTGACCTGTGCAGACTGCAAATGTAGCTGACAGTCCTCTATTCCTGGGTTAGTAAGATACTTATGAATAAAAGCTTCATGTTACCAAAGGTGCTTGGGTGTCATTGTCATACAGGTAGGATTCATGTCTGTTGTAACGTGCCAAATCAGAAAAAAGTTAAAACACATCTGCAGGCATTTACTATTGGGAAAGACCATGCAATTAATTATATAGGAGGAAGTTAGGATGTTTTGCATTCTAACACAAGTTATAGTCCTATGAGTTATAAAGCACCTTGTCTTGTCCAGCATGCCTCCACCCCTCAAAATGTAGGTAACTGTTCTGAAATCTATTGTTCCTCAAAACTGTTCCCAATAGTAGGTAACTACTATTGTCTTTTTCAATTCTGACATGTTCAGCCTCAAAAGATAACAAGATCAATGTGACTTCACTCTGGTAGGAGGGAGGGATGATACCCTACTGAGATCACAGAGGCTTTATCTATGTGTGGTGGCTATTGTAGGCCAGAAAGAATTCTTTATTTTTTGCTACAGCAAAACTCTGTGGGGAAAATACCTTTGAGAAGCTGTGAAGTAGTGATAAGCTATGTAGCAGAATACAGATTATCTCCAGTTATTCGATTACAGTAAGACCGCAATTTCTGTGCATTGAACTTGTGCGCATTCAGCTTTATGTGCTTGGCAACATTAAAAAAAAATCAGAAAGGGGGCAGTTGTCTGGGTAAAAAGATTTTGGCAATCCCACCCATCACTGAACCCAGTGTGTCTGGACTATACTCAATTTGGGCTTTAGGCACAATCCTCACTTTTTTCTGCTGTTGTTTTTATCGAAAAAGAAGCTGCGCTAGCACCGACTGCTAAGCCAAGGTGTGTGGCTTATTTAAACCAACATCCAGTCTTATGACACACACACACCCACACTACCAGAGCTACACACCTCAATAGAATGGACTACAACTCTGAGCAGGCCCAGCCAGCATGGCCAATGGTTGAGAATGATGGGGACTGTAGTCCAAAACATCTGGAAGGTTCCACGTTGGCTGCCCTGGTTTAAACAATCCGTACACAGTAATCACATTTAAACAAACTGCACACCTTGGCTATGGATGAATGTGGCCAGTAGTGGAGAGAGAAAATATAATGACAATCCCTCCCTGTAAGCTCATATTCTAATAGATGGAAAAATGAGGAAATAGGGAGACTTCATTTTTATATTTCACTGAAATATAAAATGACTTTATTACTGCCCAGTTCTTCCAGGACAAAAGCAGTTTCACAGCTCCTCTTAAACTCACATTTTAAAGACATTTGTTTCTTTCTGTCATTATGGTTGATCTTCAGGGGGGGGGAAATCACAGTCCCAACAGCTGGATGACAAGACTGTCTAGTTGTAAAAGTTGCTAATTGCACGTTTTGAAGCATTTGCTTTTTTAATTTATACCTGCAGACTTGCTTGTAGGCATGAGTTGTCATTTTGGTACAGCTACCGCTGCTAAATTTTGTAAACAAAGATTAACCATTTTGTGTGTTGTTGTTATTCTTCATACTTTGCTTCAAGCCATTATCAGTTCACCAACAGAAATGCATGTAGTTGGCTTATATATATCTCCCCCATGCAGCATTGCAGTGTTAAGTCTGATTTAGGTAACTCTGAAGATGCAGCTCTCAGAAATTCTAGACATTGCAGCGAACAGTAGATAGTGCTGTCAGCTCCAGGATTTAGAGCGATGACTTCTGTTCTCCTGCACCAATAAATATATTTTTGTTGTTGTTCCTATGGAAAATGTATGCTTCTTTTTAGAAAGGGTTCTCAAGAGCATCTAACAAATCATAAAATGAAATGAAAACACTATGATATATAAATATAATAGCAATCATGAAAGAAAGAAATGCAAATTTTGGGAAGTATCATTGTCAAAGTCAAAATAGATACATGCTAATGCTGTGGGAGAGAAATAGTGCTGATACTCCCGTGGGTGCAAAACTATGGGTACTGCTGAGAGTGAAAAGTAAAGTTATTTTGGTCTACAACTGCCATCCTCCTTGAGCATTGACTATGCTGCCAGGGGCAAATTGAACAACATATTGAGAGCCACCGTTTACCCATTTGTGGTCTGAAAGTTATTAAGAGATCTGCACTTGGCAACGCTGAGTACAGGGTCAAAATTAAGAGCATCTAACAACCTCCTCCTTTAAGCACCATCCAAAGTGGGTGCCAGATTTTTGTGTCCACACTAAGCTGGGCCTTTTTAGTGGTGGCCACAGAGCTCTGGCATGCCCCTCCTGTGGCTTTTTAATTTCAGTCCTGTGTTGATGTACTTTCACAGGGAGTGATTAATTTTCATGTTGTGTTCTACAGTACTGTGTTGGACACCACTTTGGGTGTGGGTGTATAGATAGAAAATAAATAATAAATACAGTGAATTGTTTCAATAAGTGTGGGTAGTAATCAGTGGTGTGCAGTGAAATTTTTCACAGGGGAACAGTTAGGACCAGAGGCGCTATCTTGTGAGAGGTGTGGGGGGTCAAAGGCGTGCCTGTGAAGTCCTGACATTGCACACATGAGCATTGTGCCTCCTTCCCTAAGCTGGGCAGAAGCTTCCTGGGCTTTGGGAAGGAAGGCACCAGGGAAACATTTAGGAGACTAGCCGAGTCCTCTTAGTCCAATAACCTCATGCCACTGGTAGTAATGCATTAGCATGTGAGTCAGCACTGTAATGTATTCTCATCTCTCCACATAGCTGCTTAAGTGTGTTCTCAGTTTTTGCTACTTAGTAATCCTTAGTAGAGGAAATAAGGAAAGCACACATGGTAGTAGTGCAGTGTAGGAAGAAACAGGAATAGTCCATTCCACTTGATGTTTAATCCTTATGGCAATTGGCAGTAATTTGTATTTCCTCCTCTTCTAGGAATAATTGCAGTGTAGAAAATTCCTATCGTTCTACATCAACTTCTTTTGGTCATGTTTCTTACCAAGAACTGTGATACGCTTTTCTCTCTTCTTTTGCTTTTTAGAAAAACCCACTTAGGGATTCTATACAAGATTGTACATGAATCTTTCAAGAGAAATTTTCCCCAAGGTTTCTTTCTCTCCAAAAAACAGTGTTTATATAGGCCACCCAATAACATCTCTGAGTGACTCACTAAAATGCAATATTAAAACACAACAACAACAACAACAACAACAACAACAACAACAACAACAACAACAACTGGTTAGAGAAAACTAGTTTCAAATCATGGCAGAAAATATTTAACATGTATGTAGCAAATTCCAATTCAGAACTTAAAAATCGTAGGTCTTAAAAAACTTCCCATGTAACTGAAGTAACCATAAAGAAGTTGCCAGGTGAGTTTGAGAAGGGTAATTTCACAACTGGGGTGCTATCACTTTGCCTGGTAGTCATCCTTTTCATTTCAATTGGCTCAAGTATGGCTTTTGAAGGGGATTTTGGAATAGAGAATTAGCACACAAAAGATGCTCATTAATGCTCTGTTCTCATACTCAAGTTTTTAAGTGGCAGGCAGCTTCCCTGAACACAAGAAATGTTTTTCTCTCTGGAGACACGCAAGTGTGATCAGCTGGAGTGCTTGTTTAAAATATATTCTGGATACCAGCATTCTAAACAATTTGTTGATTTTATCTGTCCACATTGTTAAACAATTAGAATTGTTTGTTGAGATGTGAGAGCAAAGCATTTTGTTCATTGTTTTCCCCTTGACCTTTTTGTTGTTTCTTTTGGTCAGGGATTATTATTTTTAATCTGTTTCCCCAAACACACCAAGTGGATTTAAATCAACCAGTGGTTGGTTGTCTATGGGGTGAAAAGGATGTGTCTGATTCAGTCCTATAGGTCTGAGTTAGGCTGTCTGAAATCTCCTCTTCTCTTCTTGGATGCCTTTGTAAATCAGTAAAAAGCCTTAGTAAGAACTTTTCATTCTAGAGAAATCTTGTTTTTGTCCTAGTGGTGACAACAAATGTTCCTCTTTGAAAAAATAAATAAAAACATAGGCACACAGTTTGGAGTCTTGTGGGGGGGGGGGCATAAAAAAACTTGGGGGCAGATCTAGGCAGTACTATTTTTCCCGGAAAAAGATATGCTGGAACTCACCACGAACAGATCCTTTGTTCTCTTATACAGTAATGGCAATGTTGCCCACCTGAGAGGTGCCGGAACTCAGTTCTGGTGAGTTCTGGCTGAAAAAAGCTCTGGATCTAGGTCACATGCTAGCCCCAGTTTATGGAAGCTATTGAGAACTAGCTGCATTTGTGTGTGTGGCGGGCAAACCTTCAATTAGGACAAAGCTCAAACTCCTTATTCCACAGTATTGCTTCTTTGCTGGAATCTCATACTGAGTTTATTGTTTGGCCTAAAATTTTTACATTTACCACAGAAGCTCAGATTCCTATTTATTTTATTTTACCAGATTGATTTATTTTTCATGAAATAATACAAACTATTCTATTCATCCTACCAGTCTCCCTAGAATTAGAATCATTCCACTGTCGAACAGCTCTTACTGTCAGGAAGTTCTTCCTAATGTTTAGGTGGAATCTTCTTTCTTGTAGTTTGGATCCATTGCTCCGTGTCCGCTTCTCTGGAGCAGCAGAAAACAACCTTTCTCCCTCCTCTATATGACATCCTTTTATATATTTGAACATGGCTATCATATCACCCCTTAACCTCCTCTTCTCCAGGCTAAACATGCCCAGCTCCCTTAGCCGTTCCTCATAAGGCATCGTTTCCAGGCCTTTGACCATTTTGGTTGCCCTCCTCTGGACACGTTCCAGTTTGTCAGTGTCCTTCTTGAATTGTGGTGCCCAGAACTGGACACAGTACTCCAGGTGAGGTCTGACCAGAGCAGGATACAGTGGCACTATTACTTCCCTTGATCTAGATGCTATACTCCTATTGATGAGGCCCAGAATTGCATTGGCTTTTTTAGCTGCCGCGTCACACTGTTGGCTCATGTCAAGTTTGTGGTCAACCAATTGATGCGCTACTTTACACTTTTAAATGCTAAGAAAGAATATCTTTATTCCTGGGCCACCCAGTGAGTCCTTAACTTTCCTGCCTTATTGGGCATAAGGTAAAGGTAAAGGTACCCCTGCCCGAATGGGCCAGTCTTGACAGACTCTGGGGTTTGTGCGCCCATCTCACATCTATAGGCCGGGGGCCAGCGCTGTCCGGAGACACTTCCGGGTCACGTGGCCAGCGTGACAAAGCTGCATCTGGCGAGCCAGCGCAGCACACGGAACGCCGTTTACCTTCCCGCTGGTAAGCGGTACCTATTTATCTACTTGCACCCGGGGGTGCTTTCGAACTGCTAGGTTGGCAGGCGCTGGGACCGAGCAGCGGGAGCGCACCCCGCCGCGGGGATTCGAACCGCCGACCTTTCGATCGGCAAGCCCTAGGCGCTGAGGCTTTTACCCACAGCGCCACCCGCGTCCCTTTATTGGGCATAGCACCCCATATATCAGGGGTGCCCAAACTTTTTTTCAAAGAGGGCCAGATTTGATGAAGTGAATTTTACCCCAGGACATATACTGCCACAGGGGTTGGATTAAGCCCCCAAAACGGACTTTGGACATGCCTGCCATATATAAATATGCCTGCTGTTTCTTCAATCCAGATAATAATAGTGAAGGGAATTTTTTACTGACTCAAGCAAAAATTTGGAAGGGCTACTGAAATGCTACTTGCATATATTGATCCTTAACATTTGTGTGCAAATCCCATTTCCCCTCATGTCGTACTCAGGTACCAATTCAGAAGCTATCACTGGTAGAGCAATGCCTCATGTTGCGTCCGCTTCAGGTTATGTCTTTTCACGTTTTGTCCCGCGGCAACCCGGAAGTACTGGAACGGTTACTTCCGGGTTTTGCTGCTCGCGCATGTGCAGAAGCGCTAAATCGCGCCGTGCGTGTGTGCAGACGCGGCGCTTCTGGATGCAGACATGCCTCTGGGACAGATTACTTCCACAACTTGAGGTTCCACTGTATCTTGTAATGTCTACAACACAGTACCTGTAATGCTTATGAGCCATTAAGAAAATATTTAGGCTAATGTTTCTTCAAAGGGAAATGTGAATCATTTATAATAAAACTTAGTTTTAACCATTCTTCTACAACCTTTTTTTCTTTTGTCCGCCTCAGAGCCCCCCGCCCCATTTCATGTTGTGTATAACAAAAATGTTTTCATTTAGAATACATCATACAAACTCTGGCAGTTACATGAAAGAGTAATGGAGCAGAAAATTTCCCATGTCCTGCTATAATGGCTGAAAAGGACAGCTTGGCGGATTGCAAATGGAAACTTAAAAATACTTTCCTTTCTAAACGGAAATATTGGAAAATCAGTGATCTGATTAATTTCCCCCAAATGCCTATATGTTCAATTTTGGTAACCACAGTATAATGCCTTGTTGTTGATGCATCTGTTTTTATTACTGAGACATGCCTAAGAACTAGTTCTGTGACACTGAACACCTGTAGAAAACCTATGGCTCACCTGCAGGGATTTCTGTGGTAGTCTTCATCCTTAGCGCAAACTAGGCTGTGAGCAGAGAAAGGATAGCCCGTGTCACACTCACACTAAATTATGCTTTTTAATAGATATTTGTTTGAGACCTCAGTCTATCTTCAGATATGGTTTTGCCACTCAGTTGCGCTAGAATTTGCAGAGACTCCTGTCACATGAGCTGAATTTAATTGACAAATCAAGACAGCACCATGTATTCGTCTGTTGTTACGATGCTTATTAACTAAGATTGGATACCGTTTCCAGTTCCTAGGGATCTAGGATTTCTCTAACTGTAGCCTATTTATTTCCATAGTGAAGCATCTCATAGCACCAGTTTCACTATCAGCATGCAATGGGAGCAAAGAACACCCAACAGTGTTGTGTTTGTAGGCAGGTAGTGGATGCGTGTTCACTCTGCCAGCAGCCTTTTGCACTTCCAGTGCTGCATCTGTGCATCTGAAACCTCTATTGATGGTGCAGTGTGTCCTGAATGACAGGGGGAAAGGCTCAATGCCCAGAACATATTCCCACAGGCACAGCTGTTTGAGTGACCTCTGTTCTATAGACATGGCATTCCTCTGCACATCAAACCAAGATGCTGCTGCTGGAATAAGATCTCAGTGGAGATGTCAGCTTCACCACTGACACAACACATAACAAATGTGCTGAGTATTTTCTCAGCCTGGTGTCGCTTCAGGCTTTCTGAGTAATGACTGTCACCTAAGTGCAGGTGATGGCTTCTCAGCATCCCCAGGCTTACACATGGTGGCAGCAGTGGCAGAGGGGATCTAAATGACCAACAAATCGGTATTAAATTTCAAGTAAAACTTCCTAGTATCTTTGGAAGCCTGGCAAAAGTGAAAGTGTATCCCCTTGAATTTGTTTAGCTGGTAGGTATTGAAAAGGAAAAGGCAGGCTTCCTCAGCCTTGGCCCTCCAGATGTTTTGAGACTACAGTTCCCATCATCCATGACCACTGGTCCTGCTAGCTAGGGATCATGGGAGTTGTAGGCCAAAAACATCTGGAGGGCCGAGGTTGAGGAAGCCTGGGAAAAGGAATATGCCAAAAGTGAGTTGAGGTGAGGGCTGTGTTCTCACCCCAATTATCTTTGGCATGTTCTTCTTCCTGTTGCTCTCATATGCCTTCAGCTTGACTGAAGACTGTGTGTACATCCATTCAAGGTGTGACAGGGGCCTGTTCAATCTAGCGCATTTCCGCACCAAGAAAAAAGTATGTTGGGTCCTGTCAGGGGTTCAGGAGCAGAGGCAAGAGCAAGGGAGGAAACAGAGAGCGAAGGGGAGGAGGCAGAAGAAAAGATGAGTGATGACGACGACCCGAGATCTCCGAGCCTTTCCAGTGAATCAGAAGATTCACAGAAAGGAGCACCAGTGGCCAGGGCAAGGGGGGAGTCTAGGGGGGCACCCCAGGAAGATAGAGCCAGAGGGGACTCAGAGGAGAGCAGTTGGAAATCGGGACCAGCGTCACCGCCAGAGAGCAGGGAAGAGGAAGGGAGCCAGGGAGCAAGAGCTGGCAGCTCACAACAGGGGGGAGGGCATGAGTCAGGAGTGGCCACACCTCCATCGGGGAGCGAAGAAACGGTCAGACGGAAAGTGGAAGGTTGGGCGCGCGCGCCAAGTTCAAATGCACAGGAAAGTGACGCAGTAGGCAGCCCTGAAAGAGAGCCAGGTCCTAAAGCCCGGCGCAAGGAGACAGGGGGGTCCGGGGGGTCGGCGTCAGAAGAATCCAGGAAGGAAGAGACCCCGGGGGGCAGAGGGACCCAGAGGAGAACAGTCAGGCGGAAAAGGTGGAGCAGGGCTAGGATATTAAGTTGGTGCACAAGGGGCGGAGACTCAGACGGAGCTTCGCCGATCTAGCCACTAGACGTAGAGTTGCACGCAGCAGCTTGAGAATGGAAACTGTAATTCAATAAAGACCTTTACTTAATGATCGCTGGCTAGCGTGATCCTCTGTGAGCTAGGATCTGGAAGCAGCTCTGACAGGTCCTTATCCAAAAGATGTTTGCAGATGTCACAGCCTCGACAGCGCACTCTGAGGGAGCTCTGCAGGGACTCATCAACCATTTTGCTCAAGCCTGCAAGGAAACCGGCCTTACCATAGCCTGATGAAGACCAACATCCTGGGTCAGGACATTGCCAGCACTCCACACATCAGCATTGGTGACCACACTTTTGAAGTGGTAGACAATTTTGTCTACCTGGGTTCCACTATAACCAGCAACCTCTCAATCAGCACTAAGCTAGACTAGCATATTAGCAAGACAGCTATTAAGAAGGCTCGCCTCTTCAAAAGTGTATGGGAGCATGTGATGTTCATGTCAATACCAAGATGACGGTCTACCAGAGCATGCTGCTTTATGGAAGTGAGTCACGGGCAACTTATATCTGCTTCAACGTCTTCCACATGTGCTGCATCAGGAAGATTTTGGGTATCATATGGCAGGACAGAGTTTCAAACAAGGATGTGCCGCCTATTTCAGCTTAGTCATGTCCACAGAATGGAAGATGGCAGATTCCCCAAGGAGGTGGCTTCAGGCACTAGGCCTATTGGCAAACCAACATTGCATTACAAAGATCTCTGCAAATGAGGCATGAAGGCTGGCAACATTAACTCCACCATGTGGGAATCCCTTTCAGACAACCGCAGGGCCTGGAGACAGCAATGACTAGAGGAGGAATGACCACTGGGAGGAGTACAGAGAGAAGAAACACCATGGCGTACCTGTAGCAGGACAGCAGGACACCTTCATCTGCCCCAGCTTCTACAAAATATGTTTCTCCTGTATTGGTATCTACAGTCACAGCAGGTGCTGTAACTCTCCAACAGTATGCCTTCACCCCCAAAGAGACACTCTTCCATTGTCTCCTGAGACAGACAGAGCCAAAAGGAGCTTTATAGTCTTGTGATAGTTTGAGATTATCTTTCTTTGAACTCAGGTTACTAGCACCAATGTGATTCTGGGCTTTGGAATCTGTGCTTTTGACCAGCAGCCCCTGTGGGATAGGGAAGCAACCAGTTTGAGGGCAGTAGGCAAAAATATAAAGGAATAAATATATTCATTTACTTATATGTCCACAAGCATTTCACAAGTTTATTTCACAATAAGCCCGTCTTCTGTGAGCTGTTCTATTTCAATCACATTTCAGTCTATAGCTCTATGAAGCTATAAATATTCTTTAAACTGAGATTTTCCTAGATTAATATCCCTAGGTTGCACACACAAAAATTGCTTCAAGGACTGCATTTTTCTGTATTAGATATAAATGGAGAACTCTTGATAGCATGTATGCGAGGTTAAGCACTGCTGAGGGCAAGATTGCTGTGTTTGGCTGCCTTCAAATCTCCATTTCACCATGAATCTTGCAAGTTAGCCTTGGGTAACTCACTGACCGTGCTCAGCTGTCATGCTAAAGTAAACCATAGCCTCAAATTGGCTTGTTTCAAACAAATCAAAGTTCAGCTGACAGGAGAAGCTGTGGTTTTCAGAACTAGAACCCAAAGCTTCTGAGTCCTCCTCATGGCCACTCTAGGGAAGATGGATTGTTTGTGCCAGAAGCTCACCTAGGCTTATTCATGTCATGCTTAAACTATTGCTTAGCCACAGGCATAGCTAACTTGGTGCCCTCCAGTTGTTGTTGAACTAAAACTCCCTCACCATTGGCCTTGTGAATTGTGATTTAACAACATCTGGAAGACAACATGTTGGCTACCACTAGTTTGATATTGGGTTTGTTGCAGGTTTTCTTTTTCTTTTTTTGTAATTTTGTTTTAGATCTTATGGCTTATGTGGAAATTGTTTAATTTGGTCGTGTTCCTTTTTTATGTTTTATTTATTGTTTATGACTACTTTTGTTATGTTTGTAGTTACGTATTTTTTTCATGTTGTAAGCCACCTTGAGCATGGCATTAATCATGGAAAGGCAGCATACAAATAAAAATATGTCTGTATGTATTATATGACTTGCAAACATTATCCCTTTATCTTGCCAACCTGACTGTCATTGCTTTGGGTGAAATCTTAAGTCCCACCTAGTCCCTATTCAGTTCAGTAGGACTTACTTCTGAGTAGACGTAGTTAGGATTGTGCTGTAAATTCATATGTTTGAGGCTGTAATTTTAAATGTACTTAATAAATGTGAGTGATCAGAGTTGTACCTGAACCTATGATGCAAATTGAAATCTTGAAGTGTGAGAAATCACCCCTTATTAAATATATTTACATGCTTCTTGTTAAGGCTTGCTAAAGTCGATCTGCTTGCTAGCTCACATGCTTTGTTGTCATACAATCCGTATACTGCATGATGCTCTCCAAAGTAACTTGAAACTTTGTTGATTCCTGCAGCAGAAGGAAAGGATATTGCTCAATAAAATAAGTAAACAGACATTACATGCAGTTCGACTTATTTGACATTTTTTTACAGCAGCCAGAATATTGTCTGCTTGTTTCTTCAGCTAATCAAATAAATGTTTACATCTCTTTTAGCAGGGAAGATTCAATGCTTCCTTTAGCTGTAATTTTTGCAATGAAGGAAATTAGGAAGTCCACGTTTTTTGCACTCTTGAGACGGAAAGTCTACTTCAAAGCTTTGCCAAATTTGTAAAATATTTGAGAGGTCTGATTATCTACACTTCAAATAGACAGCTCTCAGAAGCTTTGGGCAGAAGCTAGTCCTTTGTTTATACATTAATTTTATACCATCATGTGAAGTTTTATGTTCGTTCACAAAATGCATTCCTGGTGCTTACCTGCAGATCCGAAGCACCCTGGGTCAAAATATAAACAAAACTGGCCGTAATTAGAATCTGAGTCCTCCAGAATGTCTTTGAATATTTGCCAAAGAAATGCTAGTTGTGTGAAATTCTAACTGAAGATACTTCTTATGCTCCCTCAAAAGTTCCAAGGAACAGGGTGGCTTTTTAGATGCAGAGACGAGAGAGATTGCTCACAGCATAAACAAGAGTAAAGAGAGACAGAGTAGAATCTGGATTTTGTTAACACAGGATGCAGCTGGTACTTTTCCCTAGGATAATTTGAGGTGGGGGGAGGCCTCTCTCCACCTTCCTTTGACAATGGAATCTACTGTGCAGTGTAAATCTTACTCGTTTATAGTCAGCTTGGGTAACCAAAGTATCCCTTAAAAGAGATGAAAGGAAAACATGAATTTACAAAGATCATATCTAGGGTAAAGCACTTACAGCACAAACCTTTTCTTTTAAATTCCAAATAAACACGGCAAAGCCAAATATTTGCTTCTCACAAGCCAGAGAACAAATTTACTTCTTATATATAGCAGCTTCTGCTGCCTCTTTGCGTGCAGTTTGTGGGTGAGGTGGCGGATAAAATGTTCCCTCTCTCTTCATTTCTATGGCAGAACGTGGCCTGAATGAACCATTTTCTCCTTAGGTACGCTGTCGCTTCCTTCCGTTTCGGGCTTCTTGTCATGGGGAGAACCTTGCAGTGATCCGGTTGCCATTCCAGCTGGAAAGCTCATTTGGCTTTTGGTTTGGTCAAAGTAATGAAGGAAAAGGAGGCTGTGTGCATTTTATATGGAAAATAGCTCTGGAGAGAAGGGGACAGGGAGAGAACGAAGAAGCTCTAGCATTGTTTTTCCTAAGTGCTTTTACTTTTGTGTTATACTTCCGGTCTTTGCTAAGTTTTTACACGTGCCTCGTTTCAACCCAGAAAAAGAGACAGTGAAAGTTCCTTAGATGGTTTCATAGGCTGCTTTGCTTTCTTGCTTCAAAATAATTGAAACCAAGCTAACCAATATGCAAAATTGTGTGCCGTTTTATACACAGTGGAATGGTGTAGCAGCCTGAATAAACTACTTGCTACTACATGTGGTCTGAGGAATTTTGACACTTGTGATTTTCCAGATATCTAAGATGTGTTATGTCAAGGCATTTACAATTACACTCTGGCCCAGTGAAGTTCCTGATACCTTCCCCATGGTTCAGCAAAGGAGAGCGCCCCCCCCCCGGCCATGGGTTCATATGCTGCTTCTTCCTCCCTTCTCATTCATGATTCCCTCTTCTTTTCTAGAGCTTGCCATCATGCAGTGTTACGTCTGTAGCAATGTAAATGCTTAGCTGAAGCCTGCTTCTGACCATGGTTGCAAACTCTAGTCAGAATCTAAGCATGTCTAGCTTTACCATCAGTGTTGACGCAATGCTATATCATCTGAAAACAATGCCAGCTCTGAAATGGGAACGGAAAGAGTCATTCCCCCCCCCCTAAGAGCAGAGGAGGGAGCAGGAAGGAAAACTCAACCCCACAGGGCACTCCTGCACTCCTAATTATAGCTGGGAAATCCGAAATGTCCCATCTGCATCGTGTCTGAAAAATAACTTGACCATATTGTAATTCCTTTTCAATAGATGTACCATTGTCTTACTTGTGTGTCTTAATGAGACAGGAAAAAGACAACATTAAACTAATTCCCACTCTCTGCTTAGACCTAAGGCAAGATACAAAAATCTGAGCTGAGGACAGGATTGGTGTAATGGTTGCTGATGTCACAAAGTCGTCCCCCCACTAGCAACTGGCCCCAGATAGACATTTGATAATATTGTTACAGGAATTAGCTGCAGCTGCCTGGGAACTGAAAGGAAGTGGGAAAAGAAGCAAAGTTAATTAAGTGTTGAGGTTGTAGAAGAGGACAGAGGGAAAGGAATTATTATAGAAGTGCAGAAGCTGTTCAGATCTGGGTACGTAATTTATGGTGGTTACTAGTCTTGTGTTGCTTATCTGGGCCTTCATGTTGTAGAAGGAAGAGGAAGGTTGGCAGGAGAAAGACAGAAGGAACCAATTATGTGTCTTTTGGTAAATATATCTACCAATAGGGCTTGAATAGGACCGTGTCATAGTGAGCAGGTTGTCATACCAAGGAGATTAATATGGTCAAACCACCACATCACTTCATCTTTCATTGCAATTTACAGTGCTGTGTACAGAACACTGAGCCATCTAGTGACCACATAATATATTGCAAGGGAAACAAAAGATAATGGAAACACTGAAAAGAAAAAGAGTTTGGCAGTACTAATGAAATGATGATATGTGGTTTTAGTGATATTTCAACTAAGATTACATGTTTGCCTTGTATGTTTTTTTAAAAAAATAATAATAATCTGAGTTCATGTATTTGTACTGGACTAGTGATTTCCAGTCAGTTCCTGAACACATCAAGATTGAGACAATTTGCTTATCTCCTAACTTCCCCATCCTAGTTGCATTCACCGTTTCTTTATTTTGCTCCTTTTCTATGTGCTTCTGCTTTGCTTGTTAGTACTGCTACGCTTGTATATTACCCTAACCAGGCATCTCTTCTGTTTTAGGAGAAACCCGATGCCAGCTCTACATCCCTACAGCTGCGATCCCAGATTGAAGTAAGCACAATGGCTGCAATGATCTATTTTTGTTTCTGCCTTCAATTTGGTATTCTGCATCAGTCAGATAATAAAGCCTGCCATTGTTCAGCCTCAACTCAAAGCAATGAATCTTCTCTTACAGGAATCCCTTGGCTTCAGCAGTGTGGTATCAACACCAGAAACAGAAAGAAAGTAAGTTTTGCTCTTTCCTTGTTCATTAAATTTTACACGAACTACCAATTCGCATGAAAGTACTTTCTTTATATAACTCCACAAAATAAGTTACTAAAACAAAATTAGTACCAAACTTTTCTTTCTCTGTCTGCTAGTGTCCTTTTTTCTTTCCCTACCTTTCCCAATTTATATTATATTCTGCCACTTCGTTGTTGTTGTTTTAAACACGTTAAAATAACAATACTTGACAAGATTAAGATATGTTCCTTTTACGCTGTCCGAATGAGGGAGGGAAAAACAGAGAGCAAAGCGGATGCCTGCTTAGGCATTTTCATTCATGCTTTAGAGTTTTATATATAAGTCTCAGCTTCTGAGTTTCATACCTTAAATGTCAGAAGTTGTTGTGTCGGTAGACAGATGAATTTCCCCTGTAACCTTAGGAAGTGTCCTTAAGGCAGCTGCACGGTAGAATATTGTCTGAAGAGGGCAAGTCATTTTAAAATTACCAGAGGTTATGGGCATTTGATGCCATGTAGAAAACTTGAGTGGCCAAAAGAGACATGATTTAGGCCTGCACTCATCAAATGTGACAGTTTGAATGATTGGTGCTAGCCTCATTCCCCTAGATGAGCAGTATTGCCTCGTCAATCCAGGCAGTTACACGCTTGTAAAATCTGCTTGCAAAAGAATGTTCTTTTACTCTTCTAGCTATAGCCATTGAACTCATCTTGTCTTTTCCTTATACAAAGTAAATGAAAATGCTTGTGTAGTTTTCTGCTAAGGCCCTTCTACACATGAATAATGTGCTTTTGATACTATGTTTGATATAAGTTGTAGTAGAATAATCTAGATATTGATGGAAATCACGTGGATCCCAAAGAAAACTGGGTATGGGATGGTGTGATTTTTAGTCTGAAGTCCTCCTTGGGCCCATTTCTGGGCCAGGGAGGGAGGGAGGGTGTGTGTGTGTGTGTGTGTGTGTGTGTGTGTGTGTGTGTGTGTGTGACTTGCTGGTGGTTGAACAGTATGATGAGTCCATTTTGAAACCTTTTTTTGCAGAAGTAGTGTTCCCATTTTAAGTATCACAATGATGCCCTTCTTTCCTTTTAGCAACTCACCCTTTAGAGGAATTTGAATTTTAGTCCACAGGTTTAAAAAAGTTGATTGTGGAAGCAAAAATCAGATCACAGCTTATCTGTCCTGCTTTGCCTCAGTTGCCCCTTTGAGGTGATTGGCTAAGTAATTACTAGAACTTTTATCTCATTTTGTAAGAATCAAATCTCCCCTAAAAGGTCACTCTACTGAAATAGTTTTAAGGAGAAAGTTATTTTAAAAATCTGTAACTGTAAAAATCTGTAAACTTCAGCTATACACTCTTTGAATTGAGCAGGAAAAGGGTGTTGGGTCATAAAGGTCCACAGACTGCAGTGGGGATAAGAGGCAGATATTGGTTTAAGTTATGGAAAATGTGTGAGTTGCAATCTATGCTGAATCAGCGAATCATTTCATGCCATGTAAACTCAGGTATACACTAGAGCAAGTCTTTCCTTTCTTGTGAGAAGTCTTAGCACCAAAATTTAGAAATCTTTTGGTTTCTCCTGACAGAGGAGAAATTCTCTAGAAGCTACTGAGTCACAAGGCAAGCCAGTGCTCATGAGTGACTCCATATGATGTTGTCAGCATTTATATTACATTCCAAATGCCATCCCTAACATTCTTGTTTTGGATGCAGTGGTTCACAAAAGATGTGAGGCTGCCTTTGAAATTTCGAATACTATGGCATGATGATGCAGATGAGGTACCCCTGCCCTTCCCTAAGGGATTATATCATTTATTTAAAAACTATGACTTAGTATTAGTGAATAGCTAATTTGCTAGGATATACCATGAAGGCCTCATTGGATCTAAGGGCGATAGTTTAATGTGTTTAACCTGGAACAGTCTTAATCACCTAGAAAAATGTAATTGGGGGTCTCATTTTGAAATGTGGATGAAAGGTACTGAACTTTCCCATTCCTGCTTCCAAGCACTTTTTGCCCAGCCATTGTCACACAGAATACTGAGGATAAAAGTGCTTGGGGAAAGAAGTTTTCTTTGGAAGGTTTTGCACTATTGTTTCTCTTACCAGTATTATGCCCTTCTGCTGTTAACAATCCAACACTGCACACCTTTTCTATGCAGAGGGCTGGATTACATGACCCTTGGGGTCCTCTCCAACTCTCCAGTTTTATGATTTAAGGTAGATTCTGTGTTAAAGTGCACAGAAAAACAACCATTGTCTAGTTTGCTTGTACGTCCTGCTGTAGTTTAGTGTAACTTTCCAATGGGCCCAAGAAATTTGGGGACACATTTCTTTGACTTGAATGTGCACACTAGCCATAACTAGTGACCATAACTAGAAGCAGCAGCAGTCATAATACACCAGGTGTTTGGCTATGCAACTGCCATAATACAGCAGGGTTTGGCTATGCAACTGCCAGCTTCTAAAGCAAGGCAGTCTTATATAGTTGAAGGAAGCCAGCAATTTATCCCATTCTGATGTGTGGGATTTTGTTTAGAAATAAATACCCTTTTCTTGTCACGGTAATGAGTGATGTGAAATTTCCAGCATGGTGTTTTAGCAGAAGTGCAACTGCCAGGAGCCATCTGCATGATGTAAGATTCTTGCCAGCAATTTTTTTTAAAAAAAGTTCTTTTATATGTTTAAAAGCATGTCACTGCTGCAGAATATTTTACCAGCTGCTCCACTAGATTTGTCAAGGCTGAAGTAAAACTAGTGAGAAGAATGCAACTCATTTTCACACTTTTAAAGGTCTGAATCTTTCATAGTAAATTCTTTAAAGGGAGTTTCCTCAAAAGCGTAGCTAATCCTGGATCACCACTGCAATTTTTAGAATGTCTATAGATCCAAGGGTTCAGTATGTGCACAGTAGCTTTAAAGTAGCTTACTGTACTGGGAAATCAGCAATGAATGGTATTTAGAGACCCAGGTGTGTATTGCCAAGTTCATTTTGCAAACTTTAAAGATTTCAGCTGCCTTTTAAAGACTGGTTGGAATGTTGGTTCTTTGAACCTGCTTTGTGTTTGTGAGCATACATGTTTGTATGTAGTTATGTTGCCAAAGGATGGGGGGGGGGGGAGCTCTGGACAGTTTTGTGTATTGCGATTTAAAAACAGGTTCTCATTCTCTTTGTTTGGAGGTAGCATTTCTCCATGCCAGCCTTCAAGTAAATAGAAGATTCTCCCCAGTTCAGGGTTGTTACCATCTGTCCAAAGCCTGTGAGAACCGAGTTGGTGGTCTTGGTCCAATTTCTACTAGGCAAATACCACAAAAGCTACCATAACACTTGGCATTAGACTAAGGGAAAACTCAACTGCCTACTGTAAAATGTTACTAAATAGGCATACAGACTGATTCGAACGGTGGAACCTCCAGAAATAAAGAAAAGCGTGTAGCATGTATTGCAAGCTTCCATTGCTATAGTAACTGTCCCTTATAAAAAGGAACAGCATCTGTTTTCTGTGTATTTTCTGTGTAAGTATGGCTGTTAATGAATGTGAGATTCATAATAGGATGTACATTTTTCATTGTGAAAGAAAATTGGAGAACTTTCCCAGAACACTGATTAATTTTGCGTGCAACTACAAGTGTAACTTTGTTACAAAGGGATCCCCCTTGTGATATCTTGAAAGTGACAGCAGCTCTCCTGCAGTTGTTTACTCAAGGAAAGGAGAAGAGATCTGGTAATCACTGTGTATTTGGCAGGAAATCCAGGTCAAACGAAGTCAAACCTTCTGCATCCTGTCTTTCATCCTGTTTTTAGCAGGGGAAGAGGACAGTGTATTTCCCCCTACTTTTGGGAATACATTTTGGTTTGATTCGAAATAAACCGATCTAAGCAGGCTACCTCCTGCAGCCTCTAAAACTGAAGGTATTACAAGCAGAATAGGGAAGCCAAAGCAATTGTTTTCTTTTGATCTCCTTGGGGCATTCAGGAGACCCATTTAGTTAACTTAAAAGACAACTGTCACCAGAATGTGAATTTGCACAGCATACACTGGGTGTTTAATCACTCTCTGAACCCAACTCTTTGTCAGTGTAACAAAAACAGTTAAACCAGGGAAGTTTTGTGATATAATTGCAAACTGAACTTTGACACCCGTGTTTCCTTATCTATCAAGATACACCAAAGGCCTTTCTGCCGAATTTATTATAAATTTATTAGAGACACTTTACGCCATAGTCCAGGGATAATTTTGAGCGATTTGTCCCTTGTGGGATGTTGCAGAGTGGCATGGTTATGAATGGTCTCTGTGCACTCTGAACAGTGGGACATTTTTGAGCAGCTTTGCATTTCAGACCATGGGAGCTTCAGTGTCTTCATCAGCTGTGAGATGTGCTCACTGCTGCAGCTGTTTTGAAAGTGTAAAATCATCATGCTGTGCACTGGTCTTGTGTACATCTCATGATGAACTACTCAGCCTGAGTGCATGCCCTGTGATATGATCTCTAGCCAGAGGGAGGAGTTTGATGTTGTTATGATTTGAGTCTGCAACTAATTTGGTTCTTGTATTAGCTCCAATGTTGTTAACGAAGGAGTCAGTACAGCAGAGTTGGTATACTTGCTAATTTAAATGACTGTGAGTCTCAGCAAGCAGGCTATATGCTTCCCTTTGTAAAGGAATAATTCACATAGTTTTTAAAAGTTTATTGTCTTGGATGCAATTTTAACAAACCCCAAAGCAGTACTGCAACTTGAGATCTAATCCAATGGGGCAATGTGGGGTTGCTACATATGTACACCCAGTCATTTTTTGTTCCCCCACCCATGATACCACATCAGATCTTTTCACTTCAAAAACCTGCCCCTTTCATTACTCTCCAACATTCTATGCAGCAGGAGGAAGTTGGAAAGGAAAATTAGCAAGCCCTGTGTATATGTACAGAAGCATTTCCTATCCTCAGCCAAATTTCTATGGGTCCCAGTCAGTGTTCAAAACTCCCATTGTTCTAGGTGCATTTTGTGACAGGGAATTTCATTAATACAAGCAGTTTCTGAGCTCTGAGAGCAGTACTGCACCTAAGTTTTTAGATTAAAACTGCCACTGCAGGAACGAAAGGAGAACCTTTTTCTGCCTCCCCACTTCCAGCCACTCTCTGAGGACTGGAGAAGGGGCCCTCATAAGAATATTAAAGGGGATGGGCCAGGGAAGTATGGCTTTGATTTCTGCAGTCTTCAGATGAGGATTAGACCATGTGAAAAACGAATATAAGATTTTAGCTGCAGTTAATTCATTTTCAGCTTTATATTCTTGTTATTTAAAAAGTGGACCTAAACACTTCATTGCAGAACCCATAACCTAGGTTTAAAGTGCCATTTAGCTCCTAGCTTTCATATCTCAGTTTCTAACACTGGTCCCAGTATAGATCTCCAAATTATTCTTACATTTATATGCAGTTTCTCTATCAATACTCATGTGCACAGGTCACCTGATTTAAACAATGGACTTCCCAGAATTCTAAAGATAAGACTGTTGATCTTATTGTGGTTAATGTCCAGACTGCAGTCCTAATCTAGAAGGATGCTGAATCAGTACTCTGGGTGATATTATCAGTTGAGTGGTTTAAGTACTGTCATGTTTGATTCTAGCAGATTGTCACAGCAACCAAATTAACTATGACATTTTACTATGAGCTCATCTGTAATAAGCCAGAATAACGACAGTGATGAGAACTGCAAAGCAAAGAAAGGGCAAAGGCCAAAGCAAGGAAAAAGGAAAACTCTGGTATGAAACTTGGCTTTTAATCTAGAGAATGAATGCTTCCTCTTGGCTTTGTTAACCGCTATAAACTAGATTAAAGAGGGGAGGGGAGAGCAGTCTCCCTCAGACTTAGTTAAACTTGTTCCAAAGCAAAATGGTGTTTTGTGGGGGGGGGGGGGGAGCGAAGAAGAGATGGAGTGTTATGTTTGAGGCTAAATTTCATTGGTGGCCAAATTATTCATGCTGCTTGCAAATAATTTCCCTGAGAGAAGTAGGGCAGGAAACTCCCACAATAACATTCACAATGTGAGTGAGAAACCAGCCAAACAGTGCTTGTGACATGTGACAAGCCAGACCAATGTGCCTCTGAGCAGCTGAAGGAATGTTTCCTGGCAATTGTTCTCAGAGAAACGAAAGCCTCCTTTCAGAAGAATGTAGAGCTTGTTGCTGCGAGTTAATGCTGTTTGTCATGACCCAAACACATTTGTAGATGGTGATGGGCTGTGTACCTTGTGCCAAGCCGGTCTTTCTGCCTGTATATTTTCAGACACCAAATCTGCTTTTGTGTGTGCCTCCCTCAGCTTTAGAATCTACTGTTTACTGGCCTCCCTTTTTTACACGCTTCCTGGTGATCTTCATGTATTAACAGATAGTTCAGTGTTCCCCAACCTAGCCCTTTCTAGATGTTTGGAGCAAGAAGGCTGCTGAGGTTTTACCCCTTCCTTTTTCATCTCTGGCCTTCAGGCAACCTTTGCCAAAAAGAAGCTCACCTCCGTAATCTGGAGGCAGGTCTCAGCTGGCCAAGAAAATTCCAAAGTGGTGCTCTGCCCTTTGATTTCAAGCAGGGAGACTGGACAGGGTCAGGCAGTACTAGTTTTGTCACTAGAATGGGTCGACACAGTCCAGACTCTGCACTCATGCAAACCGCAATTAACCTTGCCAGTCATTGGATACATTGCCCATCATCACTGGAGGGACAGAGGGCAGAAGTGAGTAACCTCCCAGCCCCAGGCCTCAAGCCTCCATCAGCTCTTGAGCTCAGGTGGAGAGTGCATGACTCCACCTAGAGATCCTTGCCTGGGTCAGGCACCTGGCCCCTCAAGAACCAAAGGTTTTACAGAAAGAGGAAAAAATGCAGCAGTTCCAGGTGTGAGTAACTAGATCTAGATGTTACTGCACTCTTCACATTAGTGTAGTTCTCTCTCAGTGTCCCATGTAAGTGGCGGCACATAATTCTGCCAGAGGTGGAACAGAAGTATGGGCAAAAAGCACTTATTGTCTTCCTGTTCTCTGAGTCATACAGTACTTGCCCAGTCTGAGCATAGAGAATTGCCATGGATTGCCAGCAGCCCCCTCAGTGATGGGAGAATAGAAGGCCTTCAGGTGCAACTGTGGGTGATATTTCCCACTGCTCATCTTTCTATGGGTGCTTCAGATTTATCTTGTCAGAGTGGGCTGAGCTTTGCTACAAATACTTTCTGAGGTATGCAAGTTCCTTTGGGAGATTATCTCAGTTTTGGTTCTCATAAAGCAGTTCTTGGAGGTGAGATTGTAATGGAGGATGTTTGGAATTATGAAGTGGGTTGTAAACTGCTTCCTTTTATTCAACTTCAGCCCAATTTTCTCAACACAGTCTCTTGGGACAATTTCTTTTGTAAGGCCCAGAGCTTCCAGGATATCTTTCTGAACCTGAATGAGAGATGGAGATCTTTGTCGGCCTCCACTCAACTCAAGAATGATAGAACATATTGATCTTCCTCTATTGGTATGCCTGATATCTGCTTTGGACCTAGTTTTTCTTCAGTATTTGGTCAATTCCTATAAGGCCTCCCTAGTTGTTGCTTTTTAAAAATATTGGCTCTTCCAACTTTTCATACATGGCTTGAAGGAGACAAAGAAAAATCCTGTTCTTTTCCTGCCGATTGTCATGCCAGTGAAGGGGTTTTTCCCTATGTTTTCTGTTTTGGACTAGAGACTTATAGATGCAATATAGATACCATACTAGAAGCCAGGTTCTGTGATCTTACTCATGATCAAGGATGCTGTGAACTGATGGGACCTGCTTCCACTGTAAAGTAAGCACAATCAATATGGCTACCTCTCTGTTGCCTACATGGGGGGGGGGGGGGACGACAAAACAAAACAAAGGCAGTGCCATGTTTGTAACTGCTGAGAAAGTTTTGACCTGCTGAAAGAGCCATTGCTATGGAGACCTAATGACAAGATAATTGAATGGAACCTCTCTGCTTTCCATGTTTCTCACACTGATGCTAGCAGGGTCAGAGCCCCTCAGACTTGCATTTCCCTTCAGGTCCATGCAAATCTTTATTGGACTAAAGACCCATTTTCCTCACAGTGTCATCCCCCCTTAAATAAATTATCTTGAAGTCAGTCAGCTCCTCTCATAAAGGTGTCAGTTTTCACAGTAGTTTAGTCACTAGGCATTGTGTAAAGCAGGCAGATAAACAAACCACCTTCAAAGGAAGCAAGCAAAAGGCTTTTGTATTGGTGCATTTTGTGCTCCAAATATAAGCAATAACTTTATACCAGGCTATCTGTTCCATTTGGTTTGTAAATAGATGCTGGGAAGGGAGAAGAGAGTATAATTTTATGGGCGGTTTTTAGTAGCTGTCTAATTTTTAGGACCACATTATGCACCTGTGCTATTTGCATTCAATAAATGAGATCTGGGTATATTTTAGAGCACATCTGTATTTATGATTCTTAATAGCAAAATAAAAACCAATCAGTATGATCTTATTCTCAGTTTCTCTTTGTGTTGCTGGGGGGAAAAAACAATGACCTTTCCGATCTAAACAGCATGTTCATAAAAGCAGCACACATGGTGGTGTTTGTTTCCATTTACTGTTCTGCATATTGCAGAAGCACAAGGCTATTTTATATTTCAGGTCACAAATGGACTCCGTGCCTTATAAAGTCAGCCACTGTGTATGCAAAATAAACCCCACAGATGCCTGACACAAACTAGAACGAGGACAGGTCTGATGAAGTTAAAGCTTTACTAACTCACTGAAAGGAGAGCCAGAAAATAGTGTTTACACCGAAAATAGCTTTTCCTTTTATCTGTGTGCAATGCACTCAGTCTGTAGAGTGCACCCCACTGCCAGGATCACCAGACTTTTGAAAAGGAAGTTATGAAGATTGGAAATGGGTCACCATAGCAGTGAGGTGTGTGGCATCCACCACCGCAACCCAATGGAGGATCATTTTGGGCCTGCTATCAAAACAGTATTCTTTTTTCTTCTTATTTGCCAAAAAATAAGAAGAAAGCAACCCAAAAAGTCACTTAGGAGTATCCAGAAGAATAGGGATGGAAGGAAGGATGCATGGGTAGGTAGGTAGATGAAAATCATTTACCTGTAAAATTGTTCATACTGGAGTGTTCCACATTCTCGGCGCTTATGCACCAGAACTGTTGACTAACATCCATTCTATTTTCTCATTCAGTTTGACCATTTGTTGGACCATAACTAGACAAGACCAGCTTTGCTGGAATGTACTCTGTGGTCTAAAAGTGAAGCTTTGCAAAAAAAAATCTGGTTGTATCCCAGGTCATATGCTTGCCATTTCCAAGGAACCTGCTGCATCTTTCTTTCAACATCTCCTCTTTCACTTATCAAGTTTTGGGGCATGGATCTAGAAATAATGTTGACATTAAAGCATGAGATTAAAGTTATGAACATTTTTAATGGATTTAATTTCACACCAGAACTAGAATCTGGTAGTAAGCAGATCTCCTTATCGTGGTCTGTAATTGGCCATCTATTCTATGTCTTTCTTCCTTACATGAGTCAGTATCTGTAGAGCCCTTTTACTATGTGCGTCGGAGTGCATTTCATTGGGAAGTCTGCTAATGAAGCTGTACATCAGAGCATAGCAAAACCAAAGGGCCAAAGCCATGGAGTAATGGCATTTGGCTGCTTTTCAGACATGCAGTGCTGAAACTTCTGCCAAGTGTCACTGCATCATTAAGTTTCAGAGCGAGTTGTCAGTCCATGAATGGAAGAACACAAATTATGTCTGGTGTGTGTTCATAGAGAAGCTGCAGGTTCAACACAGTCAGAGCAGCATAATTGTCAAATCAAACAATAAGGCCATTTTCAAATGCCATAAATTCCTCATCCCACATATTTAAGGAAAGTAATAATTAATCATTCACACCTTGGGCAAGACTTGAAGGCAAAATACTTTATAGAATGCAAAGTCAAAGGTGCTTTCCCTCCCTCCAGCAAACATTGCTGTATACAAGTGTGAAAAGGAATGGGAGAAATATACAACTGGTACATGCCTTCTAGATAGGAAAAGTCATATTTTGCTTTCTAGCAGCTACCAGTGGGCTTTTTAGAAACAATGAAGGCAGCTGGTGTATTGTAGTAGCTAAGACATTGAGCTGTTAACCCAAAAGTCTCTGGTTCTGATCTTGCCTCTGTCACAAGTTGATTATGATCATTTCCCCCTATCCATAAGCACCAACTTGAGCAGAAGATTGGAAAGGCTGATGATGCACACGTGATGTCAAGAGGAGCCAGAGGCGGAGCTGAACATGGGGGTGGCACAGTTTCAGTGGTCCTTCTCCCAGTGCTTTGCCTCCTCCTCCGACACTGGCCCAGGGCTCCTTCCCCCTACCTTTCTCCTGTGTGGCAAGAAGCTGAGTGTGACAGAACATGTGGTCTGGGCTCTGCCCCCAGAAGAATTTTTTTGGGGGGATGCAATGGACCAGAGCCCCCTAGAGTTGGCACCTATGAAATCCGCCCCTGATTGTCCTTAACATGGTGTGTGGGGGGGTATTTTCTTGGAGGGACTGAAAGAACCTGGGTCCCTTAGAGCTGGTGCCTGTGCTCCCACCCAAATCTTCAATATGGACATTATAATAAAAACATACTTATAGGTTGTTATAAGTACATCTGATAATTATATATCTGGTATGGTGTATGAGAAATGTTCTCACTTTAAACAGTAACAAGTATTCAGAGATGTACTGAACGTGGAGGTTCCATTTATCTGCCATGGGTGTTAATAGGCTTATCTTCCATAGAATGGTTTTAAGCATTTTATTTTTTTTAAAGCCATCTAAGGTAGAGTATAAAATTTACATGCAGTTAAATTCTGCCTCTCATGAAACTCTTTAAATCAGCAGTGGTCAAGGATGATAGAAGCTGGAAACCAACAACACCTGAAGAGCTACAGATTCTCCATCCCTACTTTAAATGGTTAAAAGCCAATATATTTTCTAGCTGCTGAACAAACTTCTGTTCTGTCTGCTTTCTGTGTGCTTTCCCAGACTTCCACCCCCCATTGTATCAAAAGGGCAATGAATCCCCATATTAATATATAAGTTGTATATTCTAAATCATAGTACACTTTTAGTGACAGAAGTATCCTGTTTTCCATACTTTGCAGTATTATGGGATAAAAATTCAGTATAATTCCTGCAAAGTGTTCTAATACCTTTTTTTTAGGATAGTGGGGATTCTTTAGGGAAGTTTTTAATGTCTGATCCTGTACTGTTTTTAATATTCAGTTGGAAGCTGCCCAGAGTGGCTGGGGAAACCCAGCCAGATGGGCGGGGTATAAATAATAAATTATTATTATTATTATTCCTATAGCTGTTGTATAGTTGCTGTAGTGAAGTTCAAGTAGCATGATGCTTTGTGGCTGTCCCTTCCTTTCCTGTTTCTCCTGTCTGTGGCACCATTTTTATTGTTTTATGTGATTGTGAATGTACCTGCATAACCTGAAAAGCTGGAAGTTAAGGTTTTTATATTACTGATAGTGACCCTGAAGAGCGGGGTGGGGTGCCGGATGAGATGCATGCTCTAGGGTGATGTCTGTACATCTCTCATGATCAAAAGTACAAGAACCCCAGACAGGAGCAGTCTGGGATGTAGGGTGAAAGCACAAACTTGTTGAACAACATTTGCAGGACCAGATAGGAAATTAAAGTACATGAATGTTCACAAAACCCCCGAGTTTTATAAATATACCTCATTACACTCCTAAATAAATATATATTTTGTGCTCCAAGGGCCTATCTAAAGGCTGGTATATATTTTCTTCTGTGCCTGTTTGTTTGAGCTCCTTCCTAACAATCAAGCACTTGGCTGCTAGTGCTGTGAACCCACCCAAGCCATTAATTTTCCTTTTACAAGCTCTCCCGTGTGTAAACTGCATCAGTAAGGAAACTAGCAATGGCCCCCTTCCAGCATGCACCTGGTGCAGCCCAGATCTGGAATTTGGTTGCATCAGTTGGCTGGCTGGCTCGGATTAAATTTCTAATCAGACTGAAGAAGAAAGATGATTTGCCATATCCGAAACACTGCTGTTACTGCCTTTGCTTGGGTGAATTTACTGAATCAAAATTAAACTTCATGCTATCGTTTCCCCTTTCATGATGTCCCTGCAAATTGATGATTATGTTTTTCATGCTTATAAACTGTTGGCCTCTAATCACTTGGATCATTTACAGTGTGCACTGGTCTAAAACAAAATACAGTTTGGTTTCTTCTTGGAGCTTTTGTTGATCAAAAACACTGCAGTGCCCTCTACTGCTAATCCTAGAAAGTGCAGATCAGATGGGTTTGCAAAGTCAAACTCTGAGTGTGTAGTTAAGCTTTGAAGCACACTCAAAGTAAAATGTTCATTTTGTTTTCTGAAGATCTCTCTCTCTCTCTCTCTCTCTCTCTCTCTCTCTCTCTCTCTGGAATAGAGACTTCAATCCTTGTTTTTTCTCCAAGACAGAGCTGTTCCACCAGGCCTTTGGTCAGGGCGCAGCCTGACCCCCTCCTCTGGCAATCTGCACAGAATTTTGCTTAATGGTTGCCATCAATTTGATTTTAATTAATTTTTATAATGAAAGGTTTTTAGAATGTTGGATTATTTTGATTGTTGTTAGCCGCCCTGAGCCCAGCTTCTGCTGGGGAGGGTGGGGTATAAATAAAATTTATTATTATTATTAAGCTTGGTAGCAATAATAAACCACTTTGCAGCCAGGTATAAACTTAAATTGAAGAAAGTAATTATTATTAGTATCATTACCATTATTTCTATTTCTAATTTTAATGCTATTTATTTTCATATATTGTAAACTGCCAGCCCACAAAAAGTGATGATTTTTTGCATTAATGAATGCTACAGTTTGCCGCAGTAGTCAGAAGGCAGAGTTAGATGCACAGCATAGAATATATTACCACTTGGTAGAAGTGTTGTATTAATTTTCTATGTTGACAGCCTGGGGAGGGAGGGGGAGAGGAGAGGACATTCTTTGGCACATTTCCCCCTTTGGCCCTGTAACTTTAACTCTTTTGTTCTCCATACATATTTTTCTGCATCAGTCACAAGAAGCTTGTTTCAGAGCATTCAGGCTGGAGCTGAGCTAATGCCATTGTTTAAGTGTGGCTGGTGCTGAGATACAGTTTCTCTTGCTGGCTTCAGTGTGCATTCATAAGAAAAGGAGCAGGGAGGGGGCATTTGATGCTTCAGATCCTGATTTACTGTGAGCCAGATAACCAGGGCTGGTCCTACCATGAGGCAGAGTGAGGCGACTGCCCCAGACAGCAAATGCTGTGTGTCCTTGCCCTCCCCCAGCTGTCCCCCCTCCCCGTTTCCCTCTGTTGGAAGACAGAGCTCTGTGTGCTGTGCAGCCTGTCCTGTGCCCCCTAAGTTAGCCTGCTGCCCTCAAGGTACAGTGGTGGAGGACACTGGCCTGTTGCCAGTGTGGAAGTAAGATTCAACTGTCGGTCTGGTCAAGCTTCTGTACATGGAAGGGCGGGGGGAGATGGTGCATTTTGTCCTTCGCTTAGGGCAGCCAGCCCTGCAGACAACTCCCAAGACACGTCAGACGTTTGCCACAATCATTCTCTTTCTGTTTCGTGTTTTAGGTTCTCCCTTCATAAATCAAGCTCTGAAGAAAGTGCTGTCGGTCAGTATACTTCATCTTTATTTGGTCCTTTCTCCACCCCTTCCCAATGCCTTGCTTTTTGCATACCATCAGCAGTGTTGATCTACTTCGCTGTTTCAAGTCTCTTGCAGTAATGTCACATGTTTTGCTACCTGCTTGTGGGGGGAAAGGGGGAGGTTTTTCAACTTCCTTCTCATATTTGAGGATTATTCCTTTAGAATAGTACTTCCTTATGCATTTTATAAGTGTTATACAGGTAGACAGAGGCGTGGGATAGTTTTTGTTAATCACTGAAGTCATTTTGTCCAGGAGAGGGGCACAGCCACTCTTTTCCTCCTCCCTTAAAGAAAACAAATGTATTGGAAACTTCTGGTACAGTTTATTTAATTCACTTGCATCTCAATGTTTGCTTTAAATAGGGATAGCTGTTATTTATCATTTATTTATAGATCTCATTTTTGCACTCAAGTGCAAAATAAAATAACTAGGAAGCCTGCTTGAAGTAGAAATATGACTAATGGTCATGCAGCACTTTTAGATTACACAAACAAATTGAAATTGCATTTTCATATTAACTTTTAGGTAGCTTTTCACTTTGGATGTTTTTTAGGTGAACTAAAAATAAAAGTTCAGTATGATCTATATTGTTAGTTAAAGTGAACATTAAAAATGTGTGTTCATTTTTCATCTAGCATAGAATCTTTTGGTTGCTTATTGCAAATGGTCTACAGCCTTCCTTTTCCTAAAGAATGATTGCTTATGACAGCTATTTATGGCATTCTTTCCAAGTGTGAATTAAAATTAAAAAACACGCCCAAAAATAACTGAAACAGGATGAGGGAATGGGTTTCCTTTGAAAATGTATACATATTTAAACCTCTAATGTATATTGTGTTCCCCTTTAGGTAAAGCAGATTGGAAAAAGAAGAATAGGTATTTCTGGCAAAACTTCAGAAAGAATCAGAAGGGACTAATGAGGCAGTCTTCAAAAGGTACAGCTTTTTTAGCGTTGTTGTGTTTTAATATTTGTTACATTTAGTTCTGAGAGTAGTTTATATAGTGAATTGGGCCTTCTGCAGGATTTACATACTAAATTGCAATAATTTAACAAGGGTAGTCTTAATTATTTGACAGTACTCTTTTGTTCAATGAATTCCACTAGGTTAGAAAGGCAGGTTATATACTGCTGCCTGTCAGACCCTGTCCAATTTAACAGAAGCTGCTTTATCTCTGAGAACCATTCCATACCAAACTAAAGTTCAGCATTAGATGAAGCTGTTTCATAGTGTGGTGGTTCTGTTCTTAGAGCAAAACTTTATTCATTAAGGAATACAAAAGCAGCCTCTTCCTGATCACCAACTTCGTGTGTGTGTGTGTGTGTGTGTGTGTGAGAGAGAGAGAGAGAGTGAGCGCATGCATTTTTCATAAGTGCAATTTTAGTTATAACACTCTGAGATACAGTGGTGCCTCGCAAGACGAAATTAATTCGTTCCGCAAGTTTTTTCTTCTTGCAAGTTTTTCGTCTTGCGAAGCACGGTTTCCCATAGGAATGCATTGAAAATCAATTAATGCGTTCCTAGGGAAACCGCCTTCAGACCAGGTCCGGGGACAGTCTGTCCCCCGACCTCTTCTGAAGGCTGGGGGGGGGACAAGGGCTTCTGAAGGCTGGGGGGGCTGGGGGGGACAAGGGCTTCGCTGCCGACCCCCAGCATTTTAAAATCTCCCCGGGACACGGGGAGATTTTAAAATGCTGGGGGTCGGCAGCGAACGTTTCGCTGATCCCGGGACGGCAGGCAGATCTGCACCGCCATCCAGAGCGGGGCGGGACTTAGCCCCGCTCGGGATGGCAGTCCCGGGACGGCAGACAGCTCTGCGCCGGCATCCAGAGCGGGGCGGGACTTAGCGCCCCGCTCGGGATGGCGGCACAGATCTGCCTGCAGTCCCGGGACGGCAGACAGCTCTGCGCTGGCATCCAGAGCGGGGCGGGACTTAGCGCCCCGCTTGGGATGGCGGCACAGATGTGCCTGCAGTCCCGGGACGGCAGACAGCTCTGCGCCGGCATCCAGAGCGGGGCGGGACTTAGCGCCCCGCTCGGGATGGTGGCGCAGATGTGCCTGCAGTCCCGGCAGGGCAGACAGCTCTGCGCTGACATCCAGAGCGGGGCGGGACTTAGCGCCCCGCTTGGGATGGCGGCGCAGATGTGCCTGCAGTCCCGGGACGGCAGACAGCTCTGCGCCGGCATCCAGAGCGGGGCGGGACTTAGCGCCCCGCTCGGGATGGTGGCGCAGATGTGCCTGCAGTCCCGGCAGGGCAGACAGCTCTGCGCCGCCATCCCGAGCGGGGCGGGACTTAGCGCCCCGCTCGGGATGGTGGCGCAGATCTGCCTGCAGTCCCGGGACTGCAGGCAGCTTTGCGCGGCCATCTGGAGCGGGGCGGGCTTCGCCCCCGGCTCCTGATGGCCGCGCAGAGCTGCGCTGATCCCGGGACGGCAGACAGCTCTGCGCCGCCATTCCGAGCGGGGCGGGACTTCTCTGCTGTCCCGGGCAGATTTTAAAATGCTGGGGGTCGGCAGCGAACGCTTCGCTCCCGACCCCCAGCATTTTAAAATCTCCCCGGGACAGCAGAGACTTCTCTGCTGTCCCGGGGAGATTTTAAAATGCTGGGGGTCGGCAGCGAACGCTTCGCTCCCGCCCGCCAGCATTTTAAGATCGCCCGGGGCAGCGGAGAAGTCTCCGCTGTCCCGGGAAGGTAGGCGGGGGGGGAGCAAAGACTTTTGCCCCCCGCCGGCCTTCAGAAGAGGTCCAGGACCTCTTCTGAAGGCCGGCTGTGGGCGAAAGTCTTTGCTCCCGACCGCCAGCAATTTAAAACAGGTCCCCGGAGATTTCCCTATGGGCTTTCGTCTTGCGACGCAAGCCCATAGGGAAATTCGTTTTGCGAAGCGCCTCCGAAACAGAAAACCCTTTCGTCTTGCGGGTTTTCCGTCTTGCGAGGCATTCGTCTTGCGGGGTACCACTGTACAATGTACGTCTCTGAATCTGCAGTCCTTTGCCAACTTACCTAGGAGTTCAATGGGACTTACTTCTATGTGGGTATGTACAGGATAGAGTAAATCCTTTATCTATTGGATCTGGTCTCTGGTGACCTTCAATTTTAGATTTTAGCCTGATGCATCTTTGGTTAAAAGAACTAATATTAAAGGTGTGTTTTAATGTTTACACTTTTTTGCAATCCTACAATTCAGATATATTTGCCTTTCATTAAACCTAACTTTAATTGTTTCAGTGATGTAGGTGCATTCCCCAACATGCCTTGGAGAACACCAATTTTAGGCATTTTCCAAGTCTGCTTGAGTCACGGTCTACTGAGACCAGCATTAATAGTTTACCATGAATGTGTCTAATAGGGTTCTTTCACTCCTCTCCACTTGCACTAGGAGGAAGTACACAGTGAATTATGGCTTAGAGTTATGTCCCAACCAGGGGTTGTGGCTTGTTTTTGGCTTTTACTGATTGTAGTGTTTTGGGACTGAAACAAACTTCAAGCCCTGGTTCAAACATAATGCTAAGTTGGGGATTGCGGTTTCTTCCTTCTGTCTGCTATTGGGGGGGGGGCGAGACCAGCAACATGTGATCAATAAACTGAGGGTGGTTTGGTTTCTCTGTATATGTCTGCTTTTTGACAGATGAAACTTGGTGAATCTTGAGTTGTCGGAAGACATTACTAACATAAATTAGCAACTTGAATTGCTGTCGGTTAAAATTTGGTTCACTGATTCCGTTTATCCAAAGTTTTCTGTTTGTGCAAAAGACCTTTTTCCCTCTCCACTTTCTGCCCAACCCAGATATGCTCCAGAAGATTGGGAGAAAACCCAGAAACAGGTTTAGGAGGCACACAGGTGTACAGGCAGAGGAGATGTCCTGTTACTCAGCCAAGTTTTGAACTGACAGAATGAGTGTATTGAATAGCATCCTCTGTGCCCACTCTCCAATCTTCCTTAACATTGTAGTGTTGAATTGTAAGCATAGTCACTTAAAGCACTCAGTCCAACACATGCTAAAATTATAGAAGTCAAGACAGATGAGATGCCCGTTAGCAGTATATTGCAAATCTTACTGCACAGTATCCTTCTTTGTAGAAATTTTCTTTATTCAGGTTGGTCTGAATTATGTGTGCATTAGCAGGGTGCTATCAGAACAGCGAAAGGCATTTCTGAAGTTAAACAAGTCATATTCCTCACTGGCAATTTTCAAATTATCAGGTTCATGAGCAGATCACCTTTAGCCTGTCAGATATTCCACATCTCACAGCATACTCTTAATCCCGATTTGTGCTACTGGACTGGTTTGGTATAAGAGTTGTCCATCTGCCAAAGTCTGCCAGGCTCTTCTGAAGGTACAGGGGTTGAGAAGCTTCTCGGGTGGTGTTCCTGCCAGAAACAGCAACTATAGGACCCAAAATTGGGCAGGGCAAGGGTGGAGCAGAGCCAATCATGGACCTGATAGATCCAAAGCTGCTCAGTCACCCCTTTGTACACTTGTAGTCACAAAAATACATCATGCAATCATTAAAATATCACTTAAATATTTTAAAGTGTTCAGCAGATTATAAATGCTTTTAAATAAATGAATGAAACCACAGTTTAAAACAGCACCATCAAAGTCCAGTCATTCTGCACCCTAAGCATAAAATATAGGACAAATACCATCTTATTCCATCCGTATTTGTTATATTACCCCTTCAAAGACAAATGTTTCCTAAGATGATAAATGATAGGTTGAAAACATGGCAGATTTGTACAAAGGATGGTAGGAATCGGTTTGCAATGCAGAAAATCTCTTGACCCAACATACCAGCCTTTGGATTAGCATTTCCTTTGCTGCTCTGTCATTGTCTGTAATGATTTCCAAGTATAATAAATATATTCTAGGACATGCCTTCTTTCTAAGCTCTATTGATTTGAGGAAGCAAAATAGGTCACTAGAGAGGAATATTTTTGCATTGCTCCTGTCATCAAGCTGTGGGGTAAAACTGGCAACAGCTCTCCTGGCATGGCTGCTGTCCTTGGTCTCTGACAGTGTTAAGATCATCTTATTTCACAAACCCAAATAAAAATGTTGCCATGTATCTCAGAATTTTGAAGGAGGGAGTTAAGTAGCCCAAATAGCTTGACTAACATAGGAACCAGATTTCTGAGGTCAGTAGCCTAGGAAGATCATGATTTGGTACACTTTATATATCTCCCCCCCCCCAATTTTGCTTTTGCTTTGTTTCTAAAGATCTTTATTCTTCATTTGTGTCTTCAGGGGAGGATGTTGGTTATGTGGCAAGTGAGATCACAATGAGTGACGAGGAGCGGATCCAACTAATGATGATGGTTAAGGAGAAGATGATTACTATTGAGGAAGCGCTTGCAAGGGTATGTGATGAAATACATACTATCCAGCCTTATTATTCCGTGATATGTCAGTTATATCAGTGAAACACTAGAACCTTGTATATAGGTTGCCATAATTTCTGAGAACAATGCAGTCCAGGGGGCATTCTGGCTAGGTGACTTTGTGGATTGGGATAGAAGCAGGTTTGCTTATACATTAGCATCCTGTCTGACCAGGCCCAGAGATTCCCTATGAAAGCAGTTCTGTGAATAACAGCACAATCCTATACATTTTTACTCAGGTGGAAGCCCCATTAAGTTCACTGGGCTTACTCTGAAATAACTGATTATAGGATTGTAGCGTAAGTGGTTTTAAAAGGTTTGAGAATCACAGTTCCATTGTATGGTGCTAACCTGAACAATCATGTGGTAAGTGTATGCATATATGGATGGGTAAGTGAATTGCATTATAGCTTAACTAAGCATTAAAGCTCAGCCACACACTGATAAGATTGTCGACTCTGCAGTTGACTTAATGAGACCATGCTTTGAAGCTAACAATTCTGTTCACACATAACTTACTCTCTATTAACCTTCAGAGGGCTGATTTCTCGCTTTTGTCACTATAGTACTGTACTAAACAAGGGACGTGGGTGGCGCTGTGGGCTAAACCACAGAGCCTAGGACTTGCCGACCAGAAGGTCATGGTTCGAATCCCCGCGACGGAATGAGCTCCCATTGCTCGGTCCCAGCTCCTGCCAACCTAGCAGTTCAAAAGCACGTCAAAGTGCAAGTAGATAAATAGGTACCGCTCCGGTGGGAAGGTAAACGGTGTTTCCGTGTGCTGCTCTGGTTCGCCAGAAGCGGCTTAGTCATGCTGGCCACATGACCCGGAAGCTGTACGCCGGCTCCCTCGGCCAATAAAGCGAGATGAGCACCGCAACCCCAGAGTCGGCCACGACTGGACCTAATGGTCTGGGGTCCTTTTACCTTTACCTTACTGTACTAAACAACATATTTAAATATAACAGAGCTGAGTAGTATATGTTTGTATCTGGGTGTTTTTTTAAACTTTCCAGAGCTTTTTTATTTATATATTTATATATATTTATATATATATATATATATATATAGAGAGAGAGAGAGAGAGAGAGAGAGAGAGAGTATTATCACAACAATATGTGATAATATGAACAAACCAGAAAGCAGAATAATGGGGGGGAGGGGTTTGAGAAATGGAAAAGGTTAAACCACATGCTTTAGCAAGGTGGAAAACCTTTGGCCTTATTTTCATTTCAGCTTAAGGAATATGAGGCCCAACATCGGCAGTCAGGTAGCATGGACTCTGCTGAATGGCCTGATAGTCCTTACCCATCTTTTGACGGTTCCTCCAATTGTAATGTGAGTATCAGTCTCTACAATGCAGTTGCATATATTGTTTACATTGACATAAGGGTGTATTCATATGGCAGTTGAAAGGGAAGCAAGAAGTATGTAGAATGTTTGCCTCAGACATGATGGTCCCGTTCCTCATTGAAAAGGAAAGATCACTCTACTTTTTAAAAAGTTTCAACTCTCTTCAGTTGAATCTCATGGATGTTGGATATAGTGCTGGTATTCTTTTAGCCTTTGTTCAGCACAGTCTGTGTTCTGCCCGAGTTGCAGGTTCTCTTCACACAATACCCTTTTTAATCAGAAGTTTGCACATATTGCCTCTCAGCCTGTTGTGTGTAACTGCTCTTGTACATAGGGTTTGGTTTTGTGGGTGCAACTGCAAAAGTAAATTTCGAAACATTTGTGGTGTCATGCCAGAAACAATCTTGCTCATGACATGGCACAAGCTAATGTTTCCATGGATGCCAGGTATCCACTGTTCACATGAATGCAGCCCTAAATTAAGCTGCCATGTCACATTAAGCTTCCTCTAGAGCTCTACTAAGATGTAAGCATTTCTGTGTCAAAACTCAAGTGTGTTTCCATCTTCAGATTCCCCCAAAGCCTCACTTTTTCCACTTGAACATTTTGGCTGTTATCCTGTGGCTAGATAGATATGCCTGCTTGTTTGGACATTCACCCTGCTCTATTGCAAAGTATACATTAAAAGGATTATCTGAGAACATGTCATACTTGATGTACATTGTTGTTGAAAATATGGCAATTGACATTAATACCATATACTTTGTTTCTAATACTTTCCTGTAATAGTGCAGTTCTAAGCTTGTTCTACTCAGAAGTAAGTCCTAGTGTGTTCAGTTCACCTTCAACTCTCGCAAATGATTTTAGAACTGCAGCCTAAAATCTTTAAATGGTTTTGTAATCCCAATTTTAAGTGACACCTTCCCTAACCATGTAATTATTGAGGAAAGAAGTTCTAGTGAACAGCCTTCAAACTGTGAAATGTAGCTTTAAAAAACAAAATAAAAATAAACTGCAAGACAGATTTGCATTGTATGTGGCTGAGCATCACAAATTTTTTTTGCAAAAAGGGAAAAATGCCATTGACATGTGTCATGCTGAAAAGATTTAATTTCTATTGATCTTGCTTCTTCTACTCAACCTTCTGTCATTTACACGTTTTTTTATTGGCAAATTGGGGTGTTCAGTCCCTTGCCTGCCAGGCTAAAATACAAAAACAATTAGCAAAGGACAGGGTGCCACCTCCCCTGTGTCAGCAGAGAAGCTGCCCTCTGTTGTCACTATACTGTTAATTCTAAGCTCAGTTTGGAGGACTCCATTTATTCTATTTCTTTTGAATGTGCCAAGCCAACAGCTGTATTGGCTTTGTGCCAGATACATGCAGATTAACATTTAATCTTCTCATTGTGTGTCCAGTTCATACTTTAGGAAGTATGCATTATTAAAGACTTTACCATTCCAGTCATGTCTTTCCTTTTTGATGTGAAGTTAATGTTCCTGGATCAGGCTTGCATGTTTTCTTCTTTCATCCCCCCACTCCCATACCTTCCCCCCTAATTTAAAATGCATCCAAATTTTCTTTTGGAAACAAGGGCTGCTCTTGTTGGGACTTTTCAGAGTTTTTAGTTATGGCAAGCAGTTTATATCTTGCAGAGCTAAGTCCCTCTCCTAGAATTCTCCATGATACACTTACAGGTGTGTGTTGCCTTCCCAGAGAAGCTGGGATGACTGAGAACGTAATTACTTACTTCTTTAAAAAAAACCTTACATTCCCACTTGAAGTCTTCAATGGCAAACATCATGGAAACACAGAATAAGAGTCAATAGAAGGTAGCTGCTCAGAAGCAAGTCCCATTGAGTTCAGTGAGACTTATGCCTAGAGAGGTGCTGTACAGGATTAGTTTCTCTGTTCTTCCCCATCTCTCTGAAACAGCATAATAGCCAGGAAAAGGGTTATAGCTAAGTGGGAGAGTACATGTTTTTTGCATGCAGAAGGTTCCAGGCTCAATCCCCAGCATCTCTCTTTTTAAAAAATATGTTTATTGATTTATCATAAACATATGCACAAACACATAACCGTACAAACAATAACAGAAGCAATAAACAAAGCATATTCAGTATAAAAAGCAAATTACAGAGATGCAATATTTTAAGATGAGTCTATATATCCCAATCACAACAAGGAGCGAATCATGGGAGTAGTACTTATATGACTCCCTATTTCTATCACCAAAAAAATGGAGACCAGTCCATGTCAAAATTGTCTGCTTTGGCTTCACTTCAGATAAAGCATTAGTAAACTATGCCTCCCACATAGGAACGTAGAAATTCTGAGTATCTCTTGTTAAAAGATCTCTTGTGGTGGAGCTGAGAAAGTTTTCTCTCTGACCAAGACCTTAGAGAGCCCTTGGCCACTAGCAAATACTGAGCAAGATGGACAAATGTTTTGACTCCATATATGGCAGTGTCATGTGTATTATTCATACTCCTTTGGTCTGTAAGAACAGAGGAGCAGAGACTTACCCTTCACTGCCTGCCCGTGGGCTGCGGGGAAGTGTGCCTGCAGCAAAGAGGTTGCACATACCTCCGTATCTGTATGTGGAAGTTTATATATATAGCTTTGGAGTAACTGGGTGGGTCGTTCTCTGGCTAGTTTGACATTTGGCATTGTAGTTCAGAGAACTTTCCCAGCTGTGTGCCAAATTCAAGCCAGGTGTGGTCTGATGGCTAACCCTTTCTGCGCTAAGGGCATGCTTGATACTGTTCTACTAGCCTATCGGATAGCAATAGAAAAAGAGACACCAATAGGATACCTAATCCCTCATTTTATATTCAGTAGAAACTGGGGACTTAACAAGTTCCTTGTGTGCAATATGCTATTCTGACTGTGAATCAGCCAGCAGGGGATGCTGTAAAAGTAATGAATTCCCTGCAGTCTGCTGCATCTCACAGTCATATGTCTCTCCCAAATCAAAACCATCCTTATCTTCAAGCTTATGTTTTTAATTGCTGTGCTGGGTAAAAATGGGTCCTTCTTTATCCCAGACACAGCCAAAGGTTTTACAGGTGAAACCATTTCTTTGCCATCACAAGTAGGATTTTTCTTTCTGTTGCTTCTAGTGCTTGCTTCATTCATTTTTTTCTTGAAAAATATTTTTACCACAGAATCATACTAATTGTATTCACGAGGCCCTCACCCAATTAAAAAAAAAATTATTTGATTGAGCTAGTCCAAAATTTCTAAGATTAATCTGCATAACTGCATATTTTTTTGTTTATATATGTGTTGTAGCAGGACTTATCTTGGGAGCCAGCGTGGTGTAGTGGTTAAGAGTGGTGGACTCGTAATCTGGTGAACCGGGTTCGCTTCCCCACTCCGCCACATGCAGCTGCTGGGTGACCTAGGGCTAGTCACACTTTTCTGAAGTCTCTCAGCCTCACTCACCTCACAGAGTGTTTGTTGTGGGGGAGGAAGGGAAAGGCGATTGTGAGCCGCTTTGAGACTCCTTAAGGGGAGTGAAAGGTGGGATATCAAGTTCAAATTCTTCCTCCTCCTCCTCCTCCTCTCCTTCTTCTTCACCCGAATGAAATAAAACCAAGTTCCACCCCTGCCTTCCAGCCAATGAACTACTTGCCAAAAAAAAAAAAAAAGCCCCCATGAGCAAGCAATAGAATGAGCATCCCAAGGACAGGTAGCTAACCATCAAAGTTTTTCCTTCTAAACCTTGTTAACTCTTAAATTTAGGGGGTTCGTGGGGATGTCTATGAGACTCGAATGGGAGCTCCCATAAAGCCTTCCTTTCTGCAATGGGACCAGAGAGAGGCATCTGAGGAAAGGGAGTCCTCTTCTTTCTTCCTGGCTCTGTAGGAGGGGCCTTCCAAAAGGAAGATAGCTATAGGCTTCCAAAACTCACCTTCCACATCACAGCAAGCAGTTCTGGACAGGGTTATATGCTATTTTTGTCTTTCCTTTTACATGTGAATGTGGACTAGATAGACCTTTGGTCTCATGAAAGAGTTGCTCTTACGTTCTCATAAATTTTAAATTTTGATCAATGTATTTTTTTGAGTTCTTGCTTTTTATATTACAAAAAAGTAAAGAATTTATATAGGAGTAGCAAACCCTGTGTACATTTTAAGTGCCTAGAATTAAAAAAGAACTTGTTTCCCTGTAGTGAGATGCAGCATTTCCTTCCATCAGGTTACACCCGTTGTTTAGTGCTTTTTAAATAACTGAAGACCAGAGTGATTGTTTAACCATTTTGAAGCATGCCTCAGCAATTATTTCAATGTTGAGGCAGACCTAGTGGGAAGAAATGAGAATTTTAATTTTTTCCATCTTGAATGTATGACAGGAACTTTCTATTAATTTTCCCCAGGCAGTTCATCATTGGTTAATGTGCAGTGTGCTTCTCACTAAAGTGGCCTTGGAGCATTTTTGTGGTTTTTCCATAATTAATGCCATGCCTCATATGTCCACTTTTACTGCATTCATTAGTTGACTTCAGTGGATTGACACCCAGCATAGAATTATTGCAAAGAATTTGTTAATGCTAAGTGGATGTAATTTTCCATGCTGGATAAAGTTTATGTGTCAGTTGGGTTTGCTTTAAGGTAATTAACCCACCAATTTCAGTGGCTTTACTTGTGTGACATTGGATATAACCCCATTAGCAAATCATTGGTTTTAAGTCAGGGGTAGGGAATCTTTTTCAACCCAAGGGTCACATTCCCTTGTGAGCAACATTTTAGAGGCCTTGTGCAAAAGGTGGGCAGGGCAGAGACAAAAAAAGGGCAGAACCAATGAATATGAGCCTCACAGTTTGCTATATTCCAGCCTTGCAAAAAAGTCAGAAGTGCACACACAAGTACAGATACACACACAGTCTCCTCCATCAGGCAAGCAAGAGACATTAACACAAGTCAAGGACATCTTCAAGCCGTCAAAAGCACTTGAGGAAGGCACAGAATGCATTGAAAGATTTTAGCAGTATCACAATACAACTTTTGGAAACAAATCATTATAGCAGTAATAAAAATTAAGCAAACAGAAATAGCCATCCTGCCCTGCAAACCAGCTTGCTATCACACTTAAAAACTAGCACTAATTAAAAAAAAAATCCAGTCAAGAAAACCCCCAGAAGAACAAAATGGTCTTTGCTTATCTCCTAAAAATAGAATCATAGGTGCTAGGCATATCTCTCTGGGATAAAGTGTTCCAGAGACTTACCACTCATCTGATCTATGCAGATGAGACACCCAGGATATGTGATGATCTGAGACTTGGGTACTGAGTGAACAGACAGGTTAGTGCAAGAGAAAGCAGTTCTTCAAATACCTGATTCCTGGCCATAGTAGTCACTTAGGTTTGTTCACCCTAAACTGCTTAGGACTTTTCATAGCCTGTGTTTCAAGTTATATTCTGTGGTTTTTAAAATCAGCAGGAGAAGAAACTCATGTGTTACAAGGAAATAAAACTTTCATATTTAATTTAACATATTTTGGTTTTTTAATAAGTATGTGGGAGGTTTTTTTCCTTAGTGCTTCAGTTGTAGTGGTGGGAATAGTGTTTGATGGGTGGGTTACTCTGCCTTCTCCTTCTCCTTCCCCTCCCCCATTTTTCTTTTACTGAAATTCCATTGACAATAATTAAGAAACAGGGGCCAGCAAGAGGTCAATAAGTCTCTGCCAGTGAAACCAGGGATTGTTTCCCATGTACAACACTCTCTATTCCGCCTCCCCCACCCCCCACCCCCCAGCTTTGCCCTTGTGGCAAATATAACTCTGATGACTTCTGCCTTTCTTGTAAGTTGTGCAACTAGTGAGGAACCGAGGGTGGGGAGGGAGATGATTTATGTGAGCGAAAGACCAGCCAGTTGATTGTGTTTTGATTGTTCCCTGCTTCTCTTCACTTACCAAGTAGTGGTTAGGAAAGCCAATCTTACATCTGGTACTGTAACTCCCTACAACAGGCGTTTTGCGGCAAGGTTAGGATTCCTGCATAGTTCTTTTGAGGGAGAAATGCTTAAGCCTAAATTTTGGGGTTACGCAACTGAGAAAGGGCAGTACTCAAGGGAGGATTATTCAGAACACAGTGTTAGGTCTCCTAAATGCCAACCCTGTTAGGTCATCAAGCCTGTGGCTCAGTATTCATAGGATGTGCTTCCCATCCTGCAAAGTGATGGGGGGGATGGAAGAAAGGGCTCCTATAGCTATAATTAACTATGGGTGTTTCCAGATAGGGCTTAATATTGCAAACAGGATATTCAGATGCCGCAGACGTTGGCAATACGTTTTTCTGACATCGGATTTTCCATGAAAATGGTGGATGTGCATTAAATGAGAGAGAGATACAAGCTGGCATTTTGACACTGCTAACATGCTGCGGGTGCTGGGAAAACCTATAATAACACAACCATCTGGAAACACACAATAATCATATTAAAATTCCTGGTTTTATTTATTTATTGAAAACTTTTATACAGTAGGCCCGCAGCTAACGCGGGGTTATGTTCCGGGAATGACGCCTAAAGCCAAAATCGCATATAGTCAAAAGCCATTGGGTTCAATGGCAGGTAGGATTGCCAAAGTTGGTACCCCTGGTGGAGACAGACCACTACGCTAACACTCAAGAGCTTCAGCATGGGCCGGAAGAAGCTAGAAATAATACACAACGCGATACATGTGCAGCCTGCCTCACTTGATTTAAATCAGTGCCATAACTGAGGCACTTCATGATGCTTTAACCCTGCGCTCTAGGACTAAACTCCTGGAATATGAAATGTCTGAAAGTTTGGCACTTACCCCTATGTATATGTACAGATGAAGCAAAGTAAACAATAGTACTGTTTTGTTTTGAAACTTTGTCTAACAACTTATTTTATGTAAGAACAAATCTAATAGTTACAAATTTCATTGTGATGCAGATGGAAATCAAGCCTGACCTAGGAAAGCATCTCTCTGAAATTTTAGGGTTGCCATATGCCCTCTTTCCCCAGAACACATCCTCTTTTTCATGGGTAGAGTCATCATAGCGATCCATAGTTAGAAGTAGAAGTCGGCAAATGTGTCCTCCTTTTTGCTCTTCGAGATATAGCAACCCTAAACTTGGTGTGCACTTTTCTGGAATTAACTTTATTTACTTGATATATATGACAAAGTCAGCAAGCAAAATCATGATCACAGAAAATAATATCCATAAATGCAAACAAATCTTAGCTTTTGTGTTAGTAAAGTTATGCTTCTTTAGATTGCAGTCTAATTCTGAAAATTATTTGAAATGAGCTTTGGTTGAGACATTATAGGGATATTTAAATAAAGAGCAGAAAACTGAAGGATGCACAACTTCAGAAAGGACATATGGGGAATATGGGCAATTTCCTGAGTTACAGTCACACTTGTTTTTGTCAGAGGAACAGGGTAGCACTGCCAAAGCAGCAGTAACAGCTTGGCTTTATAGTTTCCTGACCATCTGACAAAAGGTTGTTTCAGTTTACTGTACACAGTTCTTGGGAACTGCAGATGCTGTTGATTTTGTTCCTGTTCCCCTGTGGTCCTCCGTGCAGTTCTGGAATAGAATGACCCAAGCTGGCCCACTTTCCCTCAGCATTAGAACATTGCTGATGTGTCAGAGATGCACTTGTTCCAAAAGAAGCTGAGAAAGAGACCCCGCCTTAGCACACACGCCAAAAAATTGGGTCCCGTTGGTCTTGCACCATTCTGTTGGCAGCTGGATGGTGTGCTATCTCTTTAAAGCAAGTATAATTTTCTGAACTGGCTTGGTCAATTTGTTATGGTTTAAAACTGTGGAGCCAGCTGTCTGCAATCTGATGTAATGTTGCCATAGAAACTAGAAATGAAACACTTAAGCATTCACTACAGAATTTCTGCATCCAACATTAGCCAAAATAATTACAACTTGAGCCATTAGGGGCTTTTGGATGAGAGCGGGGGGGGGGGGGGACTTGTGGCAGCCTGGATGAGAATCAAGCTGTTCCTGTTTACAGTGCTACAGATCCATGTGTTTTATTCCTTAGAATATCCAAAGAGATGAACTACTTTATACAGAAACAGCTATGCATATTATAAGGCTCTGCTTTTGGCACAGAGTTGTTAGCTGTGATGATGTGTTCTGGAACAGGATAGCTGTGAACTTTTAGAGGTACAATACTTGGACTTGTATTGTAAGGGCTCTGACTTCTGAGTGAGATGCCTGTAGTGCAACATTCTGCAAAATGCCCTTTTCCTGACTGAGGAAAGACCTTTCTCTGTAGGGAACCATTTAACATAAGGCAAATGTTCTACATTTCCTGTAATGCTTTCCTATTCCACGCGGGGAGTCTTCGAAAGAGAGTTAATCTCTCTCATGTTCATATACAGGGCGGGGTTGCACCTGTACTGTACTAGATCAGTGCTGCATGCCAGTCTATCCAGATCCATCTATGCCCTGTCCCCAGGCAGGATCACTCCTTGGCTAGGTCAGATATCACCTCTTTATCAGAGTAACTGCCATAGCCCAAGACCCTGTTGCCTTAGAGAGGAGGCAAAACACTGCTGAAAAAACTTTCCAGCCAAGTGGAACATCTTCACACAGGGCAGTAGCCAAGTGCTTTCACTAGCACAAGGACGCCTGCTTGCTCAACAGAACTTCCCCTCTCCCCCCCCCCCAGGCCACCTACGTCTGTTCTGGGGTTTTCTCCAACCTTCCAGAGCAGATTTGGGAAGGATGTAGGGGCACAAAGTGAGAAGAGAGAGGGGGGACGTTTTGTTGTGTAAGTGGAACTCCGTGCACTAATGGATACCACCTAAATTGCTTTGAAATTTACCTTATATTGGGAGTACAGTATAGAATCATAGAATTGTAGAGTTGGAAGAGACACCAAAGAACTCTGCCTCCAAGGTGAGCACATCCTTCAACCCTGCATGGAAATAACCAGGAGAGTGCTGTGGAGGAAAAGTCCCATCTTGGAGGACCATCAGGAATTGCACTCTGGATTGCTGGATTCTGATCCTACTTGGATGGGGTCAACATTTCTGCTATGGAATTAATGCTTTAATCTAGTGGCCTCTTTGCTTCATAAAGCTCCAGGCTGGGTACGTGAAAGCAATGTACGCATTTCAGAAAGTTCCCATCTGAAATTAAAGGATGCGTATGTGACAGGAAAATCAGTTCCAGCCCACAACGATGAGATCCTTGTGAAAGTTATTTTGTCACCGTGTGGAGATACATGGCTGCAATGGTTTTATTTATCAAGGGTAGCTTAATTATTGAAGCAGATCACTGCCAATCTGTTTTATGTGAGGGTTTTTGTGGTTTTTGTTTGTTTGTGGCAATAAGCACCAAAAATAATGTTCATGAGAACTTACTTCTCCCATTTCAGTACAGGAGTAAGTCACACTTTACCTCCTATCCATGGTGGAGGAGGTATTGAATATTCTTATCCATTCATTCCACCATCACATCCACCAAATGTATAAACTAAACATATTTGCCTAAGGGCTGATGAACATATGGAGGCCACTAGGTTGCTTCAGGTAACAGAATTGCTTCTGTGTAGGGTGCTGCTTTTTGTTGAATGGATTGTACAGTTTTCTCTCTTCACTACAGGTTTTTTATCATTAGTAATGTATAGAACAATATAATCTACTTTCTTAAGTATTGGACTAATAACTCTTGTTCAGCCTAAAAAACATCACTCAGTGCACCCAAAGGATTGAGGAAATATATTTGTCATTACTACTCAGAACTTCGGCATCCCTGCAAAATATTTTTGCAACAGTATAATTTATTTCAGAAGGTGTGTATGTTTTAGCCCCACCCCCAAAAAATTTACATTGTAAATACACCAGACAAATGATGCTATAAGTGCCAGTTGGTCTTGCCTTGGACCAAATGGCTAGCTTCACGCTTACATGTTTTGTAGGAGTCAGTTTTTAAATAAAGCTTATTTTGTCAGGCTTAAAACATCACCAGAAAATAATGGCGCATTCCAACATGGAAACACAAGTGACCTGAAGTTCACTGACAGGAAGTTGCTCTTGAGATTTCTAAGCTGGATGTTCAGAATGTGATGAATTGGTCAGAGCTCTGTACATGGAGGCAAAGTGAGGGATACAGTCTTCAGAGATTTCCAGCTGGAATATTCTCTCTTCCTTGGAATGCATTTTGTACAGTGGCAGTTCTGTACTGTAAAAGCAAAGAGGGCCCCACTCTTTCTTCCTCCCCCTTCCCTGCTTTCTACTCTCTCACACACAGATTCTAAACAGGGCACAACAGAGGAAGTAGCATATTGAGCACTGGATCTGGCTTGAAAATGGGAGCTCTGATTTGGTTCACAAGGAATGGATTGTTTCAGCTTGTGGTGTCACTGCTGCTGGAGAGGGTGGATTTTTTTGGTCTCTGTAATGTTTGATACTTGAGGGAAAACAGCTGGAACTGAGCATACTGCATCAGATGTGAGACAAAATGGGATGCTGGGGAATATGGACTATACTCAGTGCCTGTAAAGGTCAGAGTTTTCCTTTGGTCAGATCTGGAGGAATGCTGCATCCATATTAGCAGCCAGCCTTGAGAATCCTCAGAATGAGAAGCTCCGAGACAGCGAAGGAGAAGATCTTTCTGTGGCTAATAAAACAAGTCAGAGTGGATGAGATCTCCTATTTCCTTTCCCTTCCCTTCCTTTTACCCCCCTCCCATCATTTTTGCTGCTGCTGCTGTTTTTGATTTACTTGGAAGTCTGGAAAAAAGTAGTCAATGATAGAGTTTCAGTTCAGTTTGGAGAAGCTGTTTATAACCAGGTTTTTAAATGTCAAGAGCCGCCAGGCCAGACAAGACCAGTGCCTGACCCAAACCACAGGAGCCTAACTAGCATGGCTAAAAGAGTCCCAGGAAAGAGTTCTGCCTGAAATGCGCTCAGAGACAACGTGGAAGTAGCTATTATTGCACAATGGGTGGAGAGAAGGATGAGGGCTGCAATGCATTTAGGTGCCTGAGACCTTGCCGTGCGCTAATTTAGAAGTTAAAATGGTATGTGCTGTTCTTTTTAAAGCAGTTTGTGTGTGTGAGAGAGAAATTGCGGCGGGGGAGAGTAAGTGTGACCTGAGCTTGAAAATAACAGTTTTAAGTTACAGGATTTTCCTTGTCACAGAGCACAGTAAGCCTGAGGCTGCATCGACTTGACTTCAGAAAGTGATTGAGCTGCGGGATAATTCTTTTATTAACATTTCCTTTTGTTTCCTTGCCAGTCAAGAGAGCAGTCGGATGATGAATCTGAAGAATCGGTGAAGTTTAAGAGGTTGCATAAGCTGGTCAACTCAACTCGCAGAGTAAGAAAGAAATTAATTAGAGTGGAAGAAATTAAAAAGCCCAGCAGTGAAGGTAAAAACCCAACAGTGCTGAAATTAAAAAGTGTCTGTTGCTAATCATGAAGTTATTCTCTGTTGAAATATGCATGGACATTTTTCTTATGGGGGTAAGTGGGGGAAATCCTATGTAATGAGTTAAAAAGATGACTCTGTCTGGTTGCCATCATGTGACGTTCTTCCATGTGCTATGTTAAAGTTAATTGTCTGGATCGCCCTTTGTGTTAGACTCTCACAAAAGGAAGTTATCATTTTACTCTTCTGTTACTTTCTTATTGGTCTCTGTTTTATTGAGTGTCTGATTTCCATTGTCCTTTAAAGTGTTTTTTTATTTGCTGTTGTTTTGATTATGGTTCCTTACTGGTTTCAATGTGGATTTAGTATTGTGATTTTATTGTGGAAATGGATACATAGAAATACTTTGAATGAATGGATGGACGAATGAATGAAAAGGGAACTTACCAGTTTCCCCCCTCCTCCCAGCTGCAGTCACCATCACCATCATCCCCCTGTCACATTGCACACCATTCTAGAAGGTCATCTGTGCAAGAGGCTGCAACAAAAAGGGCGAAGAGAGCCCCACAGAATAAGCAGAACTCCACCCCCTAAGTCTTTGGATCAAAACCAATAATGTTTTGATATTTTACAAAAAGTGGAGGGGTCTGTTTGGTTAGAGAATGTCACTGCTGAAGTTGTTAGCACAGTTGGTCTTGTGTCAGGGAGCACATTTTGTCAGCCGAATAACAAAATGCATTGTAGTTTTCTGATGCTGCATGTAGTAAGGATATTTGGAAGAAGGTATCAGAAATGCATTCTCAATTGGATCTTTCAAAGGTGTCTGTGGAAATCCTATGTTTCAAAAGCTGCATAGATTTCTCCATGATCAAATGTTGTGCTGAGTTTATGCTTGAGGGACTTGTGGAGAGCAGAATACTGGCAGAAGCAGAAGATGGCATCATCCTTTCTGGTAAATGCTCTCTTTTTAATGTGAAACACAGAAAGTCCCTGCCACTTTGAGCATTTTACTCACACTTATTTTCTGCAAGTTCTGGAGCTATGAATGGTGACTCTTCAGTGAGCTGTGCTGCTTTGGGGGTGGGGAGGAATTAAGACAAAGTGCAAATGGGAGGTTACCCCATAGGTTAGAAGGCCAGTGGGTTTCTCATGGGATGCTGAAACATCTGCCTGAGTAGAGCCGCTCCCTTCAGTCTCTGCAAGTTATTCTTTCACCAAGGAATAGGAATGACGAGTCTGTCAGAAAATCTGTGTGGTTCACTTGGGTAGAAGTGGGAAACTGCCACAATTTTTTTCCATGGCAGAGAGTGACTTAACCCTTCAGAGCACGCATTCAGCTCTACTTGGCATGCTGTTTGTTCATTTGTTTACAGTTACAGATAAAAACAAATCTGTTGAGGGTTAAAGAAGCTGTTCGTATAACATTTTAATAATAATGCATACTAGGAAGGCCTAGTTCTCATGCGGGTGGAGTTTATTTCCCTTTTTGGCGAGTTGTGTGCTAAATGGTATTGCAGTGCACTTCTGTGGACCTTTGAGTGAAAATTTATGTACATGTAAAGAATCTTGCTGCACATAGATACAATACAGTACCTCATGGCTCTGTTCAGAGTTCAAGGAATGGGATCGTGGTGGGCCTCATCCACTCCTCCCCTCCCCTCCCTTCCATCACACACCACACATTATAGATTATTTATTTATTTGGTGTCTTTATAGAAGATCTCAGTGCAAGGGGGTGCACTACACAGTTTACAAACTGCATGTTACTTAAATAGACTGAGAACCATATAAGCTATACATCATTTTGTTAATAATAGCAACAAAGGTATGTTAAGACTACAAAACTAATAAACAGCAGAGCAGGCTGCTTACTCTGTCAGGAAAAACTTTTTAATTTCCTATAAATGCCAGAGAAAACAAAGCAGTTTTCACTTGGTAAAAAAAAAAAAAAGGTCCAATGCCAAGCCTTTGAGTGGGAGTAGGATACCACCACAGAGATGGCTGTTTCCATGCATCACTGCATAATGTACTTCCCCCAAGGGTGGAATGCAGAGTAGAGCCTCCTCTGAGGATCTTAGGACATGGACAGGCTGGTACAAGGAAAGGTGCCTTCAGGTAATTAACCTCCAGGTGTAGCTCAATATCAGCACTTTTTGTTTACTCCAGAAGTGCATAGGTAGCTAATGTAAATCCTTCAGATTCAGTAGTCTTGAATCCATTTGCCTGAACCAGCTAACGATCATCTGGCAGCTGATTAGAAGCTTCTGCCTCTACGTTTATGGCAAACACTAATTTGCTGTTTTGTATGATTGCGGCCAACTATGGTTTGTGACGATCAGTTTGCCCACAAACTAGGATTATAAACCACAACAAATTAGTTTTGATAAGCTATAGTTGGCTACATTTAAACAAAACAGCAAACTGGGCTTCGCCTTCAAATCTCTTGTTTAGACAGGTCTTTTATTTGATTTTGTTGCTACTGCTTTTTTATTTAGTTTTAATTAGTTGCTGTTTTTATCTGCTCTTTTTTATATTTTATTTTAATAATGTTGTTTATATTGTTGTCAACTTGGGCACCATGCAGAAGGGATGGCAAATAAATCTGAATTGAATGGATGGATACATAAATACATATGAACTTGATGGACCTTGATTCTGATTAAACATGTGTAGAATGAGACCGTAACAGTGATCTGGATACATAAAATATAGATATAGAAATACATATTTCTATATATTTTACTTGATGAGTTGTACATCTTCCACAGTTTAATATATTTGTTGGTGTTCCATGCCACTCTGTATTACAGCCTTTCTTAGTACTGCCTTGATGTTTTTGTACTTGATGACACAACAGTGCTTTCCATCTCTCTCTCTCTCTCTCTCTCTCTCTCTCTTCTCTCTCTCCTCCCCCCCCCCCCACCAAACTTGTTAAACGAGTGAGTGGTGGAGTTTCTGTATCCTGTTTTATTGAAAGGAAAATCAAATTACCTTACTTTACAACAGAACACTACTGAAGGTGTTCCTGAAAAACTCGATTTTAACCACGATATCTGGGGCATACAAAGTTAGATACATGTTTCATTCAGTTTTATTGCTATTTTTTGTTTTACTCTGTCAGAATGGATGAATGCTTTCTGATGTGGTGTGCATTTCTCTCTCTCTACCCATAACAGAAAAAAGAAAATGGAAAAAAAAGTTATCTTTCCAAATCTAGGCTTGCGTAGGGTGGATTTAAACCTCAGCAGTTCTATTCATACACAACTTTCCTTATATTCAGCCTGGCAGCTAGTATATAGAAAGAACAAGAATTTTGCTACCTATCATTTTCTTTAACTCTGACTTTTATAATCACAGACTTGCAAAAGACCCACTGGTTTCTGTAGTCATACCCTTTCCTACCTAGGACAGCATATCCTGTAAAGCAGGGGCAGATAAACATTATAAAGCAGCACTTCCATCTCTCCCCATCCCAGTGCTGGAGTGGGTGGGGGTGTGGCTAGAAATGCTCCCTTTCACTTTACACAGATCGTTCTGGGGAAGTAAAGGGCAGCATTTTCTCCCAACCTCACTCCTGCAAATGAGTGTAGGGTGTGGGTGGTAATGCTACCTTTTACAGTAGGCCCACAACTTAACATGGGGCACCATTCTAGGGATCATACCTAAAGCCAAAATCACATATAGTCAAAACCCATTTGGTACAATGGCAGGTGGGATCACTAAAATAATTTTTTCCCTGGAACCCCACCCCCTTTTCATTTTCTTTTATTTTTATTTGCCACATGCATAAAGCTGAATGTGCACAAGTTAAATGCATGCAAGTTGTGGGCCTATTGTACTCATAAATAGCAGTCAGAGGATCTTATCTTTGATCTTAGCGCTGTGGTTCATAGCACTAAAACTGGAGATAAAGGACCCCCCTGTCTACTATATAAAGAAGATAAAAAAAATCTCCAAATAGCAGGCAGAGCACTTTTTTCAATCTTACTGTGGGAGTTGGCATGTCAGTTCCCATCAACCCTGACTATAGGCCAGGCTTGCTGGAGCTGTTGGGAGTCAAACAATCTCTGGAGGAGCACAAGTTGCCCACCCTTGTAATAGTTCATTAACCATAACTGAAGTTTTATTAAATGCATATTAAATGGAATTATGATGTTTTGTTTCCTTTTTGCTCCTCTGCTCTTTTCTACTCTTTCTGTCCTAATAATGTTAAAGAAATACTTTGCTACAAAGAGCCTATTTCCCTTTTATAAAATTAAAGCTAGAAAAGATTTGTTCTGTTAAAAATGAATTAAGAATATTGAGATGTGTACACCAGTATCCCTGCCTTGTTTTCCAGACATTTGTATCACTGCTTGGTATCTCTCAGATGGTTCTGTTCTTCAGAAAAGGAGAATGGCCGCATACCTCTTCGGTTGGAGGGGGTGCACCTCTGTTGCTTTCTTTTCACACTCATAGTTAAGTATGTGAAAGCTAATGTGCTATTTCCCTCCTTGTAGGTGTGGATGAGCATTCCCTTGACAGCTCTCCAGTACCAGATGACAGATCAGCACTTTATTCTGGAGTTCACAAGAAGCAACTTTACTCCGATAGCTCTACTGAGAAACAGCCAGATGAGGACTCTGACTCACTCACCACATCTCCTTCATCGAGCAGCCTAGATACTTGGGGTACTAACAGGAAATTGCTCAAGACCTTCAGTAAATCTGAAAGCCGTGGCCTTATCAAACCCCCAAAGAAACTTGGAACATTTTTCTCCTACCCAGAAGAGGAGAAGACTCCAAAGGTTTGCCGCTCCTTGACTGATGGAGAGATGAAGAAGAACCTTGGTTCTCTGAGCCACGGGGTAAGTAAAGAAAGCGTTTGCTTTTATGACAACAGGCGCAAGCACCATGTCTTGGTATCCTTTGAGGAAATCCAGAGTGTCAGGAAGCAGATCCGACTGAAAAAGACAGATTCTAACTACTCGTGTTCTAGAGCTTTTCTTTGCCAGCGCCCTGCTAGGAAATACATATCACCCTCAATTTGTGACCTTCAGCTGCTTCGTCACAAAGCCAAGGGGGTAGGAGGAGGAGGAGGCTGTGGCTTCCCAAACAGAAGGCTTCGAGGGCGCAACTCTGTCAGCGAGTTCAATATCACGTATGTGGTAGAAAGAAGTCTCTACAGTCACCTGAACCTGTCACATCTGGTGCGGCCTGTTACTGACAGGACACTGAGCAAAGCTGAAGAGCAGGATTTGAGGCGATGTCTGCTGGAAGAAGAGGATGAGGCAAAGAGGAAGTGGGCTGCCACAATGGACCGCTGTACTAAAAGGGTTCTTTTGAGAATCCACCAAAAGTCTGTGAGTCCAAGAGTTATCACTGACGGAGGCCTTCTGGCTCCCATGAGGTTGCAGTCAGCATGGCGTGTTTTCCTCCACCATAACATCTGAAATGCATAGTTCATTGGCCTTCTCTTCTCTTCTCCTCCGCTCCTCAATTATTTGCCAACAGGATGTTCTAATAAGTGTTTGGACAGAGTGTCCTGGTCCCCAGTGTCCAAACTGGCAAAATATTAAGGGGAAACACATTGCCCTTATGATTCAGGATGACTAAAGGCAAGAAAAGCACTTTTTTGGTGCAGAAACACAGGTTTGCATTAAACAGTAATAATAATGAAGCTATAGCATTCTTTAGCAGAAATGATAAAACTGCAACTTCACTCAGCTATATTCCTCCTTATACGTATAACTTTTTACAAACACACTACCCCCACTTTTGAGTACAAGTTTTTTTGGTGTCCTTGGATAATGCAGGTTAGTTAGTTGTTTTCAGGATATTTATACCCCAACCTTCCACAATATAAGCATCAGAGCAGTTTGCAAAATTTAAAGAATAATAAAAGGACAGTAAAAGTATCAGGTGATCCTGTAGAACATTGATAGCAGTGGTGGGCTGCAGGTGTTATTTGACCTTTGGGTCCATTTTCCCCAAGCCACACCCATCTGCCTTACATCTGACGTCATATATGATATCAGGGAAAGATGTGACTTCCTGCCAAAAGCATGGTTTGCAGGTCTTGCTGATCAGCTGGTGGGCAGTGCTTGAGAGGTGATTGACAAGGAGGCAGCCCTGCCCCATGTCAAAATGGCCCACTGAGGTTGGGGGACTTTAGGATCTGTCCCACCAGCCAGATCAATTTCCCACACCTGATTTAAAAGAAGGAATAGACAATGGATCTCTACAATATGTGACCATATTGTTCCTTTTTAGCTGTCAAAGCACAGCACCTCCTCAGTGTTACTTCCAGAGGCTAGGGAGAGAAACATGTCTAAAAGTATTACCCATTGTGTGGCCCAATTTGTTACCCACTGTGTGGCCCAATGTGCCTCTTCAAAAAAGAAAAAATAGCCTTACCCTGTGGGAGGCAGAAGTGGGTATAGCGGCAGTAAAGGTGAGGAGGGAAAGTTCACACAGTGTGTATTCAGCAAGCCCATCCTTTCCCAAGACAGTCAAACTTTTTTTATGCCTGTTGTCAGAGAGGTCCATTGTGTGATGACTGTACAACCACCACGAACATGTGGGAGTGGCAGAGATAGGAAGGAAAGCACCTTCATGCATCCCTTCTCATGAAGGTGATTATCATTAGAACTGGTTCTACATGTCTGATGAAAACAGGATTGCATTAATCCTCCCTAACCAGGAGGGGAATGGAAGTTCTACATAGGTATGGTTAGGGCAAATGTGCCACATTGTCAACCTTCAAAAATATCCTATGCCAGTATGTTATTTCTTTTATTCCTACTGATCACTTACACTGTGCAAGTGCTGTACAGTTCCTTAACTCACTTACAGCATAGCCCTAAACAGTTTCCTTACAACATAGCCGCACTGTGTTCAATGGGGCTTACTGCTTTAGGATTACAGCCAAATTCCTACAACTGCCTGTAAGTGGGGCAGTTTTATTTCAGTTTCCTAGCTAGGAGACTGATGTTGAGAGCTAATATATTTCCAAATAACAATGAACAAGCCCATGGCCGAATGGCATTTTGAACCAGGATCTCCCAAGGCAAGGCAATCACATCAGCTGGTTTTCAGAAGCTCTCCTGTTTCTTGGATGCTGAGGAAAGAACAGATCATCTGTCCTAGTTTTCTACAGCTGTAAGATTGTTTTCTTTGTAGGAGGGAAGGGAGGCACATTTGTTAATAGATTCATTAGACCTAGAGGAGATTTCAGTGGAAACTATTACACAGCATAACACAATGAGAGGTTTAATTGACTTTTTGTTAGTTAATTTTTAAGGGTGTGACTTTGGCAGACAAAAGAAGAACATAATCTTTGCTGCTGTTTTTTAGCCAGCTTTGTGCCTGCATTTGGCTAGTGGCCATTTTGAGGATATGTTAATTTCTGGCTAGGACAGATCCTTTCTCCCAGTTGTGTCGTACATAAGTAGTTGATTCTGGCCTTCTTTGTAATGTACTTCACTAGAATTAGTACTCTCAAGTGATCTTACTTACGGGGAGCCAGAAGAAGGGGGAAAGCATTTCAGAAGGTGGCACACAAGATATTTTAGGTGGCACACAAGATATATAAATAGGCAGCATAGCTTTCATATTCCTTATAAAGAACCTGAAATGTCCCATAAATTATTTTGTTGTCAATGCAATGGCCATTTCATATAGCTTGTGGTTTTTGTAGCAAGGAGCCCAATATCCTTATGTGACCGTGATACAGTGGTGCCTCACAAGACAAAAATAATCCGTTCCGCGAGTCTCTTCGTCTAGCGGTTTTTTCGTCTTGCGAAGCAACCCTATTAGCGGATTAGCGCTATTAGCGGTTTAGCGGCTATTAAAGGCTTAGCGGCTAAAAGGCTATTAGCGGATTAGCGGCTTAGAAAAGGGGGGGAGCGGAGGAAAAACGGAACACTCGCAAGACGTTTTCGTCTTGCGAAGCAAGCCCATAGGGAAATTCGTCTTGCGAAGCAGCTCAAAAACGGAAAACCCTTTCGTCTAGCGGGTTTTCCGTCTTGCGAGGCATTCGTCTTGCGGGGCACCACTGTATGTTTATCCTGTTCTATAGGAGAGAAAGATATTTATTTCCTTTTATTTTATTCAGAATGACCCTTTAATTAACTACATCCTGTGGCTTTCTTCTTTTCAAAAGAAAGGCAAAAATTAAACTGCGTGTGAACTTTAAGCACCTCTTCTTCTAAGATCATAATTCATGCTTACTGCAGCCTCAGGGAATTATGGAAGCCTCTTGTTCAGTATGATGAGTTATTTGTCTTGTATTCACATTTATTTTTGGCATCTAAATTTGTTTTGGTGGCCCAGGCATGCATAGAACCTTTTGAACATGCACCAATCTGTTTTTGATCGCATGACCATTCCATTGACTAGCCTACAACCTTTTATCCACAGACTTTGTTTGGCATGTATCTCATAAAATTATTGGAAGTTATTAAATACATATATTTCAAGGCAAATTGTGTTATGACTATATAGCAGCACTGCTAGAATCCTGAAGAGAATACTGGCACTACTTTCAGTTACATGTTACATTCCAGCATTGTCAAAAATAATCCTTTGGCTATAATTTTCTCTGTATAATGCCAGATATCACATGTGCTAGAACTGTGGCTTCTGGGCTGATATGTGCACACCCGTTGCACATGCATACCAGTTTTGCCTAAAAACTGATCTCTGCATTTGATATTTAAGGATTTCAGAATTTCTGACCAGCTGTTTTTGTTTCTTGCTTTTTGAGAAAGTAAGTTTAGTTCTTGACTTTTGTTATTAAGTTGATGCTGGCTTTTGAATTTCCATAACAGGAATGCTTCAACGAGCTCACCAACAAAGCCTTGATTGAGAAAGAATAGAATATATGTCTCTTAGTACAGATTTGCAAATACAGCTTACTAGCCAACTTGCAAGTTGGTAACCACCTCAATAATTAATTTTAAAGGGAGAGATATTTCCTATAAAGCATTAGTTGTGTGACACATTAGTGCCATAAAGGATGATGGTTTATCTAGAAAGTTTTATAGTTTCCATAAGATCAGAGAGACATTGGATCAAGGCATAGGAATGAAAGACTGTTTTACTTCTAGAGAAGGTAAAAACTCTGCTTGCAGAACTGAAAGGGAGCTGTGCATCCCTAGGGAGTTTAAAGGAACCAGCATTTTTTAAGTACTGCATGAGATACAGATGAGGACCGTTAGGAAGAGCCACTTTGTTCCTACCTTGCTTTGAAAATGCGACTTTGCTTAGTGTGCTTTTTAGCATTTGGAAGAAAGGTGGTGTCATAATGCTGACGTGTTTAGGCCGTCAGAACCTTTATAACCGGCATCAGTGTTTTTGGCTTGGGCTGATGTTCTGAGAGTGACTCATTCCACTCGTCTCATTCCACTAAGTTGTGCCACTGTAAATATAACCTACTTTCTCTCGTAGCAGTAACAAAGCTCCTTTGTACCATGAAGGACTTGGTAACAAATGCAGAGCCAATGCTTTCCAAGAATGAAACTCCTATTAATATATATCCCTTGGAAGCTTAGACATTTGGTCATTTTAAGTAAAGTACTGTGGATCTATTTGAGAGTCCTCTTGGCCCAATTACATTTGAGTAGATTTTCAGGATTTTTAGTTGCTTGTCCGCTTCCAAAATTTATTAAATACTGAATAGGTTTGCGTCAAAAGGTTTTTTGTTATTACTTTGCACCGCACTGACAAAGTGGTTGTGAGATTTAAGTTGGTTATGTAACATGATTTCTTACTTCAAAGAAGATTTAAATACTGTTTTGTGGGGCAACCTGAGCTAGGGAGTATGAATAAACAACAATAAGCTGAAAACCCAGAGGCTATACAGTGGAAAGCAAAAGACCAGAGAGTTATCATGATGCATGAATGTAATGACAGAGTCTTTTTAATTTCTCATCATGTTTTGCTTGTTACCATTATTTGTACAATTGGATGGTTTCTCATGTGTCTTCTATACCCCACAAAATGTTTATTTCTTCGTACTGAATTTAATTGTAATGCATTAAGCCACAAATTTGTCTTGTGCCACAGAGAACCTGCAGCTTTGGTGGCTTTGACTTGACAAATCGCTCACTGCACATTGGAAACAATTTGGATCAGATGGTGAGTATGAGCTAGAGGTCCGCATCTGCCTGACGCGTTTTACTCTTTTTAATAATGAAGCACAATGGTGGGATTTATAATGGAGTTTAAAATGTGTGGCAACTGCCACAATCATAGCTCTAAAAACTATCAGTGCCACCAACAAATCTAGTTCCTCAGACTTGTTTTGATGCATACTGCCGTACAAGCCAAGTATTGAGAGCTGCTTTATACCATACAGAAAATGTTAAGCATTTGCTACATTATGATATCAGTTAAGAATGTTAGGTTCAGTAGTCGACTTAAATGGAAAAAAATGAATCGGCAAAAGTGTGTATAATAGAAGTGCACTCTGATTCCAAATGCTTACAGATTTATTATTACTGAGATGCAGTCGTGCCTGTCAAGGTAATTTACAGGCCAGAGCAATATTTTGGAATAGTTTTAAGTTACCCACTCTTCTTTTGAACATACCAAAGATAAAAAGGGTAACAAGATGCAATAGGGCTGTAGGAACATACTGTTATATAGTAGTAGCAGAACAATGTATGGGGACTACCTTATCCCCATGTCTTCATGTACTGTATCAGCTGCTACCATTGCCACATCTTCATCAACCATGGGGAAAAGACCCACTCATGAGTGGTGCTGGCAGGACCACCACCCCTAAAAAGTTCTTCAGATATTCTTCTTCTTCTTCCCCTTTCCCAGAGCTGACTTTGTTGTTGCACTAGGCATTTTTGAGAGTACAGAAAGCAGGAAAGAGAGGATTTAAATTAAATCTGTGATTTTGTTACTGAATCTCAGTCTCCCCATGTCTCCATGAATCCAAATCCTTTTGAGTTCTTAACCTGGCATGGTTGAGGGAAATGGCTCTGAAAACATCCCAGCTGTAACACTGGCCAGGTGGCTGGACTCTCAAAGTGGAGGGGGAGACTTGAAGTGCAGCTGTGAAAGGCCTGATCCATGGAACACACAAGAACAGAGTTTGTCTTATTAACTGGGCAGCTAGTCCATGCTGGAGTTTGGACACTCTGCCCCTTCCCCAAACCTGTATTTCCTTTCCTATCTTGTTATTAACCCTCTGGCTAGAATGGAATTTACTTTCTCCCATCCCAGTGACTCATCAGATTAAATGAAGTTGATCTGAAATAATTTCAGATCACCACAAAGGGAAACACTACTTCTGACAAATACTAACTTGAGGAATTCACTCACAACAAATGGCCACTGGCATGGATTTAAAAAAAATTTTTTTTAAAAATCTAGGACAAAATCATGGAAGGTACTGTTATTAGCAGCTGTTCATGAAAGTTAAAAAAAAAATCTAGATTTCAGGGTTGTAAACCTCTCAATAGGAGATGCTAAATGGAATAATAGCCTCCGTGTCCACCCATAAATTTCCAGAGACATCTGTGACAATGGAGTGCTGGACTCCATAGATCTTAGTCTGATCCAGGAAGGAAATTCTTGTGTCATTATGTTCCAGTGGTGGATGTGTCTTCTTGCATTTTGCCTTGCTTTCCCGCACCTTATTTGAACTTGCCCTTTCCTCCTCCTTGTTCCGTTGGTGCTGTTGAATTAATTCATCGCTCTGAGTTCTCTTTTTCATTTTTGTTACCAATGTATTTCCTTTGGGGAACATAAAGCAGCTGGGGGGGGAGGTTGCTTTTCAGTAACAAATATTTTGAGAGAAAAGAGCTAAGAACCTGATTCCAGTGCCAATCTCCCACTTTGCTTTGCAGCCTCTGCAGCTGCATTTTGTAAAACAACAAAAAATAGGGCAAATTGCACTTGACTGAATGTCATGCATAGTCTGGCTCTAGAGCAGATAGCAAGCTTAACGTTAACATGTAGCGGAAGTAAATACCCAGATGTAACATCTGCCATAGTCAGTTCAATCTACCTGGATTTTAGTCAAGCAGAAGATGGTTGTCCTTATAAACACTAGACTCCGCTGAAAGTACTTAGTACTTCCTGTTAGTACTTCCTGTTGCTAAAAAGTTCTCCAAAAATGAAACTTAACATAAACAATAGGAGTCCAGACTTTAGATGCACTTGAAATTGTTTTTCTTAGCTTCTAAAGTGTTCCAAATTAAGCCTAAACAAGTAAAAAGGAAGTAGAACAGAAATATATATTGAAGACAGTGTTGAGCTTGATGGGATTCGTGCAAGAAGTGTAATAGCTGTGCAAAATGTAACATTTACTTCCAGGGCAGTGTATTTGGCATGGTCCCCATTGAGAACTTTAGGTGGAAAAGGCTATGCCAGTACAGTGTTACCTCAAGTTACATACGCTTCAGGTTACAGACTCCGCTAACCCAGAAATAGTACCTCAGGTTAAGAACTTTGCTTCAGGATGAGAACAGAAATCGTGCTCCGGCGGCACGGCAGCAGCAGGAGGCCCCATTAGCTAAAGTGGTGCTTCAGGTTAAGAACAGTTTCAGGTTAAGAATGGAGCTCCGGAACGACTTAAGTACGTAACCCAAGGTACCACTGTGTTGGATTCTCCCATCAGTTAAAATGCATAGAGCCAGGAGCTTTAAGGTATTTAGCATTCTGGCTGATACTTCAACATAAAAGTTGCATTCAGGGGTTGTCTATATGTTTATAGACATATGTTCCTGACTTATTACCCTGTTTGTTAACTAACATATAAGCCAGAGTTTCCTGGTAACCATGCAAAGCAGGATGGATGTGCAAAATACACACATGAGGGGAGGAGAAAAGAAGGGCAGAAAATGAGTGCTTGTTCACAGCTTCATCAACCATTATAAAAATGCTCCAGCCCAAGTATATGATACCAGAAAAGCTCAGTCTTGTCAAGAGACCCAACCGAAATGCTTCTTGGGGACTGCACAAAAGCAGTTCAGCTGTCAATGTTTCCCTAAGACACTTTTCATCTGAGACCTGATCAGAGGAAAATGACAATGGCAAATGAAGAAGAAGAAGAATTAGTTAAATGGTGTTGTTTTCATCCTTCTTTCATTTTACAGGGCAAAGATGGTGATTTTCTTTATAAAGAAGTGATCAAATCCCCATCTACTTCCCGCATGTCCCTTGGTAAAAAGGTGAAATCTGTTAAAGAAACCATGAAGAAAAGGATGTCTAAGAAATATAGCAGCTCCTTATCAGAGCAGGTATGTGGTTTTGTTCATTTGCTTGTTTGTTTTAAATTAAACCACAGCTGGGGGCTTTATTTGTTTGAGTAAATACTTGAAGAGTTGTTGATGCCTACGTTTTGCAACCTTACTGGAAAGTACAACAGCGTCATTCGAAAAAACTCCCCGTGGGAATAATGTAGTAAAGCAATTCCAAGGCCTTTTCAAAACTATTTACTGTGAAAAGAGCTTCAATAAAATCATAAAAGGGAGTTAGGATTGAGTTAGGGCAATAAAGTATATGATTTCATTCCATATACGCTGGTTTTAAAAATGAATGGCTTTATATACTGTGCCCCTAGTCATCTAGCAATGTCAAACTGCCTCCAATACATTCTCTGAATTACACAGCAACATGCACTTTGCAACAAATGCTTACACCAATTTAGAAAAAAATGAAACACCTTTCAAATATAGAATGTATTTACTTTTCAAAATGTAATTTGTGCTCTGTTGTAATGACATAACTTACTTTTATTTTTAAAAAATATTTGTGGTTCCCTAGTACTTAGTTAAAAGCATCTTAAAACAAAAGAAACATCTAAGTAACTTCTTCCACCATTAAAATAAGTAATAAAATAGCAATTTCAATCCTACTGTTTAGCTAAAATTGTACTGAAATATAAACACTGTTTAAAAATGCAAACGAAAGACATAAAACTCATAAATTATACAGAAAACACGGGAAAATATTTATATTGGGTCAGGTACCTGATAATATAAGGAAGGTTTACATTCAGCATACACCTAATTTCATTTCATTATCGTTGTAAATCTTTGATGGTTTTCAATAAAATATTGTCCCATGGTATGAGATCCCTGTTATTATAAATATCCATTATAAATCTGTAAATTCCATTGAATAGTAACAGTGGCTTTTCCTGTTTCACTTAAAAATAAATAAATCAGTCCCTTTGCTGTTTGTCTCTGCTGTGTTGAGGGCCACTGTATCAAGAGGCTATTCCCATTGAGCTGGGAATTACTGGGCAGAAAAAGTAGTCTTATATAAAGCCCTAAAATCTGTGAAACTCCATTTTGCCCAGCAAGCGTTTCAAATGGGTATGGTGAGCCATCAGGAAAAAAAATATTTTTTTCTTTATAACATATTAAATCCCACATTGCAGAGATCTATATAGTTGATCCTTAAAGTTCATTCTGAAAATATATTATTTTAAAGTTCCTCCTTCAATTTCCTCTGGCCAAAATCAATCTGTTTTTCCAAGCATGTTGCATTTGGCAGACTTCATTGAATTTGGTTTGGTGGGTTGTCAGAATACCCAACACTTTATTATTATTATTTTTTCATCAGTCTTTCCACTTGAACTGTAAGCATAACAAGTAATTGCTGGCAAGCAACTACTGGCATTGGCATCAGCCTTGAAAAGAGTTTCCATTGATTTAATATCGCCCTCTAGAGGACTGTTGAATAATCAGGATGCAGCAGTATACTATTATGATGTGTTAAGGAGCTGAAGGCTGGTCTTTGATAAGCAGAACATCATAGCATGTTTATCTTTAGGCCCTTTGAGATATGTTGGAATAATATTACCAATATAAATTCAGGTCTCTCGTTCCTGTATTTTACTTTGTCTCATTCTTATCTCCAACGGCACGGGATTGATTTTCAGCCAGAAGGCCTCCAAAAATGGACTCTCACTTGACTAGTGTGTTTTGCTCAGTACCCTGTCAGAGTGGTTCTGAAGCCTTTAGTTGCAGCTTTTGCTGTAAATAAAGAATTTGTCTGAATCTTTGGAGAAATGAGGCAATCTTTTTTGTCTGTCCTGAAGCAAAGTTCATTGTAGTCTGCCAGACCATCCCAGTGTTAGACTCCTGGTATTAAAATAAGAGTCATTTGTTGTGTTGCTCAGTGACAGTAACACGTTAGCACATTTATCTCCCAAGGTCCATTTCCGATGCATCTGATTGGTACAAAGCTCCAGTATGATGCTGACTCCTGTAATGCAATCTCCATGGCCCCTGTCGTTTCTAAAATTGAATTCTGCCTTAACACAGCCAAATATTTTGAAGTCATCGTTGGATAATACAGATCCATCTTTTCTTGATCTGGATCATTGCGCATTGAAGCATTGCAGATGCAAGTCTACAAAAAGCAGAAGTAAAGAGCATGTCATTACTTATTTTAGGCTGCATTCCTAACCCCTGGCCCCACTTACATGAGAGTCAGCCCTATTGAATTTCATAGGACTGGGACTGACTCCCTTAGTGTGTTAAAAGCAAATTGACAGCTCTGCAGGTGATGAGTCAAGCAGTATAGCATTTCTGCTGCATCTGAACCAGGAAACAATAGTTACTGGTTTCCAAACAAGCCAGGATATTAAGCCAACTTTAAACCTGGCTTGTATTGAAGCTATGAACCATTGTTTCCTGGTTCAGATGTAATGGGAATCAGTGGTTGCCTGAGGCTTCCTAGCCTGTTTCCCCACTCACATGAAGTCAAAAGTAACATGGCTGCATGTGGATGCAGGAGAAACAGATCTCATAATTAAGAGGAGATCATAAAGAAGGCTGATTGCCGAAGAATTGAGGCTTTTGAATTATGGTGCTGGAGGAGACCCATGGACTGCAAGAAGTCCCATGGACTGCAAGAAGATCAAACCTATCCATTCTTAAGGAAATCAGCCCTGAGTGCTCACTGGAAGGACAGATCGTGAAGCTGAGGCTCCAATACTTTGGCCACCTCATGAGAAGAGAAGACTCCCTGGAAAAGACCCTGATGTTGGGAAAGATGGAGGGCACAAGGAGAAGGGGACAACAGAGGACGAGATGGTTGGACAGTGTTCTCAAAGCTATCAGCATGAGTTTGACCAAACTGTGGGAGGCAGTGGAAGACAGGAGTGCCTGGCGTGCTCTGGTCCATGGGGTCACGAAGAGTCGGACACGACTAAACAACTAAGCAACAACAACAACATGATCTTTCAAAGTCAGCCAAAGAGAATTTGTCGTACCTGCTGTATTGTACAATCAGGCATGTTGATAAATGAGATCCTGTCAGACCCCACTGTTCAGCCCAGAAATATGAGCATTTAAGATTATGAAGTGATAGTTGTTAGGTATACAAGATTTTCCAGTACAGGCAGCAAGCAAGACCTCATTTTTACAAAGTGAAACACACCCCAATCCTGCAAATACAGTATGGTCCATTAATAGGCAATTGGCAGTGACTGAGCTGACACAAGGCAAGGCATGCGACCACCTTGCACTGCCACCACAATATTTGCTTTCAATTCCTAGGTCCAGTGATAGGAACTGATGTGCCCATAATTTAGTAAGGTTCTGATTTCTAATTCTAATTTTCTGAGAACTGCATGCCCATTTCGGCAGTTCACAGCAGGAAAAGTATTCCAAGACTAGCATACATTAGAAAAAATGGGAGGCACTTTCTTATTAGCTGTCTGTGGCTTCAGTTCTTCAATTCTCTCTGGAGATTTGCTTGATTTGTGGAAAGTTTCCTGATGACTCTGCAGCATGCAAATAACAGGCTTCATTCAGATGGTTTGTGATTGCATGTCTGTGGAATAAGTCAGCAATTCTTGTATATCAGCAGGTTTCTTTTAATTTGTTGCTGCAGATAGTCTCTTGAACATTGTACCATGTTATTTTCTTACATTGTCATTTATCAAACAAAATGCCTTCTTGACACCAGCATGCGTGCACACACCCACATCCACTCACAAACATAAACGAACACTACTCTGACTGCAGTTAGCTCCCAGAAATGATTGTTTTAGCAAGTAAGTTGCCAAAATATCAGTATGGATGAGATCTTCTTGAATCTGTCTTGTTACTTGAATGATGAATGAAGAAAACATGTCCATTACATTTCAAGTTACAGGTTTTTGCTTTGTTTACAATTTTCATGCATAAGTTGCATCGTCAGGCTTAATTCATGTCATACAAACAAAAAGAATGTGTTAGTTATTCATTCCAAATGGTAACATTTCTATTGTTTCACCTGCCATTTAATTTCTACTATGTTCAGCAAACTTCACATGGAAATTTTGATTCTAAGGCTTAGGAAAACAACACAACTGCAGAATACCTAATGAAACAGCAAAATCACAAGTAAATATTGAAATGCAATGTTCTCGTCAAATTAGTATTTGCACTAACTGTGTCTAGGATACTATTTTAAATTGTAGTTTCCCCCCTTTTGCAAATGTGAGGGGGCTGTATTCATGTTTTTGTATGTTTGAGACAGCAATCCTATGCACTTGCTTGGGTGTAAGGCAACAAGCCCGACTGAACACAGTGTGATCTTACTTTCAAGTAAACATTTATAGGATTGGTTTGCACAACAAATACAGTTAAAAGAAGAGTAAATTACAAAACAAATCATTTTACTGATATTTCAACGAATAAGGAAGAGAAAATTTTACCAGTCATCTTCTTGTTTTTTATGGTAGCCTCCCCCCACCACCAAAGAAAAATCAACTATAAGATGGATCAATGAGATCAAACAATATATGTTTTTAAAACAATAAAAAAGCAAATCTCTACAACTTCTTTTTACAGAAAAAGCCTTGAACACACAATTTTACTTTGTGTTCGCAACCTAACATTTGCCAAAGGCAAGAGCAACAGAGAATGGTGGTTGGATAGCTTGGTTGCAGAGCATGTGGTTTCCAAGTTCAAGGTCCTGGGTTCAATAGTTTGCAGATGACATAAAGCCAGATGATATGCAACCTTTGTCTGGGACCCTGGTGAACCACCCCTCAGTTTCCATGTACCATATAGTCACAGAGCAGTGGTTTCTCAAGTGCAAATGAGGGCGTACTCAAGGAAAGGTTCTGTCTGAGTGAACATGATTAGAATTGGACTGTAAAGGGGATAAGTGGTTTTCTACAGTTTGGGATTGCAGGGGAGACTAAGCTTAGTTTTTAACCTTGACATTGTTTTCCTGCCTTGATCGGGTTCTTTTCTCATTTGCAAGATGCAGGTATTTTTCACATCTGCTGTAGCTTTTTAGGCTAGAATGTGTTGGGAAAGAAGAACTTTATCCTATTACACTTCCTAGGTTTGCTACCTCAGTTGGGGGCCTGCAGAAGGCTACTTTAATCTTCATGCATATTGTAATAGATTGTAACCCATATGGTACCAATTGATCAACTACACAAGCCAGCACAAGTTGTCAATAAGTTGTGTGGTGATTTTCTTTCAGGACTCCAGCCTGGATGTAATGCCAGAATCTCCTCAGTCACTACAGCCAGATGCTGATTCTCTGGATAAACCCAAACTGAAAGCTGGTGGTTCTGTAGAAAGTTTAAGGAGCTCTCTAAGTGGTCAGAGCTCAATGAGTAAGTAGTAAATAGAATGCTTGTTACAACCCAGCTTAGATTTAACATTCATGATTGAATGAATTATTGTTTATTAGATGAAAGGCTAGCATTATGCCTGCATACGCCATCCTCATACACACACACACCCCTTTGCATGTCCACACTCTTCCCTTCCTTCATGGTTTATTAAACAAGTTCCCCAAAATGGGAAGCTGTAAGAAACCCCAGAAGTGTTTTATGAAGATAAGATAAGGAAGCAAGAAGCCTAGTGCTAGCTATGTCTGAATCAATCCCACTGTATCTTTTTGGATGAAACTCAAGAGTTCTCTTTTTTACAGCAGCACATAGAGAAAACTAATTCTGAAGCGTAGTTGAAATCACAAATGCTGGCGGGCAAGGTAGTTGGTTCTTAGAACAGCAGTACTTCAGCTCTTATCTTGGGCAGACAGACAGCATGTGCACCAATATTCCTGGGGTATTTTCACCTACAGACTTGTCAGACTCAAAGAAATTGTTTTGCTTGAGGTGGTGAGAATTGAGCCTGTGATTATCCAGTGCATGGCTCAAATGAATGGTTAGTTTTCCCACCGAGCAGTGCTTGGTAGTACATAAAAATCAATGCTTTCCAACATTCTTTCATGAAAAGTGAGGTATTCTCACTTAATGAGGAGTAAAAAAAATACTAGACTTTGCAGCAAAAAGTTAATGTTTGGGCAAGTCTTTAGGAAAGACTTTCTTCCTTTCTTTATATATCTTTGTTTTGGGGGGGGGGGGAATCCTTTCAGTTGAAATCAGCCCAGCACTATTGAGCACTCAGCTGAAGCATGGGGTTCTAGATTAAACAGTGGACAGGGACTGTGTGGCCTCCAGTGTTTCAGCATGTGTTGTAGGATTCTGTGCCAAGCTATTCCAAGAAAGTGCTGTGGCAAGCAGCATCAGCAGATGGATCCCTAGGGAGCTGGTAAATGTTTTTAAAAGTGCCCTAAACATCCAAGAGAGGCTCAGAACCTGCTGTTTGCTGCCAGATGAGTTCTTTTATCATGTTTTTCAGTGTATTTTATAGTTGGGTTTTGGGGAGTAAACTCTTCTCTTTTTTTTAAATCACAAACAGGTGGACAAACCGTAAGCACAACGGACTCCTCAGCCAGCAACAGAGAGAGTGTCAAGTCTGAAGATGGTGATGATGAAGAACTACCATACAGAGGACCATTTTGTGGCCGGGCCAGGGTTCACACTGATTTTACCCCCAGTCCTTATGATACAGATTCCCTGAAACTCAAGGTACTCTTTCTGGAATAGATCTATATTTGAATCCAGGGAGTGTTCATAGGTGTCTTTTACAAGCTGGAATTATTAATACCTTGGGCTTGCCCTCTTGTCGGAATCACATACACCGCAGTAATATTGCTGTCACCAGATGGAGAGAACATATAGCCCTTGTATCCAAAGAACTGCACTGGTTTTCTGTGAGTTTCTGGGAACAGACTGAAGTGCCTGCATTGACTTCAGATCTGCTGTAGTACCCCAGCAAGTGGTCTTTTGTCCTCTCTATGGTAGTAGGTGACCCTCTGGGAATTTGTTGCAGGCGGCTAAGTTGTCAGTTCCATTTTTAGGAATATGGTGAATATCATCCTTTTCCTTTTCCCATAGACAACATAATAGCTGTGTTCTGCTGCTGTATAAATGGCTGTGGAGCCAAACTGCAACCTTTGTATTCATTTTATTTTATGTTTGTTCTTATAGGTGTTTTTTATTGTGTGTGGATAATTGTAAGCCATGTCTCTGCCTCAGAAATAGTAGAAATGTAAATAATAAATAAATATGCTGTGTATTTTTTTAAAAAAGAAAACTTACTAGAGAGGCCCACTAGAGAGGCAGAAAGATGAGCAGCGAGCTGAAAATAAGTTAATTATCACAGAACTGGAAATGTATGCTATGAATTCATTTCTGCTCTACTTGTGGATTTGACAAATTAGCCAAAAGATTTTCATATATTTATCCCTTGCATCAGGCAATTAGAAGAACATTGTAATCAAGAAAAGTTGTGCATGTAGTTTTCAAAAGCTTTTGCATAGGTGAACCCTTTTTAAAAGGATGGGACAAGAAAAAAGTTTTTGTTTTAAATACTTAGTTTAGAATACTGGTAACTCGCATCTTACATTTATTTAACTTACACAATCACAGCTTTGCACGGGTGGGGGAAAATAAAAGAGCAGAGGAAAACCCACTGTTTTTAACACTGATTGGGAGCCGCCCAGGGTATAAATAATAATAATAATAATAATAATAATAATAATAATAATAATAATTATTATTATTATTATTATTATTATTATTATTATTATTATTATTATTTTCCACCCACCTGCACCAAGCTGTGATTGTAGGCTTACCCAGCTTAGGGAAGGCAGTGCGAAGGCTCTGGCAGCATCCCAGAGCCCTTGTGCAAAGGTGCCAGGCTTTGAGAAGGAGGTGTGAGGGTTCTGGCAGGTTCCTAGACCACTTCCTGCTTCCTTCCCAGAGCCAGGCAAGTGCTTCTTGGGCTTTGGGAGGGACCCTGCCAGAGCCCTTCCACCTTTCCAAAGCTGGACAAATGCTTATTGGGCTTGAGCAAGGAGGTGGGAGGGCTCTGAGATGCTGCCAGATCCCTTGCACAGCCTTCCAAAAGTTTGGGTAAGCAGAATTCCACCTTGCAGGGGGCCCAGTTCTGGGAGTTCCTGGCTTTATGGGTTTTTGCATATATGCATGGACCCCCCAGAACCAAACCCTCACATATGAAGCAAGTTACCTGTATTACAGAGTTGGGAAATGAGTTCTGGATTGTCATTTTAAAAAAGAAACCTGGTAAGCTAGATGCTTCTGTTGATAAAGATTCTACCCCTTTTTCTGTTTAAGTCTGCAAGCAATAAAATATGCATTCCTTTATGATACAGTAAACATTGATTTAGTAATTTGCAAGTTGCTATGGAGCCTTCAGGTAGATGTATTCTGCTTCTCTCATATACAGAAGGGCGATATAATTGATATAATCAGCAAACCACCTATGGGAACCTGGATGGGCCTCTTGAACAACAAAGTGGGTACCTTCAAGTTCATCTATGTGGATGTGTTACATGAAGAGGAAGAGAAGCCTAAAAGGCCTACAAGAAGGCGACGGAAAGGCAGACCACCTCAGCCTAAATCTGTTGAGGATCTCCTAGATCGCATCAACTTAAAGGTGGGCTGTAATTGTCTTATACTTGCTTTACTCTTCTACAAGCACTTCGACTCCATATCTATACAATAAATTGGACTAAATTCGCAGCCTTAAAACCGTATGCACTTCTGTATCCCAGCATTTAAAATAGTGTGTAAGGAATCAAGATGTGATTTCATTTGCAAGATCTATGTGGCATTGTGGAATTCCCTTGTTTAAAGATTTGGTCGATTCTCAGATTATAAGGCATTCATAGTTGAAAGTGAGAGCAAGTTGAAACCCCAAGCTTCTTGAGATTTACTGCACTTGTATATTTATGGTTTGCATCTCCTTTGCATAAATTTGTAATTTTAGATGTAAACATATAGTGTGTTCTTTAGCCGATGAAGCTGGGCAGGCAGTGGGGAGTAAACTGATTGCGCCAGCGCAAGAGACATCATCAGTTTTGAAGGCTAAGTCCTCTTCCCATTTTTCTCTCTGGTTATTTCAGGTGAAGTACAATTAGCTCTCCAGAAGAGGAAGCAGCTGGCATATAGAGGAAAATTGTCTGCTGTATAACTGTTTTATTTAATTAATTTGTTCAGTAGTCCTACAAGGTGATGTTTAGCAAAAGCAGCATTACCAAACAGAAGCAGCTAATATAGTAGAGCACAGCTGTTGAGCTGCCTCCTGACAGCAAAACCACCCTACCACACCAGCCAAAAGCATTTGCATTTCATTTATTAAGTAGATTTTTATTTTGTACTGCTTGATGCTCAATCAGGCAGGCTGGAAATAAGACATTCTGCCTGCTGTTTATTCTTCCTACTCTGCTGTTAAAGGGAAGTGGCTTTTTTCTTTTCTTTTTTTAGCAAGCCGATTTAAGAAGATGGGATTCTGAATTCAACAGCAGGAACCTTGTTAGAGGGCTAATAGATTCTGTAGACATTCTCTGATCCCATAATTTCTTTTCTGTGTGAATATATCCTAAACTGTTGAGTTTTTATATCACGAGTAAAAATAATACTGTTTTGTTTTCATAGCTGCCATGTACAGGATCATGTTATGATACTGTGATGATGACTTTATCCCTTTATTGATACAAACTGTACCTGTTTAACTGGGCTGGTAAACCTTTCTCTTCATTATTTAAAGCCACTAAGGGTCCATAAAAACAACAGCAGCCAGTAAAAACTTGGCCTATCCAGCTAAAAAGGCTTTCTACTTAGGACTTGCTCTCAAATCAGGCAGGCTACACCGGAAGTCCAGCTTTGGACAAAACCAAGATTGGTCTGGTTATGACTGAAATTCTGGCCATAGATAAGGATAAAGCGTTGGGCAAAACAAAGATCGACCAAAGAGTTACAGTAGGGAGAGTTCAGAAGGTCTTGAAATCTTAACTGCTTTTTAAAGGCTCGAAAAAATCAAACATTCAAGGAGAGAATAGGTAGGAGGACTCCTCTAAGATGAATTCCAGGGTCTGGAATTGGGAGCCAAGGCAACAGCAACCCAACACTTGTTGGGAATGCAATCAATCATGATGGAACAAACGGTGAACTCATTTGAGGACCCTGTTACCTTACTCCCCAAAAGCCTTTTGCATACTGTGTGGCTAATCAAGCTATTTGAACGGAGCACCTCCTAACAGTTGAGCTCCTGTCGAGCACAATACTTATAATTAGAGCACCTGTCCTCAGCAATGAAGATTCTGTGCCTGAGCAATAAGCAATGGCCATATGAATATATGTACACTGAAATTTACCCTGTTACTCTGGAGCCACAACTGTGTCTTCTAACTGAAAACAACCTCAAGTTGAAAATGTTCAAGCTTGCCCTTCCCTACCCCTGCTTCCCACAACCATCCCCAGAAGGCGTCACTCCCTGAAATCCAAAGTGGGATGTGTAATCACTACTCTTGTTATACAACAGCATCTCCTCCATTTCTTGCTTGTTACATAATT